>NC_091816.1:4397500-5022500 GCF_041296235.1 Equus asinus | reverse complement strand
ACAGACGGGCTATGTAAGCAAAGCAATAGAAATCCTAAGAAAGAACCAAAAATAAATGACAGAGTGAAAAAAAATCACTGTATCAAAAATGAAGTATGCCTTTGATGGGCTTATTAGTACACTGGACACGGCTGAGGAAAGAATCTCTGAGCTAAAAGATATATTAATGGAATCCTCGAAAACCAAAAAGAAAAGAGAACAAAGACTTTAAAAAGTAGCAGAATATCTAAGGACTGTGGGACAACTATGAAAGGTATAACATAAAGTGTAATGGAAATACCAGGAAAAGAAAGAAAGGAACAGAAGAAATATTTGAAAGAATAATGACTGAGAATTACCTCAAATTAATGTCAGACACCAAAGCACAGATCCAGGAAGCTCAGAAAACAAGCAGAAGAATAAATGTCCAGAAAAACTACACCTAGGCATATCATGTTCAAATGACAGAAAAGTAAAGGATAAATCTAGAAAAGCCAGAGTTAAGAAAAAAATATTCTACCTATAGAGGAACAAAGGTAAGAATTACATCCGCCTTCTCCTCAGAAACCACGCAGTCAGAATAGAGTGGAGTGAAATACGTAAACTGTTGACAGAAAAAACCACCAACCTAGAATTCTATATACTGAAAAATTATCCTTTAAAAGTGAAGGAGAACTGAAAACTTTCTCAGACAAACAACAAATGAAGGAATTTTTTGCTAGCAGAGCTACCTTGCAAGACATGTTAAAAGAAGCTCTTTGAAGAGAAGGAAAATAATATAGGTCAAAAACTAATACAATGTACAACACCAAGAGTGAATGCTTATGTGAACTATTGTCTTTGTGTGATTCTGCTGTGTCAATGTAGGTTTATCAGCTGTAACAAATGTACCATTTTGGTGAGGAATGTTGATAATGTGTGAGGTTATGCTTTCATGGCAGTAGGAAGTACAGGGTAAAGCTCTGTACCTTCCTCTCACTTTTGCTGTGAACCTAAAACTGCTCTAAAAAATACAGTCTTAAAAAATGATTCAGGACAGGAAAGTGGGAGATACAAATGAAACAAGACTGACATAAAAAAACATAAGCAAATAACTTTTTATTATAATTCCCTGAAATCTAACAAAACTATTCCTAAGAGCACAGTTAAGACAGTATCCTATATTCCTTGCACATATCAAAAGTTTGCATAGAATCAAAATCAATTCCATATAATCAGATATATACTGTTTTCATTAAACATGAGCTATTATTAGAGTCCCCTAATAAAGATAATAGAAATTTTTATTAAAATATACTACAGATATCTAACATTCTATTGTGGAATGTGTTAAACATCCAGATACAATCCTTTTAAGTTTAAAATATAATAATCCGAGGATTAAGGATATATTCCAACTCTATTATTTATAGCAATATCAACTTCCCTCAGATGCAATTTTCTTACATGAGTACATCAATATTTTCTAAAGCATTTGAGATTTGTTTCAAGGTTAAAATGAGACTATGTATATGAAAATTATTTTCTTTTAAACATTAAAGCACAGCACAACTCTCTTCAAAGAAGTGGCCTCATAAATCCCTTTCCAATCCAAATAACCCAACCCTTTAAAACTTCAACGTGTTGAGTCTTCTCATTAATTCTTGGCCATGATGGTGAGCCTAACAGCTCCTTTTGGAATGTAGTATCTATTGTCTGCCTATCTCAGTTAAAATTGAGATGAAGAGTCCTGTTACGTAAGAACACTACTGACATAAACAAAATTGTCAAGAATGTTTCATCATATATGATTTACAGTATCCTTAAAAACCATCTGGTAAAATTTGTTCTCATACCTTCTCACTGAGAAGAACAATCCATGTTATAGAAAAGATTCTATTCTTACTAAATTGGTAACTGAATAATATCAAATCATCTGTTGCCTGTTTCTGCCTTTCTTTTTTTTATGGGGGGGGTGAGGGAGATTTATCCTGAGCTAACATCTGTTGCCAATCTACCTCTCTTTTGTATGTGGGTCACCATCTCAGCATGGCTGACAAGTGGTGTAGGTCCACCCCCGGAATCCAAACCCTTGAACCTCAGGCCACCGAAGCAGAGCATGCCAAACTTAACCAGTAGGCCATGAGGTCGGGCCCTGTGTTTCACTTTTTAATTGTTTTGACTGCATGGCCTAAATGTATCTACTGAGCTCCTTGGCATATACCTCATTCAAGAAGGCATTTATGACTCCTGAGCATGAAGAGGAAGCCAGTATTAAGGAGACTATATACTTTACCTGCAATAAACTTCATTTAAACTCTAAAACCACTAAAAGTAGCTATCAATACGTACATTTCACTTACTAAATAACTTGTTCAAAATCATCTATCGAGTAAGTGGAAGAGTCAGAATTCAGATCTATGTGCATCTGTCTTTAAAGTCTACACTTTACACTATACTATAGTTCCTCATGAGCAAAGATCTGGTCAGGAATTAATGAGATTTTGAAGTGAATTTATTCCTTCTATGTTTTCTCCAGATTTGGGTCAGCCTCAGAGATAATGAATTATAATAACAATCGATAATAATGCCAAACCTATATTTGACTCTTACTATGTGCTGGGCATCATGTTAAGCACTTTATACTGCTATCTCATTTAATCTCTGCAATGACACATAGAGTAAATGCTATTATTATCCCAACTTTACATACAGTTGCAGAATCTCAGATGGGTTAGGTCATTTGTGAAATGTCAAAAAATAAGAGGTGAAGATTTGATTCTAAGCAGCCTTATCTAAGTTGTACTCTTATCTACAGGGCCACAAAGACACATATATTAGTAGGTGGATTTCTTCTTTCTTCTCCAAAAAGAAAGCAAATTTCCATGTTATGGAGTATTTAACTACAGTATATTCTGAATATCTCTCTCCTCCCCACTCAGCTCCAAAACACTTGGAGTTTCCTTGCTCACAACATCAAAATTCTGAAGGGGATCAAACATTTCCATTTCCTTCTTAATATCTGGAGACCAAGTGAAGCTTATTCATTTCCCCCTTATCCAAATATTTAAGGTTACATAGCACTAGAAATGAATTGAAATTTACACTTAAATGAAAACATTCATTAAAGAAATGAATAAAGCTAGATTTTGAAAAAAATACATTTTAAATCATTTACCCTGCCATCATCACAAATAGCGCCACTATGGACCAACATTGGATCTGGATCATTCACTTGGAGGTCTAGAGTTATACATATAGTATTTCGTACAAAAGCATAAATCACAGCACCATTTTCTTGATAGTAAGGTTTTGTAGAAGGGTAGGTACAAATTAATTTTCCACATATAAGATTCCTACAAACATAATAAAATTATATGATTACTCTACATTGGGCATTTATTAGAAATACTTCAGATTTGCTTTCTTTGACAAAAGTAATAAAAATAAAAAATGGTTCTCCACTTACAGCAATGTATCTAGGGAAAATGTAAAACTTTAACACTAACATTTACAGTAAAATGTAAAAAAGTAGAAGCCATTGATATAAGCTCATCTTTCAATGGTACTAATAGCCTCTTTTTTTTTTTTTTGGTTGAGGAAGATTCTCCCTGAGCTAACATCTGTTGCCAATTTCCTCTATTTTGTATGTAAGCCACAGTCACAGTGTGGCCACTGATAGATGAGTGGTTAGGTCCATGCCTGGGAACTGAACATGGGCTGCCAAAGTGGAGAGTGCCAACTTAATCACTAGCCACAGGGGCCAGCCCACTAATAGTCTTTTAGTCACTGTTCAGATTTATATACTTATTGTCAAATAATCAATTCACTCAAGTACTTTATATCCCTCTGAAGAGAGATAAAAAGATAAATAAGTTGTGACCCCTACCCTTAAAAACCTTAGAGTCTGCTACTAAGTGTGACGTAAATCCCATTAAAAGTGATACAAGTGAAATAAACAAATCCTTACAGAGATTTAAGATGAGGACACATTCTAACTTAGCAGTTAGGGAAAACTCCATCGAGAAGAAACCACCTGTGTCAAAGCTTACAAATTAGTAGGATTTCAACAGCCCGAGTAAGGTATTTCTCAACAAAAGTAGCAGCATAAGCAAATCAAGGAAGCATAAAACTACATGGTATGTTTACTAGTCTAAAAATTCCATGAGTACAAGGGCCACGAATGCTTTGCTAACTAGCATCTGGCCCAGTATCCAGCACATAATAGGTTCTTAATAAATGTTTGTGAAAATAAATTCATGTCCAAAATATCAAAGAGGTGGCTCTTCAGATGTAGGGGAAATTAAATTTCATTTTATAGACACTGGGCAGTCTTCAGCTTGGGCAAGCATTTGAGTGAAAGGGGATACTATTTTATTTTTGTAAAAAAATGAGTAGGTTCAGAGAGGAAAGGTGCAATGGGTATTACTAGTTTCAATCTTGGATTGAATTTAGGAGCCTAATGATCATTATATATAAATGTTTAAAAATTAAACGGAAATTTAAGCCTGTAGCACAAGAAAGATGTCAGGGCTATTTTGATTTGAGATTCACTCCCATACGTATGTGATAGTTGAAACCAGTAGAATGAATGCCATATATAGAGAAAAACTAAAAATAGAATCTTATAGAACAGAAAAAAAGTATCTTTAATATTTGCATAGCATACCTCCATCCACAGAATATATATCTGCCTGATTTCTTACCACAGTTCCCAAATCTATCATTATGATTTTGTATTTCTTCATAGCAGGCAAATGGAGCATTTCTTGAACCTGTCAAAGTTAGAAATATATTTAGATTAAAACTCCTTTTCTTTTTCATCTTCCTCCATTTCCTCATACATTATATGTTTCCTTTGACTTTTTCTCTATCTAGTTGAAACATTTTCCTAGTGGAATTGCAAGAAAAGAGAAAGAATTAAAGTGAAAGGCAAAGCTTGTGGTTATTCCTCCTTTTGCTTCATTTTCAGTCATTTCCATCACAAAAGATATTATGAAGAGAGGGGAGAGTTATAGGAGTGTAAACCATGTGAGGGCTCTGTGAAAGGAGGCAATATAGACGTAATACAAGTAACTTATGCTTGTTTTCCTAGATTCTGAGTAGGAACTCATAAAAAGCCAGGTCTATAACAAAATCACATTGAAGAAAATTCATTGTATCTTCAGGAAGTCCCAAATGAAGGAATCAAGATTGCCAACGTATATATTTATCTATTTTCTCCTTCATTACTATATTACGTTTTTACCACTGTGTAAAAAATTACCAAAACAAAATGTTGGCAGTGTAAAACAACATCCATTTATAATGTCACAGTTTCTGCAGGTTAGAAGTCCAGTAAGCACAGGTGAACTCTCTGCACCAGGTCTCACTAGGCTGAAAAAGAGTTATTGGCTGGGACTGCATCTCATCTGAGGCTGGAGTCCTCTTCAGAGCTCATTGCTTGTTGGCATAATTGCATTTATTGCCGCCATAGCTCCATTTTCTTACTAACTATCTGCCAGGAGTTGCTCTTCTCTCCTAGGAACTCCCCTCAGGTCCTAGTCACATGGCCCTCTCACAACATACAACTCATTTCTTCCAAGCCAACAAGAGAATCATTCCAGTACCTCTCATCTTTAAAGGCTCACATGATTAGGTCAAGCCAAGTCAGAATGATCTCTCTTTCATTAATTCAAAGATGACTGATTATATACCTTAATTACATCTTCGAAATTCATTCATCTGTACTATGTAATCTAATCACAGGAATGATATTCCATCATATATTCACTAGTTCTGTCCCAACTCAAAGGAAGGATAATCCAAGGCATGGAGAGGCATAGGGGCCATCCAGGAATCTTGCCTACCAATTACCTTCTCCAAAACAAACATCACTAAGCCTAAATGCCTCATCTATAGAAGCAGATAATAATATCTACCTCAATGGATTGTTATGAGAATTAACTAAGATGATGTTTATTTAGTCACTGTTAATTCCCACCTAATTCTCCTCCATTTTCTTTTAAGATCAAGAGGGTTTTTCTGGTTTATCTGATTTACATTTTTCCCCACTAATATTTTCAATTATTTACTTTCTTCTTAATTCTCCCTCTTTCCACCATTTTTAAACATTGTTCCATCAAAGGTGGTTGTGTAGATACCATGAGGACAGGAAATGCTGCTTGTGAGTATTCATGATGTTTAATCAGTTCAGTTGTGAATCTGCCATATCAGATTAGAAACACCAATGCAGAGTTTGTTGAACACCAAGATATTATCCAGGGAAAGTCAGAAATTGGATAATTCACTCCAGTTTGGAGACATAGTGCCTTTTAATAAAGACATCAAATCAACTAAGTGAAAAAAAATAACCTTTTCAAGAAATGATGATGAAACAATTGGACAAGCTTATACAGGGAAATGAATCACGTTCCTTATTTAACACCATACACAAAAATTAATTTAATTTAAAAGTTAAATCAAAATCTCTTAAAAAAATAGGAAAATATGTGGATGACCTTGGAATAGGCAAATATTTCTTAGAATAACTATAAAAGAAAAAAAATTTGATAAGCGAAACTTCATTGAAATTTAATTTTCTCATCAAAAATCACCATAAAAAATGTGATGAGGGAAGCCTCATATTGGGAAAAATGCTCGCTATATTTATATCTTAAAATGCACTTGAATACAGAATGTATAAATATATATAAATATATAAAGTTCACATATATATCAATAATAAAGCACACATATAAATCAATAAAAAGGCTAAAACCCAATTAAAAATAAGCAGAAATGTGGAAAAACACTGCATAAGGAAGATGTATATGTTATATATCATAAATATAGCACCAAATAACCACCAAATAATCTTCTTAGCTTCCTCAATATCACTTAGTCATGATAGAAATACAAATTAAAGCCATAATGAACTACTATTTCACATGTACATTTTTAAATGATTAAGATTGAAAAGACTGCAACATCAAATATCACCACGAATATGGAGCAACTGAAATTCTTATCTTGCTGATAGGGACAAAAATTAGTATAACAACTTTAGAAAGCAGTGTGCAGGTTTCTCATAAAATTAAACATACAGCTATTCTAAGACAGCACTTCCACTCCTAAATCTTTACTCAGGAGAAACAAAAACATATATTTCCAAAAAGGCTTATATATGAAGATTCATAGCACCTTTATTTATGATGGAAAAAATAACTGAAAACAATCCAAATGTCCATAAACAGGAGAATGTGAAAACTATTTGTAGTATACTCCTACAATGAAATACTATTCATCTATATAAAGTTCAAGAACAGATACAATCAGTCTATGATAACAGGAAAGATAACAGTTGTTGCCTTAAGGAATTGACTGAAAAAGAGATACAAAAGAATTTACTGACCTGATGCAAAATCTCCACCTTCTAATTGGGGTAAGGATTACATGAATATGCGTACCTTTCAAACTCATCAAAATATAACTTTATGTAATTATATCCCAAGTTTTTAAAGTCCATGGTTAATGCTGCTAGTAGACACATGAAAACCATAAAGGTAAATCCATATCCGAATCATGTCTCTATTCTAGTGTGGGGAAACCGCTGCCCTCTACATACTGGGAAAGATCTAATGTCATCAAGCTGGCACAGAGGCTGGCCAGTCTGTCAGGGCATTGTGCTACATTAGAAGCTGAATTTTGGCCCACTGTTGTTGAGTGGTTGTTAACTTAGCAACAGAGTAGCCAGATCATCTAGGCAAGGGAAAATTCTCATTTTTTAACCCATTCATTGTCTCTATCCTTGTAGCCATGAACTCTTTGTACATGGACTCACTGTGAAGTTTCAAGGGTACCTGGAGAAAGAAGCTGATGGGCATCCACAGGACAGATCGTCTTGTTTATCTGGTTATTGAGAGTCTCCTCTATGTGGAATATCTTTTGGTAAGCTTTACATGCAACACAAATATCTTCACGCTCCATGCTCATTCTGAGAGCCCCAACCACACACATCTTTTTTAGCCCTCCTTGTCATAAATTTTTCTTATTTTTCCAAGTCCTAATTAATTGCTCATCATTAGCCACTATCAAACATCAATATTGGCCTGTAGCTCTGGATATCTTTCTGGATGTCTCAGAGATGTCTCAGTGCAGCCATAGGTACGCACTGAGAAAGGGTTAGCAATGATGCAGGAGGTGGCACAGAAGTTAGATCTTCCTCATGATGCTTTGCACATCCATCTTCCTGGCTTGGTATATCATACAGCATTGTGTTCATGATGGACAGATCAAGTTTCATAATTTGGGGAAAAGTGAGATTGATTTTCCCTTCTTAGACATAATATACTTTCTCCAGGTTGGCACAGTCTCCACAATTCCATCATCACTCCTTGACACAGAGTTTGAGAATCAGATTCCCTTTATGATCATGCTTGCACTACTTGTTTTTTTCTTTTACAATAAATATTTTTCACAACTCATGTCTCTATCTAAAATATTCTTACACCCTACTTCTTGCTAGAAGAAACCAACTCCCATCATAAAGACTCAAAAATGCCAGATATTACCTTTCAGAACCTCCTTTGCAGCCAGATCATGGGCATGTGTCCCCATCATGGCCAGTGGGTCCTGAGGGAAAGTCTGCTAGTAATTTCTGGAAAAGATTGTTCTTTCTCATAAAAGAGATGAGTAGAACTATATAAGCCCCCTTTTCCTATCTTTGAATAAAGAAACTACCTGGCCACCATGAAAGTGAAAATCAAGAGAATAAGGAAGTCAGTCTGGACACTCAACAATGATAGAACTCAGTGATCCAACTCTAAAAGCACCTCTTGTCTTTTTCATTATGAGTGCAAAATAAATCCCTATTTTTTAATCCCCTTTTCTTCAGGCATTTTATTAACGTGGACAAAAATATGCTAATTGAAACAATATTCAAGTCCTAACTATGAAGCAAGACACGTGCACCACTTGTAAAAGCAAACTACAGTAGTAAAAGATCCTTTCACTAGTCATTTATTCCACAAAATTTATTGAGCAACTATTTTGTGTGGGGCATTATTCTATGTGCTGGAGATGCAACAATGGACATAAGATTCAGAAGTTCCTGTTTAAATGTTAGTGAGACAGACAGACAATAAATAAACAAGTAAAATAAATGGTGAGCCATGCAATGGTAAGTGGCATGGAGAAAAATAAAACAGGAGAACACAATTGAGAGTTCAAGGGAGAGGAGAGGGGATTATGCAAATAATTAAGGAAATTATTGGTCAAGAGAAACTTTATTGGTCAAGAGAAAATAAATTTAAAAACCAGGAGACTTAGCCAAAGATCAGAATCTACAAAAAAATATAGTCGACTAATTGATCAGCTTGAAAGCACTGAGCAAAAGTAGACACTAATTATCAATGGAATTTAGTAATGAGATGTCCAGTAGCTGGAAGAATGAGTAACATCTACAAATAAAGAGAGATAAAAAAAGCAAGCACTAATTATTGATCATCTGCCAAGACATTATAGAAAGGCTATTAAGTTTTATATTGACAAACTAGATTAGACAAGGAATGCTATGGTTCGTACTCAGCATCAGTAACATCCACCCCAAGCTGAGATGTAATCTACTCTTACTTTTCACTGCACCTGCTTCCTCCATTTTTTATCTCAATTTACTTCCCAACTGCTCAATCCCATGTACTTTAGAATCCTGATTGATACATTATCATGCTGCTATCTCCCTTGACTGACTCTCCAACAGAGAACTTGCTTGGCTAAGATGATTAGTGACCAAGCCCCCATGAGCTCCAGAATGGAACATTTGCAGATGGGAGAAAAAGATGCCAGACTTTGGGACATCCTGCCAGATGAATGCACTGTGTTATTATGTCCAAAAAGTTATCTGCCAAAGCCAGCAAGACAATTTATCTTGCATAGTCTTCCTTGACTTAAAAGAATAATGTGTAGAGAGGCCGGCCTGTTGGAGCAGCAGCTAAGTTCCTGTGCTCTGCTTCTGCAGCCTGGTGTTTGCTGGTTTGGATCTAGGTGCAGACCTACGTACCACTTATCAAGCCATGCTGTGGCAGGCGCCCCACATATAAAGTGGAGGAAGATGGGCATAGATGTTAGCTCAGGTCTAATCTTCCTCAAAAGAAAAAGTGTAGAATAGTTAAGAATGTAAACTCTGATATCAGGGAGATCTAGTTGCTTTTTACTAGCTGTGGGATGTCAGGAAAATTACTTGACCTCTCTGATTTACAGTGAAATGAGGATCATAGAGCATACTTCATGGGGTTGTGAGAGATACAATTAAGTTGACCTATCACAAGCACCTCAACCTAAGCATGTATAAAACTGCACCTTTATTCTCTCCTACTCACACCCCAGTTTTCTTCCAGTAGAGGAATGGCATCATCATACACCTATTTAAAAAATCATAAATTGGGAGTCATTCTTGACATTTCCCACTTGCTCAATCTCTTTATTTAACTAATCATCAACACTTATCAGTTTTTTCTAAACAGCTCTCAAATCTATCTTAGTTGAATTCAAGCTATAATCATCCATTGCCTGGAACACTGTAATATGTATAATATGGCACTCCCTACATCTTTATCATGCTATTTGTCTTTCTTTCAGCTCCTTGAAAACACCATGCTGGTTCTCACTTTAGAATCTTTTCACATGCTGCCCCTGTTGTCTGTAATACTCTTTCCTAGACCCATCACCAAAACAATTGTTGCTCTCTCACATCAAATCCCTCACATCAAATGCTGCTGACCCACTACACACACATTAGGTGGATTTTCTTATTATATAGTCACATTTACCACAGAAATCTCCTTTGTAGCGCTTATCACAGCTGTGTAAATGAATTATTGGGCAATTTTGGTAATTATCTACAAGTTTAATAATCTATTTAATAGTAATAACTAATACTATTAACTAATATATTAGCTAGTAATAATGCACTAAAATAGTTTAATAATTTACCTTTTTTCCACTAAAAGATCAGCTCTATTTAATAGAATATTTTTAAAATAAAAGTGAAAAAAATATCTACAGTCCATTGGCTGTCTGGACACATGTAAATACACACACTCACCTTCCCATACATACAAATCCTAAACTGGCTAGACTTAACACAGTGAAGCTATCCCATTTACAAGAATTAACATATTCACCTCTACCCAAAATCCAAATCATGTTCAACTACAGCAATGAATTTCAAACCCAAGAGCTCTGGATGATGTCCATTTCTCATCATGAGGTTTGGACATGGTTTTATCTTGATAGACTATCCCATTACACATGATGTAAAATGATCTTGGGGGACTAGGGGTAGCTCAATCTCTCTTAATAAAGCAGTATAAAAGTACTTCATGCTTTATAAACTGTTAGGTAACATTTGACCACAGCCTCAGCAACACTCTAAAGGCTTCAAAAAGTAATTCACTTTATACGCAAAATCCTTTTTAAAAGTCCAGCCTCAACGTGCAAATAGTTTGACTACTAAGTAACAACAGGTCATAGTTTAGCTAATTACTTTCATAATGCATAACAAAGACTGCTATTCCTCAAGCTAGAAATATTTCTCATTATCGTCCCAGTCAACCTCAAGATATGTAAAAGATCTGCCAATGATAACAACCCAATTTGAGGTATTTCTATACTAATCAAGTCAATTTGGTTGGAAGTGACAGAAACACAACATAAAGAGCTTAAGCAATAAAAGTAAATTAACTGACTCATCAGCAAAGAGCACAAAGTTCAGAGGTGAAGCTGGCCTTGACAATTGAAAATAATCAAGATCTTCTGTTTCTGTCTTTCATCTTTGCTTTTCTCTTCATTTTGGCTTCGTCACCCTTACTGTAGAATAACTTTTACACACAGACAATGGGCCAATTACCAAGATACATGCAAAAAAGCCTTTGCAATGTGGCTACAGTGTGAAAATAATATCTGAAGAAGGACTCTAACTTGTCTAGGATCACGTCACTCTCTGGAGCAAACACAGTATCCAGGTGGGGTATATAATACAATTGGCCCACTAATCTGGTGAGGAACTGGGATACCAAGTTTGACAGATCCCATTCAAAAACGTATGGTGAGAGGAGGCTGGGAGGATGGCAAAGTAGGAGGACTCTCAACTCACCTCCTCCCACAGACACAACAAATTTACAAGTACCCTTAGCAAATTACTCCTGAGAGAGAACTGGAAACAGGACAAAAGGAATCCCCACAACAAGGGACAGTGCTGACTGAGGTGGAAGTGGCAAAAAAACCTTTATGTGAAGAAAAAAGCCACATTCTATCTGCAGCGATTCATGGCTGGGAACAATCTGAAGGTTCAAAGCTTTCCCTGGAGGAGCAGGGGATCTGAGCAGGAGAATTGTGCTGCAATAAGCAGCTTTTTAACTCTGCACAACCAAGACGAGTTTCATAACATCTGGCTTTGCTAGCTATTAACAACAATGGGGAATACCCCTAGAAAAACTATCAAACATAAGAGAAAAAAAGTCTGCTCTCAATGGGCACACACACAAATTCACCCACTTCAGAAAGCAACCTAAAATCACCAGAAAGAAACATGCACAGTCCTTTGATGAAAACAGACTCACTTAATAGGCTCTGTGTGCATCTCAGTAATGGAAGAAGCAGCTAGGATCACCTCTTCAGGGAGAGACATTCTTGGCAGCCATTATTGTGACCTACTAAAGGCATGTTGATATAGATGCCGGCAGATGTCACTGGCGTTCTTACCCTGGCCTTTTTGTGCATGGGTCTGCCCCACTCACCAGAGCCCAACGTAATCCAGTTTAGCCAGGGCAGGCAGCCCACCCTAGGCTCTGGCCCACCCAACAGCAAGCCCTTGGGCAATTTGTGGGCCTGCATAGACAGGGTATGTGTGACTTCTGCAGCAGGGTGAGTGGGTCCACCTCTGTTGGGAAGGGTGTGCATGAGGGGTGGGCCTGCATTGGCGGTGTGTGTGGGGCCCCTGCAGGAGGGCAAGTGGGTCTGCTTCAGTGGGACAGGGTGTGTACATGGGGCAGGACTGTGTTGATGGGGTGTGTGGGTCTGTGGGTGGTAGGGCTTGTCAGCTGCAGCAGACTTATGCTTCTTGAAAAGTCACATAGGGGATCAACTCCACTTTCCAAAGCCTGAAACAATTGGATGCTTTCATGCCTGGGGCTGCCCCACTCAAATGCACTACTGAGAGCTGACAACAGCCTTGCAGGCTAGAGGAATACAGTAATTGTAAGCCCCTGGGCCTAGCAAACAGCCACACTGCAGGCCAACTCACTTAACAGAAAAAACTGCCATTAGACCTTGCAGCCACATGTAAGGGGGCTTCTGGCACCTGATAAACTAACTAAAGAGACAGTAGTAGCTGCACACAGCTGAGAACTTCACTCAGGCAACCAGGGTAATAGCCTAAATTCATTGTACATCTGCAACAAAAGTAACCCTGCCAAAACAGAAGGACACATGTAACCCTCACAGGGGACACTCCTGGAACCTTTGGAACTGATGCTGAGAGGGAATCACACTGATGAGCCTCATAAGGCATCTCTTTCATAAGGCCACCTCTCCAAGATCAAGATATGTAGCTGACATACCTAATACATAGACATAAGCACAGAAAAAGAGGCAAAATGAGGAGACAAAGGAAAATATTCCAAATAAGGGAATAGGACAAATCATCAGAAAAAGAACTAAATGAAACGGAGATAAGCAATCTACCTGACAAACTAATAGTCATGAGGATGCTGACTGATCTTGGGAGAAGAATGGAGAAATTCAGTGAGAACCTCTACAAAGAATTATAAAATATGAAAAAGAACTAATCAGAACTTAAGAATGTAATAATGGAAATGAAAAATTCACTAGAGGGACCCAATAGCAGAGTACATGTTACAGAAGAACAGATCAGTGAGCTAGACAAAAGATAAGAGGAAACCATCCAACCCGAACAGAAAAAAGAAGAAAATAATGAAAGAGAATGAGGACAGTCTAAGGGACCTCTAAGGTAACATCAAGTATACCAACATTCATATACGTGTCACAGAATGAGAAGAGAGAGGCAAAGAGGCAGAGCATCTATATGAAGACATAATAGCTAAAAACTTTCCTAACATAAGGAAGGAAAAAGATATCCAGGTAGAAGCACAGAGAGCACCAAACAAGATGAACCCAAAGAGGTCACACCAAGACAATTATAATTAAACTATCAAGAATTAGAGATAAAGAAAGAATCCTAAAAGCTGAAAAAGAAAGGCAACAAGTTACATACAAAAGAAACTCCATAAGCTTATCGGCTGACTTCTCAGCAGAAATCTTACAGGCTAGAAGGCAGTGGCATGATATATTTAAAGTGCTGAAAGGAAAAGACCTACAGCCAAGAATACTCTACCCCACAAAGTTATCATTCAGAATGGAAGGAAAGAGAAAGAGTTTTCCAGAGAAGCAAAACTAAAGGAGTCTACCACCAAAAAACAAGCTTTACAAGAAATGCTAAAGGGACTTATTTAACTGGAAAAGAGAAGACCGCAAATAGGAATGAAAAAATTATATTTAAAAAACATGCACATACAAAATCAGTGGTAAAGGTAGAAGATCAACCTCTTATGAAGGTAATATGAAGATCAAAAGACAAACGTACTAAAATTATCTATTGACATGTTAAGAGGGTAACAGATATACATGCACAACAAAAAAGTTAAATGTGATATCAAAAAAATGTGGAAGGAGGGAGTACAGGAGTAGAGTTCTTAGCTAGAGGTCAAACTTAAGAGAAGATCAACTTAATAAAGATTGCTATATGCGTAGGTTATTATATATGAACACCATAGTAATCACATACCAGAAACCTACAAGAAATACACAAAAAATTAAGAAAAAGGAACCCAAACATAATACTAAAGAAAGCCATCAAACCTCAAGGGAAGAGAGAAGAAAGGAACAAAGAACTACTAAAGTACTCAGAAAAAAGTATCAAAATAGCAAGAAGTAATACTTATCAATAGATACTTTAAATGTCAATGGACCAAATGTTCCAATCGAAAGGCATAGGGTGACTGATTGGATAAAAAAAAACAAGCTGCATATGTATGCTAAATACAAGAGACACCATTCAGACCTAAAGACACTGAAACAGACAGTGAAGGGAAGGAAAAAGATACTGATGCAACTGGCAATGAAAAGAAAGCTGGGCTAGCAATACTTATCAGAAAAATAGACTTTAAAACAAAATCAGTAACAAAAGACAGAGGGGCACTACATACTGATGAAAGGAACAATCCAACAAGAGGCTATAACACTTGTAAATATCTATGCATCCAACATAGGAGCACCTCAATAAATAAAACAACTGTTAACAGACATAAAAGGAGAAACAGACAGAAATACAATAATACTAGGATACTTTTATGCTCCAATTACAGAAATGGATAGATCATCCAAACAGAATGGATGATCAATAAGGAATTTCCATCAATAAGGAAACACCGGCCTTAAATGACTCATTACACCAAATGGACTTAGAAGGTACATATAGTAGATACATACAGAACAATCCATCAAAAAACCACAGAATACACATTCTTTTCAGATGTACATGGAACATTCTCCATGATAGATCACATATTAGGTCACAAAACAAGTCTCAATTAATTTAAGATGATCGAAATAATACCAAGCATCTTTTCTGACCACAACAGTATGAAACTGGAAATGAAATACAGGAAGAAAATCAGAAAAGCCACAAATAGGTGGAGATTAAAAAACATGCTACCAAACAACAATTGCATCAACAAAGAAATCAAAAGAGAAATAAAAAAATACCTGGAGACAAATGAACATGAAAAAATGGCATGCCAAAATTTATGGGATAAGGCAAAAGTAGTTCTAAGAAGGAAGTTTAGAGCAATACAGGCCTAACTCAACAAACAAGAAAAATCTCAAATAAATAGTCTGACAGTGCACTGAAAGGAACCTGAAAAAGAAGAACAAACACAGAGCAAAATCAGTAGAAGGAAGGAAATAATAAAAATCAGGGCAGAAATAAATGAAATAGAGACAAAAATACAATAGAACAAATGAATGAATCTAAGAGCTGGCATTTTGAAACAATAAACAAACATTGAGCTAGACTCACCAAAAAAAAGACAGAAGGCTCAAATATGAAATCAGAAATGAAAGTGGAGAGATTACAATGGACACCTCAGAAATACAAAAGATTATAAGGGAATACCACAATAAGTTACATACCAATAAATTGGGTAACCTAGAATAAATGGATAATTTCTTAGAATTCTACAACCTGCCAAAACTGAATCACGAAGAAACTGAGAAGTTGAATAGACCAATCACCATTAAGGAGACCAAAACAGTACTCAAAATCCTCCCAAAAAATAAAAGTCCAGGGCCAGACAGCTTCCCTGGTAAATTCTAGCATTCAAAGAAGACTTAGTACCTATCCTCGTCAAACTCTTCAAAAAACTGAAGAGGAGGGGAAGCTTTATAGCTAATTCTATGAGGCCAACATTACCTTGATACCAAAACCAGTCAAGGACAACACACACACACAAAATTACAGGCCAGTATCACTGATGAACACCAATGCAAAAATCCTCAACAAAATACAAGGAAATAGAATACAATACAATGAAAAACTCATACATTATGATTAAGTGGGTTTTAATCCAAAGATGCAGTGATGGTTCAACACCAGCAAATCAGTGCACATGATACACCACATTAACAAAATGAAGAATAAAAATCACATGATCATCTCAATAGATGCAGAGAAAGCATTTGACAAGATACAACATGAATTTATGATAAAGACTCTGAATAAAATGGGTATAGAAGGAAAGTAGCTCAACATAATAAAGACCATATATGACAAAACCACAGCTAAAATCATTCTCAATGGAGAAAAACTGAAAGCTCTCTCTCTGGGAATAGGAACCAGAAAAGGAAGCCTACTGTTGCCATTCTTCTTTAATATAGTTTTGGAAGTCGTTTTGGAAGAGCAAGCAGGCAAGAAAAAGAAATAAAAGGATCCAAATTGGAAAGGAAGATGTGAAACTGTCACTATTTGCAGATGACATGAATTTATACAAAGAAAACTCTAAAGAATCCACAAAATGATCTTTTAGAAATAATAAATGAATACAGTAAAGTTGCAGGATACAAAATCAGCATACAGAAATCAGTTGTGATTCTATACACTAACAAGGAAGGAGCAAAAAGAGAAATTGAGAACACAATCTCATTTACAATTTCAGCAAAAAGAATAAAATACCTAGGAATAAACTTAACCAAAGAGGTGAAAGATCTGTACACTGAAAACTGTAAAAAATTGTTGAAAGAAATCGAAGAAGACACAAAGAAATGGAAAGATATTCCATGCTCTTGGATTGGAAGAATTAACATAATTAAAATGTCCATACTTCCTAAAGGAAGCTATAGATTCAACGCAATCCCTATCAAAGTTCCAACAACATGTTTTACAGAAATAGAACAAAGAATCCTAAAATTTATATGAAACAACAAAAGACCCCAAATAGCCAAAGGATTCCTGAGAAAAAGAGAACAAAACTGGAGGTATCATGATCCCTGATTTCAAAATATACTACAAAGCCATAGTAACCAAAACAGCGTGGTACTGGCACAAAAACAGACACACAGATCAATGGAACAGAATTGAGAGCCTAGAAATAAACCCACACATTTATGGACAGCTAATATTCAATAAAGGAATCAAGAGCATACAATGGAGAAAGGAGAGTCTCTTCAATAAATGGTTTTTGGAAAACTGGACAGCCACATGCAAAAGAATTAAAGTAGACCATTCCCTTACACCATGCACAAAAATCAACTCAAAATGGATTACAGAGTTGAATGTAAGACCCAAAACCATGAAACTTCTACAAGAAGACATAGGCAATATGCTCTTTGACATCAGTCTTAGCAGCATATTTTCAAGTACCATGTCTGACTGGGCAAGGAAAAGAAAAGAAAAAATGAACAAATGTGAATACATCAAACTAGAAAGCTTCTGCACAGCAAAGGAAATCATCAACATAACAAAAATACAACCTAACAATTGTGAGAAGATATTTGCAAACCATATATCAGATATGGGGTTAATATCCAAAATATACAAAGAACTCATACATCTCAACAACAAAAAAACCAACAACTCAGTTAAAAAATGGGCAAAAGATCTGAACAGAGATTTCTTCAAAGAAGATATATGCCAACAGGCATATGAAAAGATGCTCAACAACATTAGCTTTCAGGGAAATATAAATCAAAACTACAATGAGATATCACCTCACTCTGGTCAGAATGGCTATAATTAATAGGACATGAAACAACAAGTGTTGGAGAGGATGTGGAGAGAAGGGAACCCTCATACACTGCGGGTGGGAGTGCAAACTGGAGCAGCCACTATGGAAAGCAGTATGGAGCTTCCTCAAAAAATTAAGAATACATCTACCATATGATCCAGATATTCCACTGCTGGGTGTTTATCCAAAGAATTTGAGAACACAAATGCATAAAGATCCATGCACCCCTATGTTCATTGCAGCATTATTCACAATAGCCAAGACTTGGAAGCAACATAGGCGCCCATCAAGGGACACATGGATAAAGAAGATGTGGTATATATACATAATGGAATTCTATGCAGCCATAAGAAATGATGAAATCTGGCCATTTGTGACAACACAGATGGACCTTGAGGGTATTATTCTAAGTGAAATAAGTCAGAGGGAGAAAGTCAGATACTGTATGATCTCACTCATAAGCAGAAGATGAAAACAATGACAAACAAGCACATAGCAACAGAGAATGGATTGGTGGTTACCATAGGAGAAGCAGGGATGGGGTAGGGTAAAAGGGGTGATTAGACTCACATGTGTGGTGATGGACTATAATTAGTTTTTGGGTGGTGAATATGATGTAATCTACATAGAATTCAAAATATATTGTGATGTACATCTGAAAGCTATATAATGATATAATCCAATGTTACTGCACTAAAAGAAAATAAATAAAATAAAAAGAAATCAGTAACAGAAAGAAAAGAAAAGAAAAAAAATAAAACATGGCTGGAATGGAAGAAGAGGAATTTGGCTAACAATAGTTGTGCTAATAGTAGAAGGGGGAATTAGACCTAGGCATGGACAAGAAAGGTCCTTTTAAGTTAAAGTTTTGAGTTGGTTTGTTTTTAGGAGAAGCTGGCGACTAAGTTAAGATATAGTGTGCAATGAATAGGTAATTATTTTAGCACTTTCAGGCTAATATAATTTATCCATCTGTATTATATTGTACTACCTATCTATGAATAAAAATTCTTGGAGTTTATTAACTAAATTCAGTCATCTCAGAATAAAACTGCTTATAAATATTAAAATTGAGCACTTCCTGTGTATTAGGCAGTATTCTAAGTAATTTCCATCCTTTATTTCATTTAAAACTACCATGATCAGTGTCTTTAGGACATCTAGCTACATATATAAAACTGAGGTTTTGTGTAAGCCCATGTCTCAGATATCAGCATTGCTCTCATGGATGCACCCATGCCCCATACCCCAGCACTAGTGACGGATTCAATGGCCACACAGAGTAAAATGAGAGCAGGAGGACCCCAACAGTCTTCACCACGAAGGACCCAGAATCCCTCACAACCACCATAGAAACCCACAGTCTTAGCCACCAAGGAAGACAGCAATCCTCACCAACGCTGATCATAGCTGATGGAAAGGCTCAGAGTCCATGCCACTGTGCTCTTCTGGAGCCAGATACACTGCCAAGCCCCCACAGGGTCAAAGCCACTGCACCCAACCCAGCTGGCACCCTTGCACCCACCCAAAGGTGAAGGTGTTTCTTTACCAAAGCCAGTCTGTAAAGTCCAGAAGAGGTGACTGCTCCTTCAAATACTCAAGCACCACCAAAGAAATAAAATAGATTCCCAATAACTATCAAAAAAATGGAGATTGATGAATTGCCTGACAAACAATTCAAAATAATTGTTTTAAAAAAGCTTGGTGAGTACAAGAGAACACAGATAAATAGCTCAATGAAATCAGGGAAACAATATATGAACAAAATGAGAAGTTCAACAAAGAGATAGAAATCATAAAAAAAACACCAAACAGACATTCTCCAATTAAAGATTTAAACGAATGAAATGAAAAATGCAATAGAGAATTTCAAAAATAGAATCAAGAAGACAGAATATGCAAATTCAAAGACACATCATTTGGAATTATCCAGGCAGAGGGAATAAAAATGAAAAACAGTGAGGCAATTCCACAGTACTATGAAATACCACCAAATGAATAAATATATGCATTATGAAAGTCATTTTAAATAAATAAAAACAGAGAGAGAAAAGTGCAGAAAGCCCATTTAAAGAAATAATGGTTGAAAAATCACCAAATCTTGGGAAGGAAATGGATATCCAGAGTCACAAAGTTCAAAAGGATCCAAAATAGGATCAACCTAAAGAAGACTAAAAAGATTCACATTATAATCAAATTGTCAAAAGTCAAGGACAAATATAGAATTTTGAAAGAAGAAAGAAAAAAGCAACTAGTCGCATCCAAGTGAACCCCTACAAACTATCAGTGAATTTTTCAGCAGAAAACTTGCAGGCAAGAATGGAGTGGAAGGATATATTTAAAATACTAAAGGAAAAAAAATCTACCAACCAAGAATACTATAGCCACAAAAACTGTCCTTTAAAAATAAAGAGAATATCTTTTTCAGACAAACAAAAAGTGAGAAAATTCATCACAACTAGACCTGCCTTACAAGAAATGCTTAAGGGAGTTCTTCAAATTAAAGTGGAAACATGCTAAATAGCAGTGCAAAAGCGTAGAGAACATAAATCTCATTGGTAAAGGTAAATATATAAACAACTGCAGAATAATGTAAAACTGTAATAATGATGTATAAATTACTTATACCCTACTATAAAAGTTTAAAGTATAAAAATTTGTTTATATTTTGATTCACAATATAAAAAGAAGCAAATTCTGATTAAAAGAACAGAAAGTGTGTGGAAAGGGAGTAAAAGTGTAGATTTTTTGTATTCAATTGAAGTTAAGCTTTTATCAATTTAAGTTAAAATTATAAGATATTTTATGCAAGCCTTCAGCTGATAATGAAGAAAAAAATATATAATAGATACACAAAGGATAAAGATAAAAGAATCAAAATCATTACCAAAAAATCATCAAATAACAAAGGACAACAATGAGAGGAAGATAGGGACAACACAACTGCAAAATAGACAGAAAAAAATAAACAAAATGGCAGTAACAATCCTCACTTATTAATAATTAATTTAAACGTAAGTGAACTAAATTCCCCAATGAAAAGGCAGAGACTGGCTGAATGGGTAGAAAACCAAAAACCAAATCCAACTATATGCTGTCTATAAGAGATCCCTTTAGATTTAAGGACACACATAGGCTGAAAGTGAAGGAATGGAAAAGATATTCCATGTGAACAGTAACCAAAGGAAAGCACAGATGACTAAACTTATATCAGACAAATGGATTTTAAGTCAAAACTACCTCCAGAGACAAAGAAATTCATTATATACTGATTAAAGGGTCAATTCAACAGAAAGATAAAAGAATTATAAATATATATGAGCCCAAATCATGTAAAGTATAAGACTGACAGATGAGGAGGGAGTAATTGATAGCAATACAATAATACTAGGAGACTTCCTTACCCGACTTACAATAGTAGATAGAACATCAAGACAGAAAATCAATAAAGAAACATCAAAATCAATTGTGTTTCTAAACATTAACAATGATCTCTCAGAAAAGGAATTTTTAAAAAAATCTCATTCACAATAGCAACAACAAAAAAAATAGCATACTTAGGAACAAACCAAAAAGGTGAAAGACTTGCACACTGAAAAATATAAAACACTGATGAAGGAAACTAATTAAGACACAGATAGATGGAAATATATCCTATGTTTATTGATTCAAATAATCAATATCATTAAAATATCATATGACCCAAAGTAATCTACAGATTCAATGCGATCCCTATCAAATTCTCAATGGGATTCTTTACAGAAATAGCAAAAACAATCTTAAAATTCATATGGAACGAGAAAAGAGTGGAAATAGGCAAAGAAATCTGGAGCCAGAAGAATAATGCTGGAGGCATCACACTTCCTATTTTCAAAATATATTACAAAGCTACAGTAATCAAAATGGTATGGTACAGGCATAACAACAGATACGTAGACCAACTGAACAGAATAGAGAGTCAAGAAATAAATCCACACATCTACATTCAACTGTTCTTCAATAAGGGCACCAAGAACCACCATGGAGGAAGGACAGTCTCGTCAATAAATGGTGTTGGGAAAACTGGATGTCCACATGCAGAAGAATGAAATTGAACACTTATATCATACACAAAAATCAACTCAAAATGGATTAAAGACTTAAATTTGACCTAAAAGTCACATGACCAAAATGGCAACAGAGGAGACTCCAGCCTTCTCATCCCCTGAAACAGATCAGCAATTAGATAAACAATTAGCAAAAACAGCTCTGGGAGAGCTCTCAAGTCCACTTAAGAAACTTTAGTAACACAATGATACAAAAATAATTGTGAGAATAACCACTCAAGAAGAGAAGAAAGACAGCTTTATTTTGTCTGCATTAGTTTATCCCTCAAGCTGACATTATTCAGCACCAGAGGGAACTTTCTAAGCAGAAACAGTTCTCCTGGCCTGAAAAGGAAAAATGGGATGGGTGACTAGTTTCACCAGCCTTCCAGGGCACTGCATGAAGGTCCTGATTTGGTTTCACCCCACCCAGACCAACAAAGCTGAGACCAACAGAGATAGGTAGGAACAAGGAAGGTGTGCACACAACAGGCTCCAGCCACCACTGCCTGCATTAGTACCTCACCACCGGGCCTGAAGGCACTGCTGAGGACACCAACAGCCCCTATGGCCACTGTGGACCATCCATAGTACTTGCCAAGGACCACAAAATTGCCAATGCTGTGGACTCCAGTGACCTGAGTCAGAGACATCACACCCCACTGGACTCAGTTCCACCAACACACCCCCAAACTGGGTGCCCTGAACCACTAGACCCAGAGTCACAGCACAATCCAGAGTGTCCCTACCTGCAGATGAAGGTCTTCCCTTATTGAAGGCAGTCCATAAAGTCTGAAAGAGGTGATTGCTTTTTCAAATGCACAGACACCTACACAAGGCTACAGGATCACAAAGAAGCAGGGAAACATGACGCTACCAAAAAGAACACAGTAAACATACAGTAAATGGCCTCAGAGAATTGGAGATTCAGCATTTGTCTGACAAATAATTCAAAATAGTCATTCTAATGACTCTCAGAGAGCTACAAGAGAACACAAGAACATAGATAGACAATTTAGTGATATGGGAAAAACAATACAAGAACAAAATAAGAGGTTCAACAAATAGATAGAAAATGTATAAAAGAACCACACAGAAATTTTGGAGCTAAAGAATAAAATGACTAGACCAATGAATCCAATGGAGATCTTCAATAGAATTCACCAAGCAGAAGAAAGAATCAGTAAGCTACAAGACAGAGGATTGAAATTATCCAACCAAATGAAAAAGGAATGAAACAAACCTATGGGACTTATGGGATACCATCAGTAGAAATAACTTACACATCATCAGAGGCACAGAAGGCGAAAAGAAGGAGAAAGAGGTAGAAAGCTTATTTAAAGAAATAATGGCTGAGAACATAAACTGGGGCAGGGGGCATAAATTTGGACATCCAAATTTACGAAACTAATAGATCATGCCAAAATTTCAATCCAAAATGATCTTCTCCAAGACATATTATAATAAAAGTATGAAGTCAAAGACAAAGAGAGAATTTTACAGCAGCAAGAGAAAAAATTTTCTCTCATAAAAGGGAACCCCCATTAGTCTATCAGTACACTTCTCAGGAGAAAACCCATAGGCCAGGAAAGAATGGTATGATATATTCAAAGTTCTGAAAGAAACTGCCAACCAAGAATACTTTAACCAGCAAAGCTATCTTTCAGAAATTATGCAGAGATAAAACTTTCCCTAATAAATAAAAGCTAAGGAATTTAATTAGCAATAAACCTGCATTACAAAAAATGTTAAATGGAGTACATTCAACCGATCTTCAGTTGCTGGGCTGACATGAAAGGAGCTAATCAGTAACGTGAAAATATACAACACACTGGTGAAGGCAAGGACATAGTCAGATTCATAATACTCTACAAATGAAATATGGTGGTGTGTTAAGTACTTAATTATAGTATAAAGTTTAAGGACAAAAGTGTTAAAAACAGCAATACCTACAATGATTTCTTAATGGATACACACTACAAAAAAGATGTAAAATGTGACATCAAAACCATAAAAGGAGGGGAGAAAAAGCATAGGATTTTGTATGCAAAGTTAAATTATATCAGTATAAAATAGACTATTATAATATACAATATTTTATGTAAGTTGTATAGTAAGCATAAACAAAAAACCTGCAATAGATTCACAAATGCTCGAGAGAAGGGAATCAAAGCATACCACTAAGAAAAATCACAAATTCACAAAGGAAACCAGCAAGAGAGGAAGAAGGGAACTACAAAACACCAAGAAAACTATTAACATGATAGAATTAATAAGTCCTTACCTATCCATAATTACTCTAATTGCAAATGAATTGAATTCTTCAATCAAAAGACACATAGCTGATGGAGGGATTCAAAAAAAGAAGATGCAACTATATGCTGCTTACAAGACAATCATTTCAACCATAAGTACAAACATAGGCAAATGTGAAAGAACGGAAAAAAGATACTCCATGCAAGTGCAAAAGAAGAGAGCAGAGGTAGCTATATTTACATAAGACAAAATAGATTTTAAGCCAAAAATGGTAACAAAAGCAAAAGAGGGTCATTAAACAATGAAAATTCATGAAGAATATGTAACAATCATAAAAATGTAAACCGCAAATCAAAGCACCTAAATATCTTAAGCAAATGCTAAGAAAACAAAAGAAGGACATAGACAATACAATAGTAGGGAGTTCAGTATTCCACTTTCAACAGTGGATAGATATCCAGAGAGAAAATCAACAAGGAAACATCGGACTTGAACCATACTTTGGACCAAATGGAACTAACAGCCATATACAGAATATTCCATCCAACAGCAGCAGAAGACACATTCTTCTCAAGCATGCACAGAACATTCTCCACAGTAGATAATATGATATATCAAAAAACAATTCTTAGAAAATTTAAGAGGATTGAAATCATACAAAGTATCTTTTCCAACAACAGTAGTATAACACTAGAAATTAATAACAGAAAGAAAGCAGGAACACTCATCAATATGTGGAAATTAGACAACACACTCCTAAACAACCAATGAATCAAAGAAGATATCAACCAGGAAATCCAAAAATGAAACAAATCTAAATGCAAGCACAGGGGCAGGCCTGGTGGTGCAGTGGTTAAGTGTGCACGTTCCACTTCAGGGGCCCGGCTTTTGCTGGTTTGGATCCCGGGTGCAGACATGGCACCACTTGGTAAGCCATGCTGTGTTGGCATCCCACTTATAAAGTAGAGGAAGTTGGGCACGGATGTTAGATCAGGGCCAGTCTTCCTCAGCAAAAAGAGGAGGATTGGCAGCAGTTAGCTTAGGGCTAATTTCCTCAAAAAAAGAAATAAAAGCACAACATATCAAAACCTATGGGATGCTAATCAACAAGGAAACATTGGCCTTATACAGCACATTAGACCAGAGGTACTTAATAGAAATGTACAGAAAATTCCAACCAAAAATAGCAGAATATAGATTCTTTTCAGGTACACATGAAACATTCTCCAGGACACATGACATGTTAGACCACAAAACAAGTCTCAATAAACCTAAAAAGACTGAAATCATATCAAGCATATTTTCTGACAACAACAGTATGAAACTACAAACCAATTACAAGAAGAAACTGGAAAAAACATAAATACATGGAGGCTAAACAATATGCTAGTAAACAACCAATGGATCAACAAAAAAACTCAAAGAGGAAATAAAAAAAACCTTGCAGGCCAGCCCCACTGGCATAGTGGTTAAGTTTGGTGCACTCCATTTTGGCATTCCGGGTTTGGTTCCAGGCATGACCTACACTACTCATCAGTAGCCATGTAGGGGCAGCGACCCACACAGAAAATGGAGAATATTGGAATAAATGTTAGCTCAGGGCAAATCTTCCTCAGCAAAAATAATAAAATTAATAATAATAATTAATAATAATAATAATAAATTTAGACAAATGAAAATGGAAACACAGTGCTCCAAAATCTATACGAAACAGAAAAAGTAGTTCTAAGAGGGATGCTTACAACAATATAGGCCTACTTTAGCAAACAAGAAAAATCTCAATCTAATGTTACACCTAATGGACCTAAAAAAAGAACAAAGCTCAAAGTTAGTAGAAGGAAGGAAATAATAAAGATTGGAGTGGAAATAAATGAAATAGAAAAAACAATAGACAAGGTTAATGAAACTAAGAGCTAGTCCTTTGAAAGGATAAACAAAACTGATAATTCTTTAGCCAGACTCAACAAGAAAAAAAGTGAGGGGGTTCAAATAAATAAAATCAGAAATGAAAGAGGAGAGTTACAAATGACACCCCAGAAATACAAAGAATCATAAGAGATTACTTGGAACAATTAAATGCCAACAAATTGAATAAACCAGAAGAAATGGATAAATTCCTAGAAATATACAATCGTTCAAAACTGAATCAAGAAGAAATAGAAAATCTAAACAGACCAATTACTAGTAAGAAAAATGAATTGGTAATCAACAAACAAGGTCCAGAACAGGACGGCTTCACTGGTGAATTCTACCAAACATTTAAAGAAGAGTTAATACCTATCCTTCTTGAACTATTCCAAAAAGCTGCAGAGGAAGGAATGCGTCTAAACTCAATCTAAGAGGCCAGCATTACCCTGATACCAAAACCAGGTAGAATGCTACAAAAAGAGGCAATTACAGGCCAATATCCCTGATGAAGAGAGATGCAAACTCAACAAAATATTAGCAAACTCAATTTCCTAATATATTAGAAGGATCATACACCATAATCAAGTGGTATTTATCCCAGGGATGCAAGGATGGTTCAAAATCTGCAAATCAGTCTAATGTGATAAATCACATTAACCAAATGAAGGATAAAAATCATATGATCATCTCAATAGATGCAGAAAAAGCATTCGATAAAATTCAATATCCATTTATGACAAAAATTCTCAAGAAAGTGGGCATGGAGGGAACATAGCTCAACATAATAAAAGCCATATAAGACAAAACCACAGCTAATATCATACTCAACAATGGAAAACTGAAAGTATTTTTCCTAAGATCAGGAAGAAAACAGGAGGCCCACTCTTGCCGCTTTTTATCCAACATAGTATTTGAAGTCCTAGTCACAGCAATAAGACAAAAAAAGAAATAAAAGGCATCCAAATTGGAAAGGAAGAAGTAAAACCGTTGCTATCTACAGGCGATATGAAACTACATATAGAAAATCCTAAAGATTTCACCAAAAAAGTATTATAAGTAATGAATGAATTCAGTAAAGTTGCAAGATATGAAATCAATATACAGAAATCTGTTGCATTTCTAAACACTAATAATGAATTATCAGAAAGAGAAATTAAGAAAATAACCCCATGTATAATTGCATCAAAAAGAATAAATTACCTAGGAAAAATTTTAACCAAGAAGGTAAAAGACCTGTATTCAGAAAACTATAAGACATTGATGAAAGAAGTTGAAGATGACACAAATAAGTGGAAAGATGTACCATGCTCATTGATTGGAAGAACTAATATTGTTAAAATGTCCATAACACCCAAAGCAAACTATGGATTCAATGCAATCCCTATCAAAAGCCCAACGGCATCTTTCACAGAACTAAAACAAAAATCCTAAAATTTGTATGGAAGCACAAAAGACCCAGAGTATCCAAAGCAATTTTGAGAAAGAAGAACAAAGCTGGAGGCATCATGCTCCCTGACTTCAAACTGTACTACAAAGCCATAGTAATCAAAAATATATGGTACTGGCATAAAAACAGATATATAGATCAATGGAACAGAAAGCACAGAAATAAACCTATGCTTATATGGTCAATTATTCTATGACAAAGGAGGCAAGAATATACAATGAGGAAAAGACAGTTTCTTCAATAATTGGTGTAAGGAAAACTGGACAGCTACATTGTGAAAGAATGAAACTACACCACATGCTTACACCATATACAAAAATAAACTCAAAAAGATCAAAGACTTAAATGTAAGACCTGAAACCATAAAACTCCTGGAAGAAAACATGAGCAGTCAGCTCTTTGACATTAGTCTTAGTAAAACTTTTATGGATCTGTCTCCTCGGGCAAAGGCAACAAAAGTAAAAATAAAAAAACAGAAGTACATCAAACAAAAAGCTTTTTCACAGTGAAGAAAACCACCAACAAAATGATATGGCAACCTATTGAATGGGAGAAGATATTTGCAAGTCATATATCCAATAAGGGGTTAATATCCAAAATATATAATGAGCGCATAAAACTCAATAGCAAAAAGACAACCTGATTTAAAAAATGGGCACAGAACTTGAATAGATATTTTTCCAGAGAAGACACATAGATGGCCAACAGACACATGAAAATAGCTCAACATCACTAATCGCCCAGGAAATGCAAACCAAAACTGCAATATCATTTCACACCTGTTAGAATGGCTCTCATCACAAAGCCAAGAGATAATAAATGTTGGGGAGGATTTGGGGAAAGGGGAACACTTGTGTACCATTAGTGGAAATGTAAATTGGTGCAGCCACTATGAATAACAGAATGAAGGTTCCTCAAAAAGTTAAAAATAAAACTACTATATGATCCAGCAATTCCACTGCCAATCCACTTCATATCCAAAGGAAATGAATACAAGATCTCAAAATACATATCTGCACACCCATGTTCATTGCAGCATTATTCAAAATAGGTAAGCTATGGAAACTTGTGTCCATCAATGAAGGAAGGGGTAAAAAAATATATTGTAAAAACATTCAATGGAATATTATTCAGTCAAGAGAAAGAAATATATCTTGTAATTTGCAATAATATGGATAAAACTTGTGGACATTACAGTAAGTGAAATGTCAGATAGTGAAGGACAAATACTCTATGTTATCACTTATATATAGAATCTAAAAAATCCAAACTCAGAGAAACAATGAGTATGTGGTGGTTACCATAGACTGGAAAGTGATGGAAAACGTGAGATGTTTGTCAAGGGATACAAATTTCCAGTTATAAAATGAAGTTATGGGGATCTAATGTACAGCATGATGTTTATACTTAATAACACTATATTATATACTTGAAAGTTGCTAAGAAAGAAGATCTTAAATGTTCTCACCACAGAAAAGAAATGGTAATTATGTGACAAAATGGAGATGTTTGTTAACACGGTGGTGGCAATCATTTTGTAATATATAAAAGTATCAAATCAACACATTGTACACCTTAAACTTAAACAATGTCAATTGTATCTCAATAAAGCTTGTGGGGGCCAGGGAGGGACACATACATGTAAGACCTGAAACTGTAACACTACTAGAGGAAAACATGGGGGAAAGCTCTTGGACATTGCTCCGGGAAATAATTTTTTGGATGTGACACAAAAGCACAGGAAACAAAAGCAAAAATAGACAAGTGGGACAGAATCAAATTTAAAAACTTCTCAGAACACACCCAAAAAAACAACAGTGTAAAGGAAACCTATAGAACGCAAGAAAATATTTGCAAATGATATATCTCATAAGACGTTAATCTCCAAAATATATAACTCATACATCTCAATAGAAAAATCAAATGATGAAGTTTAAAAATAGCAAAGGACCTGAATAGCCATTTCTCAAAAGAAGACAGACAAATGGCCATCACATATAGGAAAAGGTGTTCAAAATCACTAATCATCAGGGAAATGAAAATCAAAACCACAACTCGCATCTTTTAGGGTAGATATTATCAAAGAGACAAAAGATAAGTATTAGCAAGGATGCGGAGAAAATTGGTACAGCCATTATAGAAAATAGTATAGTCCCTCAAAAATTAAAAGTGAACTACCTTATGATCCAGCAATTCCATTTCTGGGTGTATGCATGTAATGGGTCTGTCAAGCAGCTTCATTGTGGCAACTATTTCACAATGCATATGTATATCGAAATATCAAGTCATATATCTTAAATATATATTTTTATTTGTAAATTATACCTTAATAAAGTTTGAAAAAATAGATATTAAACACAATAAATAATTTAAATATATTTAATTTAAATTATATATATATTTATAAATATAGAATCTAAATTTTATGTATATAATTGCCCATTGTCTTAGTAACATTAAAAAAAATAGTGAAGACCAACTATTTAGATGTTACAAAACAATTTTACCTGCTCCAAATAGGCTCTGACAACGTGCATCAAGATCTTGGCATTCTCCACCATAACAAAAATATTCTCCTTTACATAACTTTCCATCGTGAAAAGTTATATCAGGTGGACACTGTGGTGAGACTCCATCACAATACTCAGGTAAATCACATTCAGAATGTGCTGTCGGCCTACATAGAACACCTCTTCCTGAAATCTAATAGGAATTAAAATATTAAAAAGAAAGCATTATATATAAGATCGTTGTGGTTATCAATATTTATTTCAAAGTTGTGTTAATTCCATTTATAGTTTACTGATCTATTTATTCATTCATGTCTATTAGTAACTTCTTTGCATAAAACATTATGCTAATCATATTTTTAAAATATTGACTGTTAGCAACTAAAGCAGGAGATAAGATATATGTACAAGAAAAAGTATAACACAAATATGATGTGATGAGAGCCAAAGTTTTGTTTGTGTTTTTGTGTGAGGGAGGAAAAGTCACTTTTAGCTTGGGATAATTATTTTTTGGGAGTGAAGATAGTGTAATTTAGACAATTTTGAAATAAAATATGCTTATTCAAACCACAGCTTTTAAGTATGGAATATTTGTAATTCTATGACAAATGTGAAACACAAACAATGGAACAAACAGAGGGAAACTGAAGGGTGATTAAAGAGGCAGTTCAACTACAGAAGTCTGCAGAGGAAGGAATTCAATTTTTATTTTTCTCTTGAATTATCCTATAGTTAACACTTCCACATACAGAATTCTGAAAATCTATATAAAAGAATCTCAAGTGGGCATCTATCTCATACTTCTTAATTGATGACTTCCAGTTGACACTAAAAAGGGCACAGAGGTAAGAATGTAACCACATTATAAGATTCTAGAAAAAAATAATGCAAAACTGTGTCAGTCAAGGACAGTCAAGAACACAGAACCCAGGGCAGGTAGTTCAATAGAGAGATTTTCATATGATGAATTTGTCACAAATAGATTGGAAGGGTTGAAAAGTAAAACAAGAGACAGGAGTCAACATCTTCAACATATAAGCTAAAATGTGATCTTTAAGTCAAATGATCTTTGAATAATACCTTCAGAGTTTAAATTTTGTGCTAACATGTAGCATTTGGAAAGTGTTACTTCTAGTGAGTTTCATTATTTACACATTTATAGGAAGCTGCAGTATCTTCGATTACATACCTATAGATACCTATCACAACCAGTAATGACATTTTTATTCATAAAACATAAATATTGGATAGAGTGAATGAAAATAGTCCCTCTTAATGGCGACCTTCTGTATTGAAGAATTCTATAGCAGCTCTTAATCAAGGCTTAAAAACAATAGCACCAAGTTAGGGAGAATAATGGCATTATAAAGAGGCCTCAACATCCATTAAAGTTCACAAAATAAGAAACCTGATTCTGAATTTAGTATCTTTTTCTTTATTTGAAAGGTCATTTATTTTGACTTATGGCTTTATATCCAAGTGTTTTAAAGTATTCTAGACATGATTCATTATATATTGCGGAGATATTAATAAACTTGAATCTTACGTTACAGCTCTTGCAGCACAATCCTTCATGACATTGTGCTCCTGCTTTCAGTGTACAAGTTGGAGGATCACAACAGGTAAGAGGTCCACATTGCTATGAATGAGTGGCAAGCACAAGCAAAAATACATCATGACAATAATATAAACTTTGGGAGAAGCTTTATTTACTGTGTGTATTTTTTGAGTTTTGGGGAAGAATATGAATGCTATCAACATTTATAGATTTTTGCATCTCTAAAGAATTAAAATACTAAAGTAGGACTTTTACTTCGGGTTGAAACAGAGTAACTGGTGTCCCACTAACTCTTATCCAACTAGAACACTGGGCAAAATATATGACACAAGTTTTTTCAGAAATTGGATAACAATAATAGAGAGTAGAATGGTGGCTACTAGTCCTGGAGGGCGGGAGGAAAGAAGACATATTGATCAAAGGCTACAAACATTCATTTATAAGACGAATTAGTTCTCAGAATCTAATGCACAGCATGGTGACTAAAATTAACAATACTGTATTATATACTTGAAATTTTCTAAGATGATAGGTGATGTATTCTCACTACAAGAAAAAGATAACAGTGTGAGGTGATGGATATGTTAATTGGTTTGATTGTGGGAATCATTTCACAACATATACATCTATAAAAACATCATACTGTACACCTTAAATATATGTAATTTCTATTTATCAATAATGTTTCAATAAAGCTGGGGGGAGAAGAGTGTGTAGAATTTAGGGCCACTGCAAAGTTAGCGAGAATGTCCTCAAGACTTCCCTCACTTCTTACACCAATCACAAGTTCAGTGGATTCCCCAAATCCCCTCAGGCTTGATAATTGGCTGAAAGGATTCATAGAATTCACTGCAAGCTGTTATACTCACAGTCATGTTTATTATATGGAAAGGATACAAATTAAAATCAACCAAGAGAAGAAATACCTAGGACAGAATTCAAGAGAAGCGCTACACATAGAGCTCCTATTGTCTTCACCCCATGGAATCATAGACACATTACTCTTCCACCCTTGATGTGTGACACTTTCTAACTCATTCTATGAGGCCAGAATAACCCGAATACCAAGCCCGGAGAAAGACATTACAAGAAAGGAAAATTACACACCTATATTTCTCATAAACAAAGATGAAAAATCCTCAAAAAAGATTAGGAAATTGAATCTAACAGTTTATAAAAAGAACTATGGACCACAACCAAGTGGGATTTATCACAAGTATACAAGGCTGGGTCATCATTCAAACATCAATTAATGTAATCCATCATATTGATGGCTGAAGAAGAAAAACCATATTATCATAACAATTGATGTAGAAAAAGCATTTGACAAAATCAAACACTCGCTTATTATACAAAATGTTAGGAACTAGGAACAGAAGAAAACTTCCACAATTTGATGATGAACATCTAGAAAACACCTACAGCTAACATCATACTCACGGTGAGAAACCATAAACTTTCCCCCTACAATCAAGAACAAGGCAAGGATGCCCCCTCTCACCACTCCTTTCAACATCTTACTGGAAGTCCTAGCTAATGTAATAAGACAAGAAAATGAAATTAAGCATATACAAGTTGAGAAGGAAGAAATAAAGCTGGTTTTGCACATAGATTACACAATTGTCTATGTAAAGAAAATAATTGACCAAATAACTGACATATAACTAATAAGTGATTATAGCAAGGATGCGGATACAAAGTTAACGTACAAAAGTCAATTGTTTTCCTATGTACCAACAATGAAAAATGGCAATTTGAAATTTTAAAAGCTCAATACTATTTAAATTAGCATGAAAACAATGAATTACTTGGGAAAAGTTCTAACAAAATTTTATAGTATCTGAATCAGAGAAACTACAAAACTCCATGAAGGAAATCAAAGAAAATGTAAATAAATGCAGAGATATTCCACATTCATGGATAGGAAGACTCAATATTGTTAAGATGTCATCTTCCAAAGTGATCTAGAGATTCAATGCAATTGCAATTAAAATTCCAGCAAGTTATTTTGTGGATATTTACAAACTGATTCTAAAGTTTATATGGAGAGGAAAAAGATGGAGGAGGAGGAAGGGAGAGGGAGGAGGAGGAGGAGGAGAAAAATTGGAGGACTGACAATAGCCAACTTCAAAACTTACTATAAACTATAATAATGACAGAGTGATATTCATAAAAGAATAGAAGAAGAGATCACTGGAACAAAATAAAGAACCCAGAAATAGACCTACACAGTGATAATGAAATCTTTGACAATGGAGCAAATGCAATTCAATGGAGAATGGATAGACTTTTTCAACAAAAGCTTGCTGGAACATCTAGACATACACATGGAAAATGACTGTAGACACTGATCGTATACTTTTCAAAAAAAAATTAACTCAAAAATAGATCATAAACCTAAATATAAAATGCAGAACTATAAAACTTCTGGGAGGATAGATTTAAAAGGGTGGATCTCATGTTAAGTGCTCTTCCACCATAAAAATAATAAATAAATAGGAGTAATACCAATCTTAAACAAATTCTTTCAGAAAGTAGGGAGTAAGGGAGCACTTTCCAACTCATTTTATGAGTCCAGAATTGCCCTGATGCCAATACTAGAAGGAAATATTACAAGAAAAGAAAAAGCTACAGACCACAATCCCCTTGTGAAAATAAGTCCCATAATCCTGAAGAAAATATGGGCAAATTAAATCTAGGAACATGTATATATATAGAATAATCCAAGTGGGGGCTAATCTCAGAAATACATAGTTGGGTTAGCATTCAAAAACCAATCAATGAAATGCACCATATTAATAGGTAAAAAAAAGGAGAAAACTCATATGATCAGCTCCATACACACAGAAATAGGACATCTGACAAAATTCAACACAAATTCTTGATTGAAAACTCTCAACTAACATTATACTCAATGGAGAGAAATTGAAAGTGCTTCCTCTAAGATCAGGAACAAGGCAAGGATGCCCACTCTCATCACTCCTATTCAACGAAGTACTGGAAGGCCTAGCTAGAGCAATTAGGCAAGACAAAGAAATAAAAGGCATCCAAATTGGAAAGGAAGAAGTAAAACTACCATTATTTTCTAATGATATGATCCTATATAAAAAAAACCCAAATACTTGGTAAAAAAAAAAAAAAACTGTGGGATTAAGCAACAATTTCAGTAAAGTGGCAGGATACAAAATTAACATACAGAAACCAATTGCATTGCTTTACACTAATGATGAAGCATCTGAAAAAGAAATAAAGAAAATAATCAGATTCACAATAACATCAAAAACAACAAAACACTTAGGAATAAATGTAACCAAGGAAATGAAAGATTTGTACAATGAATACAAAACTGCTGAAAGAAATCAAAGAGGGAACAAATGGAAAGATATCCCATGTTCATGGATCAGAAGAATTAATATTGTTAAAATGACCTTACTACCCAAGCCATCTACAGATTCAATGCAATCTCCATCAAAATAGCAAAGGCATTCTTCACAGAAATAGAAGAGAGAATCCTAAAATTTGTCTGGAACAACAAAAGACCCTGAATAGCCAGAGCAATCCTAAGAAAAAAGAACAAACCTGGAAGTATCAGATATCCAGATTTCAAACTATACTTCAAAGTCCTAGTAACAAAAACAGGATGGTACTGGCACAAAAATAGATACATCAACCAATAGAACAGAATAGACAACCCAGAATTATCCCTGGCATATATGGTCAGCATATATAATGTTTCACAATAAGGCCAAAATACCCAATGTGGAAAGGATAGTTTCTTCAACAAATGGTGCCAGGAAAACTGAAGAAACCCAGGCACAACAATGAAATTGAATCTCTATCTCACACCACTCAGAAAACTTAATTTGAAATGGATCAAAGACCAAAATGTAAGACCAGATACCATGAAACTCCTACAAGAAAACATAGGGGAAAAGCTTATTGATATTGGTCTTGGCAATAATTTGGAAGGCATGATGTCAAAAACACAAACAACAAAAGAAAAAATCAACAAATGAGACTACATCAAAATCCAAAGCTTCTGCACAGCAAAAGAAACAATAAAAAAAATGAAAAGACAATCTACAGAGTGGGAGAAAATTTCTGCAAACCATGTATTGGATAAGGGGCTAATGTCCAAAATATATAAAGAACTCAGTCAACTCAATAAAAACAAACAAATAATCCAATTAAAAAATGGGCAGAGGAACTAAATAGACATTTCGCCAAAGAGGACATCAAATGGACAATGGATACATGAAAAAATGCTCAACATCATAATCATCAGAGAAATGCAAATCAAAGCACAATGACATATCACTTCACTTCTGTTAGAATGGTTATCAAGAAGATATGAGAGAACAGGCACTGGCAAGGATATGGTGAAAAGGAAACCCTTACACATTGTTGGCGGGAAAGTAAAACGGCCCAACCACTATGGAAAACAATATGGAGAATCCACAAAAAAATTCAAAATAGATCAACAATATGACTCAGCAATTCCACATCTGAATATATAACAAAGGGAACAAAAACAAGATTTATTTTTTTTATTAATGTTATGATAGATTAAAACCTTGTGAGATTTCAGTTGTACATTTTTGTTAGTCATGTTGTGGGTACACCACTTCCCCCTCTGTGCCCTCCCCCCACCCCCCCTTTTCCCTGGTAACCACCGATCAGATCTCCTTATCAGTATACTAATTTCCACCTATGAGTGGAGTCATATAGAGTTCGTCTTTCTCTGACTGGCTTATTTCGCTTAACATAATACCCTCGAGGTCCATCCACGTTGTTGTGAATGGGCCAATTTTGTCTTTTTTTATGGCTGAGTAGTATTCCATTGTGTATATATACCACATCTTCTTTATCCAGTCATCAGTTTCTGGGCATGTAGGCTGGTTCCACGTCTTGGTTATTGAAAATAATGCTGCGATGAACATAGGGGTGCAACGGACTCTTGAGATTTCTGATTTCAGGTTCTTAGGATAGATACCCAGTAATGGGATGGCTGGGTCATTGGGTATTTCTATTTTTAACTTTTTGAGAAATCTCCATACTGTTTTCCATAGTGGCTGTACCAGTTTGCATTCCCACCAACAGTGTATGAGGGTTCCTTTTTCTCCACAACCTCTTCAACATTTGTCACTCTTGGTTTTGGATGTTTTTGCCAATCTAACGGGTGTAAGGTGATATCTTAGTGTAGTTTTGATTTGCATTTCCCTGATGATTAGCGATGATGAACATCTTTTCATGTGTCTATTGGCCATATTCATATCTTCTTTTGAGAAATGTCTGTTCATGTCCTCTGCCCATTTTTTGATCGGGTTGTTTGTTTTTTTGTTGTTAAGCCGTGTCAGTTCTTTGTATATTATGGAGATTAACCCTTTGTCGGATAAGTGGCTTGTAAATATTTTTTCCCAATTAGTGAGCTGTTTTTTTTGTTTCAATCCTGTTTTCCCATGCCTTGAAGAAGCTCTTTAGTCTGATCAAGTCCCATTTGTTTATTCTTTCTATTGTTTCCCTCAACTGAGGAGTTACAGTGTCCAAAAAGATTCTTTTGAAACTGATGTCAAAGAGTGTATTGCCTATATTCTCTTCCAAAAGACTTATTGTCTCAGGCCTGATCTTTAGGTCTTTGATGCATTTTGAGTTTATTTTGGTGTGTGGTGAAAAAGAATGGTCAATTTTCAATCTTTTGCATGTGGCTGTCCAGTTTTCCCAGCACCGTTTGTTGAAGAGACTTTCTTTTCTCCATTGTAGGCCCTCTGCTCCTTTGTTGAAGATTAGCTGTCCATAGATGTGTGGTTTTATTTCTGCGCTTTCAATTCTGTTCCATTGATCTGTGCACCTGTTTTTGTACCAGTACCATGCTGTTTTGATCACTGTAGCTTTGTAGTATGTTTTGAAATCAGGGATTGTGATTCCGCCAGCTTTGTTTTAGATAGTATGAACATTTTAACTATGTTTATTCTTCCAATCCATGTGCATGGAATGTCTTTCCATCTCTTTATGTCATCTCCAATTTCTTTCAAGAAAGTCTTGTAGTTTTCATTGTATAGATCCTTCACTTCCTTGGTTAAGTTTATCCCAAGGTATTTTATTCTTTTCGTTGCGATTGTGAATGGGATTGAGTTCTTGAGTTCTTTTTCTGTTAGCTCATTGTTAGTGTATAGAAATGCTACTGATTTATGCACGTTAATTTTATACCCTGCTACTTTGCTGTAGTTGTTGATTATTTCTAATAGTTTTTCTGTGGATTCTTTGGGGTTTTCTATACATAAGATCATGTCGTCTGCAAACAACGAGAGTTTTACTTCTTCGTTACCTATTTGTATTCCTTTTATTTCTTTTTCCTGTCGAATTGCTCTGGCCAGCACCTCCAGTACTATGTTGAATAGGAGTGGTGAAAGTGGGCACCCTTGTCTTGTTCCTGTCCTCAGAGGGATGGCTTTCAGTTTTTGTCCATTGAGTATGATGTTGGCTGTGGGTCTGTCATATATGGCCTTTATTATGTTGAGGTAGTTTCCTTCTATACCCATTTTACTGAGGGTTTTTATCATAAATGGGTGTTGGATCTTGTCGAATGCTTTCTCTGCATCTATTGAGATGATCATGTGGTTTTTGTTTTTCATTTTGTTGACGTAGTGTATCACGTTGATTGACTTGCGGATGTTGAACCATCCCTGTGTCCCTGGTATAAATCCCACTTGATCATGGTGTATAATCTTTTTGATGTATTGCTGTAATCGGTTTTCCAAAATTTTGTTGAGGATTTTTGCATCTGTGTTCCTCAGTGATATCGGCCTGTAGTTCTCCTTCTTTGTGTTGTCCTTGTCAGGTTTGGGGATCAGAGTGATGTTGGCTTCATAGAATGTGTTAGGGAGTTCTCCATCTTTCTCAATTTTCTGGAACAGTTTGAGAAGAATAGGTATTAAGTCTTCTTTGAATGTTTGGTAGAATTCTCCAGAGAAGCCGTGTGGTCCTGGACTCTTGTTATTGGCGAGGTTTTTGATTACCGTTTCTATTTCCTTCCTTGTGATTGGCCTATTCAGATTCTGCATTTCTTCCTGATTCAGTTTGGGGAGATTGTAGGAGTCTAGGAATTTGTCCATTTCTTCCAGTTTGTTCAATTTGTTGGCATATAGATTTTCATAGTATTCTCTTATGATCTCTTGTATTTCATTGGTATCTGTTGTGATTTCTCCTCTACCATTCCTGATTTTATTAATTTGCGATTTCTCTCTTCTTTTCTTGGTGAGTCTGGCTAGGGGTTTGTCAATTTTGTTAATTCTTTCGAAGAACCAACTCTTTGTTTCATTGATCCTTTCTATTGTCTTTTTTGTTTCAATGTCGTTTATTTCTGCTCTTATTTTTATTTCCCTCCTTCTACTGACTCTGGGCTTTGTTTGTTCTTCTTTTTCTAGTTCTGTTAGGTGTTGTTTGAGGTTGCTTATGTGAGCTTTTTCTTGTTTAGTGAGGTGAGCCTGTATTGCGATGAATTTCCCTCTTAGGACTGCTTTTGCTGCATCCCAAATGATTTGGTGTGTCGTGTTCTCATTTTCATTAGTCTCCAGATAAAATTTGATTTCTTCTTTAATTTCTTCAATGATCCATTGTTTGTTGAGAAGCGCGTTGTTTAGTCTCCACATTTTTTGCACCTTTCTCTGCTTTTTTCTTGTAGTTGATTTCTAGTTTCATAGCATTATGATCAGAAAAGATGCTTGATATTATTTCAACTCTCTTGTATTTATTGATGTTTGCTTTGTTTCCCAAAATATGGTCAATCCTTGAGAATGTTGCATGTGCACTTGAGAAGAATGTGTAACCTGCTGTTTTTGGATGAAGTGTTCTATATATATCTATTAAGTCCATCTGGTCTAATTTTTCATTTAATTCTATTATTTCCTTGTTGATTTTCTGTCTGGATGTTCTGTCCATTGTTGTTAATGGTGTGTTGAGGTCCCCTACTATTATTGTATTGTTGTTGATGTCTTCTTTTAGTTCTATTAAGAGTTGCTTTACAAATTTTGGTGCTCCTGTGTTGGGTGCGTATATATTTATAAGTGTTATGTCTTCTTGGTGGAGAGTCCCTTTGATCATTATATACTGTCCCTCTTTATCTTTCTTTATCTGTTTTGCTTTGAAATCTACCTTGTCTGATATTAGTATAGCGACACCTGCTTTCTTTTGTTCATTATTAGCTTGGAGTATTGTTCTCCATCCCTTCACTCTGAGTCTGTGTTTGTCTTTGGGGCTGAGGTGTGTTTCCTGGAGGCAGCATATTGTTGGATCTTGTTCTTTGATCCATCCTGCCACTCTGTGTCTTTTGATTGGGGAGTTCAATCCATTTACATTTAGAGTGATTATTGAGATGTGGGGGCCTACCACTAACATTTTGTGTCTTGTTTTCTGGTTTTCTACAGTTTCCTTTGTTTCTCGTCCCATGGTTTAATCTGTTCTGATGAAGAGCTGCTACTCTCTGTTGTTGTCCTTCAACTTATCTCCTCTGCTCTTGGTTTTGTAGCCCCTTTCCTTTTTTGGATTTTTCAGGAATGAGGGTTTTCCTGAGGATTTCCTGAAGAGGCGGTTTTGTGGCAATGAACTCCCTTAATTTTTGTTTATCTGGGAAAGTTTTTATTTCTCCATCGTATTTGAAGGATATTTTCGCTGGGTAGAGAATTCTCGGCTGTAGATTTTTGTCCTTCAGATTTTTGAATATATCATTCCACTCTCTTCTAGCCTGTAAAGTTTCTGCTGAGAAATCTGCTGATAGCCTGATGGGGGTTCCTTTGTAGGTTAGTTTCTTTTGCCTGGCTGTCCTTAGTATTTTCCCCTTGTCGTTGACTTTTCCTAGCTTCACTACTATATGCCGTGGAGTTGGTCTTCTTGCATTGATAAAGTTTGGAGATTTATTGGCTTCTGTCACCTGAAGATCCATCTCCCTCACCAGATTTGGGAAGTTCTCAGCCATTATTTCTTTGAATAGGTTTTCTGCCCCTTTCTCCTTCTCTTCTCCCTCTGGTATACCTATAATCCTTACACTGCATCTCCTAATTGTGTCTGATAATTCTCGGAGAGTTTCTTCATTTCTTTTAAGTCTTGCTTTTCTCTCCTCCTCTGCCTGCAGCAATTCTATATTGCCATCTTCCAAATTGCTACTTCTTTCCTCCATATTATCGGCCCTACTGTTCAGAGCATCTAGATTTTTCTTAATCTCCTCTATTGTGTTCTTCATTTCCAATATTTCTGTTTGGTTCTTCTTTATCGTATCAAACTCTTTTGTGACATAGCTCCTAAACTCGTTGAGTTGTCGGTCAGAATTCTCTCTTAACTCATTGAGAATGATGGCTGTTTTGAAGTCATCATCATTTAGGTTATATATCTCATTTTCTTTGGGATTGTTTTCTGTGTATTTGTTACTTTCTTTCTGTTCTGGAGATTTAATGTATTTTTTCATATTGCTTGATGTTGTTGATTTGTGCCTCCTCATGTAGATAGAGTTTAGTTGCTCCTTTCACTTGTTTCAGCTGCTGCGGTGGGGGAGCAGCTGTTTCTACTGCACCAACCAGGAACCCTGTCTGTAGTTGCTAACTGGGCCTGGGTTCCTCTTCCTAGCCACAGTGGCCCTTTGTATTCCCTCCTCTGCCGTGGGGGCCGTCACAGGGGGGCTTCAGGCTGCTGGTGCCTACTGTTGCAGCCCACCTAGATGTGCTCTCTCCTTGGGGTCTGCAATGGTGTTATGGCCTTTTCCAGCGGCTAGGGGTGGGATCACTTATATTTGTAGCTCCGTTGCTGTCGGCACCCACAAAATCTCACTTGTCATCTGTGGGTCACAGGAGAGCTATTGGCATCTTCTACAGTCTGTGGTTAGTTCACCTAGCTATGCTGCTTTTTCCCTGGGGTCTTCCAGCCTTGTGGCTGGCGGCTGGGTGCCTTCTACTGGTGCTGTGGATAGGCTTTCCCTAAGGCTGCTGTGAGCCTGTAGGGTTTCCCCCTAGGCTACGAAGCTGGGTCTCTGGAACTCCCCCCAGCCCCAGTCCTCTCCGAGATCTCTGGCTATCCCTAGTCCCACGGGGCGGGCAACGGCAGCTGGGGGTCACCCCGCCCTCTGGGATTCTCTCCGGGCCTCTCCCGGAGCCGTGAATGCTGAGCGTGGCCCCTCTGCTAATGGCAGACAGAGAGTTTTGTCTGCTGCCCTGGCGGAGCTCCGGCGCTTCCCCTCCGGGTCGCAGAGCCAGCCTTTGAAACTTCCCCCAGCCCCGGTCCTCTCCAGGATCTCCGGCAATCCCTACTCCCACAGGGCGGGCAACGGCAGCTGGGAGACCTCCGTACCCTCCGCGACTCTCTCTGGGACCCTCTGGGCGCCACGAGCACCAGGAAGGGTCTCCCCACCAATGGCGGGGAGAGACTCTCCCCACGGGCTCAGGTGTGCAACTCCAAAGTTTCCCTCTGCATTTAGGAGTAATTGCAGGGGGTTTAGGTAGGGTTCTGGTCATCTGTTTCCACCGTCACTCCTCTGTTGTGTGCTCGCTCCTGCCCTAGATGTGAGTAGATCCTCTGGGGCGTCCGTTGGAAGAAAGCCGCTTGCGGGTACTAGGCTGCTTGTCGGGGTGGAGAGTTTTCACCTATTTCCACATCCTCCCGGAGGAAAGTCCATCCGCCTTCCGATGTATAGTCACGTGGGTGTCTCAGATGTCCTGAGATGCTGTCTGGATATCCTTTGTCAAGCGATAAGTGTCCAAATAATTGTAGACTCGAAGGGGGAGAGGCAAAGAGGACTACTCACTGCGCCATCTTGGATCTTCCACAAAAACAAGATTTTGAAAAGATATATGCACTCTCATTTTTATGGCAGCATTATTCACAATAGTCAGGATATTGAAATAATCCAAATGCCCATCAACTGATTAATGGATAAAAAAAGACATGCACAATGGAATATTATTCAGCCATGAGAAAGGAATATATCCGTTCATTATGACAACATAGATGGACCTTGAGCACATATGCCAAGTGACATAAGTAAGACAGAGAAAGACACATACTGTAAGGTATCACTTACATGTGGAATCTAAAAACGTTAAACTTGTAAAAAACAGAGAATAAAATGGTGGTTACCAGGAGGTGAGGGTGGGAGGATAAAAGTGATGGTGTTTAAGCGTACAAACTCATAATGAGTAGTAAATAAGCCAGAGAGATCTAATGCACAATATAATGAATATAGACAATAATATTGTACTATAATTACATAATGTGATAGATATTGCTACATTGGCAATCATATTACAATATATAAATGTGTCAAATTAACACATTGTACAACTTAAAATTACACATTACACATCGAATTCATTCAACAATTAAAAAAAGCTCCCAGCTAACTAGAAATAGAAGACAACTTAAGATAAACGGCATCTGCTAAAAAAAAAAATCTATATCTATATCTATATATCTCTAACATATTTAATGGTGAAGGTGAGAAAGCTTTCCCCCTAAAAATAAAAACCAGAAGGAACACTCTCAGCACTTCTAATCAACACTAAACCCAAGGTGAACTCACTGAAGGCAACTGCATTTTTTTATACTAGCAATGGATAATTGTTAAGTAACATTTTAAAGCAATAATATCAAGAAAAGTAAACTACAGAAGAACTAAATAAATTAAAGAAGACCAAAATAAGTGGAGTGATACACCATGTGCACAGATTGGCAGACTCAGTATTGGTAAGAAAATAATTCCCCCCAAATTGATGGAAGATTGTATGGATACAACAAAACTCCAATCAAAGTCCCTACATTCACATGCTGATTCTCCAATTTATATGGAAATACAAAGGTCCCAGAACTGGAAAACTATGCTGGAAAGAGATGCAAAGTGGGATGATTTATGCTGTTTTCAAGAAATTATAAAGTACATCAATCAAGACACTGTGGAATTGGCATAAGGACAGACATATAAATAAACAGAAAAGAATCCAGGAATAGATACACATGGATGGTAATTTATTTTCATAATGGCACTAAGGTGATACAATATGAAAAGATAGTCATTTTAACAAATACTGCTAGAAAACTTTGATTTTCGTATGGAGGATAATGAACCTCAACCCAATTCTCCCACCAAACACAAAAGCAAACTCAAAATGGATCACAGACTAAATGTAAAAGTTATAATAGTATTCTAGTAGAAAACATAGGAGAAAATATTCACGACCTTGAGTAAGCAAAGATTTTTTAGGACAGAAAAAGCATGACCACAGAAGAAAAACACGATACATTGCACTTCAAAAAAATGCCTGCTATTCAAAGAGGTTAAGAAACTGAAAAGGAAATACATAGACTAGAAACATGTTTGTAATACACATGTCTGACAAAGTTGTGGTATCCAGTCTGTATAAGGAACTCTTACAAATCAATAATAAAAACTAAACAACCTAATTTTTATTTTATTTATTTATTTATTTATTTTTGAGGAAGACTGCCCCTGAGCTAATATCCATGCCCATCTTCCTCTGCCCTATGCGTGGGATGCCTATCACAGCATGGCGTGACAAGTGGTGCCATGTCCGCACCCGGGATTTGAACCAGCGAACCCTGGACATGCCAAGCTGGAACATTCACACTTAACCACTGTGCCATGGCATCAGCTCCTAATTTTTAAAACTGGCAAAATATTTGAATGGATTATTCGAACAACAAATGGCCAAAGGGACATGCGAACATGCTCAATATCATTAGAGTCATCAAAGATGTAAAATCAAGGGGCTGACCCCATGGCCAAGTGGTTAAGTTCGTGTGCTCCGCTGCAGGTGGCCCAGTGTTTCATTGGTTCGAATCCTGGGCGTAGACATGGCACTGCTCATCAAGCCATGCTGAGGCAGCATCCCACATGCCACAACTAGAAAGACCGACAACGAAGAACATGCAACTATGTACCGGGGGGCTTTGGGGCGAAAAAGGAAAAAAATAAAATCTTAAAAAAAAAAAAAGTAAAATCAAAACGAATGGCTAAAATTTTAAAGGCTGCAATATCAAATTTTGGTGAACATGTGGAGGAAATAAAAGTTTCCTATGTTGTTGAGAGAAGTGCAAAACGATACAACTATTTTGGAAAATAGTTTGGCAGTTGCTTATAAACATACACTTATCATATGACCCAGCAATTCAACTTTTAGGAGTTCAGAACAATGGCCCAATACTACTAGCAACTTAAATGTCCATTTAACAGGTAAATGGAAAAACAGATTACGGTATATCTAAACAATGAAATATTACTTAAAATAAAAACAAAGAAACTATTGTGACTTAAAACAATGTGGGTGAATCTCGAAAACACTGTATTGAACAAAAGCAGCCAAACACAAAGAATATGTGCTGAATCATTCCATTCATAGGACTTTCTAGATCAGGCAAAACTGGCATAATCAGAAGTTGCCTGGAGATGAGTAGAGGTGGGCATGACTGCAGGGAGACATGGATAAATTTTTGCGGACAAAGAAAAGAATCTATATCTTACTTGCACCCATGCTTATATACATGTGTCAGAACACACCGATCTGTATACTTAAAGTGGGTGCATTTTATTGTATGTAGATCATCCCCCAATAAAACTAATTTAAAAATAAATGAAGAGGAGCAAAGAGGGAGGACTTGTTCTACCAAATGGTAAAACATTTGTTTATCTGCAGTGTTGCTGCAAATATTGAATTGTCTAGCAGCATTATTTCCTGGACCTTTTGCATTCGTTATATTTTCAGGGCTTCTCTATCAAGTGAATAACACAAATCACCCAATGTTCAGACTATAACATTAACACAGTCTTCTCTCACTATACTATTGATTCCACTGTGAAGTAATACCCTGCAGCATACTTGATGGTTTGCTGACATTTTAATCTTCAGTTAGACATTTATAAAATGCCCAAAGGGTTAAGCACAGGTTTGGAAAAATCTTATATATTTAGTCTGGAACCCAAAAGCTCATTCTAGATTCACCTTTTCCCCATCAGCAATAATATTTCTGGAGTACATTTTATGTTTGTTCAAAACTCTTCAATCTATAAAACCTAGACAGTATATTCTTGTATTTCAAATGATTTCACATACTGCCAATATTCTGCATAGTATTCAGTCATAGTTGAGATATATAACATTTATGATAAAAGGATGAACTAAAACAATAAATATATTAATCAGTTTCCTAGTTATCAGACTTACTTCCACAGTGCCACAGTCACAGACTTCATTGCCCTCCAATCTGCGGTTGCCACACGTTGATTGCGCAGATGATTGCATTTGTGGCTTATTCTGAAGACATCTGGCACCCATTTTTGAAATGAAATTTTCAAAGTCACTCAAACTGCAACTGCTAAAAGTCTTCACACCACTGGATTGACTAAAGATGAATACATATAATGTCATTGTCAGTATACTGCTGAAAACACAATTCTATATTACATAAATTAATTTCAAAATGCTAAATTTAATAGGTAATGGTAAATGTTCATAACAAGTATTTAGAGGCCAAAATCATTCTTGAGGAGGTTATGTAATTTCATTCACTGGAATACATGTCCTTATTAAAACAAAACTAAATACAACACAACAGCAAAGAACAACCCAATTTAAAAATGGGCGAAGGACTTGAATAGACATTTCTCCAAAGAAAATATTCAAATGGCCAACAGTTATATGAAAAGGTGCTAAATGTTACTAATCATCAGGGAATTACAAAGCAAAACCATAATAAGATATCACCTCACACCTGTTAAGATGCTATTATAAAGAAAGATAACAAATGTTGGAGAGGATGTGGAGAAATTGGAATCCTGGTACACTGTTAGTGGGAATGTATATTCACAGTGGGTATAGCCACTGTGAAAAACAGTAGGGAGGTTCTTCAAAAAATTGAAAATAGAACTACCATATGATCCAGCAAACCCACTTCTGGGTATATGTCAAAAATAATTGAAATCAGCATCTTGAAGAGATACCTGCATTCCTATGTTCACAGCAGCATTATTCACAATAGCAAAGGTATGGAAGCAACCTAAATGCCCATTGACAGATAAATGGATAAAGAAAATGGGATACATACATGCAATGAATATTATTCAGCCTTAAAAAAGGAAGGAAATCCTGCCATATGCAACGACATGGATGAACTTTGAGGGCATTATGCTAAGCGAAATAAGCCAGTCACAGAAGGATAAATACTTCACGAGCTCACTTATATGAGATATCTAAAATGGTCAAACTCATACATGCAGACAGTAGAATAGTGGTTGTGAGGGGCTAGGAGGGGGAAATGAGGTCTAAATGGCATTCAATGGGTATAAAGTTTCACTTATGCAAGATGAATAAATTCTAGATATCTGCTGTACACCATAGTGTCTATAGTTAACAATACTATATGGCATATTTTAAAATTTAAGGGAAATCCTGTCAAATATTCCTACCACAAAAAAAATCAAGAATAGATTAATTTCACTTTTGTATGCATTACAAATTAAATCCAGTTAAGAGAAATTTTTGAGCTTTTGGGTGTGACTTATGAAAATTCTTGTATATGGAGGAAAAAACGGTTAATATATGTATAACGCCTCTGCCTAGGTGAAATAAAACTGAAATGATGGCATGGAGAAAACCCTGTATCCATTTACGTAAATTCCCAGATGTATATCAACAACTCTTCAAACTTCTCTTCTTCTTCCTCTGTCCTTCCCTTGACCATTATAAAATTCAGATTCAAGCTCTTTGAAAGTTTGAATCTCTTCTATTTCAATGTTTTTTCAATGTTTATTCACAGGTTTGTAGCACATATATAATGTGACAGATAATGAATTAAATTGCAAGTTGCTTAACGTGGGAACTTTGTCATCTTTATTGTTGGTATCACTTATTACTAGCACAATTCTTAGCAAAAGTAGAATCAACTGTCTATCGATTCTTCCTACAACAAACTTCAATAACAACAAACTTTTATTAAACAGACTATACCGGGCTTAGTCCTGAAATTTCTTAAAGATCTCAGAGAAATTGTATACTAATCAAAATTTTATATAATTGTGTCCATAATCCCACTAATAAAGTTAACTTCAAAGACTATATGTGTAGGCCGAATCATTCTCAATATGCAGTAAAAACCTTTAAAGCAAGGAGGAAAATGACATTTATTGAGCACCTATTATTAGCCAGACATTTTGTAGACTTGATTATTTAATCCTCACCACAAATCAGGGAGGTTGGTATTGTCATCAACATTTTATACTAACTGAACTAAAGTTTGGAGAAGCTAGAAATCTCACCAAAATCAGACAGTTCATAAATTAGCATGATCAGTATTCATATACAATTGTTTAAGACTTCAAATTCAGTTACTTTTAATCAAAAATTAATCTTGGAACATTACATAATTCAATAAAATAGTAATGTTTTACTATATACCAGAAATTTTGTGATCTTACCACCAAAACGGAAAGGTGAAGAAAAATTTTAACTAAAAAATTGTGTAATATTTTGGCTCTTGGAACTATTTATAGTCAATTATATATAATCCCTAACCATTCACCTTTTTGCTGCCCCATAATGGCAGTTCTTAAGAACATGTATTCCCAAAGTTTATTTGTAATCAATTATCTGCAGCTTTTCTTTCATTATTTGGTTGAGATATTGCACTCTGAATTCTAATGCTATGTTAGCTTTGTTCCCAAATTATTTTATAAAAGCTTATTGAAACTATAATATAGCTAACCTAAGTTCTGAGTTCAAAGAACAGAGAAATTAATTTATGGAAGGAAATGATGGAAAAGAAAGTAGTTTTCTAAAGTTGAGGTTAGCACTTGACAGCATTTTGAAAAAAGAAAAGTTTATCTTTTATATTATCTCATTTCCTTTTCAGGGTCTTTATCTCTTCTACTCTTTTCCCTCCTAAATTACATGTTCTCACAGCTCTTATGTATCCCTACCCCACTATTTTAACAACCTTCTGAGTCTTCCCTACTCCTCAAATAATAAGACACACCAGCACAATGATAAATAATTTACATACATCTTAATTATTTGAATCCTAACAACAACTGTATCACTGTAGCTCACATGATCCACATTTTTCAGATAGAAAACTAAGGGTTAGAAAAATTAGCAAAGAATTAAAAGATTCCAAAGCCCATGTTCCCCTCAATGCATTCATACTGCAAAATGGTACCCCCTTCCCCAAGCAAACTTCCATAGCTTAATGAAATTGCTTTTAGCAAGGAATCAAGAGAAAGCAATATGAGTAAAATAATTCAATTTCTTTAAACTGATAACTCCATGCTCCTTCTAAATGTTTTTGCCTTTTTGTCAAATGATGAAACCAGATAGGTGAGCAAACCTTGACCCTGAGTTTTCCCTAGGTCCCTACATTCTTAACGATTGTCATTTTGTATGCCTCTTTCCTCTCTCCACTTCTGAACTCGTTTGTGTGCACAGACTGTCTTGAAAGTGAGGGTTTAAGACAAGAACTACCCATTTTCACAAAGGAGATATAAATTAAATCATCAAAATAATATACAAGCATGTGCTGCATACCCACATTTTGGTCCATGATGGACCAACAGGGGTCCCTTAAAATTAGTATCATATAGCCTAAGTGTATAGTAGGCTATATCATCTAGATTTGTGTAAGTATACTCTATGATGTTCACACAACGACTAAATCGCCTAGTGACCCTTTTCCCAGAATGTATCCCCATTGATAAGCAACATATGACTGTACTAGAAGGACCACTGAAGTGTAAGAATGAAGTTTGTACAAATACATACTAATGTCCTCTTGCTACTTTGCTTAAGTTAATTTCAATATATTAACTGTCTTCTATATGAATTCAGTATGCAATAGAGAAAATAACAAAACTCTAGTTAGATAGACCTGTTGACTTGTACCGACCCTGTGACTTGAGGCTTTAGGCAAAGTCATCAAACTCTCTAAGTCTCAGTTTTCACATCTTCAAAATAGAGGTAATACCCATGAGTGCATAGGATTCTTCATAGGATTCTTGTGAGGATTAAATATTATTAAAGTGCCTAATTTAATTCTCTGGCTTATGGTAAGTGCACCCAAATCATTGGTTATATTACTGACATCAGCTGAAGTTTGGCCACTAAGTAACTGTATATCCAATGTAGAGTCATTTAGGCTATCTGTGCTCCAGGGACTTTTTAAAAATAAAAACCATTAAATGAAGATAATAATATTTTCCTTACTTATTCTCATTCCTTCATTGAAAATTACATAAAAATAATGTATGAGATGTACTGTGGAAATGCAAAAGATATATATATATATATGTATATATATATGGAATTGTTAGATTTTGTAAAAATTAAGATAACACTTGCCCTAAACACATCACAAGAGTTTTCTAAGGAATTGGAGAACATGTATGAAAGCATTTTAAATATTATAAAGCACCATACAAATCTAAAAGTTTATTATCACACATTCTAAAACCAGAATGCCTGGGTTCAAAACTCGGGTCTGCTACAAACTAGCTATCTGACCATGGATAAATAATCCTTTTCATAACTCAGTTTCTCATCTGTAAAAATGCGAATAATAAGATCTGCCCTATACAGGTGTTGTGAGAATCAAATGAGTTAATATATGTTAATTTTTGGGATCATCTCTAGCACATAGTAAGCGCAACATAAATATTTGTTATTCTTACTATCATTAATACTAGACTTTGGGTGACCTACACATAATGTCATAGCATACTCGAGAATACTTGGCCAAATGAACAACAGGTCCAAAATAGTAATACTCATTTTGCCTATATAGCTATATAAATTATATATTGTATTTAATAAACATAATATTATAATAGATATTTAATTTATTATACATTAAATTTAATAAAAATTATATAAAACTTTGCACATGTATAAAATATTGTTTTTATACAATCCATTTAGAACTAATTAATAATATAATATGTATAGTATATATAAATATATGTGTTTGAGTTTGAGCTACTCCTAAAATCTAAGAGTTAACTCTTGGGCAGTGCTTAAGAGTAACTATAGAAAGAGCATGGTTTCAAAAATTAATGGCTTATTTTCACTTGTAGCTTTTCATTTTTCTTCAGTTATCAATAGGTCATACTTAGCACAGGCTGTTTTCACAAATAAAAAAGCATAGACTATTAAGGACATGTGCTGTAGGCCTTGTCTCATATATACGATTTGGGGTACAGTGACAAACTTAGAAATCACTGTAATTAATCTATCACATATTTATGGGATTTTATAGTTTAGCAAATACTTTCCCATTTTGTTTTTACATTTCATTCTTACATCACTCTGTGAAATAAGAGAATTGACCATCATTCTCATATTAAAGATGAAAAAAATAAATCTAAGCAAGGTGGAGTAATTTCTCCAAAGTCACACAAATGCATATTTGATATGACTCTCCAAGTAGGACTTCTTATTCTTTGGATGATAGTTTTTCTACAATATTAAACTACTCTAAAAGCAAAACCAAAAATTCTGTCTAAAAACAAAGGTCACTTGTTTTGGCCTATTGATATATTTTTAAAGATCCTTACTAAGTGGTTTCATAAAATACACAGCCTAAGGAGAATTCCTTTGGTAATATATCTTGCATAGTGGACTTTTTAGCATTGACTGTTCTTTCTTCATTTTTTTTAGAAGTAAATTAATTTTTTTCAAAATAGCATCATAAGATGACTTATCTCCTATAAAACACATAACTGGCATGTAATCAGGAAATGAACTAAATATTCAAAATATTAAATAAATAGTTTACATTTGTAAAAACCAATGCTATCTGAATCATTGTAAGTTACTTAAATTAGGTCTTCCTGATCTCTTACTTGGACTCAATAGCCTCCTGCTGATCTCTCTTAACTCCAAACTCCATCTTCCAAAGTCACTATATCCTTCTTTCAAAACAGGAAAACCCATCATGTAACATCCACGTTTTTTTAAATTATTTTATTGAGGACATATTGGCTTATAACATTGTGAATTTTCAGGTGTACATTATTATATATCAGTTTGTATATAGACTGCATCGTGCCCACCATCAGTAGTCTAGTTTTTATCCATCACCATACATATATGCCCTTTAACCCCTTTTATTCTCCCCTGCAACCCCCTCCCCTCTGATAACCACTAACTGTTCTCTTTGTCCATTTGTTTATTTATCTTCCACATATGAGTGAAATCACATGGTGTTTGGCTTTCTCTTTCTAGTTTATTTCACTCAGCATAATACCTTCAAGGTCCATCCACGTTGTTGCAAATGGCATGACTGTATCTTTTTTATGGCTAAGTAGTATTCCATTGTATATGTATATACCCCATCTTCTTTATCCATTCATCCATTGATGGGCACTTGCGTTGCTTGCATATCTTGGCTATTGTGAATAATGCTGCAAGAACATGGGGATGCATAAATCTCTTTGAATTGTTGATTTAATGTTATTTGGATAAATACTTAGTAGTGGGATGGCTGGATGATATGGTATTCATATTTTATTTATTTGAGAAATCTCCATACTGTTTTCCATAGTGACTGCACCAGTTTGCATTTCCAACAGCAATGTATGAGAGTTCCCTTTTCTCCACATCCTCTCCAACATTTGTTATCTTTTTGTGTTCTTAGTTATAGCCATTCTGATGGGTGTAAGATGATGATATCACATTGCAGATTTGATTTGTATTTCCCTAATAATTAGAGATGTTGAACATCTTTTCATGTGCCTATTGGCCATCATTATATCTTCTTTGGAAAAATGTATGTTCATATCCTTTACTCATTTTTTCATCAGGTCGTTTTTTTCTTTATTGTTGAGTTGTTTTTTCTGTATATATTTTGGGAATCAACATTGTGTTATATATATGATTTGCAAATATTTTCTTCCAGTTGGTGGGTTGTCTTTTCATTTTGTTCACGGTTTCCTTTGCCTGTGGAAGCTTTTTAGTCTGATGTAGTCTCATGTGTTTATTTTTTCTTTTGTTTCCCTTGCCTGAGTAGACATGGTATTTGAAAAGATATTGCTAACACCAATGTCAAAAAGCATATTGTCTGCATTTTCTTCTAGGAGTTTTATGATTTCAGGTCTTACATTCAAGTCTTTAATCCAATTTGAGTTAATTTTTATGTTCTAAGATAATGGTCTTTTGCACGTGGCTGTCCAGTTTTCCAAAAATCTATTATTGAAGAGACTTTCCATTTCCCATTGTATGTTATTGACTCCTTTGTCAAATATTAGCTCACCACAGATGTGTGGTTTTATTTCTGGGCCCTTGATTCTGTTCCACTTGTCTCTATTTTGTGACAGTCTCATGTTGTTTTGATTATTATAGTTTTGTGGTATATTCTTAAGTCAGAGATTATGATACCTCCAGCTATCTTCTTTTTTCTCAGGATTCCTTTGGCTATCCAGAGTCTTTTGTTGTTCCATATAAATTTTAGGAATTTTTGTTCTATTTCTGTGAAGAATGTCACTGGCATTCTGATTGTGATTGCATTGAATCTGTAGATTGCTTTAAGTAATATGGACATTTTAACTTTGTTTATTCTTCCAACCATGAGCATGGAATATCTTTCAATTTCTTTATGTCTTCCTAAACTTCTTTCAATAATGTCGTACAGTTTTCAGTGTAGAGGTCTTTCACCTACCTGGTTAAATTTATTCCCAGATATTTTATTCTTTTTGTTGTGATTGTAAATGGGATCAAGGCAAGCCTCCATAAATTCAAGAAGATGAAAATCATATAAAGCATCTTTTGCAAACACAATAGTATGAAACTAGAAATCAACTACAATAAAAAAAAACTGATGAAAAGGGCGGAGCAAAATGGCAGGGTGAGCTGACCTGGGATTCTCTCCCCTCCAAAATACAACAAAAGATTGGAAGAACTGAATTTCAGAGAATAAACATAATGCCAGCTCATTAGAGACCTACAATACCAAGAAGGCAGAGATCATAAACCTTGCAGACGGCCTGGGAGGTGCTGGAACGGTAGGAGAGAACATCGCTCCCTCCCCTAGAGTCTGCGATCGCTGCGGCATGGGTCGGGAAGGAGCGGGGGAGGGGCCGTGCAACCAGGGGATCATCCAGGACTCCTGCCGCTGGTTCAGTGGAGACCCGCTGATGGGGGGAAAACTTCTGTCCATGGGGACCCTATAAATCAAGGGCCTTGGGAGACCAGAGAACAGAACTGATCTGAACCCAAACCGGCGCGGGTGAGTAACAGCCCCTCCCCCCCAGCAAAGCCAGTGGGGGCAGCCATCTTGCCACAAGGCGGAGAGCTAACACGCCACTCTTGACCCCCATGTAGTGGCAACAGGCTGTAATTGCAACTGAATTCTACCACCATGAGAAAAAACCGCTCCTCTACCATCCAGCAATTTATAAAAGCCTCAGACCAGAAAGAAAACAATAAAAACACAGAATTAAGTCCTGAGGACTTGGAATTAGGTAAACTAAGTGATAATGAATTCAGAGCAGCTATAATAAAAAAAAACTTAATGAGGTAGAGAGAAAGACAGAGAAACAAGCCGAGTTCTGGAGTTACTTCACAAAAGAGATTGAAATCATAAAGAAGAATCAAACAGAATTACTTGAGATGAAAAACACAATGGACCAGATAAAACAGAATATGGATTCCCTAAATGCCCGTGTAGACAACATAGAGGAGAAAATTAGCATAATTGAGGACAGACAGGGTGAATGGTGCCAGACAGAGGAAGAAAGAGAACTAAGAATTAAAAAAAATGAGGAAAATCTCTGAGAGATAATGGATTCAATGACGAGTAAGAACATAAGGATCATAGGAATTCCCGAGAATATGGAAAAGGAAAATGGAGCAGAAAGTGTGCTTAATGAAATTATTGAAGAGAACTTCCCAAATCTAGGGATCAACAGAGAAATGTGTGTAGAAGAGGGTTTTAGATCTCCTAGATTTGTCAATGTAAAAAGACCTACTGCAAGGCACAAAGTAGTAAAGTTGGCAAATAGGAATGATAAGGAAAGAATACTCAGGGATGTAAGGGAAAAAAAGAGAATAACCTATAAAGGAGCCCATATCAGACTGTCAGCAGATTTCTCTACAGAAACCCTACAAGCTAGGAGAGAATGGAGTGATATATTCAAAGCTTTAAAGGATAAAAACCTTCAGCCAAGAATACTCTATCCAGCAAGAATTTCATTCAGATATGAGGGAGAAATTAAATCTTTTCCAGACAAACAAAAGTTAATGGAATTTGTAACTAAAAGCCCTCCATTACAAGAAATCCTCAAGAAGGCTCTCATACTTGAAAAAAGAAAAAAGGGAGAAAGGGGACACAATCCACAGACTAGGGAAACCGATGGATAGAACCAGAACAGGAGAGCAAATATTCAACTATAGCATTAGGGTAAAAGTAAGGAAACTACCCAAACAAGGACGATCTTAGCACTCTAACTACAAATTAATAAGACGAGTTGGAATAAAAAAATGAAAATAATTATTTAGGAGGGGAAGAGCAAAGGGTCTAAATCAGTATTGGTCAAGTAGGTAAGAGACCACCAGAGAATAGACTATATTCTACATGAGATTCTAAATACAAACTTCAAGGTAGACACTAAAATAAAGTACAGAACAGAGTCACAATCATAGATAAAGAAAAATCTAAGAAACCCAGAATAAGAAATTGCAGTATTAAATGGGTAGTCTAAAGCACACAGGAAAAGAAACACAGGCAAACAAGATAATGAACGACAGATTGACAGCATTAAGTCCACATGCATCAATAATCACCCTCAATGTGAACGGATTGAACTCTCCAATAAAAAGACACAGAGTGGCAAAATGGATTAAAGAACATGGTCCAACAATTTGTTGCCTCCAGGAAACAGACCTCAGCCCCAAGGACAAACACAGGCTCAGAGTGAAGGGGTGGAGGACAATACTTCAAGAAAATAGCAAGGAAAAAAAGGCAGGTGTTGCAATTCTCATATCAGACCAAGTGGATTTCAAAATAAGACAGGTAAAGAGAGACACAGAGGGACAATATATAATGATCAAAGGGACACTTCATCAAGAAGAAATAACACTTATGAATATCTATGCACCCAACACAGGAGCACCAAGATTCATAAAGCAACTATTAACAGACCTAAAGGAAGATGTTAAAAACAACACAATAATAGTAGGGGACCTCAACACCCCACTCACATCAATGGACAGATCATCCAGACAGAAAATCAACAAGGAAATAGTGCAGCTGAATGAAAAACTTAAACAATTGGACTTAATGGACATATATAGATCTCTCCACCCTGAAAGAGCTGAATACACATTGTTCTCAAGTGCACATGGAACCTTCTCTAGGATAGACCATATCTTGGGAAACAAGGCAAGCCTCTACAAATTTAAAAAAATTGAAATAACAATAAGCATCTTATCAGATCATAGTACTATAAGGCTAGAAATTAATTACAAGAAAAAAGCTGAGAAAGGCACAAAGACGTGGAGACTAAACAACACACTACTGAACAAGCAATGGATCATTGAAGAAATTAAAGAAGAAATCAAAAAATACCTGGAAACAAATGAAAATGATAGCATGCCATACCAGCTCATATGGGATACAGCAAAAGCTGTATTAAGAGGAAAATTCATCGCAATACAGGCACATCTTAACAAACAAGAAAAATCCCAAATAAGCAACCTTAAAGCACACCTAACTGAACTAGAGAAAAAAGGACAAATGAAGCCGAAAGTCAGCAGGAGAGAAATAATAAATATCAGAGCAGAAATAAATACTATTGAAATGAAAAAGGCAGTAGAAAGGATCAATGAGACAAAGAGCTGGTTTTTTGAGAAGATAAATAAAATCGACAAACCAATAGCCAGACTTACAAAGAAAAAAAGGGAGAAAGCTCAAATCAACAAAATCAGAAATGAGCGAGGAGAAATAACAACAGACTCTGCAGAAATAGAACAGATTATAAGAGAATACTACAAAAAACTATATGCCAACAGAATCGATAACCTAGAGGAAATGGATAAATTCTTGGACTCCTACAATCTCCCAAAGCTCACTCAAGAAGAGGTAGATAATTTGAAAAGACCAATCACAAGGAAAGAGATTGAAACAGCAATCAAAACCATCCCAAAGAATAAAACCCAGGACCAGATGGCTTTCCTGGGGAATTCTACCAAACTTTCAGAGAGGATTTAATACCTATCTTTTTCAAGCTATTCCAAAAAATTAGGGAAAATGGAACACTTCCTAACACATTCTATGAGGCCAACATCACGCTGATAACAAAACCTGACAAGGACACCAAGAAAAAAGAGAACTACAGGCCAATACCACTGATGAACATAGATGCAAAAATTCTAAACAAAATTTTGGCAACCAGAATTCAGCAATTCATGAAAAGAATCATACACCAGGATCATGTGGAATTCATACCAGAGACACAGGGATGGTTCAACATCCGCAAATCAATCAACGTGATACACCACATCAACAAACTGAGAAATAAAAACCACATGATCATCTCAATAGATGCAGAGAAGGCATTTGACAAGATACAACAGCCATTTATGATAAAAACTCTGAACAAAATGGGCATAGAAGGAAACTACCTCAACATAATAAAGGCCATATACGACAAACCAATAGGCAACATCATACTCAATGGGCAAAAACTGAACTCCATCCCCCTGAAAACAGGAACGAGAAAAGGATGCCCTCTATCACCACTCTTATTTAACATAGTACTGGAGGTCCTGGCCAGAGCAATCAGGCAAGAAAAAGGAATAAAAAGAATCCAAATAGGGAGGGAGAAAGTGAAACTCTCGCTGTTTGCAGACGGCATGATCTTACATATAGAAAACCCCAAAGAATCCATTGGAAAACTGTTAGAAGTAATCAACAACTACAGCAAAGTTGCAGGGTATAAAATCAATTTGCATAAATCAGTAGCATTTCTACACTCCAGTAATGAACCAACAGATAAAGAAATCAAGAATACAATACCATTCACAATCACAACAAAAAGAATAAAATACCTTGGGGTAAATTTAACTAAGGAAGTGAAGGACCTATATAATGAAAACTACAAGGCCTTTCTGAGAGAATTGGATGACGACATAAGGAAATGGAAAGACATTCCATGTACATGGATTGGAAGAATAAACATAGTTAAAATGTCCATTCTACCTAAAGCAATCTACAGATTCAACGCCATCCCAATCAGAATCCCAATGACATTCTTTACAGAATTAGAACAAAGAATCCTAAAATTCATATGGGGCAACAAAAGAACCCGAATTGCTAAAGCAATCCTGAGAAAAAAGAACAAAACGGGAGGCATCACAATCCCTGACTTCAAAACATATTCCAAAGCTACAGTAATCAAAACAGCATGGTACTGGTACAAAAACAGGTGCACAGATCAATGGAACCGAATTGAAAGCCCAGAAATAAAACCACACATCTATGGACAGCTTATCTTTGACAAAGGAGCTGAGGGCATACAATGGAGAAAAGAAAGTCTTTTCAAGAAATGGTGCTGGGAAAACTGCAAAGCCACATATGAAAGAATGAAAATTGACCATTCGTTTTCACCATCCACCAAAATAAACTCAAAATGGATCAAAGACCTAAAGGTGAGATCTGAAACCATAAGGCTTCTGGAAGAAAACGTAGGCAGTACACTCTTTGACATCAGTATTAAAAGGATCTTTTCGGACACCATGCCTTCTCAGAGAAGGGAAACAATAGAAAGAATAAACAAATGGGACTTCATCAGATTAAAGAGCTTCTTCAAGTCAAATGAAAACAGGATGGAAACAAAAAAACAACCCACTAACTGGGAAAAATATTTGCAAGTCATATGTCTGACAAAGGCTTAATATCCATAATATATAAAGAACTCTCACAACTCAACAACAAAAAATCAAACAACCCAATCAAAAAATGGGTTTGAGACATGAACAGATATTTCTCCAAAGGAGATATATGGATGGCCAATAGGCACATGAAAAGATGTTCATCATCGCTGATCATCAGGAAAATGCAAATCAAAACTACACAAGGTATCTCCTTACACCCATTAGAACTACAAAAATATCTAAAACTAATAGTAACAAATGTTGGAGAGGTTGTGGGGAAAAAGGAACCCTCATACAATGCTGGTGGGAATGAAAACTGGTACAGCCCCTATGAAAAACAGTATGGAGATTTATCAAAAAATTAAAAATAGGATTACCATACAACCCAGCTATCCCACTACTGGGTATCTACCCAAAGAGCTTGAAGTTAGCAATTCCAAAAGTCCTATGCACCCCAATGTTTATTGCAGCATTATTTACAATAGCCAAGACATGGAAGCAACCTAAGTGCCCGTCAACAGATGATTGGCTAAAGACGATGTGGTACATATATGCAATGGAATACTACTCAGCCATAACACAGAACAAAATCGTCCCATTTGCAACAACGTGGATGGACCTTGAGGGAATTATGTTATGTGAAATAAGCCAGTTATAGAAGGACAATCTCTGTATGACTGCACTCATATGAGTAATTTAAAAACGTAGACAAAGAGAACAGATTAGTGGGTACCAGGGGAAAGATGGGGTCAGGGGTGGGCACAAAGGGTGAAGTGGTGCACCTACAACACGACTGACAAGCAATAATGTACAACTGAAATGTCACAAGATTGTAACGTATCATTAACTCAATAAAAAAAGAAATAAATGAAATAGAGACTTAAAAATCAATAGAAAGGATCAATGAAACTAAGAGCTGGTTCTTTGAAAGATCAAAAAAAATGGACAAACTCTTAGCCAAACTCACCAAGAAAAGATGAGAGAATATGCAAATAAAACTAAAAATGAAAGAGGAGAAATGATAACAGATACCAAAGAAATATAAAGGATTATAAGAGAATACTATGAAAAACTATATGCCAACAAATTGGATAACCTAGAAGAAACAGATAAATTTTTAGACTCATACAACCTCCCAAAACTGAATCAAGAATAAACAGACTCCGAATAGACTAAACGAGAGAAACAGCAATCCAAAACTTCCCAAACCACACACAGACACACACACACGCCCCGGTCTCATTCCACATCCCCCGAATCCAATCCCCCTCCCATTAAAAGGAACAACTGCCAACCTCTGCAAATCCCTTCTAAGATAAAGTATACGAGTCTACCTCTCACACTGTTAGGTGTAATTTAAGATAAATATTTGAGATCTTCCTTGTTTGTTGAGGGAGGCCTATATTACTGTAAATTTCCCTCAGCATCACCTTTGCTGCATCCCTTAAGAGTTAGGATGTTATGCTTTCATTTTTATGTGTATCCAGATATTTTATTTCTCTGATTTCTTCATTGATCCAATGGTTGTTCAGTAGCATGTTGTTTAATCTCCACATATTTGTGACTTTCCCAGATTTTTTCGTGTAGTTGACTTCTATTTTCACAGCCTTATGGCTGGAAAAGATTCTTAACACGATTTCAATTTTCTTAAATTTATCGAGGTTTGTTTGCCTTGTTTTCCAACATGTCATCTATTTTGAGAATGTTCCACAGGCACTGGAGAAGAATGTGTAGTCTGTTGTTTTTATATGGAATGTTCTATGTGTATATATATATATGTGTGTGTGTGTGTGTGTATGTGTGTCAATTAACACCATCTTGTCTAGTGTTTCATTTAAGGCCACTGTTTCTTTGTTGACTTTCTATCTGGATGATCTGTCCGTTGATGTAAGTGTAAGTATCATTATTGTCTTGCTGTCAATTTCTTCCTTTAGGTTTGTTAATAGTTGCTTTATATACTTTGGTGCTCCTGTGTTAGGTGCATACATATTAATAAGTTTTACAGTCTCTTGTGGAATGTCCCTCTTCTCACTATACACTGCTCCTCTTTGTCTCTCAGTATACTTTTTATATTGAAGTCTGCTTTGTCTGATATAAGTATGTCTATACCATACACTTCATTTTTTAAAATCTTAGTTCTCTTTGCTCCTCCACCTGAAGAATTTCTAGATTTCTATCTTCTAGGACACTTACTCTCTGCTCTATAAGGTCTGCTCTAGTTTTTATGGATTCTACATTATTTTTATTTCATTAATTGTGTTCTTTGTATCCAGAATTTCTGTATTTTTTTTTAAGGCCTTCAATCTCTGGTGAATATTCCTTCTGTTCACTAATTTTATTCCTGAGATCACTGAACTGTCTGTGTTTGCTTGTAACTTCTTGAGTTTCTTAAAGACAACTGTTTTGAATTCTCTGTCATTTAGATTGTAGTTTCCGGTGACTTCAGGTTTAGTTTCTGGGGCCTTGTTGTTTTCCTTCTGTTCTGCAGTGTTACTATTGTTCTTCATGGTGTTTGATGAATTGATCCTCTGCCGGCACATTTGTGGTAGTATCTGGTTGCAGATTGCACCTGCCACCACTGCAAGGTGAGGCAGGGGTTGTGTTTTGTGTTTCTGCCCCATCTGCTCTTAGTTGTGCAGATTGGGCTGCTCTTCAGTTGTGCAAGCTGGCTGCAGCTGCTCAGTGAGTTGCACTTGTGCAGGTGAGGTGCAACTCATTGAGCAGCTGCGGCCACTGCACTCAGCAATCAGGTCACACTCACATGTGCAGAGTGCCTTCACAAGGGCCAGCCATTGTGTTTCACAGGTGAGCAGGTTGCCATCTTGCAGGCAGGGCTGCTGTGCTTGTCAGGCAGGTCATGCTTATGCAGGCATGGCAACTTCATACAGGCCAGGTGCTGTGCTCAGCAAGTTGGTTTCACGGGCTGCTGCACTTTGGCAGGTGGGGTCCCTTTGCAAGGTCCAGCACTGCACTTCACAGGCAGTGCACCTTTGCAGGGACTGAGCCACCACCCCTGGTGGGGAGTATTCACACTGTACCACTATAGCATGGTGGGCACTCTTATGGACTTGGCCACCACTTTGAAAGCATTTGCACCAAGGACAAGCTGTTCTTGCCTCCACTCACAGTCATGCTGGCCACTGTGTGAGGATTTGCATCCTGGATCACTGCCACTGGGTATGGGGAGGTCCCTCCCTTAGTTCTACTGATTTATGGGGGTCCAGTACACCCACCTTCAGATTTATAGCTGCATGGATTTCTCAGGTGTCCTGTTGTGTTGTGTAGGGAATCCTCCATTGATTAATAGATGACAGTTTAGATGTAACTTAGAGGGAAAAGACAAAGGTAACAACTCATCCCACCATGATGCTTACATCATTTGTTGGCCTTGACTGTTCTTAATGGTATACCTCGTGCCATATTCCTCTTACACTTAAAATTTCATGTTTCCAATTTCTAGTACTTAATCCATTGATAGATATATTGCCCCATAAGTAAATACTAAATTATTTCACCTTACATGTATAAAACAAATAAACATAACCAAGAAATAAATCTTATTTTTAAAAAACTTACATAGCTTCTGGATTCATTATACAGACAGCTCCTGAACACTGACATTTCTTTGGGTCATCGTATGATATTCCAAGACTGATTCCCAGCATCTGGGTGAAAATAACTGAAAATGCCTCCAAAGATATCTCCTTGGGATACTAACATTAACAAAAAAATAAATAAATAAATAAATAAATAAAATGAAAGACAATTCACTGAAGCATTGTAAAAAGATAGTTTTCTAATTCTGAACATTTTTATTGTTTTATCAAATACTTAAGAATAGGGAAATATAGTTCTTTGGACAGATGAGAAGCTGTAGCTCTTCTTATGAAATTAAGTTGGTATAAGCATACTGAATCTATGCCAAGCTTTGCCATGATTTAACAACTGAATGTCTAACATAATTCTTAAGTAGCTACCATAACTATGTAAAAGGGCTGTTTTTGTGTTAACATTAGATTTTTGGCTACATGGACCATAATCTTCAATTTACCTAATTTCTTACAACAGCTCTCATATTCATTTAGGACAGTCCAAATGATACACTGCCTCCCAGCTCACAAAGTGGCTACATAACCAAATTATTCAGTTTAACTATGCCGCCTACTTCCTGCCAGGATGGGGCACCGATAATTCATAATATGCAATGATATCATGATTTCTCAGTTTATTACCAAATCTGACATAGGATAAGGCACAGATGGAGGCCAAGTTGCGAGAAAGATCATGGCACTTCATTACTATAATGACAAACTATGATAAAGATTTTGGGGTCAACTGGCATCTATGACAGGAGTAGAGAATGTAGGTTATGAAAAAAATATATGGAAAGCTGTGAATGAGCACCTGAGGATGCAAATAGGCAATCAGAAATCCTCTGTAACAGCACTGTAGTAACTCCTCATCTTCTGTAGTTGTTGGACTGACATGGCTGATGATCAATCTCATGGCTTAATTATGAGGACTGCAGGATTGCAGCACCAAGTTAATCTTCAATTCTACCAGATTTGTTAGGGAAGGAGTTAGAATCTGAAACTTGGGATGGGAACAATTGGTGTGCCATGCACAAATATCCCTGGACTTCCTTCACCAGCAGAGGAAGCTTCTCTCTAAATAATGAGAGAACTCCTACATTTAAAAAAACATTTTTGATGACAATACCCAAGACATTTGTCTCACCACCCCTCATTGCCTCCAGGTCCGCATTAAGAAGTAAATCGCAACAGGAGTGATGTCACCAAAATGGCAACATACGTTGTTCTCAACTTCACTCCTCCTCACAAGAAGAACTAAAAATTATTCATGGAGTAAACACCACTGAGAAACTCCTAGAGCACAGAGGAGAGGCTGAAGCACCCCCTGCACCAACAGAGACCAAGACAGACAGCATCAGAAGGGTAAGAGGAGTAGCTAGGCACTGAATGCACTGGCCCTCACCAAGGCTGGCACAGCACCACACTGAGAAGTCTCCCTAGAGCCTATGGTTCAAGTGGGGAAAGAAAGCCCAGGGTGAACATACAGCTTCCCCAGGATTGTAAGTCACTTCTTGAGAGTTCCCAATCCAGTCTTGCCTCATGGGGAGCACAGAGGATGCTGGGGGGCTTGACAACTGTGATACAATTGTGATGGAGAAGTGTGGAAGGGCATGCAACTAGTGTTTCGATCTTAGTAGACCAGGTTCCCACATGCAATACCCAAGTTGTAGTCCTAATCAGCAGCTTTGGTCATCTGCAGAGCCAAGATAGTGCAGCAGTCTGACCAGAACACTTGATGGGGTGTATGCATGCCTGATTTAGGTCCTCAAATAAAAAGTCTTGCCAAAACTGGGAGGCTGATCTGTCCCACACCCCTAGGGGAAATGAGTCATAGCCCTGCCCAATGCCAAGGCCCCACTTGAACAGAAGACTGGCTGAAACAACTGGGATCTGTATAACCCAGCAAGGCATGAGCAGAGAATAAGGCAGGCAGAGCTGATTGCCAGAGCAAAGCCAGAGGCATTGTTTGGCAATATAACTTGAGGTGTGGGTCAGCTTAAGTCAAGACCACAAACAAAGAGCTTTGATGGGCTTTTAGTCAGTTCTGCCTAGGCAAGGGAGCTAATTCATAGCCCACCCATTGCTAAATATAGCTCCCAGCTCTGCCCACCAAAAACCTTAACCACAAACACCTGAGAGTCTTCTTGGAGCCTGCCCTCCCACTCTGCCCAGGAAGGGGAGATAATTCCTAGCCCCATCCACATCTGAGTATAGGTCCCAGCCCTGCCTGAACAGAAAGCCTGGCTGGAATACTTGGAAGCTGTATAGCCCAGCAATGCTGAAGCTAAGAGTATGGCAGGCAGAGCTGACCATCCACAGAGCAGAGCCAGCAGCGTGTTCAGCCAGGGAACTTGGGGTACAGATCAGCTTGAGTCAAGACCACAAAGATCCAAGCTGCTTCTCCTGCTCCACCTGGGCAGGGAAACTAATTCATAGCCCCTTCCATTGCTGAATATAGCCTTCAGCCAGCCTGACCAGGGAACCCAATCAGAGTACACAAGAAGCTGCATAGCCATCTGCGTACAGTGGCACTTGAACAAAGAGCACAGCCCATGGCTTTCCCTATCTTCAGAGCAAAACCAGTAGCCCCTTCTGGCCAAGGAATTCAGTGCAGAGTCTTGCCTGATTCAGGCCCCAAAACAATGAGCCATGCAGGCCTTGGGGCCCATTGTGTTGCCCAGACAGTACAGAGAAGCTAATTCATAGTCCACCTGCTGCTGAGTAAAGTACCCTATCCTGATAATCTAGGAAGCCTGACCAGTGAATGCAGGCAACCATGGAGCATTCTTTTTTTTTTAGATTTTATTGTTTTTCCTTTTTCTTCCCAAAGCCTCCCAGAATAGTTGTATATTCTTTGTTGTGGGTCCTTCTAGTTGTGGCATGTGGGACACTGCCTTAGCGTGGTTTGATGAGCAGTGCCATGTCTGCGCCCAGGATTTGAACCAACGAAACACTGGGCCGCCCGCAGTGGAGTGCGTGAACTTAACCACTCGGCCATGGGGCCAGCCCTCCATGGAGCATTCTTACAGCCTTGGTTGGACAGAGAATGAAGCCAGCAGTCCTGTGCAACTGTTATCATCCAGTGGCAACCCCACTCCTGACTTCAGAGCTTGGTCAGTGGCCTCACTCGAAAATAGGCACTGATACTAAGCCCTACATGCCTGAGGGCATTATCAGTGGACACGTCCAGAAACCCAAACTGAGCTGACTGGTGAAGAACTATCTCTGCCAAAGCAAACCTGTAAAATCTGGAAGAGAAGACCACTTACTCAATTTCACAGATATCCATGTAAGGAATCAAGGATCACAAAAATATCAGGTCAATGTAACACAACCAAATGAAACTAATAAAGCTTCAATAACTAACCCTAAAGAAATGGAGATCTATCTATTTCTGTCAGACAAATAACACAATAATCTTAAAGTTTAGTGAACTATAAGAACACAAACTACTAAATGAAATTGGAAAACAATGCATAAACAAAATGAGTTCAACATATAAATAGAAACCACCAACAAAAAAACCCAAATAGATATCCTAGAGCTGAAAAATACAATGACTGAACTGAAGAATTCAATAGAGAGTTTCAACAACAGACTCAACCATGCAGAATACAGAATCAGTGATCTAGAAAGCAGGACATTTGAAATTATGCAGTCAGTGGAGCAAAAACAAAAATAATAAAAAGGAGTGAAGAAAGCCTAGGGGACTATGGAACAGAATGAAAAGAAACAATATCCAAATTATGGGAATTCCAGAAGGCAAAGAGAAAATGAAAGAGACAGAAAGTACACTTAAAACAATAATGGCTGAAAACTTCCAAAACCTGGGAAGAGAAATGAATATCCAGATACATGAGGCACAGAAGACCCCAAATACATTGACTCCAAATAGGGCTACACCACAACACATTATAATTAAATTGTCAAGAGTCAGAGACAAAGAAAGAAGTTTGAAAGAAGCAACAGAAAAGAAGCAATTTACATAAAAGGGAACCCCCATAAAACCAGCAGTAGATTTCTCAATAGCAAATTTTCAGGCAAGGAGAGAATGAGATAATATATTCAAAATATTGAAAGAAAAAAACTGTCAAACAAGAATTCTATGCCAGGCAATGCTGTGCTTCAGAAATGAAGGAGAAATAAAGGTTCCCAAACAAACAAAAGCTGAAGGATTTTATCACCAATAGATCTGCCTTACAAGAAATACTAAGGGAAGTTCCTTCAGTGGAAGTAAAAGGATGCTAATTAACATCATTAAAACAAAAAAGTTAGATTCTGTAATGTGGTAAGGGTGGTATGTAATTCACTTATATGTTAGGCCACAAATCAAGTCTTAGCAAATTAAAGAAGACTTAAATCATACAACATATCTTTTCTGACCACAATAGTGTGAAACTAGAAAGAAACAACAGGAGAAAAACTGGAAAATTCATAAAAATATGGAAATTAAACAAAACTCTCCTGAACAACAAATGGATCAAAGAAGAAATTGAGGGGGAAATAAAAAAGTACCTTGAGACAAAAAAAATGGAGATACAACATACCAAAACTTATGGGATACAGGAAAAGCAGTTTTAAGAGGGGAGTTCATAGTAATAAATGCCTACATTAATACACACATGAAAGATCTCAAATGAACAAGCTAACTCTACACCTCAAGGAAATAGAACAAGAACAAACTGAACCCAAATTTAACAGGAGGAAGGAAATAAAGATTAGAGCAGAAATAAATGAAATAAAGAAGAGGAAAACAATAGAAAATATTATCAAAACTAAGCGTTAGCTCTTTGAAAATAAAAGCAAAATAGACACACCTTTAGCTTGAGTCATCAAGGAGAGGACCCAAATCAACAAAATTATAAATGAAAGAAGAGACATTTGAACTGATACCACAGAAATACTAAGGATCATAAGAGGTTACTATGTTCCCTTGCTTGGAAAGTATTCCTTTGCCTCCTCATTATGCTTTATTTTTATTTTTATTTATGAACAACTAAATGCCAAAAACTAGACAAGCTGGAAGAAACGAAAAACTTCTTAGAAACATACAACCTATCATTCCAAAACCAGGAAGAAATAAAGAATCTGAAAAGACCAATTACTTGTAAGGATAATAAAATTCTCCCATGGAATGAAAGCACAGGACTTGAGGGATTCATTGAATTTTACCAAACATTGAAACATCAAAAATAATGCCAATCCTTCTCAAACTCTTCAAAAAATTCAAAGAGAAATGAACACTTTCAAACTCATTTCATGAAGATGCATTAGCCAATACAAAAGCCAGAAAAGGACACCGCAAGAAAATAAAACTAAAGGCCAATATCCCTGAAGCATAGATGCAAAAATTCTCAATAAAATACTAGCAAATTAAAATTCACCAGCACATTAAAAGGACCATTCACCATGATAAAGTGGGCTTTATCCCTGGGATGCAAAAGTGGTCCAACATACACAAATTAATAAATGTGATATATCATATTAATCGAATAAAAGAAAAAATCATATGATAATCTCAACAGATACAGAAAAAGCATTTGACAAAATTCTACATTCATTCATGATCAAGACTCTTAACAAATTAGGTATACAAAGAATGGACCTCAACATAATAAAGGCTAATTATGACAAGCCCACATCTAACATCATATTCTATGGTGAAAAGTTGAAGGCTTTTCCTCTGAGATCAGGAACAAGAAAAGGGTGCCCACTCTCACCACTCCAGTTAAACATAGAGCTTGAAGTCCTAGCCAGGGTAATAAGGCAAGAAAAAGAAACAAAACGAATCAGAATTGGAAAGTGTTAAAAATGAGGCAAGAGGTCCAAAATAGAGCCACTTATACTAAACACCACATCATGAAACTGAGATTTAACTTAATTAGAGTTTCAGCTCTCCAAGAAATGAAATCTTAAACCAGTCAATCAAGAATCACCTCATGAGTACTAGTTAGGTAATCTGCCTAATAGCCCCTGACATTCCCTAAAAGAAAGTGACCTTGCCACAACCAACGCTCTTTTTGCTAGTAAAACTTCCTTGTTCCAAGTCCCTTCTGCAGATAAAAGTCTTTCATACTGTACAGCTCCTCAGAGCTTCTTTCTATCTGCTCTATTGGATGCTGTCTGATTCAGGATTCATTGTATAAAGCCAATAGAAGCTTTGAAATTCAATCGGTTGAATTTTGCTTAGCAAAAGAAAGAAGTAAAATTGTCTCTATTTGCAGATAACATGATTTTATATATAGAAAATCCTAAAAACTCTAGCAACAAGCAATTAGATTGAATCAATGAATTCTTCAAGTTGCAGGATAAAAAACTGACATACAAAAATTGGTATATTGAGATCTCATCAAGATGGTGGTGTGAGCAGATGTTGAGCTCGTCTCCCCCCACGAACACAACCAGGTTACAACAATTTTTGGAAGGATTACTCTGGATTGAAAACTGAAAACTGGATAAAAAGAACCCCCACAACAAGAGACAGTACTGCATAAGGCAGAAGAGGCAGTAATTCCAGCCAGAGAGTGAAAAAAGCCACCTTTGGGAGCAACAGAGCTTCTCAGCTGGCCAGGCAGTAGCCACCCCAAGGTACGCAGCCCTCCCTGAAGGAGTGAGGTCCAGAGTGGGGCTGATACTGCCATAAGCATCCTTCGGACTCAACCCAACTGAGACGGGGGTCTTACTGTCCAGCTTTGCTGGCTATTGACTGCATCGGGGAAACCCCCAGAAAAGCTATTGGCCAAAAACACCCGGGTCTTAAAGGGCCCATGTAAAAACTTACTCATTGCAGCAACCTAAAATCTCCAGAGAGAAGGCTGAGAGTCCTTTGGTGAAACGAGACTGAGCTGGTGGGCTCTGGGGGCATCTTGGTGAGAGGAGGGACCACTCCTGAGACTGAGACATTAGTGGGGGCCATTGTTCTGAGCTGGTCCAGGCGTGCTGATATGGACACTAATGGGGAGCATTGAGGTTCATCCCTTGGGCTGTTAGCTCAGGGGTCTGCCACACCCACTAGAGCACAGATTTAATACAGATCAGCCAGGGCAGGCAACCTGATCTAGGGACTGGCCCCACCTAACAGCAAGCCCTCAGGCTACTTTTCAGCCAGCATTGACTGGGTGCCTTGAACCTCTACAGGCAGGCAAGTGTGTCTGCCTCTGTGGAGAAGGGCCTGTATGAGGACCAGGTGAACTGTGGGGGGCATTGGGAGAGAGATGGGAGCTTCATCAGTGTGGCACTGGTATACGCTCCAGGGGGATGGGAAGGGTGCACAGACCAGGACTGTGTTGACAGTGTATGTGGCCCTGTGGGGGATGTGGCTTATCAGTGGCAGAAGACTTGTGCTTCACAAATAGCCATAAAAAAGGATCAGCCCCACCTTCCAAAGCCTGAAACAATTGAGTGCCCCCATGCCAAGGGCTAGCTCCACTCAGCTGCACTCCTAAGAGAACTGACAACAGCCTTGTTGGCCCAACGCCTATCACAACTGTAAGCCCCTGAGCCTTGCAACCAGCTACACTGGGTACCAACCCAATTAAGAGAAAAACTACAATAAGAGTGATCTGATAGACTGTGTAGCTAACAATGCTGAGGCTCCCAAAACCAAATTTACAAACAACTGGCCAAGGAAGGAAAGATCAGACTCCCTGGGTACTTGCAGTGGGAGCAACACTGCCACAGCAGAAGGAGACAAGTAGCCCACATGGGGTCAATCCTGGTTCTTATGGACTGGTGACAAGAGGTAAGCACACTTCTGGGTATCATAAGGCATCTCATACATGAGGCCACTTCTCCAAGATCAGGAGACATAGACGACTCACCTAATACAAAGAAAATAGCACAAAGAAAGATATAATAAAGCATAATGAGGAGGCAAAGGAATACTTTCCAAGCAAGGGAACAGTACAAGACCCCAGAAAAAGGACTAAGTGAAACAGAAACTAGTGAACTACTTGACAAAGAGTGCAAATAAAATATCATGAGGATGCTCACAGATATGCGGAGAAGAATGGATGAACACAGTGAGCACATCAACAAAGAACTGGAAGATATTTTTAAAAAACAAACAGAAATGAAGAATACAATACTCAAAATGAAAAATTCACTAGAGGGACTCAATAGCAGAGTAGAGGAAGCTGAAGAACGGATCAGTGAGCTAGACGAGAGACTAGAGGAAATCACCCAAGCAGAACACAAAAGAGGAAAAAGAATTAGACAGGATGAGAACAGTGTAAGGGAACTCCGCGACAATATCAAGCATGCTAACATTCGGATTATAGGCGTCCCAGAAAGAGAAGAGAGAGACAAAGGGGCAGAAATATTACTTGTAGAAATAATAGAGGAAAATTTTCCTAACCTGAGTAAGGAAACAGACATCCAAGTTCAGGAAGCAAAGAGAGCACCAAACAAGAGAAGCCCAAAGAGGCCCACACCAAGACATATTAGAATTAAAATGTCCAAAATTAAAGACAAAGAGAGAATCCTGAAAGCAAGAGAAAGGCCACAAGTGAGATATAAAGGGACACCCATCAGACTATCAGCAGACTTCTCAGTCGAGACCCCACAGGTGAGAAGAGAATGGCATGACATATTTAAAGTGCTAAAAGGGGAAAACCTACAGCCAAGAATACTCTATCCATCAAGGTTGTCATTCAGATCGGAATGAGAGATAAAAAGCTTCCCAGACAAGCAAAAATTAAAGGATTTTATCACCAAGAAACCAGTTCTGCAAGAAATGCTGAAGGGACTTATTTAAGTGGGAAAGCAATGACGATATATAGAGATAAAACAATTATCAAAAAAAAACCCAACAACAACAAAACAGGCAATAAATTCACTTGTAAGAATAAATCATAGTAAAGGCAGCAGATCAACTGCCTGTGAAGACAATATGAAGGTTAAAAGACAAATGTACTAAAATCACCTATGTCAATAAGAGAGTAATGGATAGACATACACTAAAGAAGAGACAATATATGATGTGGAAAACATATAATGTCTGAGAAGGGGAGTGAAAAGTAGAGCTTTTAGAAAGAGGTCAAGCTAAAGAGTCTATCTACTCAATATAGAGTGTTATATGCATAGTATATTAAGTAGAATCCTCATGGTATCCACAAATCATAAACCTATAACAAGCAGGACAAGAAGTAAGACAAAAGAAATCAAACATATTACTAAAGATGGCCATCAAACACAAGGGAAGAGAGCAAGAGAAAAAGAAAGGAACAGAGAAGAACTACTAAAACACCCAGAAAAAAAAAGTGACAAAATGGCAATAAATACATATTTATCAATAGCTACTTTAAATGTCAATGGACTAAATGCTCCAATCAAATGCCATAGGCTGGCAAAATTGGATAAAAAAACAAGACCCATGTATATGCTACATACAAGAGACACATTTCAGAACTAAAGACACTTACAAACTGAAAGTGAAAGGATGGAAAAAGATATTCCATGCAAATGGCAAAGAAAAGAAACTGGGGTTAGCAATACTTATATCAGACAAAATAGACTTTAAATCAAAAACGGTAGTAAGAGACAAACACGGCCACTACATAATGATAAAGGGAACAATCAAACAAGAAAATATAACACTTGTAAATATCTATGAACACAACATAAGGGCACATAAATATATCAACCAATTATTAACAGACATAAGAGGAGAAATAGTAACACAATAATAGTGGGGATTTTAACACTCCATTTACACCAATGGATAGATCATCCAAACAGAAGATCAATAAGGAAACACTGGCCTTAAAGGACACATTAGACCAGATGGACTTAGTAGATATACACAGAACATTCCAACCAAAAACCACAGAATACACATTCTGTTAAAATGCCCATGGAACATTCTCCAGGAGTGACCATATATTAGGCCACAAAACAAGTCTCAGTAAATTTAAGAACATCGAAATAATACCATGCATCTTTTCTGACCACAAAGGAATGAAACTGGAAATCAACTACAGAAAGAAAACCAAACAAAGGCACAAAAATGAGGAGATTGAAGAAAATGATACTGAACAATGATTGGGTCAATGAAGAAATCAAAGAAGTAATCAAAAATTCTTGGAGACAAATGAAAATGAAAACAGGGCATGCCAAAATCTGTGGGATACAGCAAAAGCGGTTCTAAGAGGGAAGTTTATAGCAATTCAGGCCTACCTCAACAAAGAAGAAAAATCTCAAATGGACAATCTAAAAGTGCACCTAAAGGTACTGGAAAAAGAACGACAAACAAAGCCCAAAATCAGCAGAAGGAAGGAAATAATAAAAATCAGAGAAGAAATAAACAAAGTAGAGACTAAAAAAACAACAGAAAAAAATTAATGAAACCAAGAACTGGTTCTTTGAAAAGATAAACAAAATTTAAAAGCCCTTAGCTAGAATTCCCAAGAAAAAAAGAGAGATGGCTGAAATAAATAAAATCAGAAATGAAAGAGGATTCATTACAACTGACATCTCAGAAATATAAAGATAATAAGAGAATACTATGAAAAGCTATACGCAAACAAATTGGATAATCCAGCAGAAATGGATAAATTCTTAGAAAGGTACAACCTTCCAAAACTGAACCAAGAAGATGTAGACAATTTGAATAGACCGATCACCAATAAGAAGATTGTAATAGCAATCAAAAACCTCCCAAAAAATAAAAGTCCAGGACCACATGGCTTCCCTGGTGAATTCTGCCAAACATTCAAAGAGTACTTAATGCCTATCCTTCTCAAACTCTTCCTAAAATTGAAGAGGAGGGGAGGCTTCCTAACTCCTTCTACGAAGTCAACATCATCCTGATAAAAAAAAAAACAGACAAAAACAACATAAGAAAAGAAATTACCAGCCAACATCACTGATAAACATTGATTCAAAAATCCTCAACAAAATACTAGCAAATTGAATACAACAATACATTAAAAAGATCATGCATCATGATCAAGTGGGTTTCATTCTGGGGATGCAGGGATGGTTCAACATCCTCAAATCTAACAATGTGATATACCATATTAATAAAATGAAGAATAAAAAGCACATGATCATCTTGATAGATGCAGAGAAAGCATTTGACAAGATACAGCATCCATTTATGATAAAAACTCTAAATGAAATAAGTATAGAAGGAAAACACCTCAACATAATAAAGGCCATATATGACAAACTCACAGAAAATATCACTCTCAATGGAGAAAAACTGAAAGCTATCCCTCTAAGAACAAGAACCAGACAAGGATACCCACTGTCACCATTCTTATTTAACATAGCATTGGAAGTCCTGGCCAGAGCTATCATTCAAGATAAAGAAATAAAAGAGATCCACACTGGAAAAGAAGAATTTAAACTGTCACTCTTTGCACATGACATGATTTAGTATCTAGAAAACCCTAAAGATTCCAGTAAAAAAACTTTTAGAAATAATAAAGGAATACAGTAAAGTCACGGGATACAAAACCAATGTACAAAAATCTGTTGCATTTCTATACACTAAAAAGGAAGTAGCAGAAAGAGAAATTAAGAATACAATCCCATTTACAATTGCAACAAAAAGAATAAAATACCTAGGAATAAACTTAACCAAAGAGGTGAAAGATCTGTATACTGAAAACTATAAAACATTGTTGAAAGAAATCAAAGAAGACACAAAGAAATGGAAAGATATTTCATGCTGTTGGATTGACAATATTAATGTTGTGAAAGTGTCCATACTTCATAAAGCAATATATAGATTCAATGCAATCCTTATCACAGTTCCAAGAACATTTTTTACAGAAATAGAACAAAGAATCATAAAATTTATATGGAACAACAAAATACCCTGAATAGCCAAACGATTCCTGAGAAAAAAGCACAAAGATGGAGGTATCACACTCCCTGATTTCAAATTATACTACAAAGCCATAGTAACCAAAACAGCGTGGTACTGGCACAAAAAGAGACACACAATTCAATGGAACATAATTGAGAACCCAGAAGTAAACCAACGCATTTATGGACAGCAAATATTCGACAGGGGAGCCAAGAGCATTTGATGGAGAAAGGAGACTCTCTTCAATAAATTGTGTTGGCAAAACTGGACAGCCACATGCAAAAGTATGAAAGTAGACCATTCCTCTACACCATGCACAAAAATCAACTCAAAATGGATTAAAGACTTGAATGTAAGACCCCAAACCATGAGACTTGTAGAAGAAAACATCGGCAGTATGCTCTATGACATCGGTCTGAGCAGCATACTTTCAAGTCCCATGTCTGACTGGGCAAGGGAAACAAAAGAAAGAATGATCAAATGGGACTACATCAAACTAAAAAGCTTCTGCACAGCAAAGGAAACCATCAACAAAATGAAAAGACAACCTAACAATTGAGAGGAGATATTTGCAAACCATATATCAGATAAGGGGTTAATATCCAAAATATACAAAGGACTAATACAGCTCAACAACAAAAAAATCAAAAGCCCAATTAAAAAATAGGCAAAAGATCTGAACAGAGATTTCTCCAAAGAAGATATATGGGTGGCCAACAGGCATATGAAAAGATGCTGAACATCATCAGCTATAAGGGAAATGAAAATCAAAACTACAATGAGTTATCATCTCACTCCGGTCAGAATGGTTATAATTAACAAGACCTGAAACAACAAATGTTGGAGAGGATGTGGAGAGAAGGGAACCCTTGTTCACTGCTGGTGGGATTGCACACTGGTGCAGCCACTATGGAAAGCAATTCGGAGTGTTCTTAGAAAATTAAGGATAGATCTACCATATCATCTAGCTATTCCATTGCTGGATATTTATACAAAGAATTTGTAAACACAAAGGCATAAAGATACATGCACCCCTATGTTCATTGCAGCTTATACACAATAGCCAAGACATGGAAGCAACCTAGGTGCCCAAGAAGGGACAAATGGATAAAGAACATGTGGTATTTATACACAATGCAATACTACTCAGCCATAAGAAATGATGAAATCCAGCCATTTGTGACAACATGGATGGACCTTGAGGGTATTATGCTGAGTGAAATAAGTCAGAGGGAGAAAGTCAAATACCACATGATCTCAATCATATGCAGAAGAGAAAAACGACAAAAAAAAATAGTATTGGAGATTGCACTGGTGGTTACCATTGGGGAAGTTGGGGGGGAAGGCAAAAGTGGTGACTAGGCTCACATGTGAGGGGATGGACTATAATTAGTTTTCGGGTGGTGAACATGATGTAATGTACACAGTATTCGAAATATGATGTACACTCGAAAAAAAAAAAAAAAAGAAGAGTTCAACTGAACAGCATTCCCAGCTATAGAGTACCTCTGATGTACTAGAAATATTTTGGGATTTGGAGACTGAAGATACAAATTTAAGCACTGGGTTCTCTAGTTTTCTTTTTGTGAGAATTAAGGCAAGTGATTTCACACTTCTGGGCTTCAAAAAAAATTGGTATTGTTTCTATGCACTAGCAATGAATTATCTGAAGAAGAAATAAAACAACCCCTTTTACAATAGCATCAAAAACAATAAAATACCTAGGAATAAATCAAACCAGTAGATGAAAGATCTCTACACTGAAAGCTACAAGACAATGATGAAAGTTTGAAGAAAACAAAAATAAATAAAAAGGTATCCTATGTTCATGAATTAGAAGAATTAATATTGTTAAAATGTCCACACTACTGAAATCCACCTATAGATTCAATGCAATCCCTGTCAAAATTCCAAAGGAATTTTTTACAGAAGTAGAAAAATGCAATCCTAAAAATTATGTGAAATCACAAGAGACTCTGAAAAGTCAAAGCAATCCTGAGAAAGAAGAACAACGCTGGAGGCATCACATATCCTGATTTTAAGCTTTATTGTAAAGTTATTGTAATCAAAGCACTATGATACTGGTATAAAAACAGACAAATAGACCAATGGAACAGAATTGAGAACTCAGAAATAAACCTAAACATATACAATCAACTAACATTTGACAAGAGAGTCAAGACATTCAATGGAGAAATGACAGCTTCTTCAATGAACAGTGCTGAGAAAATTGGATATTCACATGTAAAATAATGAAACTAGACACTTACGTTACACCACTCACAAAAATTAGCATAAAATGTATTAAAGACAAATATAAGACCAGAAACCATAAAATTCCTAGACTAAAACATTAAAAAATACTCTCTGACATGTGTCTGGACAATGATATTTTTAATATGACACCTAAAAGATAAGCAACAAAATTAAAATTAAACAAGTAGGGACATCAGCAAAATGGCAGAGTGAGCAGTTTTCCTTGTCTCTCCCCATTCGAATCTACAACTAATTGGACATTCACTGGTCAACAAAGCCTATCCACACAGCATCTCAGAATGTCGGAGAGACCTGTGCTGCTATACATCAGAACGCAGACAGACTTCCCCCGAGGAGGATGTGGAGATAGGTGAAAACTCTCCAAACCCCGACCCATGGACAGCCTAGTACCAGCAAGTGACTTTCTTCCAGCAGACATGCTCACAGCAACACCATGCACAAAGGGCGGGCATGTGCAGGTATTGGTGGAGCAATGGTGGAAACAGGTGACTACAGCCCTACCTAAAACCCCGGCCATTGTCCCTAAGCCCAGGGGGAAAAGCCATGGTCTTGCAGCAGTGGCAGGGAAATCCCTCTAGTCGCCATTAGTGGAGAGGCCCGACCCAGCATTCAGAATGATGGGAGGCTCTGGGAGAGGAGGCTCCCAGGCAGGACAGCAGCCTGCCAGCCGCCTCTGACTCACAGACTCTGGCTGTGTCCCAGAGGGGGCAAGGGACACCCAGTGTGACTGTGTGTGAGGGTGGGGGCATGTTGGAGTCCCAGCTGCTGTGCTCTGTGGTCCAGGGGGAAAATCCACAGTCCCACAGCAGCCACAGCAAAAGCCTCTGTGCAGCATTAGTGGAGAGGCCCCACCAGGAAATCACAAGGCTGGAAGACCCTGAGGCAGAAGTAGCAAAGCTGCGTGAGCTAACCACAGACTGCAGTAGATACCCATAGCTCTGCTGTGCCCCATAGTGGACAAGTGAAATCTTGTGGGCTCTGACAGTGACAGAGCTGTGAATATAGATGATCCTGCTCCCAGCCACTGGGAAAGCCCAGGACACTGCTGTAGACCCTAAGAAGGGAGCGCATCTAGGTGGTCTGCGATAGTAGGCACCAGCAACCTGAGGCCCCCCTTGTGATTATCCCCGCAGCTGACAAGGGACCCCACAGGACCACTGTGACTACAAGGAGGGGCCCAGGTCTGGGGAGTAATAGCTGACAGGGATCCTGGTCAGTGTAGATTAATAAACAGCTCCACCCCCCCACTCCAATAGAAGCAAGTGGAAGCAGTAACTAAACTCTATCTCTATGTGGAGGCACAAATCCATGACATCAAGCAGTATAAAAAATATATTCAGCAAGATGGCGGCGTGAGTAGTCCTCTTTGTCTCTCCCCCTTCGAGTCTACAATTATTTGGACACTTATCACTTAACAAAGGATATCCAGACAGCATCTCAGGACGTCTGAGAGACCCACGCGACTATACATCGGAAGGCGGACGGACTTTCCTCCGGGAGGATGTGGAAATAAATGAAAACTCTCTGACCCCGACCGAACAGCCTAGTACCCGCAAGCGGCTTTCTTCCAACGGACGCCCCCAGAAGATCAACACACATCTAGGGCAGGAGCGAGCACACAACAGAGGAGTGACGGTGGAAACAGGTGACCAGAACCCTACCTAAACCCCCTGCAATTACTCCTAAACGCAGAGGGAAACTCTAGAGTTACACACCTGAGCCCGCGGGGAGAGTCTCTCCCCACCATTGGCGGGGAGAACCCGCCAAGTGTTCACGGCACCCGGAGGGTCCCAGAGGAGGTCCCCAGCTGCCACTGCCTGCACAGTGGGGCTAGGGATTGCTGGAGATCTCGGAGAGGACTGGGGCTGGGTGAAGCTCCAGAGGCTGACTCCACGCCCCGGAGGGGAAGCTCCAGAGTTCCGCCTGGGCAGCAGACAAAACTCTCTGTCTGCAATTATCGGAGGGGCCACGCCCAGCATTCACAACTCCGGGAAAGTCCCGGAGAGAATCCCAGAGGGAGGGGCGACCCCCAGCTGCCCTTGCCCCCCCATGGGTCTAGGGATTGCTGGAGATCTCGGAGAGGACTGGGGCTGGGTGAAGCTCCAGAGTTCTGCCCAGGCTGCAGACAAAACTCTCTGTCTGCCATTAGCGGAGGGGCTACGCACAGCATATACAGCTCCGGGAAAGTCCCGGAGAGAATCCCAGAGGGCGAGGTGACCTCCAGCTGCCGTTGCCCGCCCCGTGGCACTAGGGATTGCCAGAGATCTTGGAGAGGACTGGGGCTGGGTGAAGCTCCAGAGGCCGGCTCTGCGCCCCGGAGGGGAAACTCCAGAGTTCTTCCCGGGCAGCAGACAAAACTCTCTGTCTGCCATTAGTGGAGGGGCCACGCCCAGCATTCACAGCTCCGGGAAAGTCCCGGAGAGAATCCCAGAGGGCGAGGTGACCCCAAGCGGCTGTTGCCTGCCCTGTGGGGCTAGGGATTGCTGGAGATCTCGGAGATCTCGGAGAGGACTGGGGCTGGGTGAAGCTCCAGAGGCCAGCTCCGTGGCCCAGAGGGGAAGCTCCAGAGTTCTGCCCGGGCAGCAGACAAAACTCTCTGTCTGCTATTAGCAGAGGGGCTACGCCCAGCATCCACAATACTGGGAGGGTCCCAGGGAGGAGAATATCAGGCAGGGCAGCAGCTGACCAGCTACCACTGAAATCAGGATCTCCGGCTATCCCACAAGACAGGGCAAAGGGCTCCCCGAGTTCCTGGGGAACAGGACTTGGGCTGGGTGGAGTTCCAGCGACCCAGCTCTGTAGCCTAGGGGGAAACCCTACAGGCTCACAGCAGCCTCAGGGAAAGCCTCTGCACAGCACTAGTAGAAAGCACCCATCCGGCAGCCACAAGGCTGGAAGACGCCGGGACAAAAGTAGCATAGCTAGGTGAACTAACCACAGACTGTAGAAGATGCCAATAGCTCTCCTGCGACCCATAGTGTACAAGTGAGATTTTGTGGGTGCTGACAGTGATGGAGCGACAAATATAAGTGATCCCACCCCTGGCCGCTGGAAAAGCCCATAACACCGTTGCAGACACCAAGGAGGGAGCACGTCTAGGTGGGCTGCAACAGTAGGCACCAGCAGCCTGAAGCCCCCCTGTGACGGCCCCCACCGCAGAGGAGGGAATCCAAAGGACCACTGTGACTACGAGGAGGGGCCCAGGCCCAGTTAGAAACTGCGGATAGGGTTCCTGGTTGGTGCAGTATAAACAGCTTCTCCCCCACCGAAGCAGCCGACACAAGTGAAAGGAGCAACTCAACTCTATCTCTATGCAGAGGCACAAATCAACAACATCAAGCAATATGAAAAAATACATTAAATCTCCAGAACAAAAGGAAAACAACAAATACACAGACAACAATCCCAAAGAAAATGAAATATATAACCTAAATGACGATGACTTCAAAACAGCCATCATTAAAATACTCGATGAGTTAAGAGAGAATTCACATAGACAACTCAACAAGTTCAGGAGCTATGTCACAAAAGAGTTTGATACGATAAAGATGAACCAAACAGAATTACTGGAAATGAAGAACACAATAGAGGAGATCAAGAAAAATCTAGATGCACTGAACAGTAGGGCCGATGATATGGAGGAAAGAATTAGCAATTTGGAAGATGGGAATATAGAAATGCAGCAGGCAGAGGAGGAGAGAGAAGTAAGACTAAAAATAAATGAAGAAACTCTCCGAGAACTAGCAGACACAATTAGGAGATGCAACGTAAGGATTATAGGTATACCAGAGGGAGAAGAGAAGGAGAAAGGGGCAGAAAGCCTATTCAAAGAAATAATGGCTGAGAAGTTCCCAAATCTGGTGAGAGAGATGGATCTTCAGGTGACAGAAGCCAATAGATCTAGAATCCAAACTTTATCAATGCAAGAAGACCAACCGCACGGCATATATTACTGAAGTTAGCAAAAGTCAACAACAAGGGGAAAATACTAAGGACAGCCAGGCAAAAGAAACTAACCTACAAAGGAACTGCCATCAGGCTATCAGCAGATTTCTCAGCAGAAACTTTACAGGCTAGAAGAGAGTGGAATGATATATTCAAAAATCTGAAGGACAAAAATCTACAGCCGAGAATTCTCTACCCTGCGAAAATATGCTTCAAATACGATGGAGAAATAAAAACTTTCCCAGATAAACAAAAATTAAGGGAGTTCATTGCCACAAAACCTCCTCTTCAGGAAATCCTCAGGAAAACCCTCATTCCTGAAAAATCCAAAAAAGGAAAGGGGCTACAAAACCAAGAGCAGAGGAGATAAGTAGAAGGACAACGACAGAAACTAGCAGCTCTTCATCAGAACAGATTAAACCATGGGACGAGAAACAAAGGAAATTGAAGAAAACCGGAAAACAAGAGATAAAATGGTAGTGGTAGGCCCCCACATCTCAATAATCACTCAATGTAAATGGATTGAACTCCCCAATCAAAAGACACAGAGTGGCAGGATGGATCAAAGAACAAGACCCAACAATATGCTGCCTCCAGGAAACACACCTCAGCCCCAAAGACAAACACAGACTCAGAGTGAAGGGATGGAGAACAATACTTGAAGCTAAAAATGAAGAAAAGAAAGCAGGTGTCCCTATACTAATATCAGACAAGGTAGATTTCAAAGCAAAACCAATAAACAAAGACAAAGAGGGACAGTATATAATGATAAAAGGGACTCTCCACCAACAAGACATAACACTTATAAATATATATGCACCCAACACAGGAGCACCAAAATTTGTAAAGCAACTCTTAACAGAACTAAAAGAAGACATCAAGAACAATACAATAATAGTAGGGGACCTCAACACACCATTAACAACAATGGACAGAACATCCAGACAGAAAATCAACAAGGAAATTATAGAATTAAATGAAAAATTAGACCAGATGGGCTTAATAGATATATATAGAACACTTCATCCAAAAACAGCAGGTTACACATTCTTCTCAAGTGCACATGCAACATTCTCAAGGATTGACCATATTTTGGGAAACAAAGCAAACATCAATAAATACAAGAGAGTTGAAATAATATCAAGCATCTTTTCTGATCATAATGCTATGAAACTAGAAATCAACTACAAGAAAAAAGCAGAGAAAGGTGCAAAAATGTGGAGACTAAACATCACGCTTCTCAACAAACAATGGATCATTGAAGACATTAAAGAAGAAATCAAATATTATATGGAGACAAATGAAAATGAGAACACGACATACCAAATCATCTGGGATGCAGCAAAAGCAGTCTTAAGAGGGAAATTCATCGCAATAAAGGCTCACCTCACTAAACAAGAAAAAGCTCACATAAGCAACCTCAAACAACACCTAACAGAACTAGAAAAAGAAGAACAAACAAGGCCCAGAGTCAGTAGAAGGAGGGAAATAATAAAAATATGAGCAGAAATAAACGATATTGAAACAAAAAAGACAATAGAAAGGATCAATGAAACAAAGAGTTGGTTCTTCGAAAGAATTAACAAAATTGACAAACCTTTAGCCAGACTCACCAAGAAAAGAGAGAAATCGCAAATAAAGAAAATTAGGAATGAGAGAGGAGAAATCACAACAGATACCAATGAAATACAAGAGATCCATAAGAGAATAGTATGAAAAACTATACACCAACAAATTGAAGAAACTGGAAGAAATGGGCAAATTCCTAGACTCCTACAATCTCCCCAAACTGAATCAGGAAGAAATGGAGAATCTGAATAGGCCAATCACAAGTAAGGAAATAGAACCGGTAATCAAAAACCTCCCCAAAAATAAGAGTCCAGGACCACACGGCTTCTCTGGAGAATTCTACCAAACATTCAAAGAAGACTTAATACCTATTCTTCTCAAAGTGTTCCAGAAAATTGAGAAAGATGGAGTACTCCCTAACACATTCTATGAAGCCAACATCACTCTGATCCCCAAACCTGACAAGGACAACACAAAGAAGGAGAACTACAGGCGGATATCACTGATGAACATAGATGTAAAAATCCTCAACAAAATTTTGGCAAACCAAATACAGCAATACATCAAAAAGATTATACACCATGATCAAGTGGGATTTATACCAGGGACACAGGGATGGTTCAACATCCGCAAGTCAATCAACGTGATACACTACATCAACAAAATGAAAAACAAAAACCACATGATCATCTCAATAGATGCAGAGAAAGCATTCGACAAGATCCAACACCCATTTATGATAAAAACCCTCAATAAAATGGGTATAGAAGGAAACTACCTCAACATAATAAAGGCCATATATGACAGACCCACAGCCAACATCATACTCAATGGACAAAAACTGAAAGCCATCCCTCTGAGGAGCGGAACAAGACAAGAGTGCCCACTTTCACCACTCCTATTCAACATATTACTGGAGGTGTTGTCCAGAGAAATTCGGCAGGAAAAAGAAATAAAAGGAATCCAAATAGGTAACGAAGAAGTAAAACTCTTGCTGTTTGCAGACGACATGATCTTATGTATAGAAAACCCCAAAGAATCCATAGAAAAACTATTAGAAATAATCAACAACTACAGCAAAGTAGCAGGGTATAAAATTAACATGCATAAATAGATAGCATTTCTATACACTAACAATGAACTAACAGAAAAAGAACTCAAGAACTCAATCCCATTCACAATCGCAATGAAAAGAATAAAATACCTTGGGATAAACTTAACCAAGGAAGTGAAGGATCTATACAATGAAAACTACAAGACTTTCTCGAAAGAAATTGACGATGACATAAAGAGATGGAAAGACATTCCATGCACATGGATTGGAAGAATAAACATAGTTAAAATGTCCATATTACCTAAAGCAATCTACAGATTCAATGCTATCCCAATCAGAATCCCAAGAACATTCTTCACAGACATTGAACAAACAATCATAGAATTCATATGGGGCAATAAAAGACCGCGAATTGCTAAAGCAATCCTGAGCAAGAAAAACAAAGCCGGCGGAATCACAATCCCCAATTTCAAAACATACTACAAAGCTACAGTGATCAAAACAGCATGGTACTGGTACAAAACCAGATCCACAGATCAATGGAACAGAATTGAAAGCCCAGAGATAAAACCACACATCTATGGACAGCTCATCTTCGACAAAGGAGCAGAGGGCCTACAATGGAGAAAAGAAAGTCTCTTCAACAAAAGGTGCTGGGAAAACTGGACAGCCACATGCAAAAGATTGAAAATTGACCATTCTTTTTCACCACACACCAAAATAGACTCAAAATGGATCAAAGACCTAAAGATTTGGCCTGAGACAATAAGTCTTTTGGAAGAGAATATAGGCAGTACACTCTTTGACATCAGTTTGAAAAGAATCTTTTCAGACACTATAACTCCTCAGTTGAGGGAAACAATAGAAAGAATAAACAAATGGGACTTCATGAGACTAAAGAGCTTCTTCAAGGCAAGGGAAAACAGGATTGAAACAAAAAAACAGCTCACTAATTGGGAAAAAATATTTACAAGCCACTTATCTGACAAAGGGTTAATCTCCATAATATACAAAGAACTCACACTGCTTAACAACAATAAAACAAACAACCCGATCAAAAAATGGGCAGAGGACATGAACAGACATTTCTCAAAAGAAGATATGAATATGGCCAATAGACACATGAAAAGATGTTCATCATCGCTAATCATCAGGGAAATGCAAATCAAAACTACACTAAGATATCACCTTACCCCCGTTAGATTGGCAAAAACATCCAAAACCAAGAGCGACAAATGTTGGAGAGGTTGTGGAGAAAAAGGAACCCTCATACACTGTTGGTGGGAATGCAAACTGGTACAGCCACTATGGAAAACAGTATGGAGATTTCTCAAAAAGTTAAAAATAGAAATACCCTATGACCCAGCCATCCCATTACTGGGTATCTATCCCAAGAACCTGAAATCAGAAATCTCAAGAGTCCGTTGCACCCCTATGTTCATCGCAGCATTATTCACAATAGCCAAGATGTGGAACCAACCTACATGCCCAGAAACTGATGATTGGATAAAGAAGATGTGGTATATATACACAATTGAATAATACTTAGCCATAAAAAAAGACAAAATTGGCCCATTCACAGCAACGTGGATGGACCTCGAGGGTATTATGTTAAGCGAAATAAGCCAGTCAGAGAAAGATGAACTCTATATGACTCCACTCATAGGTGGAAGTTAGTATATTGATAAGGAGATTTGATCGGTGGTTACCAGGGAAAAGGGGGGGTGGGGTGAGGGTACGGAGGGGGAAGTGGTGTACCCACAACATGACTAACAAAAATGTACAACTGAAATATCACAAGGTTGTAATCTATCATAACATTAATAAAAAAAAATATGTGCTGAGGAAAGAAAAAAATATATATATATTCAATCTCCAGAACAGAAGGAAAATGACAAGTACCCAGAAAAAAATCCCAAAGACAAGGAAATCTGCAACCTAAATGACAATGAATTCAAAACAGCAATCATTAAAAAAACTCAATGAGTTAAAAGAGAATACAAATAGACAACTCAACGAGTTCAGGAGCTATGTCACAAAAGAGCTTGATACCATAAAGAAGAACCAATCAGAAATACTGGAGATGAAGAACAAAATGGAGGAGATTAAGAAAAATCTGGACTCTCTGAACAGTAGGGTCGATAATATGGAGGAAAGAATTACCAATTTGGAGGATAGGAATATAGAAATGCTGAAGATAGAGGAGGACCGAGAACTAAGACTAAAAAGAAATGAAGAAACTCTCCGAGAATTATCCAACTCAATTAGGAGATGCAACATAAGGATTATAGGTATCCTGAAGGGAGAAGAGTACAAGAAGGGGGCAGAATGCCTGTTCAGAGAAATAATGGGTGAGGACTTTGCAAACCTGGGGAGAGAGATGGAACTCCATGTGAGGGAAGCTAATAGATCTCCAAACTTTATCAGTGTTAAAAGACCAACCCCAAGGGATATAGTAGTGAAGCTTGCAAAAGTCAATGACAAAGAGATAATACTAAGGGCTGCCAGGCAGAAGAAAATAACCTACAAGGGAACCCCCATAAGGCTATCAGCAGATTTCTCAGAAGATACCTTACAGGCTAGAAGAGAGTGGAATGATATATTCAAAACGGTGAAGGAGAAAAACTTGCAGGCAAGAATATTCTATCCAGCGAAAATATCCTTCAAATATCATGGAGAAATAAAAACCTTCCCAGATAAACAAAAGTTAAGGGAGTTCATTGCCACAAGACCTCCTCAACAAGAAATGCTCAGGAAGACCCTCAAACCTGAAAAATCAAAAAAAGGAAAGGGGCTACAAAACCCAGAGCATAGGAGATAAGTAGAAAGACAAAATCAAAAAGCTGCAGCTCTCCATCAGAACAGGTTAGCAAAGGTTAAGTATAACATTAAAGATAAAAGGAACGGAAACACCAAGAATAAATATAATCTTGTCATTTTAACCACAGACTCACAACACAAGAAGGAAGACAAAAAATCTGACAATAATAACCTAGAAGGAGGAGAGGAAAAGGACACAATGTCTTAATCTAAGGAAATAAGAGTCTATTAGAAAATGGACTATCTCATCTATGAGATGTTTTATACAAACCACTTGGTAACCACTAAATAAATAGTAAGAATTAAGACACAAATTACAAATAAGAAGAAAACCAATATAGAAATCTACCTACCTACCACCAAAGGAAATGCAAAAGAACCAGAAAACAAGTGAAAAAATGACAGCATTAGGCCCCTGCAATTCAATAATCACTCCAAATGTAAACAGATTGAACTCTCCAATCAAAGGACACAGAGTGGCAGGATGGATCAAAGAAGAAGATCCAACAATATGCTGCCTCCAGGAAACACACCTCAGCCCCAAAGATAAACACAGACTCAGAGTGAAGGGATGGAAGACGATACCCCAAGCTAATAATGAACATAAGAAAGCAGGTGTCACCATACTTCTATCAGACAAAGTAGACTTCACAGCAAAACGATAAAGCAAGACAAAGAGGGCAGTCTATAATGATAAAACGGACACTGAGCCAAGATGACATAACACTTATAAATATATATGCACCCAACACAGGAGCACCAAAGCTTGTAAAGCAACTATTAAGAAAACTAAAAGGAGACATCAACAACAATACAACAATAGTAGGGGACCTCAACACCCCATTAACACCAATGGATAGATCATCCAGAAAGTCAACAAGGAAATTATAGAATTAAATGAAAAACTAGACCAGATGGACTTAATAGATATATAGAGAACACTCCACCCAAAAACAGCAGGCTACAGATTCTTCTCAAGTGCCCATGGAACATTCTCAAGGTTAGACCATATCTTGGGAAACAAAGCAAGCCTCAACAAATTCATGAGGGTTGAAATAATATCCAGAGTCTTTTCTGAGCATAATGTTATGAAACTAGAAATCAACTACAAGAATAAAGCTGGGAAAGAGGGAAAATGTGGAGACTAAACAACATGAGACTGAACAAACAATGGATCATTGACGAAATTAAAGAAGAAATCAAATATTACCTGGAGACAAATGAAAATGAAAAGATGACATACCAACTCATTTGGGACGTAGCAAAAGCAGTCCTACAAGGGAAATTCATTGCAATACAGGCTCACCTCAATAAACAAGAAAAATCTCAGGTAAGGAATCTCAAACAACACCTAATAGAAGTAGAAAGAGAAGAACAAACCAAGCCCAAATTCAGTAGAAGGAGAGAAATAATCAAAATTCGAGCAGAAATAAATGATATTGAAATGATAGTAAAAAGGATCAATGAAACGAAGAGCTGCTTCTTTGAAAAAATTAACAAAATTGACAAACCCTTAGCCAGACTCACCAAGAAAAAAAGAGAGAAGACTCAAATAAGTAAAATTAGAAATGAGAGAGGAGACATCACAATGGATACCACAGAAATCCAAAGGATCATAAGAGAATACTATGAAAAACTATATGCTAACAAATTTGACAACCTAGAAGAAACGGCCAAATTCTTAGACTCTGACAACCTCCCAAAACTGAAGCAGAAGAAATAGACAATCTGAATAAAACAATCACAAGTAAAGTAATCCAAACAGTAATCCAAAACCTCCCCAAAAATAAAAGTCCAGGACAAGACAGCTTCTCTGGAGAATTCTACCAAATATTCAAAGAAGATTTAATACCTATCCTTCTCAAATTTTTCCAGGAAATTGAGGAGGACAGAGCACTCCCTAACACATTCTATGAAGCCGACATCACCCTGATCCCAAAACCTCACAAGGACAACACAAAGAAGGAAAACTACAGGCCAATATCACTGATGAACATAGGTGCAAAAATCCTCAACAAAATTTTGGCAAACCAAATACAGCAATACATCAAAAAGATTATACACCATGATCAAGTGCAATTTATACCAGGGACACAGGGATGGTTCAACATCCACAAGTCAATCAATGTGATACACTACATTAATGACATGAAAAACAAAAATCACATGATCATCTCAATAGATGCAGAGAAAGCATTTGACAAGATCCAACATCCATTTATGATAAAAACCTTTAATAAAATGGGTATAGAAGGAAAGTACCTGAACATAATAAAGGCCATATATGACAAACCCACAACCAACATCATACTCAATGGAGAAAAACTGAAAGCCATCCTTCTGAGAACAGGCACAAAACAAGGGTGGCCACTTTCACCACTCTTATTCAACATATTACTGGAGGTGTTGGCCAGAGAAATTCGGCAGGAAAAAGAAATAAAAGGAATCCAAACAGGCAATGAAGAAGTAAAACTGTCAGTGTTTCCAGACTACATCATCTTATATATAGAAAACCGCAAAGAATTCATAGGAAAACTATTAGGCATAGTAAACAGCTACAGTAAAGTTGCAGGGTATAAAATCAACATACATAAATCAGTAGCATTTCTATATGCTGACAATGAACTAACAGAAAAAGAACACAAAAACTCAATCCTATTCACAATAGCAACAAAAAGAATAAAATACCTTGGGATAAATTTAACCAAGGAAGTGAAAGATCTATACAATGAAAACTACAAGACTTTCCTGAAAGAAATTGATGACAACATAAAGAGATGGAAAGACATTCCATGCACATGTATTGGAAGAATAAACATAGTTAAAATGGCACACTACCTAAAGCAATCTACAGATTCAATGCTATCCCAATCAGAATCCCTATGACATTCTTTACAGAAATAGAACAAAGAATCCTAAAATTCATACGGGGCAATGAAAGACCCTGAATTGCTAAAGCAATCCTGAGAAAGAAGAACAAAGCCAGAGGCATCACAATCCCTGACTTCAAAGCATACTACAAAACTACAGTAATAAAAACTGCATGGTACTGGTACAAAACCAGGTCCACATATCAATGGAACAGAATTGAAAGGCCAGAAATAAAACCACACATCTATGGACAGCTAATCTTCGACAAAGGAGCTGAGAGCCTACAATGGAGTAAAGAAAGTCTTTTCAACAAATGGTGCTGGGAAAACTGGACAGTCACATGTAAAAGAATGATAATTGACCACTTTTTTCCACCATTCACTAAAATAAACTCAAATTGGATCAAAGACCTAAAGATCAGGTCTGAAACAATAAGTCTTCTAGAAGAGAATATAGGCAGTACACTCTTTGACATCAGTTTCAAAAGAATCTTTTCAGACACCATAACTCCTCAAACGAGGGAAACAATAGAAAGAATAAACAATGGGACTTCATCAGACTAAAGAGCTTCTTCAAGGCAAGGGAAAACAGGATTGAAACAAAAAAACCCCACACTAACTGGGAAAAAATATTTACAAGTTCTTTATCTGACAAAGGGTTAATGTCCATAATATATGAAGAACTCAGATAGCTCAACAACAAAAAAATCAAACAACCCAATTAAAAAATGGGCAGGGGACATAAACAGACATTTCTCCAAACAAGATATACGGATGGCCAATAGACACATGAAAAGATGCTCACCATCACTAATCATCAGGGAAATGCAAATCAAAACTACACTAAGATATCACCTTACACTTGTTAGAATGGCAAATACAACCAAAACAAAAAGTGACAAATGTTGGAGAGGTTGTGGAGAAAAAGGAACCCTCATACACTGTTGGTGGGAATGCAAACTGGTGCAGCCACTATGGAAAACAGTATGGAGATTCATCAAAACATTAAAAATAGAAATACCTTATGACCCAGCTATCCCACTACTTCGTATCTATCCAAAGAACTTGAAATCAGCAATTCCAAAAGTCCCATGCACCACTATGGTCATTGCAGCATTATTTACAATTACCAAGACATGGAAGCAACCTAAATGCCCATCAACTGATGATTGGATAAAGATATGGTATATATATACAATGGAATACTACTCAGCCATAAAAAAGACAAAACCGTCCCATTCACAACAACATTGATGCACCTTGAAGGTGTTATGTTAAGTGAAATAGGCTAGACAGAGAAAGACGAACTCTGTATGACTCCATTCATAGCTGGAAGTTAAACATAGAGACAAAGAGAATTGATTGGTGGTTACCAGGGGAAAGGGAGGGTGGGGGAGGTCACAAACGGTGAAGTGGTGCACCTACACCATGACTAGCAATAATGTACAACTGAAAGTTCACAAGGTTGTAAACTACCATAATCTTAATAAAAAGTTAAAAAAACAAAAATAAACAAGTAGGACTACATCAAACCAAAAAGCTCCTGCACAGCAAAAGAAATGATTAACAAAATTAAAAGACAGCCAACAGGAAGGGAAAAATGTATGCAAACCATGTATCTGTTAAGGGATTAATATCTAAAATAGATTTTTAAAAAAACTCATACAATTCTACATAAAAAATTACTAATAATCCAATTTAAAAATAAACAAAGGTCCCAAAAAGACACTTTTACAAAGAATATATACAGATGGCCAACAGGTAGGAGAAAAGTTGTTCAAAATAACTAATCATTTGGGAAATTCAAATTAAAACCACAATGAGATATCGCCTCACATCTGTTAGAATGGCTATTAATAAAAACGATAAGAGATAACAAATGCTGGTGAAGATGTAGAGAAGAGGGGAACCCTTGTGCACTGATGGTGGTGTAGTAAATTGGTGCAGCTACTATGGAAAACACTGTGGAGTTTCCAGAAAATATTAAAAATTAAACTACCATATGATCCAGTAATTCCACTTCTGAAAATATATCTGAAGGAAACATCATAGCAGATAGAGTGGCTGAGTTATAAAGAAATTTGGTTGGTGCTACATGACTGGGCAAGGAGAACTATGTTGGTCAATGGAAAACTATGGCAACCCAATAAAGACACTACCAAGGAATCATATTCCACAGGAATGAAGGAAAGGTCAATAGGTAAATAACCTCATCAAGTTGAGGTGCCAGTAGCTTGTAAAAGGAGCATAGAATGTGGATAGAAGAAGTATCTATGATCACTCACAACCAGAGAAAGAATTGAGGATCACACCAACAATATGGTGTTTCCTTTTTCTCCTTTTCTCCCCCAGTATCTTATATAAAGAACACTGGTGGCAGCTAACGTTTTGGTTTCAGGAGGGAATATAACTAAATTAACAATAAGGCAGCTGATAGACTACGTTAGGGTTGATAATTTTTCACCTGGGTGAAGAAGAGGTGAAAATCAAAATGAGTGGAATGTGCTAAACATCCTTAGTTCATCCTTCCAGATTCAGTATCCTCCCTTCTCCACCCTGCTCTGTGCCATGGAAGACTAAGCTGTATGAATGACATCAATAGACTTTCTGGTCCTCTAGGTTTTCACAATAAGGAGCAACTGGGAGGAACAAGAGTAAAGTCAGGGTATTTACTTCCCTATAAAAAGGCTGTATACTTCAACCAATTGCTCAGCTTCTATTAGGAAGACCTCTCGACATAGCTTCCTGATCTCCAATAAGCCTCCTTAACTTTGCCTTTTCAGGCCTAGAGGTGGTAATGCTTCCTTGATGTTACTAGCCCCACAGATCAGCACTTTCCCCTGTGATTTCCCTACATTCTGCCTACAACTTTGTAAATTGTTCCTTTATTAGCTTCTCCTAAAATTGCTCATATTGGATATATCATGAAAATACTTCCTTTATTAACCTCTCCTAAAAATACTGAGTGTCCCATTATTTCACTGTTAGAACACAAATAATACTGCATGTAATAGAGCATGCATATATGATATGTTCATATAATACAGAAGACATACAAAGGAATGAGAAAGATACCTATATACTGATATGGAGAGATATCCAGGACAAATTGTAAAGTTAAAAAAAGAAAGAAAGCAAGGTGTGGAATAATACAGATGGTGTACCAACTTTTAAAGAGAAAGGTGAGGGATAAGAATATCAAACACAGTTGCACAGATTTGCAAAAAGTAGCACTGGAAGGATAAGTTAAAGAACATTTTAAGTGGTTGCATGTAATAGGAAAGAACAGGTCAAAGGGACAGGATTGGAAGATCTCTCTAAATAAACCTTGTTGTATCATGTACAGACAATCCTCACTTCACATGATACACACAGGACTATAAAAATGACAGTGTAAAGGTATCTTAACAGCCAATGTGGAAAAATTACGATTGTTTCATGGCTTTTGAAAATTTTATAAACTGTATAAATGTATAGGAAAATTTTTAAATAATAAAATACGTAGTTAATCTAGTGTTATTTAAAACAGAAACATTGAGAACAGTGTTTTATTTCTTTGTAAAAAAACATTAAAAGTAGACTAAACAGGAGACAGTATCAAGACAGTGGTGGAGGCAGACTCAGAACTAACCTCCTCCCAAGGACACAAGTTTACAACTACTCTTGGAACAATAACACCTGAGAGAGAATTGAAAGCTGGATAAAAAGAACCCACACAACGGTGGTGACGGTGCTGAGGTGAAAGAGGCAAAAATTCAGTTCTGAAGAGAAAAAGCCACCTATGAGCTGTGACACTTCATGCCCAGCTGAGGGCAACCTTAAGGTCGAAGCCTTCCATGGAGGAGCGGGGGATCTGAGAAGGGGAGACTTACCACAATAAGCAGCTTCTGGACTCAGTACCAATGACACAAGTGTCTAAATACCTGGCTTTGCTGGCTATTAACTATAATGGGGAATACTCCCAGAAAAGCTTGGATATAAGGGGAAAAAAGCCTGCTCATAAAGGACCCACGCACAAGTTCACCCGTTTCAGAAAGCAACCTAAAATCACCAGAAAGAAGGGTACACAGTCCATTGGTGAAAAGAGATTTACCTGAAAGGCTCTGGGTGCATCTTGGGGAGCAGTGAGACTTCCCCAGAAACTGAGACATTTGTGGCAGCCATTACTGTGACCTACCACAGGCATGCTGACACAGACCCTGGCAGACATCATTGGAGCTCTTCCCCTGGTCTTTTAGCACATGGTTGTACAACACTCACCAGAACACTGATTTTGTCCACCTCAGACAGGGCAGGCAGCCCACCCTAGGTACTGGCCCCAACTGACAGAAAGCCCGCAGGAAACTCACAGGCCCACATAGGAAGGGTGGACGGAAACTCTGCAGCCAGGAATGTAGGTCAACCTCTGTGGGGCAGGGCATCTCAAGTGGTGGGCCTCCATTGGTGGAGGGTGTGGGGCCTCTGCAGTGGGGTGACTGGATCTGCCTTAGTGGGTCAGGGAGTGTGCTTGGGCAGGACTGTATTGACAGGGTGTGTGGCCCTGTGGGTGGTGGGGCTTGTCAGTTGCAGCAGACATGTGCTGTTCAAACAGCCACATAGGGGATCGGCCTCACCTTCCAAAGCATGAAACAATTGGGTGCCCCTGTGACTAGGGCCAGCCCCACTAGGCTGCAATCCTGAGAGCTGACAACAGCCTTGCAGACCTGAGGCCAACAACAATTGTAAGCACCTGTCCCTAGCAATCAACCATGCTGAGGACCTACAACTAACAGAAAAACTGTAACACAAATGTGCTGTTAGACCTTGCAGCCAACTTTTCTGGGGCTCCCCAAGATCGACAAAGTGACTGAAGTGTCCATAGCAGTGACAAAGAGCTGAGCATTACAACCAACCAGGCATTGGGGTAGCCTCACCTTCCTAGGCAGCTGCAGCAAGACCAACCCTGTCACAACAGAAGGACACATGTAGCCCAGACAGGGGACACTCCTGGAACATTGGGAACTGGCAATTAAAGGGAAGCACACTGCTGGGCCAAATAAGACATCTCTTACATAAGGCCACCTCTCCAAGATCAGAAGATGTAGCTGGCCTACCTAATACATAGATGTAAGCAGAGAGAAAGAGGCAAAATGAGGAGACAAAGAAATAAGTTCCAAGTAAGGGAACAGGAGAAAACCCAAGAAAAAGAACTAAATGAAACAGAGATAATCAATCTACAAGACAGTACAAACTAAGAGTCACAAGGATGCTCACTGATTTGGGGAGAAGAGTGGATCAACTCAGTGAGAACTTCAGAAAGAATTGGAAAATATATAAAAGAACAAATCAGAAGTGAAGAAAGCAATACTTGAAATGAAAAATTCACTAGAGGGGTTCAAAAGCAAAGTAAATGATAAAGAAGAACAGATCAGTTAGCTGGATGAAAGACTAGGGGAAATCTCCCAAGCAGAACAGATAAAGAAAAAAAGAATTTAAAAGAATGAGGACAGTCTAAGGATCTCTGGGATAACATGAAGCATACTAACATCCCTATTATGGGTGTCACAGAAGGAGAAGAGAGAGACAAAAGGGCAGAGAATCTATTTTAAGAAATAATAGCTGAAAACTTTCCTAACCTAAGGAAGGAAATAGACATCTAGGTACAGGAAACACAGAGAGCAAAAAACAAGGTAAAGCCAAGGAGACCCCCACCAAGAAAAATCGTAACTAAAATGTCAAGAATTAAAGGGAAAGAAGGAATCCTAAAAGCTGCAACAGAAAGGCAACAAGTTACATACAAATGAAACTCCATAAGCTTATCAGATGACTTTTCAGCAGAAATCTTACAGGGTAGAAGGGGGTGCCATGATATATTTAAAGTGCTAAAAGGGAAAAAACTAGAGCAAAGCCTACTCTACACAGCAAGATTATCATTCAGAACAAGAGAGATAAAAGTGTTTCCCAGAAAAACAGAAACTAAAGGAGTTTATCACCAAGAAAACAGGCTTACAAGAAATGCTAAAGGGACTGATTTAACTGGAAAACAGAAGACCACAAATTAGAATAAGAAAGTTAACAAAAAAAAAAGGTAATAAAATTAGTGGTAGAGTCAAATATACAGTAAAGGCAGCAGATTAACCATCTATGAAGCTAATATGAAAGTCAAATGAAAAAAGTACTAAAATTATCTACTTCATTGATAAGATGCTAATGGAAACACATACACAAAAAGAGGTTATCTATGACATCAAAAACGTAAATGTGGGAGGAAGAGAGTAAAAGAGTAGAGCTTTTAGCAAGAGATAAAACTAAAGAAATCATCAACTTAATATAGACCACTATATATGTAGGTTGTTATATATTAACCTCATGGTAATCAAAATGACAAAGCTATGATAAATACACAAAAAAATTAAGAGAAAGGAACCCAAACATAATACTAAAGAAAGCCATCAGACCACAAGCGAACAGAGCAAGACAAGAAGACAGGGACAGAGAAGAACTAATAAAACACCCAGAAAATAAGTAACAAAATGGCAATAAGTACCTTTTTATCAATAGCTAACTGAATGTCAATACACTAAAAGCTCCAATCAAAAGTTATAGCGTGCCTGACTGGATTAAAAAACAATCCCCATATATATGCTACATACAAGAGACATGCTTCAGACCTAAAGACACTCACAAACTGAAAGTGAAGGGATGGAAAAAGATACTCCATGCAACTGGCAATGAAAAGAAAGCTGGGCTTATATCAGAGAAAATGGACTTTAAAACAAAAACTGTAATGAAACAAAGACGTCGCTAGATACTGAAAAAGGGAACAATCCAACAAGAGGATACAACACTTCTAAATATCTAAGCACTCAACATAGGAACACCTAAATATAGAGAGAAATTATTAACAGACATAAAATGAGAAACAGATGGCAACACAATAGTAGTAGGGGACTTTAACTTTCTGCTTACACCAATGGACAGATCATCCAAACAAAGGATCAACAAGGAAACGTTGGCCTTAAATGACACATTAGCCCAGATGGACTTAGTATATACATACTGAACACTCCATCCAAAAAACACAGAATACAGATTCTTTTCAAATGCTCATGGAACATTTTCCAGGGTTGATCACATATTGGGTGACAAAACAAGTCTCAATAAATTTAAAAAGATTGAAATAATAACAAGCATCTATTCTGACCACTAAGGTATGAAACTAGAAATCAATTAACGGAAGAAAATCAGAAAAGCTATAAATATGTGGAAATTAAACAAAATGCTACTGAAGAAAAACTGGGGCAACAAAAAAGTCAAAAGGAGGAATCAAAAATACTGGGAGACAAATGAAAATGAAAATACAACATGCCAAAATGTATAGGACACAGCTAAAGCAGATCTAAGAGGAAACTTTATAGTAATACATGCCTATCTCAACAAACAAGAAAAATATCAAATAAATAATCTAAAGTGCACCTAAGGGAACTGGAAAAAGGAGACCAAAGAAAGCCCAAAATCAGTAGAAGGAAGGAAATAATAAAAATCAGAGCAGAAATAAATGAAATAGAGACTAAAAAAAAGAACCAGTAGAAAAAAACAATGTAAATAAGAGCAAGCTCTTTGAAAAGACAAAAAAAAAAAAAAATGGACAAACCTTAGGTAGAATCACCAAGAATAAAAGAGAGAAGGCTCAAATAAATAAAATCAGAAATGAAAGAGAAGAAATTACAACAGACACCTCAGAAATACAAAAGTTAACAAGAGAAAACTATGAAAAGCTACACTCAAACAAATTAGATAATCTAGAAGAAATGACAAATTCTTAGAATCGCACAACCTTCCAAAACTGAACCAAAAAGAAATAGAGAATTTGAATAGACCAATCACCAGTAAGGAGATCGAAACAGTAATAAAAAACCTCTCAAAAAATAAAAGTCCAGGATGAGATGGCTTCCCTGTCAAATTCTACCAAACATTCAAAGACTTAATACCTATCCTTCTCAAACTATTCTGAAAACTTAAAGAGAAGGGGAAGATTTTGAACTCATTCCACAAAGCCCGCATTACCCTGATACCAAAACTAAACAAAGACAACATATAAAAGAAAATTACAGGCCAATATCACTGATGAACATCGATGCAAAAATCCTCAACAAAATACCAGCAAATTGAATACAACAATACAGTAAAAAGATCATACATCATGGTCAAGTGGGATTTATTCCATGGATGCAGGGATGGTTCAACATCCACAAATCAATCAATATGATACACATTAACAAACTGAAGAATAAAAACCACATGATCATCTCAACAGATGCAGAGAAAGCATTTGATAATATACAGCATCCATTTATGGTAAAAACTCTGATTAAAATGGGTATAGAAGGAAAATACCTCAACATAATAAAGGCCACATAAGAGAAACAAACAGCTAATATCATTCCCACTGGAGAAAAACTGAAAGCTATCCCTCTAACAACAGTATCCAGACATGGATCCCCAGTGCTCCACTCTGGTTTAATATCGTATTGCAAGTCCCAGCCAGAGCAATCAGGCAAGAAAAAGAAATAAAAGGGATAGAAATTGGAATGAAATATACGAAACTGTCATTATTTCCAGATGACATGGTTTTATCATAGAAACATAAAGAATCCACGAAAAACTCTTTTGAAAATAATACAGTAAAGTTGCAGGATACAAAGATCAGCATACAAAAATCAGCTTCATTTCTACACACTATCAACGAAATAGTAGAATGAGAAATTAAGAATACAATCCCATTTACAATTGCAACAAAAAGAATAAAATATCTAGGAATAAATTTAAGCAAAGAGGTGAAAGACCTGTACACTGAAAACTATGAAACGTTGAAAGAAATAAAAGAGGACACAAAGACATGGAAAGATATTCCATCCTCTTGGATTGGAAGAATTAACATCATTAAAATGTCCGTACTTCCTAAAGCAATCTACAGATTCAATGCAATCCCTATCAAAGTTCCAACAATGTTTTTCACAGAAATAGAGCAAAGAATCTTAAAATTTCTATGGAACAAAAGACCCTGAATAGCAACAGGAATCCTGAGTAAAAGGAACAAAGCTGGAGGTATCACACTCCCTGATTTCCAAATATACTTCAAAGCTATAGTAACTAAAACAGCATGGGACTCGCATAAAAAGAGACATACAGATCAATGGAACAGAATTGAGAGTCCAGAAATATACCCACACATCTATGGACAGCTAATTTTCGACAATGGAGCCAAAAACATACAATGGAGAAAGGAAAGTTTCTCCAATAAATGGTGCTGGGAAAACTGGACAGCCACATGCAAAAGAATGAAAGTAGAAGATTATCTTACAGCATACACAAAATTTACCTCAAAATGAATTGGAGACTTGAATGCAAGACCTGAAACCATGAAACTTCTAGAAGATAACATAGCAGTATGCTCTTTGACATCAGTCTTAACAACATATTTTCAAGTACCATGTCTGACCTGGCAAGGGAAACAATAGAAAAAATAAACAAATGGGACTACATCAAACTAAAGAGCTTCTGCACACACACACACACACACACACACACACAAAATCAACAAAATGAAAAGACAACCTAACAATTGGGAGAAGATATTGGCAAACCATCTATCTGATAAAGGGCTAATATCCAAATTACATTAAAAAAACTCATACATCTCAACAACAAAAAAAGTAACAACCCAATTAAAAATGGGCAAAAGATCTGAACAGAAATTTCTCCAAAGAAGATATACACATGGCCAAGAGGCACATGAAAAGATATTCAACATCACTAATTATGAGGGAAATGCAAATCAAAACTACAATAAGATATCACCTCATGCCTGTCAGAATGGTTACAATTAAAAAGACAGGAAATAACAAGTGTTCCAGAGGATGTGGAGAAAAGGGAACTCTCTTACACTTCTGTGAGAGTGCAAACTGGTGCAGCTGCTATGGAAAACAGTATGGAGATTCCTCAAATAATTAAGAATAGAACTACCATACAATCCAGCTATTCCACTGCTTGATATTTATTCAAAGAATATGAAAACACGAATTCACAAAGATATGTGCACCACTATGCTCATTGCAGCATTATTCACAATAGCCAAGACTTAAAAGCAACCTAGCTGCCCATCAAGATACAAATGATTAAAGAAGATGTGGTATATATACACAATGGAATACTAATCAGCCATAAAAAATGATGCAATTCGGCCATTTGTGACAACATGGATGGACCTTGAGGGTATTATGGTAAGCAAAATAAGTCAGAGGGCAAAAGTCAAATACCATATGATCTCAGTCATAAATAGAAGATAAAAACAATGACAAACAATAACATAAATACAGAGATTAGATAGGTGGTTACCAGAGGGGAAGAGGAGAAGGAGGATGGCAGAAGGGGTCATTAGGCATATGTGTGTGGTGATGGATTGTGATTAGTTTTTAGATGTTGAACATGATGTAATCTACACAGAAATAAAAATATAATGATGTATACCCCAAATTTTTTGAAAAGTAGCTTGAAGAGTATTTACCTTTTTTTCTTATTTGTATAACCTATGATATGAAGCAAACATTTTTTCTATGCCTTGACAAACTCAACTTTCTAAATTTGGATCAGCTTCTAATATTTCATCCTTTTCCCTTTCAGTGTCATGAAATATCTCTGAGACTTCCTTTAAATGTAAAGAAGGTATTTGTTGGTGTCAGTCCCTCTGGAACATCATCATCTTTTTATCACAACCACTCTCCTCCTTATGTTCATTTTCACTAAGATCCTTTGACTGCATATCTAGAGTTTCTAGAATGGCAGCAGTGTCAACACTCCCACAGTCAGCCATCTCTTCTATAATTTCATTTATCTTTGATTTGACTTTCTCTTCCAGAATTATCCCTTTTCATTTCTTTGCTGCAATTTCATTTTTGATGACCAACTCCCTCTTTGAGTTGTACTTTTTTGGTAACATGTCAAGTAGGTTTATGTTTGAGAAACAAGGAGGCAGCATAACATTAGGTTTGCTCTGGGCCTGAAGTGAATAACGAGTGCACAGTAATCAACCAGTGACAGATTTTGAAGGAAGTGAAGATTGGTCACTGATCATGTCATTTACATAGTGATTTGTGAACTGAAGAACTAGCAGCTAAGTTTTACATTATGCAATTGTTCAGTTAATATACCAGTATTTATCCCCATAGTTCCACCCCTGCTCATTTGTCACAGGTTGACTGCATCTTGCATTTCTAAACTAAAATCCAAAACAACTATCAGGTGGCCCTTTCCAAACAGTTATTCTTTTTGAGTTTTGGTAACTACTCTTCTCTCTCTGTTTTTTTCATGCCAAGAACTTACACACACATGCACACACACACATACACATTCTTTCATGCCACTTAGCAATTACTACCCTTCTCTCTTCTCATTGCCAATAATAACCATTATCACAGCTTCTAACACCATCAATTAGTTTGCTTGTTTTTGAATTTTATATAAATGAAATCATATCAAATATATTATACATATTTTGGAGGTATGGCTTCTTTCACTCAATATTATGATTTTGAGATTCATCTATAGGGTTTATGGAGCAGTAGTTCATGCATTTTTATTGCTATATACAATTACATTATGTGAATATAGCACATTTTATTTATCCATTATACTCTTGATGGACATTTGGGGTATTTCCAGTTTTGTGCTATTAGAAATAGTGCTACTATGAACTTTCTTCTAATGCACATAGATATTTCTGTAGATAGAAGTGAAATTGTTGGATCTTAGGATATGTATATGTTCACTTTTAGTAGATTCTACCAATTTTCTAAATTGGTTATAGCAATTTATATTCTCATGAGCAATATATGAGAGTTGCAGTCACTCCATATTCATGCTAACACTTAGCATTGTCCATCTTTTTTATGTTGTTATTTATAGGGGGTATGAGGTAGTATTTCATTTAGTTTTAACTTGCATTTCATATATTTTTTGACCATATGGCTATCCTTTTTTTATGGAGTGTATATTCAAGTATCTTGTCCATTTCTCTATTGCATTAGCCTTTTTTATTGATTCGTGGGTGCATTTTATATATTCTGCATATAAATCATTGACAATCATGCACTGCAAATACTTTCCCTACTCTGTGGCTTTTGTTTTCAATCTTTCATGTTTCTCCTAAACAGAATTTCCTTAATTGGGTATGGTACAGTACAGGCAACTTTTCCTTTGTGTCCACCTTAAGAAATCTTTCCCTATTCCTACAGTTATGAAACTATGTTCATTTTTTATCTTCTAGGGCTTTATTAATTTCACATATAGACCTACAATCCACCTAAATTTTATCTTTTGAATAGTATCAGGTAGCAGTGAAGTTACATTTATCAAAAAGACCATGCACTACAGGGTCAGCTTTGTACAAAATTAAGTATATGCCCATAAATTTTTCTGTTTTTGACTCTCTGTTCTGTTCCATTGGTCTGTTTGTCTATTCATGTCTTTATTACTGAAGCTTTATAAGAAGTCTTTATATCAGCTATAATATACCCCTGCAGTTTGTTATTCTTCAAGATTATCTTAGCTATTATTAATTCTTTGCATCACCATACAAATTATAGATTTAGCCTGTCAACTTTAGACACACACACACAAACACACATACACAACCTGCTAGGATTTTTGGGGGGTGCTGCATTCACTCTATAGATCAATTTGGAGGGAGGCAACATTTCTATATTATTTTCTGCCAATACATGATCTTAGGCAATGTCTCTGACAATGTTTTATTTTCTTTGTAAAGGTCTTAGATATTTTTTGATAGTTTCTTATTCCTATACTTCTAGATTTTTATGGTAGTTTTAAAGTCTGATTTTCTGTTTGTTGCTAGTTTATAAAAATGCATTTTATTTATCCATTATATGGTACTTTGTTTTGGTGTATTTTGACCTTTGTATTCAGTAACCTTGATAAACTTTATATTAATTCTAATTTTTTATCTGTAAATCCACTTGATAGACTCAAGTCACTGATAATTTGAAAATCACAAACCTTATAATTTTTCCCATTGTTCTTGCTAAATTGTCTTGTATAGGAACCTAAATATTAATTGAATAGACTTGGTGATAGGCATATCCCTTTTCCTCTCCCTGATCTCAAAGAAAGAGCTTTCAGAATTTCAATATAATGGATGCTGGAGAATTTTGTCAATACCCTCTTTCCGATTCTCAACATCAAATATTTTTTGAATTCCTATTGAAGACAGGTAATGTTTTAGAAACTTGGGATACTTTAGTGAAAGAAAGCAAAAGTCCTTGCCCTCATGGAATTTTTTTTTTATTTTGAGGAAAATTAACCAGGAGCTAACATCTGCTGCCAATAATCCTCTTTTTGCTGAGGAAGACTGGCCCTGAGCTAATACCTGCGCCCATCTTCCTCTACTTTTTATGTAGGATACCTACCACAGCATGGCTTGCCAAGCAGTGCCATGTCCACACCCGGGATCTGAACCAGCGAACTCCGGGCCCCAGAATGTGCACATTTAACTGCTGCACCACTGGGCTGGCCCTGGTCATGGAAATCTTTATTGTAATTAATGTTCTCATTCAGGTCTAAGTCGGCTTAGAGTTTTTATTAAAACTTTAGCAAATGCTTTTCCTTGCATCCTCTGAGATGATTACATAATTCGCCCAATTACTCCCTCAGTGTGGTGAATTACATTAATTGCTAATGCTAAATCAATCTAGCATTCCTGGAATAAATTCAATTTTGTCCCAATATATTTTTCTTTTGATGTATTGCTGAGTTTTGCTTCCTAAAATTTCTTTAGAATTTTTGGTTTTATCTTCTAAAATGAGATTGCCCATAATTTTATTTCTTGTATTATCCTTTTCAGGTTTATCAAAATTGTGCTAGCCTCATTAGGTAAATTGGAGAGTGTAGCTCCCTTTTTCATTCTCCAGGTAAGTCTTAAATATTTGGTACAACTTGCCAGTAACCAATTTTGGCACAGAATTTTATTTGTGAAAAGATTTTAATTATGGACTCCATTTTTAAAAATACTGTAAATACATTCAGGTTGTCTATTTTGCCTCAAGTTACTATTGGCAAGTTATATTATTCTTGGAATATGTCTATTTAATCTACATGCTAAAATTATAGCATCCTCTAATAATCTTTTTGATATACGCAACATATTTTTTCTTTCTTAATTTCTCTCAAGTATGTCTTCTATTTTTGGTCTACCCTGTTTTTTTTTCTTGATTAGTCATGCTACAGTTTTGTCAAATTAACAGTCCTTTCAAAGAATCAACTTTAGAAGTTGTTGACTCCCACAATAGCAAATATATTTTCTATGTCATTAATCTCTAAACTTCTGTTAATCATTTTTTTACAGCAATGTCCTTTTGGTCTATTTTACATTTTTTCTAACTTCTTGAGCTAGATAGTTGGCATATTAATTTCCAACCTGTATTCTCTTAAGCTAAGCCTTTAAGGTTCTCAAAAGTTTTGACATGAAGTATTTTCATTATCTTTTGATTCAAATTATTTTTGTAAGTTCTATTATATATATTTTTTGCTTATGGTATGTTAATTTCAAGGAATATTGTGCTATTTGAAGTTTGCATTTTATTTCTAACATGCTTTCTGTCATTCTAGTCCTTCAAAATTTGTTGAGACTTGCTTTATTGCCCAGTGTAATGGTCAATTTTTATAACAGTTTCATATGTGCTTGTAAGTGATGCTTCTTCTGCAATGTGGTAAGTACTGTTGTCTGTAAATGTCTGTTAGGTCCAGTTTATTAAACATTTTGCTCATTGTTTTATCAGTTACCAAAATGTGTTACAACCTCACAATAAGGGGGGCATTTGACTTTCTTCTTGTAGTTTTGTCATTTTTTTCTCTAAACATTTTGAAGCTATATTATTAGTTTCCTATAATTTATTTTTATTTATTTATTTATTTATTTATTTATTGCAGTAACATTCGATTATAGCACTATATAGCTTTTGGATGTACATCATAATATACGTCGAATTCTGTGTAGATTACATTATGTTCACCACTCGAAAACTAATTATAGTCCATCCCCTCACATGTGAGCCTAATCACACCTTTGGCCCTCCTCTCTGTCCCCCATGGTAACCACCAATCCAATCTCAGTTGCCATCTGTTTGTCATTGTTTTTATCTTTTACTTATGTGTGAGATCATACGGTATTTGACTTTCTCCCTCTGACTTATTTCACTCAGCATGATACCCTCAAGGTCCATCCATGTTGTCACAAATGGCCGGATTTCATCATTTCTTATGGCTGAGTAGTATTCCATTGTGCATATATACCACATCTTTACCCATTCATCCCTTGATGGGCACCTAGGTTGATCCCAACTCCTGACTATTGTGTATAATGCTGCAATGAACATAAGGGTGCAGGTACTTTTATGCCTTTGCATTATAAGGTCTTTGCAAAAATAACCAGGAGTGGGACAGCTGGATCATATGGTAGATCTATTCTTAATTTTCTGAGGATACTGCACACTGCTTTCCATAGTGGCTGCAGCAGTTTGCACTTCCACCAGCAGTGTACAGGGGTTCCCATCTCTCCACATTCTCTCCAACATTTGTTGTTTCCTGTCTTGTTAATTATAGCTATTCTGACTGGAGTGACGTGATACCTCACTGCAGTTTTGATTTGCATTTCCCTGATAGCTAATGATGTTGAGCATCCTTTCATATGCCTCTTGGCCATCCGTATATCTTCTTTGGAGAAATCTCTGTTCAGATCTTTTGCCTATTTTTTAATTGGATTGTTGGTTTTTTTGTTGTTGAGCTGTATGAGTCCTTTGAATATTTTGGATATAAACCCCTTATCTGATATATGGTTTGCAAATATCTTCTACCAATTGTTAGTTGTCTTTTCATTTTGTTGATGGTTTCCCTTGCTGTGCAGAAGCTTTCTAGTCTGATGTACTCACATTTGTTCATTTTTTCTTTTGTTTCCCTTGCCCAGTCAGACATGCAACTTGAAAATATGCTGCTCAGACCGATGTCAAAGAGCCTACTGCCTATGTTTTCTTCTAGAAGTTTCATGGTTTTGGGTCTTCCATTCAAGTCTTTAATCCATTTTGAGTTGATTTTTGTGCATGGTGTCAGGGAATGGTCTACTTTCATTCTTTTGTATGTGGCTGTCCAGTTTTGCCAACATAATTTATTGAAGAGACTCTCCTTTCTCCATCGAATGCTCTTGGCTCCCTTGTCAAATATTAGCTGTCCATAAATGTGTGGGTTTATTTCTGGGATCTTGATTCTGTTCCATTGATCTGTGTGTCTGTTTTTGTGCCAGTACCATGCTGTTTTGATTACTATGGGTTTGTAGTATATTTTGAAATCAGGGAGTGTGTTACCTCCCTCTTTGTTTTTTTTTCTCAGGAATCCTTTGGCTATTCGGTGTTTTTTGTTGCTCCATATAAATTTTAGGATTCTTTGTTCTATTTCTGTAAAACATGTTGTTGGAACTTAGGGATTGAGTTGAATCTATAGATTTCTTTAGGAAGTGTGGACATTTTAACAAAGTTAAATCTTCCAATCCAAGAGCATGGAATAGCTTTCCATTTCTTTGTGTCTTCTTCGATTTCTTTCAACAATGTTTTATAGTTTTAAGTGTACAGCTCTTGCACATATATGGTTAAGTTTATTCCTAGCCATTTTATTCTTTTTTTTGCAATTGTCAATGGGATTGTATTCTTAATTTCTCTTTCTGCTACTTCATTGTTATTGTATATTAATGCAACCGATTTTTGTACGTTGATTTTGCATCTAGTGACTTGACTATATTCCTTTATTGTTTCTAAAAGGATTTTAGTGGATTCTTTAGGGTTTTTTAATATATAAAATCATGTCGTCTGCAAAGAGTGACAGTTTCACTTCTTCATTTCCAATGTGGATCCCTTTTATTTCTTTTTCTTGCCTGATTGCTCTGGCTAGGATTTCCAATACTACATTAAATAAGAGTGGTGACAGGGGGCATCCTTGTCTGGTTCTTCTTCTTACAGGGATGGCTTTCAGTTTTTCTCCATTGAGAATTATATTTGCTGCAGGTGTGACATATATGGCCTTTATCATGTTGAAGTATTTTCCTTCTATACCCATTTTATTTACAGTTTTTATCATACATGGATGCTGCATCTTGGCAAAAGCTTTCTCTGTATCTATTGAGATGATCATGTCATTTTTATTCTTCATTTTGTTAATGTGGTGTATCACATTCATAGATTTGCAGATGTCAAAACATCCCTGCATCCCTGGAATGAAACCCACTTGACCATGATGTATGATATTTTTAACATAATGTTGTATTTGATTTGCTAGTATTTTGTTGAGGATTTTTGTGTCAATGTTTGTCAGTGATATTGGCCAGTAATTTCCTTTTTTGTGTTGTCCTTGTCTGGTTTTGGTATCACGACAATGTTGGCTTCGTAGAAGGAGTTAGGAAGCCTCCCCTCATTTTCAATTTTTTGAAGAGTTTGAGAAAGATAGGTATTAAATCTTCTTTGAATATTTGGTACAATTCACCAGGGAAGCCATCTGGTCCTGGACTTTTATATTTTGGGAGGTTTCTGATTGTAGTTTCAATCTCCTTACTGGTAATTGGTCTATTCAAATTTTCTACATCTTCTTGGTCCAGTTTTGGAAGGTAGTATGTTTCTAAGAATTTATCCATTTCTTCTAGATTATCCAATGTTGGCGTATAGCTTTTCATAGTATTCTCTTATTATCTTTTGTATTTCTGAGGTGTCCATTGTAATCTCTCCTGTTTCATTTCTGATTTTATTTATTTCAGCCATCACTCTTTTTTTCTTGGGGAGTCTAGCTAAGGGTTTTTCAATTTTGTTTATGTCGCCAAAGAACCAGCTCTTGCTTTCATTAATTTTTTCTATTGTTTTTTCAGTGTCCTATTTCATTTACTTCTGCTCTGATTTTTATTATTTCCTTCCTTCTGCTGATTTGGGGCTTTGTTTGTTGTTCTTTTTCCAGTACCTTTAGATGCACTTGTAGATTGTGTATTTTGGATTTTTCTTCTTTGTTGAGGTAGGCCTGAATTGCTATAAACTTCCCTCTTAGAACCGCTTATCCCACAGATTTTGGCATGTCATATTTTCAGTTTCATTTGTCTCCAGAAATTTTTTGATTTCTCCTTTGATTTCTTCATTCAACCAATCGTTGTTCAGTAGCATTTGTATAATCTCCACATTTTTGTGTCTTTTCTGGTTTTATTTCTGTGGGTAATTTCTAGTTTCGTAACTTTGTAGTCAGAAAAGATGCTTGATATTATTTCTATCTTCTTAAATTTATTGATACTTGTTTTGTGGCATAATATGTGATCAATCCTGGAGAACGTTCCATTAGCATTTGAAAAGATGGTGTATTCTGCATTTTTTAGATGGAATGTTCAGTATATATCCTCTAAGTCCATCTGGTGTAATGTGTCCTTTAAGGCCAATGTTTCCTTATTGATCTTCTGTTTGGATGATCTATCCATTGGTGTAAATGGAGTGTTAAAGTCCCCACTATTATTCTGTTACTGTCTATTTCTCCTTGTATGTCTATTAATACTTGCTTTATATATTTAAGTGCTCCTACATTGAGTGCATAGATATTTACAAGTGTTATATTTTCTTGTTGGATTTTTCCCTTTATCATTATGCAGTGCCCATCATTGTCTCTTGCGACTTTTATTTTAAGGTCCCATTTGTCTGATATAAGCATTGCTAGCCCCACTTTCTTTTCTTTGCCATTTGCATGGAATATCTTTTTCCATCCTTTCACTTTCAGTTTGTGAGTGTCTTTAGGTCTGAAGTGTGTCTCTTGTATGCAGCATATACATGGGTCTTATTTTTTTATCCAATTGGCCAACCTATGGCATTTGATTGGAGCATTTAGTCCATTGACATTTAAAGTAGCTATTGATGAATATGTATTCATTGCCATTTTGTTACTTTCTTTTTTCTGGGTGTTTTAGTAGTCTTCTCTGTTCTTTTTCTCTTGACCTCTTCCCTTAGTGGTTTGATGGCCATCTTTAGTAATACGTTTGATTTCTTTTGTCTTACTTTTTCACTTGCTTATTATAGGTTTCTGATTTGTGATTACCATGAGGATCCCATTTAATATGTTATGTATATAACAGTCTATGTTGAGTTGATAGACTCTCTAGCTTGACCTCTTTCTAAAAGCTCTACTTTTTCACTCCCCTCCTACATTATATGTTTTTCAAATCATATATAGTCTCTTGTTTAGTGTCTGTCCATCCATTACCCTCTTATCATTAAAATAGGTTGTTTTTGTGGGCTGGCCCCGTGGCTGAATGGTTAAGTTCCTGCGCTCAGCTTCAGCAGCCCAGGGTTCAGATCCTGGGTGCAGACATGGCACTGCTCATTAGGCCATGCTGAGGCGGCATCCCACATGCCACAAATAGAAGTACCTACAACTAAAATATACAACTATGTACTGGGGAGATTTGGGGAGAAAGAAAAAAAACACAACAACAAAAAAGAAGATTGGTAACAGTTGTTAGCTCAGCTGCCAACCTTTAAAAAAAAATAGGTGATTTTAGTAAATTTGTCTTTTAACCTTCGTGTTATCTTCACAGGTAGTTAATTTACTAGCTTTAGTATATTTTTACCTTTACAAGTGATTTTATTGCCTGGCTTTTTGTTGTTTTTTTGATAGTATTTTTTTTTTAATCTCTATTTGTGGTTATTGCTTTCCAACTTAAATAATTCCCTTCAGCATTTCTTGTACAACTTGTTTCTTAGTGATAAACTCCTTTAATTTTTGCTTGTCTGGGAAGCTCTTTAACTCTCCTTCCAATCTGAATGACAAGCTTGATGGCTAGAGTATTCCTGGCTGTTGATTTTCTCCTTTGAGCATTTTAAATGCATCATGCCCTTCTATTCTTGCCTGTAGGGTCTCAGCTGAGAAGTTGGCTGATAGCATGAAAATGGCTTCCCTTTATATGCCACTTGTGGCCTTCCTCTTGCTGCTTTTAAGATTCTCTCTTGGGGTTTAATTTTGGACATTTTAATTCTAATATGTCTTGGTGTGGGCCTCTTTGGGATTATCTTGTTTGGAGCTCTGTGTGTTTCCTGAACTTGGGTGTCTGTTTCCTTCCTCAGATTAGGAAAATTTTCATCTATTATTTCTTCAAATAAATTTCCTGCCCCTTTCTCTCTCTCTTCTCCTTCTGGAACACCTATAATCCGAATGTTAGCACACTTGACATTGCCCCAGAGTTTCCTTAGACTGCTCATTCTGTCTAATTGTTTTTTATTTTTTCTGTTCTGCTTGGGTGATTTCCTCTAGTCTTTCATCTAGCTCGCTCATCTGTTGTTCTGCTTCCTCTACTCTGCCATTGAGTCCCTGTAGTGAATTTCTCATTTCCAGTATTGTATTCTTCATTTCTGATTTTTTTTTAACATCTTCCAGTTCTTTGCTGATGTGCTCACTGTGTTCATCCAGTCTTCTAATATCTGTGAGCATCCTCATGATATTTTGTTTGAGCTCTTTGTTGAGTAGGTCACTTGTTTCTGGTTCATTTACTCCTTTTTCTGTTTTTTTTTTTTTCCCTGTTCCCTTGTTTGGAAAGCATTCTTTTGTGTCCTCATTATGCCTCTTTCTCTGTACTTCTTTCTTTTATTTTTTTTTTGAGGAAGATTAGCCCTGAGCTAACTACTGCCAGTACTCCTTTTTTTGCTGAGGAAGCCTGGCTCTGAGCTAACATCCATGCCCATCTTCCTCTACTTTATATGTGGGATGCCTACCACAGCATGGTGTGCCAAGCAGTGCCATGTCTGCACCAGGGATCTGAACTCGCAAACCCTGGGCAGCTGAGAAGCGGAATGTGCAAACTTAACGACTGCACACCAGGCAAGCACCTCTCTGTGCTTATTTCTATGTATTAGCTCAGTCAGCTATGTCTCCTGATCTTGGAGAAGTAGCCTTATGTATGAGATGCCTTATGAGGCCCAGCAGTGTGCTTCCCTCTTGTCACCAGTCCAGAAGATCCAGGAGTGACCCCTGTGTGGGATACTTGTGTCCTTCTGCTGTGGCAGGGTTGCTCCCACTGCAGGTATCCAGGGAGTCTAGTCTTTCCTTCCCTGGCCAGCCGTTTGTAAATCTGGTTTGGGGAGCCTCAGCACCATTGGCTACAAAGTCTATCAGCACACTCCTATTGCAGTTTTCCTCTTAAGTGGGTTGGTACCCACTGTAACTGTTTGCTAGGCTCAGGGGCTTACAATTGCTATAGCCCTCAGGCCAACAAGCCTGTTGTCAGTTTTCTTAGGAGTGCAGCTGAGTGGGGCTGGCCCTAGGCACTGGAGCACTCAATTGTTTCAGGCTTTGGAAGGTGTGACTGATCCTTTTTATGGCTATTTGTGAAGCAGAGGTCTTCTGACACTGATAAGCCTCACCCCCTACAGGACCACACACACCGTCAACACAGTCCTGGTCTGTGCACACTTCTTAACTCCCTGGAGCTTACCCCAATGCCACATGGCAGAGGCCCCAACCTCCCCACCAATTCCCCTGCTACAGTTCACCTGGTCCTCGCACAGGCCCTGCCCCACAAAGGCAGACACCCTTGCCTGCCTGTAGAGGATCAAGGCACCCAGTCAATGCAGGCTGAAAAGAAGCCTGAGGGCTTGCTGTTAGGTGGGGCGTGTCCCTAGGACTGGTTGCCTGCCCTGGCTGAACGGGATTAAATAGGTGAAGGGATGAACCTCAATGGTACCCACCATGGTCCGTGTCAGCACACCTGCGCCAGCTCAGAACAATGGCCCCCACCAATGTCTCAATCTCTGGAGAGGTCCCTCCTCTCACCAAGATGCCCCCAGAGCCCACTAGGTGAGTCTCGTTTCACCAAAGGACTGTCTGCCTTCTCTCTGCTGATTTTAGGTTGCTGCAATGAGTGAGTTTGTCTGTGGGCCCTTTAACACCTGAGTCTTTTCAGCCTTTGGCCAATAGCTATCTGGGGGTATCCTCACTGCAGTTAACAGCCAGCAAAGGCAAACAATAAGACCCAGTCTCAGTTGGGCTGAGTCTGAAGGATGCAGTATAGGCCCCTGCTCTGGACCTCACTCCTCCAGGGAGGGCTGCATACCTTAGGGTGGCTCCTGCCTGGCTCCGCTACTCCCAAAGGTAGGTTTTTCCTCTACAGTAGGAATATCTGCCTCTTCTGCCTTAGTCAGGACTGTCTCTTGTGGGGGTTCTTTTTATCCAGTTTTAATTCCCCCCCCACGGTAATTTTTCCAAAAGTAGTTGTAACCTGGTTGTGTTTGTGGGAGGAGACAAGTTCTCAGTCTGCTTATGCCGCCATCTTGGTGAGATCTGTCTCCTATAATTTTTAATTGCTATATTTTCCTGGTGAATTGAACTTGCTATCATTATGAACTAATATTCTACTTCTATCCACTAATGCTTTTTCTTATAACCTACTTTAGCTATACCACCTTTCTTTTAATTAGTATTTGCATGATACATAGTTTTACTTTCAATCTTCAGTTTTCTTATTTGAAATATATTTCCATATATCTCAGCTTATATTTGGATTATTTTTCCAGGCAGTATGATCACCTTTGTCCTTTAAGTGGATAATGTAGTCAATTAATGTATTTCTGACATTTTTGGCTTTAACTTTTTCTATTTGTTCCAGGTAGTTTATATTTCTTTTTCTATCTTTACTTGTCCTCTAATAATTTAATAGCTCCTCTAATTCCATTTTTCTGTTTATATTTTTAGTGATTACCTGGTAAATTACAACATACATACTTACCAAAGCCTAAAGTTAATCAACATCTTTTATTTTCTTCTGGGACAATACTTCTTAAAAAAAGACATTTTATCTCCATTTACACTCCTTCAACCTATATATTATTATATGTACAATTTAAGGTAATGTTACATGCTGCTATAAATAAGCATCTAAAATATTAGTTGTTTAATACACACACATAGAGCCCAGTGCAGATACTCCTGGGTAGTGGGTAGCCTTCCACATGCTCGTGTTGAAATACTTACATTTTGTGCTCCTGTCCTTATTTACAGCCTTTCTATTAAGATTACCAGCAGAAAGGCTCACACAGTTTTAACTGCTCTAACCAAGAAGTGACATTCATTACTCCCATTCATATTACATGGCTTGACCTAAACATAACAAGGTCTGAGAAATGTGGTCCCTGAATTGGCACATGCTTTCCAGCCACAGCTGTAGATGGTGGTATCAGCCTATGACCCATTATTGTTACTTGTTTTAATTTAATCTTGTCTCTATTTTAATTTCATCACACACCATTATTATTGATTTATACAGGCCATGTTCAAACAATTATTACTTTCATTACTCTTCATTCTTTCTGAACCTCAGATCTCCCATCTGGGATCACTTCCTTCTGCCTGAAGTATATTTATAATTTCCTTTGGTAATATTAGACTGTTGGCATATAAGTGGAGGCAAAGAAACAAACAGGAAAAATGGAAAACAAGGTGATACTGTTAATTCTAAAAATATCAATAATCACAAGAATGCGCATGATTTAAACTGAAATTAATTAAAACACATTTTTATATTGAATAGGGAAAAGTAGTTCTAGTTATATGCTGTTTAGAAGAAACACTCCTGAATTGGCAAGGATTATATGTAGCTGCATGAGACAGAAAACTCAAAATAACAATAACTAAGAAGAAGAAGTTTATTTCTCTCTCACATAAAAGTAGCTTCTTGATCTTTAGGGATCTGGACTCTTTCCAGCTTCCTACTCCATCATGCCTGCGTAATGACCTTGTCTTCACATGGCATTTTAAATAGCAGATTGGAGAAAGGCCACAAAGAAGAATGGGTACCATGCCTTTAAAGAAGCTTCATGGAAGTTCCAAATATTGTTTCTGCTTACATCTCACTGGATGAAACTTAGAAAAAACTAGCTACAAAAAAGCTAGGAAATGAAGACTTCTATATGAGCAGGAGTATGTATATCTGAAACCTGAGGTTTGTTTTAAAAAAAGGATCAAATAGAAACTGGAAGAGGTATGTATAGAGATATTTATGAAATATTGTTTGTAATGGCAAAAATAGAAACAACCAAAATGCCCAAGAAAAGTGTAAAGGACACAGTGCAGCATATTCATATAATGAAACATGACACACCAGTGCAAAAAATTAACTAGACACAAAGGATTTTGAGAACAGTGAAACTACTCTGTATGATAGATCTAACTCTAAAATGTTAGATATATGTCATTATGTATTTGTCAGAAGTCATAGAATGTACAACACCAAGAGTAAACTCTAATGTAAACTATGGACTTAGGGTAATTAGAATGTGTCACTGCAAGTTCATCATTTGTAACAAATGTACCATTCTGTGATGAGATGTTAATAGTAAGGGAGGCTATGCATGTGTGGGAGCAGAGGGTATATGGGATATGTCCATGCTTTCCTATCTATTTTGCTGTGAATCTAAAATTTATCTTTAAAAAATGTCTTTAAAAAACTAAAATTTCATGTATCAGGATGGATAAATCTCAAAATTACAAGTGGAAACAAAAAAATTCAAATTGCAGAATGACAGTATGATATGATTTACATTATGTCTAAAGCATAAGAAACAACTCTTGTTTAGAGATATGTTCAATTGTTGCAAAAGTATGAGTTTTTAAACAAAGAAATATAAAAGTTTTGTAAAAGTATAAGTATAAAAGCTTTGAATTCATCTCCTCCAATGATTCTATGCTACACTCTGCCTCAGTCACACATTCCTATAGTTCCCACCCTACTCCTTGTCAACAGACCTGTATCAATAAGTGCAACTCCTCCATCATCTCTGTAAAGTGCATCCCACATCCTGACCACCTACTTTCTTTCCTGATCACTCATCTAGGACCCAACTCCAACAATCCATGTACCCACCAGCATATCCAAACCACGGTTCCTACATTTTCACTGTTCCTGACTTCCTTAGTGACTTTTCTCCTTCCTTAACCAGTTCAAATTCTCTTAAAAACTTCCCAATTTCCTTGCCATCCTTTCACTTCATAATGACTTGACAAAAGCACAATACATCAATCTGCAAAACGCTGAGGTAGAAAGATATTAGAACTAGGATTTTATACCAAGCCAAATTATCAATCATATGGGGAGAGAAAGCAAAAGCATATTCATAACACCATAAAATACCATTTATTGATTTAATTTTTAAATCAATCTGTAGACAATGTAAAAAAGATCTATAAAATAAATTATAAATTTTAGAAATTGTCACAATGGATATGAGAAGTATACAACCATTTTCTATCTCTCCTTTTTCATAGCAAGTAATCAATGGACATTGCCTAAGGTAAATAGATACTATTTAAATAATAAAATATAAGTATTGTTAAAATGGTAATATACTATATATTATTATACATATCATGTATATATGATATAATATCTATATGTATAATTATATGTAAACATATAATATGCAATGATATAATAATATATTTAATAACATAAATATTAAAATAAATATAAGAATACATATGTAACAAATAGAAAGAGTGAGCTAAATATGTCTAAGATAATATTACCAATATCGTCTAAAGTTTATAAATCAAAATAGGGGTAAGAGTGTATATATTTTACATAAATAAATTTAGCTACCACAAGAATTTAAACAGCAATTGTAAATTCTTAATCCGAACTACACAAAGGGAATAAAAGAAAAAGTGTTACTATAAATTTTTGCTTTCTATATCTATAATTAAGACAACTGCACCATGTGAATGCATAAATTCTACAATAAAACTAAATAAAAGAGTATCAAATAAAAATATTTGATGCAAAATCCCATCTTTGCAAAAATATAGAGAGGGAGCCACAGTCACAGAAAAAAACACAAAGTAGAAGATGTATATCAATCAAAATGTTAATAGTGGTTATAGCTTCCTGAATGGGAAGAAGCTAGATTATATGAATTTTCTTATATGTTCTTATATATACTTTAAAAAATGCACAAGAATAATGTAAATTATTTTGTAATTAAAAAAATGTACAGGACTTAAACTTATTTTTAAAAAGAATGAATAGGGTAGGAAAATGTCTCAATGAATTACTTCAACTTTCAATGATGCATCTAATTGTACCAATTTATTTTTATATACATAAAATATTTTAAAATACTAAAAATGTTTAAAATAGACTGAAAGGTTTCTTTTAAATACTGTCATTCAGAAGTTTGAAACATTTTAAAGGATTTTTACCATACTTTTTGTTGTTTTGATTTTGAAACTATTTTATCTGTAAGACTATTTCTCCAATTTTATGTCTACAAGCAAAAATCAATTTAGGGTATAGAAATTTCTTTAGAGGTAAGTTTTCATGATGCACTATTCTATATACTTAGGAATACCTGTGCATTTATGATATTTTTATTCCACTTCAACTTTCAACTAATTGCAACAAGACACTTGTTCTACAGAATACTCTTCCTTCTACACAGTTCAAATTTTTAATCATGGAAAATACACGCAATCTATAAATGTAAATATAAAAGTAAACTGTATAAAATATATGCTATGATGTTGTATAATTTTAACTTTTATTTTTTTCTTTTACTGAGGAAGATTCACCCTGAGCTAACATCTCCTGCCAATTTTCCTCTTGTTGTATGTGAGCCACTACCACAGCATGGCCACTGACAGACAAGTGGTGTAGCTCTGTGCCCAAGAACCAAGCCCAGGCCACCAAAGCAGAACACACCAAACTTAATCACTTGGCAACCAGGGCTGGCCCTGGATAATTCTTAAATGTACAAATATTTTAAATAAAAAGATTACATAATTAACATACCAAAGCAATTCCTGCAGAATAATGGGTAATGCACATCTTTCCAGGAAACGTTGCTCCCACATAATCTGGATAATCTTTATAGCTAAATAAATAGGTATACATTTATAATTAATTTTGACAAACAATTCAAAGGAGAGAAATAATTTATCTGTAGTTCATAAAATCCTAGTCTAAAGCAAATTGGGGTATGATCTTTCCATATGTCCTTAATTGTTTGGATTTTGGAAGATATTCTTCATTAAACGAGACTAAGCACTCGGGATTTCTAAAACACACCCCACAGATCCAAGTTTTTGATGGTTTTACTGTTCTCATCACATTTGGTTAGGATTGCCAAAGACTTTGACCAAATATTTTGATCAAAAGCATTATGTTGAGTGGCAATGAAAAAGTTTTAATGCATGGATTAAAAATTTTCTTCTCATGTAAAAAAGCTCACCAGTTTCTCATAGGAATGACTTTATTGTTCTACAACTTAACATTATTATTTTGAGCAAGGGCCCAAATAAATTGTTATATAATAAGAGCACTGTTCTCAGAGACATACACAAATTATTGCATTTAATCCTCAAATCAAGCCAGTGAAAACAATGTTATTTTTATCCTCATTGAACAAATCAAACATCAGATGGAAACTATAAATAACTTTCTCAAGGTAGCATGATTAATAAGTGTTACTGAAGATTTTGAACTTGGGCAATCTGAATCCAGAGCCATACTCTCAATCACTAAGGTATAGACACTCTGAACATATTCTGCCATCTTAGAGCCCCCACCAAAACAAACATTCCAGAATGTGTGTAAAGAAGCTTGGTATTCAATTCTCAATTCAAAATGCTCCTTTGGTCTCAATAGCACTTCAGTTCACAATTGCACTGTGTCCTCTCTGCTGCCTTTACTCTAACTTTCTGGTATCGTTTATACCTAACCCTTCCAGCACTTGTTTCCAAGTATTTGCTCTCGACACCCAACTCTGGCTTTCTAATTCAATGCCTAAGTATTGTTTACACTCTTTCTTCATCCAAGAGACTTCTCCCAATAGATAAGACTTTCCCTAAAACTCTAGGCATATTCCTAATAAGCTGGACTCAGTAATAGTTATTTTTTACTTAATACTGCCCACCCAGTCTCCACATCAAATCAGTTCTCAAGATCTACCCTTTCACTTCTTCCATGTTTCATGTATCCTTTCCCTCATCTAAAGTTCCAGCTCTAGTTCTAACTATGAATTCCATATTCTTTGAAAAGAACTCAAAATTATTTAGTCTCATGTCTCTAAGCACATTGTTTCCATAACCTGGAACGCCTTCCATATCCCTTCTCTGAATTTAAACATGCCTAAACTCTGCATTCCCACTTTTAATTTAATTAGTACTTGTTTAATTTTGGCTTTTCGTTATACATGACTTTGAGTCAATCTCTCTCTCCCTGTCTCTCTCTGTCTCTCTCTCTCTCTTGCTCTCACATTCTTTTTTCTCCTGTAAGCTATAAACAAGTAGAGATAATGCACTAACATTCATCTGTGGAGTAACATCAGCAAGGTAGTAGAAGGGGTGTTTTCAGCCCTCATCTCCCCACAGAAATGATTTTGACAACTACCCACGGATAAGAGTACTTTCTGGGAGTCCAAGAGTCCAGAGGAGAAGTCCCAGCATCTCATTGGAGGAAAAATCCAAGAACAGACACAATGAAGGAGGTAATAACAGTTTCACTTTACCCCAAGGCAGTACAGCTCAGTGCTAAGAGAGACACCCTGAGCCATGATTTCTCAGGGGAAGATGAGAGCATAGTCAATGCCTCCAGCCATGTGGGATTCTGCACAAGAGGCCCACTTAAGTGTCCACTGACAGATGAATGGATAGAAAAAAATGTGATGTATATATACAATGCAGTATTATTCAGCCTTAAAAAGGAAGGAAATTCTGCCATTTGCAACACAGATTAAACTTGGAGGAGATTATGTTAAGTGAAATAAACCAGACATAAAGACAAATACTGTATGATCTCACCTAAGTGAAATCTAAAATAGTCCAACTCATGAAAACAGAGAGAAGAATGGTGGTTACCAGGGGTTAGGGGATGGAAGAAATATGGAGATGCTGCTCAAAGGGTACAAAGTTTCAGTTATGTAGGATGAGTAAAGTCCTGGAGATGTAATGTAGAGCATGGTGACTATAGTTAATAATACTATATTGCAAATTTGAAATTTAGTAAGAGAATAGATCTTAAGTGTTGTCACCACACACACAAAAAGATGGTAACTATGTAAGGTGATAGATATGTTAATTAGCTCAATTACGGTAATCATTTCACAATGTATACATACATTAAAACACCACATTGTAAACTTTAAATATATACAATCTTTATTTGACAATTTTAATTCAATATACACTGTAAAAAATAAAAGTAAGGAAAATAAAGGTGAGGGAATTGAGGCAGAGGTGGCATTTGCCCTAGGTGACAGAGCTAAGTTAAAGGCAGGCAGTTGGCCTCCAGAGCTTAAATTCCGAATCACTATACTATACTATCTCAATAAACATTTGCTGTAAAATGTTAAAAAAAAAACCTTAACCTTGCAATGCTCATAGTACCTACTGTATGACTTACTCATACCAGATTATAAGCTTCTGGAATACAGAGAACATAGAAAATTATAATTAATTATTCTATTTTCATAGTACCTATTCTAGGACCTTCCTCATTGTAGATATGCAAAATATGTTGCTGCAGTAAAATAATACCAAGATACCAAGGAGTATTACTGAAGTTCAAGAATGCTGATTGTACCCTAATTTCTCCATTTCTAATGGGATAAATTCTCTTTCAGCAATCTCACTTATTAATGCAATCAAAGATCAATGTTCTATTAAAAAAATACATCACACCAAAGTGACGTTTCTTCTAGGAATGTGAGGATAGTTCAAGGTTGGGAAATATATTAATATAATTATTTGTTTTAAGAGAGTTAAGGAGAATATCTTATATCATCCCTACAAAAGCTGAAAGATCATTTTTCAAACTGTTTGTATAACATGGATCTATGGCTACTGCCTTAATATTATACATACACAAAGATATGGGCACACATGTGCACATGCACACACACACACAAACATACATTTTAGCCCAAAAAGCTAAAAAGCATACTACTGAACAAGGTAATATTCCCACTAAAGTAAAGAAGAAAATAGACATGACCCATGTTACCATTATTACCACTATTTAACATTGTATTAAATTAGTCAAAGCAGTAAGATTAGAGAAAGAAACTGAAAATACAAAATTATGGAAAAAGAGATAAAACTACTTGTACTTATAGATGTTATGACCGTATGCATGAAAAACCAAGGTAATAAACTTAAGAACTATTAAAAACAATAAATTTCATAAGGCGGTAGGATATAAAATAAATACAGGCATACCTCAGAGATATTGCAGATTCAGTTCCAGACCACCGCAATAAACTGGATACCACAATAAAGCAAGTCACAAGATATTTTTTGTTTCTCAGTGAGTATAAAAATTATGTTTACACTATACTGTAGTCTATCATGTGTGCAATAGCATTATGTCTAAAAAATGTAACATACATGAATTTAAATTATATTTGCACAAAGACCAATAAAAAAATACACAAGTTACTAATAAAAATGGTTTGAGTCCATGGACCAAGAAGCAAAGGATGGAGGTGGGAGTGTGAAAGGAAGAATTTTCTGTAAAGATGGTTACATTAGTGTTAACTGCTTGCTATGTTGAGAACACTGTTATTTCAGGGAATGGATGTGATAGCCATTCTGTAATACATTTAGAAAAGTGCTTAAAAATGCATGTAATATATCAAGATGGCAGCATAGGCAGACTCTAAACTCACCTCATGCCACAGACACAACCAGGTGACAACAATTTTTAGAACAATTACCCCTGAGAGAGAACTGAAAACTGGATAAAAAGAATCCCCACAACAAGGGACAGTCCTGACTGAGGCAGAAGAAGGAGAAATTCAGGTCTGGAGAGAAAATCCCACCTTCACAAGCTGCAGAGCTTCAGGGACGGCCAGTACACAGCTTTCCCTGGAGGAGTGGGGGGCCTGAGCAGGGGAGTGTTGCTGTTATAAGCATCCTTTGCACTAGCATGACAGAGAGGCATCTCATAATATCAGGATTTTCTGGCTATGAACTACAGTGGGGAATGCCCCTAGAAAAACTATCAGACATAAGTGGAAAACAAGCCAGCTCTTAAAGGGCCCATACAAAAATTCACCTATTTCAGAAGGCAACATAAACTCACCAGAAAGAAAGGTGCACAGTCCTTTGGTGAAAAAAGACTCTACTGATAGGCTCTGGGTGCATCTCGGTGAGAGGTGAGACCTCTCCAGGGACTGAGACATTGGTGGCAGCCATTATTGTGATGTAATACATGTGCGCTGACACAGATGCTGGCAGACATCATTGGAGTTCATCCCCTGGCATGTTATCCCAGGGTCTGACCCACCCACTAGAGCACTGACTTAATCCAGCTCAGCCAGAGCAGGCAGCCAGCCCTAGGGACTGGCCCCAGCCAACAGCAATGCCTCAGGCAGCCTAGAAACCAGCCACACTGGGGACCTACACAATTAACAGAAAACTCCAACAGGAACATGCTATTAGACTTAGCCAACTTTGCTGGGGCTCCCCAAACCTGATAAACTGAAGGATCCATAGCAGCCACATGCAGCTAAGCACTACAACCAGCTGGTCAGGGGGACAGCCAAGACTCCCTGGGCACCTGCAGCAAGAGCAACACTGCCAAAACAGGACACATGTAGCCCATATAGGGGCCACTCCTGGAACATTTGGAAGTGGTGACAAGAGGTAAGCATATTGCTAGGCCTCAAAAAGTGTGTCCTTCATAAGGCCACTTTTTCAAGATCAGGAGACATAGCTCACACACCTAATACATAGCTATAAGCAGAGAGAAAGAGGAAAAGGAGGAGGCAAAGCAATACATTCCAAGCAAGGGAACAGGACAAAACCCCAGAAAAAGAACTAAGTGAAACAGAAATAATCTACCTGACAGAGAGTTCAAGTAAAACAGTCATAAAGATGCTCATTGATATTGGGAGGAGAATGGATGAACACAGTGAGAATGTCAACAAAGAACTGGAAAACATAAAAAAGAACAAATCAGGGCCAGCCTGGTGGTACAGCAGTTGAGTGCACACGTTCCACTTCTTGGTGGCCCAGGGTTCACCGGTTTGGATCCCAGGTGCGGACATGGCACTGCTCAGCATGCCATGCTGTGGTAGGCATCCCACATATAAAATAGAGGAAGATGGGCATGGATGTTAGCTCAGGGCCAGGCTTCCTCAGAAAAAATAGGAGGATTGGCAGTAGTTAGCTCAGGGCTAATCTTCCTCAAAAGAAGAAAAAGAAGCAAAAACAAAAAAAAAGAGAGAGAACAAATCAGAAATGGAGAATACAATACTGGAAATGAAAAATTCACTAGAGGGAATCAATAGCAAAGTAGATGATGCAGAAGAATGGATCAGCAAGCTGGATGAAAGACTAGAGCGAATCACCCAAGGTCAACAAAGAAAGAAAAAAGAATTAAAAAGAATGAGAACAGTCTAAGGCAACTCTGGGACAACATCAAGACACCAACATTCATATTATAGGTCCCAGAAGGAGAAGAGAGACACAAAGGGGCAGAGAATCTATTTGAAGAAATAATACCTGAAAACTTTTCTAACCTTAGGAAGGAAACAGACATCCAAGTACAGGAAGCACAGAAAGCACGAAGCAAGATAAACTCAAAGAGGCCCACGCCAAGACACATTATAACTAAAATGTCCAAAATTGAAGATAGAGAATCCTAAAAGCCACAAAAGAAAGAGAACAAGTGAGATACAAAGGAAATCCCCTAAGGCCATCAGCTGACTTCTCAGCAGAAACCTTACAGGCTAGGAGTGGCATGATATATTTAAAGTGCTGAAAGGAAACAACCCACAGCCAAGAAAACTCTACCCAGCAAGGTTATCAATCAGAATGGAAGAAAAGATTAAGAGATTCCCAGACAAGCACAACTCAAAGTAGTTTATAAAGTAGTTTACCAAGGAACTAGTTTTACAAGAAATGCTAAAGGGGCTTATTTAAGTAGGAAAGAGAAGACCACAAATAGGAATAAGAAAATTATCAACAAAAAAAGAGGTAATGTAATCACCGGTAAAGACAAAAGTACAGTGAAGGTAGCAGAAAAACCACCTTGAAGATAATATGAAGGTTGAAAGATAAAAGTACCAAAATTACCTATTTCAATGATAACAGGGTAATGGATACACAAACACAATATAAGAGGTTAGATATGATATCAAAAACATAAAATGTGGGAAGAGAGAAGTAAAACAATAAAGCATCTTAGAAAGAGGTCAAACTAAAGAGACCATCGACTCTATATGGACTTCTATATATCTAGATTATTATATATGAACCTCATGGTACTCATAAACCAGAAACCTATAACAAATACACAAATAATTACAAGAAAGGAACCCAAACATGATACTAAAGAATGCCATCAGACGACAAGGGAAGAGAGCGAGAGAAGAAGAGAGAAACAGAGAACTAATAAAACACCCAGAAAATAAGTAACAAAATGGCAGTAAGTACATATGTATCAATAGCTACTTTAAATGACAATGGACTACACACTCCAATCACAAGGCATAGCATGGCTGACTAGATAAAAAAAACAAGCCCCAAATATACATAGTATACAAGACACACATTTCAGACCTAAAGACACTCACAGACTGAAAGTGAATGGATGGAAGAAGATACTCCATGCAAATGGCAATGCTGGGCTAGCAATACTCATACCAGACAAAACAGACTTTAAAACAAAAACTGTAACAAGAGACAAAGAAGTGCACTAAATAATGATAAAGGGAACAATCCAAAAAGAAAATATAACACTTGTAAATATCAACTGACACAGCATAGGAACAGCTAGATATATAAAGCAATTATTAAAAGACATAAAAGGAGAAATACTAACACAATAATAATAGAGTACTTTAACATTCCACCTATACCAATGGATAGATCATCCAAACAGAAAATCAATAAGGAAACATTGGCCTTAAATGACACATTAGACCAGATGGACATAGAAGAGATATATAGAACATTCCATCCCAAAACTACAGAACGCACATCCTTTTCAAATGCACATGGAACATACTCCAGGATTGATCACAATTTAGGCAACAAAACAAGTCTCAACAAATTTTAGAAGACTGAAATAGTACCAAGCATATTTTATGACCACAGCTATGAAACTAGGAAACTACAAGAAGAAAATTGGAAAAGCTACAAATATGCGGAGATGAAGGAGAAGGCTACTGAAGAACTACTGCGTCAATGAAGAAATCAAAGGAGAAATAAAAAAATACCTAGAGACAAATGAAAATGAAAATACGACATGCCAAAATCAATGGGACACAGGAAAAGCAGTTCTAAGAGGGAAGTTTATAGCAATACAGGCCTAACTCAACAAACAAGAAAAATCTAAACATTCTAACAGTGCACCTAAAGTAAATGGAAAAAGAAGAACAAAACAAACCCCCAAATCAGTAGAAGGAAATCACAAAAATCAGAGCAGAAATAAATGAAATCAAGACTAAAAAACAATTTAAAAAAATCAATGGAAGCAAGAGCTGATTCTTTGAAAAGAAAGAAAATTGACAAACATTGAGCTAGACTCACCAAGAAAAAAGAGAGAAGGCTGAAATAAATAAGATCAGAAATGAAAGAGAAGAAATAACAACAGATAGCTCAGAAATACAAAAGATTATAAGAGAATACCACAAAAAGCTATACGTCAACAAATTGGATAATCTAGAAGAGATGGATAAATTCTTAAAATCAGACAACCTTCCAAAACTGAATCAACAAGAAACAGAGAATTTGAATAGACTAATCACACGTAAGGAGATTGAAACAGTAATCGAAAAGCTCCCCAATAATAAAAAGTCCAGTACCAGACAACTTCCCTGGTGAATTCTACCAAACAAAGAAGACTTAATACTTATCCTTCTCAAGCTCTTCCAAAAAATTGAAGAGGAGGGGAAGCTTTCTAAGTCACGCTACAAAGCCAACATTACCCTGATACCAAAGCCAGATGAGGACAACATACGAAAAGAAAATCACAGGCCAATATCACTGATAAACATCAAAGCAAACATCCTCAACAAAATACTAGCAAATTGAATACAACAATACATTAAAAACATCATACATCATGATCAAGTGGGATTTATACCAGGGATGCAGGGATGATTCAACATCTGCAAATCTATCAACATGATACACCACATTAACAAAATAAAGAATAAAATCACACGATCATCATAATAGGTACAGAGAAAGCATTTGACAAGATACAGCATCCATTTATGATTGAAATTCAGAATAAAATGGGTATAGAAGGAAAGCACTTCAACATAATAAAGGCTGTATATGACAAATCCACAGCTAATATCATTCTCAATGGAGAAAAATTGAAAGCTATCCCTCTAACAACAGTAACCAGACAAGGAGGTCCACTTTCACCAACCTTATTTAACATTGTATTGCAAGTCCTGGCCAGAGCAATCAAGCAAGAAAAAGAAATAAAAGTATCCAAATTGGAAAGGTAGAAGTGAAACTGTCACTATTTGCAGGTGACATGATTTTCAACATAGAAAACGCTAAAGAATCCAACAAAAAACTTCTAGAAATAATGAATATGGTAAAGCTGCAGGCCACATTATCAACATACAAAAATCAGCTGCGTTTCTATACACTAACAACTAAGTAGTAGAAAGAGAAATTAAGAATACAATCCCATTTACAATTGCAACAAAAAGAATAAAATATCTAAGAATAAACTTAACAAAATAAGTGAAAGATCCATACATTGAAAACTATAAAACATTGTTGAAAGAAACTGAAGACACAAAAAAATGGAAAGATACTGTGCTCCTGGTTTGGAAGAATTAACATAGTTAAAATGTCCATACTTCCTACAGCAATATGTGGATTCAATGTAAACTCTATCAAAGTTATGATGACATTTTTCACAGAAATAGTACAAAAAAATCCTAAAATCTATGAGGAACAACAAAAGAACCAGAATAGCTAAAGAAATCCTGAGAAAGAAGAACAAAGCTGGAGGTATCACACTTCCTGTTTTCAAAATATACTACAATGCCACAGTAACAAAACCAGCATGAGACTGGAACAAAAACAGACACACAGATCAATGGAACAGAATCAAGAGCCCAGAAATAAACCCACACATCTATGGACAGCTAATTTTCAACAAGGGAGCCAAGAACACATAGTGGAGAAAGGAAAGTCTTTTCAATAAATGTTGTTGAGAAAACCAGACAGCCACATGCAAAAGAAGGAAAATAGGCCACTGTCTTACGCCATACGCAAAAATTAACTCAAACTGGATTAAAGACTTTGATGTAAGACCTGAAACCATTAAACTTCGAGAAGAAAACATAGGCAGTATGCTCTTCCACATCAGTCTTAGCAGCATATTTACAAGTACCATGCCTGATCGGGCAAGGGAAACAATAGAGAAAATAAATGTGACTACATCAAACTAGAAAGCTTCTGCACAGCAAAGGAAACCATCAACAAAATGAAAAGACAACCTAACAATTGGGAGAAGATATTTGCAAATCATATATCTGACTAGGCGTTAACCAAAATATATAAAGAATTCAATATCTCAACAATAAAGAAACTAACAATCCAATTAAAAAGTGGGCAAAACATCTGAACAAACATTTCTCCAAAGAAGATATATAGATGGCCAACAGGCACATGAAAAGATATTCAACATCACTAATTATCAGGGAAATGCAAGTCAAAACTACAAGGGGCTGGCCCCATGGCCAAGTGGTTAAGTTCATGCACTCTGCTTCAGCAGCCTGGGGTTTCAGTGGTTCGGATCCTGGGTGTGGACATAGCACCACTCATCAGGCCACACTAAGGTGGCATCCCATATGCCACAACTAGAAGGACCCACAACTAAAATATACAACCAAAATATAAAAATATGAAATATGTACGGGGGGGTTTGGGAAGAAAAAGAAAAAGAAAAGATTAGCAACAGTTGTTAACTCAGGTGCCAATCTTAAAAAAAACAAAAACTACCATGAGATATCACCTCATTCCCATCAGAATGGCTATCTTTAACAAGACATGAAACAGTAAGTGTTGGAGAGGATGTGAAGAGAAGGGAACTCTCATACACTGCTGGTGGGAGTGCAAACTGTTGCAGCCACTATGGAAAACAGTATGGAGCTTCCTTAAAAAATTAAAAACAGATCTACCATATGATCCAGCTATTCCCTTTATCCAAAGAACTTGAAAACACAAATGCATAAAGATACATGCACCCCTATGTTCATCACAGCATTATTCACAATAGTCAAGACTTGGCAGCAACCTAGATGCCCATCAAGGGACGAATGGATAAAGAAGATGTGGCAATGGAATACTACTCAGCCATAAGAAAGGAGGAAATCCAGCCATTTGTGACAACATGGATAGACCTTGAGGGTATTATGCTGAGTGAAATAAGTCAGAGGGAGAAAGTCAAATACCGTATGATCTCACTCATAAGTAGAAGATAAAAACAATGACACACACACAGAAACAGAGATTGAATTGGTGGTTACCAGAGGGGAAGGGGGAAGGGGCAGGGCCAAATGGGTGATTAGTCATATGTGTGTGGTAATGGACTGTAATTGTCTTTGGGTGGTAAACATGTTGCAACCTACACAGAAATCAAAATGTATAATGATGTACACCTGAAATTTATATAATGTTACCAACCACTGTCCCACAATAATAAAAGAATAAAAAACAAAAAGAAAGAAAGAAAAAGAAAAAGAAAAGAAATCGCCCAATTGTTTTCCAAAGGAACTGTACCATTTTGCATTCCCACCACTGATGGAGAAAAGTTCGTTGTTCTGCATAATCTCCAGCTGGTGGCATTGTCTGGTTTTTGTTTTGTTTTGTTTTGTTTTGTTTTGGTCTGATTTAGCCATTATAATAAGAGTGCAATGGTTTCTTATTGTGGTTTAATTTACAGTTTCCTAATGAGTAATGATGTTAAGCATCTTTCCATGTATTGATTTGCCGTCCATATACTTCTTTGGTGAAGTAACTTCAAATACTTTGTCCACTTTTATTGGGTTGTTTTTTTATTATTGAGTTTTAACTGTTCTTTAAGCATTCAGGTTTATGTCCATTATCAGATATGTGATTTCAAAATATTTTTATAAGTATTTGGCTGCAGTTTGTCTTTTCATTTTCATGGCAGTATATTTCAAAGAATAGAAATTTGATAAATTTATTATCAACTTATCAATTTTTTATTTTATGAATCATACTTTTGGTGTTGTACCCAAAAATATCTTTGCCTGACCAAAGGTTACAAAGATCCCTCCAGTATGTCTTGTACTAGAAGTTTTAAGCTTTACTCAGTTACATCTATCATTCATTTTGAGTTACGTATTGTATATGCTATGAGGTACAGACAGAAGCCATTTTTTGCATATGAATAACCAACTATTCAGCACCAATCCTTGAAAAGACAATAATTTCTCCATTTAATTGCTTTTGCACTTTTGTCAAAAGTCATTTGATGCTATATGTGTGAGTCAGCTTTTGGTCTATCCTCTTGTGAATAATACACTGCCTTGATTACTGTAGCTTTACAAAAATTATTTAAATAAAGTAGTGTAAGTTCTCCAAATGTGTTCTTCTTTTTGGAAACTGCTTTGGTTATTCTAAGTTTTTGCCCTTCCACATAAGTGTTAGAATCAACTTCTTGATTGCTACAAAATATCTTGCTAGAATATTGATTGAAACTGCATGGAATCTATACATCAGTTTAGGGAGAACTGACAACTTAACAATATTAAGATTTCCAATCAATGAACATGGTATATATCTCTCCACTTATTTAGGTTTTCTTTTATTTTTTTCTCAGTGTTTTATAGTATTCAGTATTTAGGTCTTTCTCATACTATGTCAACTTTGTAGCTAAGTATTTCACATCTTCAGTGCTATTTATTTGAACACAAAATGAAAAAACTTTTATTTACTTCTTAATTGTATTTATTATTGAAATATACTTGACACATAACATTGTATAAATTTAAGGTGTACAACATGTTAATTTGATACATTTATATACGTAATAGCCAGTCCTTGTGGTCTAGTGGTTAAGATTTGGTGATATCACCATCACGGCCTGGGTTCATTTCCAGGTCAGGGACCTATGCTACCCATCTGTTGTTTGTCACGCTGTGGAAGCCGCACGTTGCTGTGATGCTAAAAGCTATGCCACCAGTATTTCAAATACAAACAGGGTCATCCACGGTGGACATATTTCAGCAGAGCTTACAGACTAAGACAAATTAGGAAGAAAGACCCGGCCACTTACGTCTGAAACACTTGGCCATGAAAACCGTGTGAATAGCAGTGGAGTATTGTCTGCTATAGTGCTGGAAGGTGAGAGGATGGTGCAGAAAGACTGAGCAGGGTTCTGCTCAGCTGTACATAGGGTCCTAGGAGTCAGAAACAACTTGACAGCACTAACAACAAATATATTGCAGTATGATTGCCATTATAGCAATAATTAGCATCTCTATCATGTTACATAATTATTTTTTTAGTGATTGGAATAATTAAGTTCTAGGCTCTTAGCAAGTTGGAAGTTTATAATGTAACTGTTTTCTATATTCACTATACTGTGCATTAGATCTCTAGGTCTTATTTACTACTCGCTGCAAGTTTGTGCCCTTAAACAACATTAATGCTGTTGTAAATGGTTCATTTTGCTTCAGTTTCAAATGTTTTAGTGCTAGGATATAAAAATCATACTGATTTTTATACATTGATTTTGAAACATGCAAACTTGCTAAACTCATGCATTCTGGTAGCATTTTTGTGGACTCTGAGATTTTCTAAGTAGACAATCACATCATCTATAAACAGGAAATACTGTATGTATTACTTTCTAATTCATATGCCTTTTACTTTATTTTCCTGCTTATTGAACAGTCTAGGATCTCTAGTGTGATGCTGATTACCTGTGGCAAGAGCAAACACCCTTGCCTTTTTCCAACCCTAGAGGCATAATATTAAGTCTTTCAAGATTAATTATGTTATTCATAGTAGGTTATTAATACACGCCCTTTATCAGAAGAATGAAGTTCCATTCTGTTGCTGGTTTGTTGAACGTTTTTATCATGAACTGGGTGTTGGGTTTTGTCAAATGCTTTTTCTGTGTGTTTTCAGATAATCATATAGCTTGTCTTTTTTGGCGTGTTAAGAGGATGAATTTCATTAACTGAGTTTTGAATGTTAACCTCATATTTCTGGGGTAAACCACATATGGTCAAAATATATTATCTTTTTTAGATATTGTTGGATTTTATTTGCTAAAATTTTGTTTACAATTTTACATCTATAATCATGAAGGAAATTGGTCTTTAGTTTTATTTTCTCCTAATATCTTTGTCTAGTTTTGGTATCAAGGTAACTCAGGCTTCATAAAACTAATTAGGAAGTGTTTCCTCCTTTTCAATTTTCTGGAAGAGTTTATGTAGACATGGTATTTTTTCTTTTTTAATGTTTAGTAAAACAAGTGGAGCCTAGATCTGGAATTGTTCTTACTTTATTGGAAGATTTTTTAACTGAAAATTCAATTTCTTCTTTAGATGTAGAGCTAAAAAGGGTCAGCTATTTCTTCTTCATGAGAGTAGTTTGTGTCTTTTAAGGAAGTTTTTTATTTCAATTAAGTAGCCAAATTTATTGGCATAAGATTGTTCATTATATTCCCTTACTGAATTTTTCATGTCTATAGATTCTCTTATTCCCGATATTGTTAAATTGAATTGGTAAAATTTTGACACTATTTTGACTGTGATAGGTTATGCATATGTAATGTAATAGCTATGGAAACCACTTAAAAAGTTATATGAAGAGATACACTCAAATAACAATAGATAAATCAAAATGGAATTCTAAAAAATGTTCAAGTAACCAACAGAAAGTCAAGAAAAAAAGAAAACAAAGAAACAAATAGAAAAAACAGAAAACAAAAAATTAAATGGCAGTGTTAAGCCCAACATATCAAAAATAACTTTAAATTTAAATAATATAAATACACCAATTAAAGGAGAGATTGGCAAAGTGGGTTAAAAACCAGGACCCAACTATACACTGTCTACAAGAAACGCACTTCAAATATGATATAGGTAGGTTAAAAAGATATATCATGAAAACTTTAATTAAAAGAAAGCAGGAGAGGCTATATTAATATCATTATAATGTAGACATCAGAAGAAAACAATTATTAGAGCAGAGAGGGACATTATATAATGATTAAAAATGGTCAATCCACTAAAAAGACATAGCAATCTGAAACGAGCATGTACCAAACAAGAAAGCTTCAAATTTTGCAAACCAAAAACTAATAAAACAAAGAGAAATACATACACTCACAATTACAATTGGAGACTTCTACATGCCTATCTCAACAACTGATAGAACAACAAGACAGAAATCAACAAGGATATAGAAAAACTGAATGACACCATCAACCAATGGGATCTAATCAATATTTATAAAACATTCCAACCCAATTCCACCAACTTTTCAAGTGCCCATCAAACATACACAAAGGTAGACCATATCCTGGGCCATAGAAAAACCCAACAAATGTAAGAGAATTTAAATTATATAAAATGTATTCTTGACCACAATGAAATCAAACAATAAATCAATAAGAAAAAGATAATGGGGAAATCCCGAAACATTTGGGGAAAAATCAACATACTTCGAAATAAACCATGGGTCAAAGAAGTCTCAAGGAAACTTTTTAAAAATACATTGCACAGAATAAAAATTAAAAAATAACATCTAAAAATTTGTGGAAGAAACCTAAAGCAGTTCTGAGAGGAAAATTTATAGTACTACATGCTTACATTAAAAAAAGGAAAAGTTTCAAATCAATAATCTAAACTCAAATCTAAAGAACCTATAAAAAAGAAAGGAACATTAACCCAAACAAAACTAATGAAAGAGATAATAATGATCAGAGATGAAAATGAATACAGAAAATAAATGAAATAACTAGCTGGTTCTTTGAAGAAATCAATAAAATAGACAAACCTGTAGCAATGCTGACAAAAAAACGAAGAAAACAAAAATGAATGAAATAAAGGCTATCACTAAAGATTATACAAATATTGAAAATGTAATAAGGGAATACAATAAACAAATCTACACACATAAATCTGACAACTTAGATGAAATAGATCAACTTCTCAAAAAACACAAACTACCATAATGAAATAGATTATTAGAACAACCCTATAACTATTCTGGAAATTGGATATATAGTTTAAAACTTTTTAAAAAAGAAATCTTCAGGCCCAGATGATTTTACAGGAGAATTCTGACAAACATTAAAGAATAATTAATACCAATTCATACAATCTCTTCTACAAAACAGAAGAGGAGGAAAAACTTTCAATTCATTTTATGAGCTAATATTACCCGGATATCAAACCAGAGAAAGACAGTACAAAAGTGAAAATTACAGACCAATGTTCCTCCTGAATATAGACACAAAAATATTTAATAACATAGCAAGTAGAATTCAGAAATACATAAAACACTATGGGCTCATGGGATTCATTCTAGGAATGTAAGACTGGTTTAATATTTGAAAACCAATCAATGTAATCCATTGTGTTAACAGGTTAAAGATGAAAAGTCACATGACCATATCAATTGATATAGAAAAAACATTGGACAAAGTTCAACACTCATTTTTGACTAAAAATCTAACTCTCAGAAAACTAAGAATGGAGGATAACTTTCTCAAATTGATAAAGGGATTTTACAAAAAAAAACTTACAGCTAACATTACAATTATGGTGTAAACTGAAGGCTTTCCCACTAAAGTTTGGAACAAAGCAAGGATGTGAGCTCTCACCACACTAATTCAACATAGTACTGGACATTCTACCAGTACAATATGGAAAGAAAAAAACAAAAGACATATAGACTAGAGGGGGAAAAAACCCACCTGTCCTTATTTGCAGACGACAGACTGCAGATGCAGACTGTCTTCCAACATAAGGCTGTTTATCTACATTGAAATCTGTTGTCTAGAGTAGCCACCTTCGTTAATTGTCTTCACTAGGTCTGGATAACTTGCTGCAGCTTCTACATCAGCACTTGCTGCTTCACCTTGCACTTTTATGGAGACGGCTTCTTAAACCTCATGAACCAACCTCTGCTAGCTTCAAACTTTTCTTCTGCAGCTTCATCACCTCTCCCAGGCTTCACTGAATTGAAGAGAGTTAGGGCCTTGGTCTAGATTAATCTTGGCTTACGGGGAATGTTGTGTCTGGTTTGATCTTCTATCCAGACCAGTAAACCTTTCTCCATATCAGCAATAAGGCTGTTTCACTTTCCTATCATTTGTGTGCTCACTGGAGTAGCACTTTTAATTTCCTTCAAACACTTTTCCTTTGCATTCACAACTTGGCTAACTGGCACAAGAGGTCTAGTTTTTGGCCTATCTCAGCTTTTGACATGCCTTCCTCACTAAGCTTAATCATTTCTATTTTTCATTTAAAATGACATATGTGCAACTCTTCCTTCCATTTGAACATTCAGAGGCCATTGTAGGATTATTAATTAGCCTATTTTAATGTGTTTCAGGGAATAGAGAGGCCCAAGAAAAGGGAGAGACAGGGAATAACCCGTTGGTGTCATAGTCAGAATACACACAAAATTTATTAAGTTCACCATCTTATGTGGGCGCAGTTCACGGCACTCCAAAATAATGACAATGGTAAGATAAAAGATCACTGATCACACACTACGATACAAACATAAGAATAATGAAAAAGTTTGAACTATTGCAAGAACTACCAAAATGTGACACAGAGAAGGAAGTGAGCAATGTTGTTGGAAAAATGGTGCCAATAGACTTGCTTGACACAGGTTTGCCACAAATATGAAATTTGTAAAAAAAACACAATGTCTGCAAAGCGCAATAAAATGAGGTATTCCTGTGTGCCCAACTGATTATTGACAAAGATGCAAAAGCACTTCAATGGGGGAAGGATGGCCTCTTCAATAAATGGTGCAGGAACAATTGGAAATCCACAGGGTAAAAAAGAACCTCAAACTAAGGCTCAGCTCCCATACAAAAATTAACTCAAAATGGATCACAAACTCAAATATGAAATGTAAAATGATAAAACTTTTAGAAAAAAGTGTAGGAAAAAGTCTTTGGGATCTATGGCTACACACAGAGTTCTTATGCTAGACCCCAATTACATGAGAGATAAAATAAAAAAGTGATATATTGGACTTCATCAAAATTAAAAACTTTTTATCTGCAAAAGACTCACATAAGAAAATAACAAAACAAGTTATTGACTGGAATAAAATATGTGCAAACTACATATCTCACAAATAATTATTTTCTTACATATACAAAGAACCCCAAAAACTCAATAGTAAGAAAACAAACAGTTCAGTTAGAAAATAGACAAAATACACGAATAGACATTTCAACAAAAAGGATATGCAGATGGCAAAAAGCACATGAAAGTATTTTCAACATCATTAGCCATTAGGAAAATGTAAATGAAAACCACAATTAGGTATCACTACATATCTATCAGAATGGTAAAATTACAATTAACGACAAAATCAAATGCTGGCAAGGATGCACACTCATATATTGCTGGTTGGAATGTAAAACAGTCGAGTTACTCTGAAAAGCAATTTGGTAGTTTTTTTGATCAAGAGATATCCCCTGGACAGCAGCCGCAAAAACTGGAGCACCAGATGAGCGCACAAGCTCCTTCCAGGAGATACCAGTGACCTTGAGGAATGCAAAAGGAGAGTGCAAAGATGGCACCTACAGGCCTCTGTCTTCAGAGAGTAATTCAGTAGGCCCTTAGATGTGTGTTAAAGTCGATGCCTGCCTTTCAGGATGAAGCTTTAAGATAAGCAAAAAAAATCTTTCACAGAAAGACTGGACATTTCAATCTGCTGCCTCTGCATTAGGTTCTGTGGGGTAGCCAGATGAGTCCACACGAGCCCTTAAGAAGTGTTTCTGTTTGCTATATAGCCTCTGGGTCTCCTGACACAAGCCCGGTTGGTTTTCAAAGCTAGATGTTTTGGGGGCTTGCCTCTCAGGCACAGGTCTTAAAAGTTGGGTTGCAAGACGTGGGGTCCAAACCCTTCATTGCTCAGGGAGAAGCATGGAGTTGGGCTCCCTCCAATTGTCAGTCACCGTGCCAGGGGTATTATGGCAAGATTGTGTCTCAGCCTCTCCTACCTGTTTCAATGGAGATTTGTTCTCATTTGCCTGATGTGCAGCAGTTGCTCAGCTAGTTTTTGGGTTTTTTCCAGAGGAAAGTTTTGTGTATGTAACTGTAGATTCAGTGTGTCTATGGGAGGAGGTTAGTACAGGATCCTCCTATGTTACCATCTTGAACTGGAACCTAGTTTTTTTAATTGTAGAAAAATAACACACAACACAAAATTTACCACTTTAACCATTTCATTTGTACAGTTCAGTAGTGGTAAGTTTATTCACATTGTTGTGCAACCAATCTCTAGAACTTTTTCATCTTGCAAATCTGAAACTCTATACCCATTAAACAATTTCCCATTTTCCTTAGTACCTGACAACAACCTTTCTAATTTCTGTTTCTATGGATTTGACTACTCTGAATACTCCATATACGTGAAATCATAAGAGTATTTGTCCTTTCCTGACTGGCTTATTTCACTTAACATAGTATCCTCCAGGTTCGTCCATATTGCAGTATGTGTCAAAATTTCCATTCTTTTTAAGATAGAATAATATTCCATTGTATGTACACACCACATTTTGTTTATCCATTCATCTGTCAATGGACACTTAGGCTACTCCCATCTTTTGGCAATTGTGAATAATGCTATGAACATGGATGTACAAATATCTCTGAGATTCTGGTTTCAGTTCTTTGAATGTATACCCAGAAGCTGAATGCTGCATCATATGGAATTGTACTTTTACTCTTTGAGGAATCTCCCTCCTCTTTTCTATAGTGGCTATACCATTTTACATTCCCACCAAGAATGCACAAGCTTTCCAGTTTCCCAACATCCTTACCAACACTTGTTATTTTGTTTGTTTTGTTGATAATAGCAATTCTAATTGGTGCAAGGGGTTTTGTGTGGTTTTCGTTTTCATTTCTCTAATTATTAGTGATGTTAAGGATCTTTTCATGTGTTTATCAGTCACTTGTCTACCTTATCTGGAGAAATGTCTATTCAAGTCCTGAATAGGACTTTTGTCCATTTGTTAATTGGGTTATTTGTCTTTTTGTTGTTGTCTTGTAGGGGTACCTTATATATTCTGGGTATTAAACCCTGATCAAATAGATGATTTAAAAATATTTTTTCCCATTCTGTAGGTTGCCTTTTCACTCTGTTGTTCAAGTCCTTTGTGATGCAGTCCAACTTATTTTTACTTTTGTTCTTTGTGCTTTTGGCATCATATCCAAGAAACCACTGCCAAATCCAATGTCAAGAAGCTCTTTCCCTGTGTTTTCTTCTAAGAGTTTTATAATTTTAGATCTCACATTTAGGTCTTTGATCCATTTAAAGTTAATTTTTGTATATGCTGTAAGGTAGTTGTCCAACTTCAGTCTTTCCCACATGAATACGCAGTTTCCCCAATGTCACTTGTTGAACAGACTTTTTCCACCATTGAGTGGTTTTGGCACCCTTGTCAAAAATCATTTGACCATATATGCAAAATTTTATTTCTGGGCTGTCTTTTCTATTCATTGCTCTGTATGCCTGACTTTATGCCAGTAACACACTATTTTGATTACTGTAGTTTTGTAGTAAGATTTGGTTTTTGTTGTTTTTTAATTGACATAACACCGGTTTATAACATTATATAAATTTCAGGTGTACATCATATTTCAATTTCTGTGTGGATTACATCAGTTCACCACTGGAAGAATAATTACACTCCATCACCATACACACGTGCCTGGTCATCATCCCTTTCACCCTCCTCCCTCCCCCCTTCCCCTCTGGTAACCACCAGTCTAATCTCTGTCTTTATGTGTTTATTTGTTTTTGACTTTATCTTCTATTTGTGAGTGAGATCATACAGTATTTGACTTTCTCCCTCTGACCTATTTCATCTAGCATAATATTCTCAAGATCCATCCACACTGTCGCAAATGGCAAGATTTCAACCTTTTTTATGGCAGAGTAGTAGTGCACTGTATATATACCACATCTTGTTGAACCATTCGTCCCTTGATGGGGACCTAGGTTGCTTCCAAGTCTTTGCTATTGTGAAAAATGCTGCAACGAACATAGAGGTGCATATATTTTTATGCATTAATGAATCGTCTTCTTTAGATAAATACCAAAAACTGGAATAGCTGTATCGTATGGTAGTTCTATTCTTAATTTTGGGAGGACTCTCCTTACTATTTTCCACAGTGCCCACACCAATTTGCACTCTCACCAGCAGAGTATGACTGTTCCCATTCTCTACATCCTATTGAACACTTGTTATTTCTTGTCTTGCCAACTATAGCCATTCTGATGTTAAGTTTTGTGTATGCTATAAGATAATGCTCTACTTTCATTCTTTTGCATGTGGCTGTCCAGTTTTCCCAACAACATTTATTGAAGAGACTCTCCTTTCTCCATTGTATGTTGTGGGCTACCTTGTTGAAAATTAGCTGTCCATCGATGTGTCAGTTTATTTCTGAGCTCTCAACTCTGTTACATTGATCTGTGTTTCTGTTTCTGTGCCAATCCCATGCTGTTTTGGTTAGTATAGCACGTAACCAAATTTTTACATATTAGTAGTATATTTTGAAATCAGGGAATGTGATACTTCCAGCTTTGTTCTTTTTTCTCAGGATTCCTTTAGCTATTCGGTGTCTTCTGTTGTTCCATATAAATTTTAGGATTATTTGTACTATTTCTGTGAAAAATGTCATTGGAACTTTGAAGAGGATTGCAGTGAATCTGTAGATTGCTTTAGGAAGCATGGACATTTTAACTACGTTAATTCTCCCAATCCAAGAGCACAGAATATCTTTCCATTTCTTTGTGTCTTCTTCAATTACTTTCAACAATGTTTTACAGTTTTCAGCATACAGGTCTTTCACATCTTTGGTTAAGTTAATTCCTAGGTATTTTATTCTTTTTGTTGCAATTTCAAATGGGATTGTATTCTTAATTTCTCTTTCTGCTCCTTTGTTGTTTGTGTATAGAAACACAACTGATTTTTGTATGTTGATTTTGTATTCTGTAACTTTACTGTACTCATTATTTCTAAAAGTTTTTTGGTGGATTCTTCATGGTTTTCTCTATATAAAATCACGTCATCTGCAAATAGTGACAGTTTCACTTCTTGCTTTCCAATATGGATATCTTTTATTTCTTTTTCTTACCTGACTGCTCTTGCTGGGACTTCCAATACTACATCACCTAAGAGTGGCTAAAGTGGGCATCCTTGTCTGGTTCCTGTTTTTAGAGGGATAGCTTTCAGATTTTCTCCATTGAAAATGATACTGACTGTGGGTTTGTCATATACAGCCATCATTATGTTTAGCTACTTTTCTTCTTTACCCATTTTATTGAGAGTTTTTTAATCACAAATGGGTGTTGGATCTTGTCAAATACTTTCTCTACATCTACTAAGATTATCATGTGATTTCTACTCTTAATTTTGTTAATGTGGTGTATCACATTGATTGATTTGCAGACATTGAACCATCCTTGTGCCCCTGGTATATGTCCCACTTGGTCTGGTGTATGATCCTTTTAGTGTATTGCAGTATTAAGTTTGCCAACATTTTGCTGAGGACTTTCGCATCTATGATCATCAGCGATATTGGCCTGGAATTTTCCTTCTTGTGTTGTCCTTGTCTGGCTTTCAGATCAGGATGATGTTGGCCTCATAGAATGAGTTAGGGAGTGTCTTGTCTTCTTCAATTTTTGAGAATAGTTTGAGAAGAATAGGTATTAAATCTTCTTTGAATGTTTGGCAGAATTCTCCAGACAAGTGATCTGGTCCTGGATTTTTGTTTTTTGGGAGGTTTTTGACTACTGTCTCAGTCATTTTACTTGTGATCAGTACATTCAGATTCTCTACTTTTTCTTGACTCAGTTTTGGGAGGTTATATAAGTCTAAGAATTTATCCATTTCTCCTAAGTTATCCAATTTGTGGGCATATAGTTTTTCATAGTATTCTCCTATAGTCCTTTGTATTTCTGTGGTATCTCTTGTAGTTTCTCCTGTTTCATTTCCAATTTTATTTATTTGAGCCTTCTCTCTTTTTTCCTTAGTGAGTCTAAGGGTTTGTCAATTTTATTTATCTTCTCAAAGAACCAGCTCTTCATTTCATTGATGCTTTCCATTGTTTCTTTGTTTTCAATTTGATTTATTTCTCCTCTAATTTTTATTATTTCCATCCTTGTGTTGACTTGGGGCTTTGTTCTTATTCTAGTTCTGATAGGTGTAGTTTAAGATCACTTATTGGAGATTTTTCTTGTTTGTTGAAGTAGGTCTGTATTGCTATAAATTTCCTTCTTGGTGCCACTTTTGCTGCATCCCATAACAGTCGGTACATTGTGTTTTCATTTTCATTTGTCTCTAGGTATTTTTTTACTTCTCCTTTGATTTCTTCATTGATCCAATGGTTGTTCAGTAGCATGTTGTGTAGTTTGCACATATTTTTGACTTTCCCAGAATTTTTCTTGTAGTTGATTTCTAGTTTCATAGCATTGTGGTCATAAAAGATGCTTGATATGATTTCAATCTTTTTAAATTTATTGAGACTTGCCTTGTTTCCCATTATATGCTCTATCTTTGAAAATGTTCCATGGGCACTGGATAAGAATGTGTATTCTGCTCCTTTTAGATGGAATATTCTATATTATATATTTGTTAAGTCCATCTGGCCTAGTGTTTCATTTAAGGTCACTGTTTCCTTCTAGACTTGCTGTCTGGAACATCTATCCATTGATGTAATTGTGGTGTCGAGGTCCCCTAATATTATATATTGCTGTTAATTTCTCCCTTTAGGTCTGTTAATAATTGCTTTATATACTTTGGTGCTCCTGTGTTAGGCGCACATATATTCATAAGTGTTACGTCTTCTTGGTGGAATATCCCTTTTATCATTACATGCTGTCCCTCTTTGTCTCTCATCTTTTTTATATTGAAGTCTGCTTTGTCTGATGTTTAAGTATGGCAACACCTGCTTTCTTTTGCTTGGACTATCATCTTTCATCCCTTCACTCTGAGCCTATGTTTCTCATTAGAGCTGAGATGTGTTTCCTGGAGGCAGCATATTGTTGAGTCTTGTTTTTTAATCCAGCCAGCCACTCTGTGTCCTTTGATTGGATAATTGAATCCATTTACAATGAGTGATTATTAATATATGAGGGCTTAATACTGCCATTTTATCTCTTGTTTTCCAGATGGTATATATTTCCATTGTTTCTTTTCCCTTGTATTTCTGACTGCCATTCCAGTTTGGTGGTTTTCTCAGTTTTCTCTTTATTTATGATTTGTGCCTCTGCTCTAATTTTTTAGTGGTTACCATGAGGTTTGTATAAAAGATCTCATCAATAAAATAGTCCATTTTCTGAGAGCCTATTATCTCCTTTAGCCTAAGTAGGTTCCATCCTTTCTCAACTATCCTTCTGTATTATTGTCACAAATTATTCCTTTTTGTGTTGTGAGTTTGTGACTAAATTGTTTAAAGTTATTTTTGATGCCCTCCTTCTCTTTATCTTTCATAATAGTCTGCTAACCTATTCTGATAGAGAGCTGCAACTTTCTGATTCTGTCTGTTTATCTCCGTTCTCAAAGATTAATAAACCTTTGCCTTTTTGTTTCAGGTAAGAACATCTCCTTCATCATTTCTTGTAAGGCAGGTCTAGTGGCGATGAACTCCCTCATCTTTTGTTTATCTTGGAAAGCTTTTATTTATCCATCACATCTGAAGGGTAGCTTCTCTGGATCGAGTATTCTTGGCTGAAAGGTTTTGTCAGTATTTTCACTATATCATTCCATTCTCACCTAGCCTGTAAGGTTTCTGCTAATAAATATCCTAAAAGCCTGATGGGTGTTCTTTTGTAGGTTATATTCTTCTGCCTTACTGTCCTTGATATTTCTTGCCATTGACTTTTGAGATTTTTAATACTTATGCCTTGGAGAAGATTTTTTTTTTCTTTTTTGGAGGGGAAGTTTCACTCTAAGAAAACATTGATTGCCAATCTTCCTCCTTTTCCTTTCTTTCCCCCCACCAAAGCCCCAGTACATAGCTGTGTATAGCTGTAAATTCTTCTAGGAGTTATTTTTGCATTGATGTAATTAGGAGTTCTACTGGGTTCATGTACTTCTAATTGAAGTGCTTTATCCAGGTTGGGGAAGTCCTCAGCTATTATTTCTTTGAACAAGCTCTTTCCTCCTTTCTCTCTCTGAGATACCTATAATCCTTATATCACTTTTCCTAATTGAGTCAGATACTTCTTGAAGAATCTCCTTTTTTTAAAAAACCTCAGTTCTCTCTCCTCCTCCACCTGAAGCATTGACAGATTTCTATCTTCTAAGACACTAATTCTGTCCTCCATAAGGTCTGCTCTATGTTTTATGGTTTCTACATTATTTTTAATCTCATTAGTGTGTTCTTCATATCTAGAATTTCTGTACAGTTTTTTTAAGAGCTTCAACTTCTTTGATGAAGTATTCCTGCTGTTTATTAATTTTATTCCTGAGTTCACTGAACTATTTTTTGTGTTTTCTTGTAACTCTAGTTTCTTTATGACAACTATTTTGAATTCTCTGTCACTTAGATTATAATTTCTGTGACTTCAGGTTTGGTTTCTGAAGACTTGTCATTTTCCTTCTGATCTGCAGTGTTACTGTAGTTCTTCATGGTGTTTGATGAATTGATCCTTTGCCGGCATATTTGTGGTACTATCAAGTCACAGATTCCACCTGCCACTGCTGGCTGTGGGCAGGAAGTGTATTTTCTGATCCTGCCCTGTCTGGTGGTAGCTGTGCCAGTGGGGTCACACTGCATCTATGTTGGCTGGCCACAGCCACTCAGCAGGTGGAGCCAATTGAACTGGTGCACTTGATGGGTGGGACAACTTCTCATGGGCTCAGGCACCACCACTCTGTGGGAAGCATTCATGTGGGTGGGGCCACCTCAGTAGGTGGGTGCTCCCGCAGGCTGGGCTACCACTCCAAAAGCACTCATGTGTGGGCTGGGCTGTCCCCATCTCCACTCACAATTGCACCAGCCACTGTGTGAGGATCCGCAACCTCGATCACTCTGCCACTGGGGAGGGGAATGGGTCCACTCACCTAGTTCCACTACTTCTCTGGGATCCAGTCCTCCCACCTTGAGATGTGTAGCTGTGTGGATCTCTCTGGTGTCCTGTTGTGTTGTGTAGGGAATCCTCTGTTGGTTAATGAATGTCATTTAGTTGTAACATAGAGGGGATAAACAAAAGGAATAGCTCACTCCACCATGATGCTGACGCCACTCTCCAAGGCAAGAATTGTTAACTAATGTTAAGACCAGTTAGTGAAATGTTGCTCCTGAACTCATACAAAAAAAACCCCACAAATCTTATCTCTTATTTTCAAAAATGCTGCTGTCCAATAGAGAAACCAGGCTATATTTTCCCTAATTTAGTTATCCATCTTAACATCATTGACGGTACCACAGCCATATATCATGCTTTACTTATGTGATGTAATAAGAGGTATAAATCATCAGTTATCATGTATTCTAGTCACACATGCACACTTTTATCTATCAAACTTTTAGATTTAGCTTCCAGTTTACACGAACAAGAGACATAGAACAAACTAATCTAAGTGATACCACTAAGAAACAATCAGACAAGTCTAAACTGTGGAACATTCTGTAAGTCAAGTGGCCCACATTCCAAAAAGTTGATGCCTTGAATAGACAAATGAGACCTCAGGGACATAATAACCAAATGCAGTTCATGGTCCTAGATTGGAGGCTAACTAGGAAAACACAGCTGTTTAAGTACATTTTGGAAGTCAACAGAGATATGTGAAAATAGACTATTAGATGAATTACTATTTTATTAAATGTAACAATGCTAGTTAGGCTATGAAAGAAAATGTCCCTTTTAAAAGAGACATATCAAAGTTGCAGGATTCAAAATCAACGTACAAAAATCAGTTGTGTTTCTACATATGAGCAACAAAGTCACATAAAGAGACATTAAGGATACAATCTCATTTACAATTGCAACAAAAAGAATAAAATATCTAGGAATAAACTTAACCAAAGAGGTGAAAGACCTGTACACTAAAAATTATAAAACATGTTCAAAGAAATTGAAGACACAAATAAATGGAAAGATATTCCGTGCTCTTGGATTGGAAGAATTAATGTAGTTAAAATGTCCATACTTCCTAAAGCAATCTATAGATTCAATGCAATCCCTATCAAAGTTATAATGACATTTTTCACAGAAATACTACAAAGGATCCTAAAATTTATATGGAACAACAGAAGATACCGAATAGCTCAAGGAATCCTGAGAAAAAAGAACAAAGCTGGAAGTATCACATTCCCTGATTTAAAAATATACTACAAAGCTATAGGAACCAAAACAGCATGGTACTGGCAGAAAAACAGACACAGAGATCAGTGGAACAGAATCAAGAGCCCAGAAATAAACCCACACATCTATGGACAGCTAATAATAAATAAATAAACACATAAATAAATACATAAAGGAGATATACTGAATCTAAAAAGAATTTCCTGTAAAACTATTAACAAATGGAATTCCAAAAGTTTCTCTTTACCTTACACTGGCAGGATGGTAATACTTAAATAAGAAAAAAAAAAAAAAAGCTGAAGAGAATGCACTACAGAAACTTGGCAGAGAGCAAAGAAGAGAATAAGTTTGAAAAGAATAAATTCCAAAGTTGGGAGTTCTGACCAATTTCATACTCTTGCAGTTCAAGGTCAAAACAATGTTTTTATTTCTATCCTATGAAAAATATGAGATCAATTATTAGATTAAAAAAAAACTAAAGGAGCTACTCCTACACATCAGGTGCACAAGAAAAACCCATATCAAAACAGGTAGGAGATTCTGACACACAATTCATTAGAAAAATGCTTAGATTAAAAAAATGAATTTATAACACAAAGAGTGAACTCTACTGTAAACTATGGGCTTTAGTTTAATAACGTATCAATATTGGTTCATCAGTTTCAACAAATGAACAACACCAATGCAAGACGTTAATAATAGGGAGCACTGTGGTGGGGGTGGGGAGGGAGAGGGAATATACAGCAACTTTCTAGACTTTCTGCTCAATTATTCTGTAAAACTAAAACTCTTCTAAAAATAATGTCTATTAATTTAAAAACATGAATTTAGCACTTACAAAAATCTATTACATTTCTATATATCTTGAAAAATGTGGTCAAAAGTTAAAAAATATATTTATATTAGCACAAAAAATATTAAATACCAAGAAATAAATCTCACAGTTATCTGGAAGACCTCTTCCAGATAACATAAAGAAAGTATACTACAAACTATAAAGCTTTTCTGCAAGACTTAATGAAGGCCTTAAAAATATGGAGGGATATACGATAATCAATGACTAGAATATTCAGTGTTATAAATTTGCATGGATTGGAAGACTCAACATTGTAAACATGTCAGTTCTCCCCAAACTGATATACAGATTTACTTTAATCTCTTTAAAAATTCCAACAGATTGTTTGTGGAATTTAACAAACACACGGCAAAGTGGTAGTTAAATTTATTGCAAAACTGGCTATCAATCTGGCAGAAAATTAAATTTTAATTCACTTTTGTATTATATAAAAATTAGCTGAAAATGTATCAATGACTTACTTATAAAAAGTAATAATATTAATCCCTCCAAAAATTATAAAAGTAATAATAATAGTCCCTCCAAAAATAATCCAGCTGACTAAATTTAGAGCCGGGCGAGATCTTCACCAAACAGAAAATCCAGAAGTAAAAAACAAAAGATTAACAAATTACCCCTATAAAACATAAAAGATTTTATGTAGGAAAAAAAGTTTTTAATATCTATAGAAAAACTATAGATATGGAAAAAGTGTTTTTGATACAGATAAACAAAGGATTAATATCTAAACATTCAATAAACCCTTATGAATTACAAGGAAATAGTCAAGTAACATGAAAAGGCAATTACAGAAAGACAAATCCAAATGATCAAGAAGCATATATATGAAAAGTTGCTCAAATCTACTAGTCGTTGGAAAAGCAAATTAAAAAACACTACATCAATTTATTTCCATTAGACTAACAAAGAATGAAAAGTGCAATAACACTTATTATTGGCAGAGATGTGGGAAAAGATTAATCTCACATATGCAAAAGGAAATGAATGTTTGCCAACTCAAAAAATACATATATACAGATTTATTGAAAGACATTTGCTGATTATAATTGCTAATAAATTTAATATGAATAAAATTATGAATATAGACTTATAACTGATCATTAGAAAACTAACATTTAAAAATAATGAGGAAAATTTATTAGGGTAAAATATTTTTAACCTATTTTATCAAGCCTTTGATCGAAAACAACAAAAATATAAACTTCACAAGATAAAACCCATCTCTTTATGTAATGGTTAAGATTATGGGCTCTGGAGTTAACAAACTGTAAGTTCAAACCCTAGATACACCACTAGATCCGAGAGTCCTGAGATAGTTTAACCTCTTCAAATCCCAATCTTCCATTCGTAAAAGGTTGATAAGCATAGAAATAAATTTTAGGAACCTTTTTTTATTCTCTGACAACCAGAAAGAGAGCACAAGGCCTGAATAAAGCACGTAATGGTCAAAGTGTAAATAGTGAGAAACGAATAACAATTCCCTAAAATTAAGCAACTTCCATTGTCACAGATTTTTGTTTTCTTTCTAAGAATACTCAAACATTATTCTTACATGAATAAATATGCAATATCATGAGGCCTTAGGGTAAGATAGGACTTTTTCCAATCTGAAAATCTACTCAGTAATTCATCCGCCTCACCAACTGTAGAAATCTTATTTTTATCTGACCACAGCTCCAATGATGACAGCACAACAGTAACATTAAATTGGGCAAACATCTAAAAACAGAAGAGATAAATAGATGAAAAATTAATCTTTATGTTATTTTACCATAACCACGAAATACATTCAATGTCTCAACAAATCCTCACTCAGTTTATACGGATGACTTAATTATAACGCAAATTCATGCAAATTATCACTCAAAACCAGGATGAGTCTTTCTAACTAGTATGAAAAGGACAATACTTACCGAATTTACAAGGCCAATAATTTCGATGATTTTATTTGTTATAATCATGCTATCAGAGCCCAAGTAATCATACTGAAAAACAAAATTAATTTTAAACACAATTTGTTATGTAATATATTTAAGATTTACTCTCCATCTACTCTCAGAGGTTTGAGGCTGCTTTGGGGTTAAAACAGTTCAAAATAAGACAGTAACGAAAAGTGAATATAAGTTGGCTCAATGATACATACTGGTGGAAATGTAAAATTGTATAGCCATTCTGGAAAGTAGTTTGGCAGCTTCTTTCCTTTTTTTTTTTGACAAAGATTAGCCCTGAGCTAACTACTGCCAGTCATCCTCTTTTTGCTGAGGAAGCCTGGCCCTGAGCTAACATCCGTGCCCATCTTCCTCTACTTTATATGTGGGACACCTGCCACAGGATGGCGTGCCAAGCGGTGCCATGTCCACACCCGAGATCCGAACGGGTGAACCCCAGGCCACCGAGAAGCGGAACGTGCAAACTTAACCACTGTGCCACCGTGCTGGCCCTGGCAGCTTCTTTCAAAACAAATAATGAACGTATCATATGACCCAGCAATTGTACTCCTGGGCATTTATTCCAGAGAAATAAGAACTGATGCTGACAAAATCCTATAAATGAATGTTCACAATATCTTTATTCATAATAGCCCTAACTTGGAAACAGTTTATGTGTCCTTCAAAGGTTAACTGGTTAAATAAATTGTGGTACATTCATACCATACCATAATATGCTACTCAGTAATAAAAAAGGAACTGAACTGGTGATATATGGAACAGCTTGGATAAACCTCAAGAAAATAATACTGAATATAAAAAACACCTCAAAAGCGGGGCTGGCCCCGTGGCCGAGTGGTTAAGTTCGCGCGCTCCGCTGCAGGCGGCCCAGTGTTTCGTTGGTTCGAATCCTGGGCGCGGACATGGCACTGCTCGTCAGACCACGCCGAGGCAGCGTCCCACATGCCACAACTAGAAGAACCCACAACGAAGAATACACAACTATGTACCGGGGGGCTTTGGGGAGAAAAAGGGAAAAAATAAAATCTTAAAAAAAAAAAAAAAAAAACCTCAAAAGGATACATAATACGTGATAGCATTTATACAACATACCTGAAATCACAGAGATGGAGAACAGCTTAGTGATTGCCAGAGGTAAAAAAGTATAGCAAAGGGGGGAGAGATGGGTATGACTATAAAGGGATAATGTAAGAGAGTCTTGTGGTGATGGTACTGTTGAGTGTCTTGATTGTGTTAGTGGTTACACAAGGATACATATGTGATACTATCACATAAAACTACAGAAAAACACACAAAAGAGTGTACATATAACTGCTAAAATCTGAATAAGCTCTGTGGAATGTGCCAATGTCAAATTCCATATCTATAAATCATCTCTCTAGAGAACACCATCCCTTGGATGCTCCAGAGGACCCTCAAATTAAACACATCCAAAACTAAACTCATCAGGCTCCCCCAAAAATCTGCTCCTACTTACATTTCCAGTACTTTAGTGCACAATATTATTATCTATGACCTCCCACACTTATTATACTACACGTTCCATAACAGCATAACTTTTTCTGTTTTATTAACTGCTGTGTCCTCAGTAAATAGAACACTAACTGGCATCTAGATGATGCTCAATAATTTTATTAAATGAATGAATAAATCAAATCAATTTACAAGTCTTTGTAATTCAACCTCATCAGTAACTTTTAAAAGTGTCCTTTTCTTTCTATTCCTAATACTACTAATTTATAAATTTTTACTTTAATTACTTCAATAGTCTCTTAAATTGTTCTTCCTTCTCCAATTTTCCCACCAGCAATCCAGTCCCTACACTATTACAAAAATGATGATTCTAAAATGAAAACATGAACATGTCACTCCCCTGCTCAAAATCTATCAATGACTCTCCATCACGTTTAGGATAAAATTCAAATATCATGTCAATTCTTCATTTCTTTCCATTTCCCTTCTTCAATCCTGTGTATTAATCATACTAAAATTCTTGCAGTTTTCTGAAAAGAACCTTCTCTCATACTTCTCCGCCCTTGCAAAGAAAGGTTTTTCAAAAAGTCTTCCCTGGTCCTACCCTCCCCCTGTTACCCAACTAATCAATCCAGAATCCAACCCGCAACTACCTCCATTATCAGGCTCTTATACTCCAAGCCATTGTTCCCCTGCCCTAATCACCCAAGGGCCAGGTACCAGACAACCAGAGACAACCCCTACACCCCAGAATCCACTGAAACTAGCCTAGTCTGAACCCGTTTACCTTGCCTTGCCCGTTCCTTCCCACAGAAACCACAATCAAGGCTCCTTGCTCATGTTTTCCCCTTGCTCTCTCTGTCTCCTGACCTACCCTGTTTCTCCCCTATGCGGTTTCTGCATGATGTGGTGTGCCCTCTCCCTTTTGGAACTCTGAATAATAAACTATCCTTCCAATAGCAATCATCTCCTTATCTGTTGGCCTTACCATACCTGAATAATAATAAAACCTACATTTTAAAACACCTACTTGCATTATCTTATAGTACCCCAAGTTACAACTGTGTGTTTCCATGTCTTTCTACATTATTGGACTGTGTTTTTATTGTACCATATTCTTCCCTCTATCATGGCACTGAAATCACTAGGCTACTATTGTGGATTTAAAATTTGTGAAGTCACTGAATACAATATCACTATTGTTCTTCTTTATATGCCTGACATCTAGTAACACAGATGTCATAGCTGGCTTGATATTAAAGAATATGAAAATATGCATAAGAACATGGAAAGGGGATATTTAATCAGTATTATATGGCTGGAAGACCTGGAAATTTGGACAAGAGCTTTTAAAACAACTAAAAATTTGTAACATAATCCTGAAAAAAATGATTTTCATAATCCAAAATATTCCCTGGAAATTTAGTCATCTTTACTAGAAATACCTGAGCTTTCTCTTAAATGTTCCCTTCACTCTTTTCCCTACAAGCTAATAAAGTATTTTCATATCCTTCTCCAAATCTCACCTGTCTCTGATCCTCAACTCTAGCTTTCCGATGAGCTATACGATCCTACAAATAGAATTGGTGATGAGTATCATTCGTATTCTCTGTGGTATTCCATAGGTGTGACAATCAAATGTTTATCATCAGAGCAAAATCTGGAAAGTATATATTTGCCTGTTTTCTGAGATCTTTGAAATATAGGTGAAATAAAGCCACACCTGGTTGAGTACAAACTAAGTTATCATCGCAAGGTTTTAAAGTTCAGAGATCTTCAAATTGTTTACGGGAATTGGAGATCTAGAGGTACGTTTAGATCAGGTAAACAACAGGATAGAATAGGTGCACCATTAAAAACTACTAAAACAAATCTAGACACATTAATGTAAACAGTTCTCATAAACAGTTACCCTATCATCACTTTTGTGCCAATAAATATTGTATGTGGCAAAACATTCCCCAGACTGCATACTGCTCTTCAAGTGCCCTAAAACAAGAATTAAAAGCTTAAAGAATTCACTTAAAACAATATCACTATTAAAAAACACCATGGATTTAGAGAGGTCCTAATGATGTAAAGTAACAGCAAAAAAATCATTTTGTTATGCAGGACTGTTATGTAAAGATTTCAAACAAAACATTTCTGAGAGAACTAGTGTAATTTTGAATATATGGTTTTTCAGTTTGCAAATATTTCCATATTTCCACTTTTCTCTCCATGACATATTAGTAAGAAGATCGGAATCCTTAAGTTCTTTCTAGCCAGAGATAATCACACATTCACACCAAATATTTAAAAGCAAAGAATAAGCAAAACACATACCAAAACTTTGTCCACCACAATATGCACTTCTAGATAAAGAGGAATTAAATCTGGAACAGCTGATTCTGACTAGAAAGAAGAAGAACAGCATTTAAAAACAAAAACTTTCATAAATTATCTATTTTGAACTTTTACGATCTGTTTCCCACCTTTATTGAGGCATAATTGACAAATAAAAATTACACATATTTAAAGTGTAAGACTTGAAATTTTGATAAACATATACATCGTGAAATAATTGCCACCATCAAGCTAACTGATGTATCCACCTCACAGTTACCATTTTGTTTGTGTGTGTTTGGGGGGTTGGGGGAGCCTGCAATAACAACCCTCTTAGCAAATTTCAAGTTTATAGTACAGTATTGTTAACTATAGTCACTTTACTGTATATTAAATCTCCAGAACTTAATAATTTTGCATAACTAGAACTTTGTACCCTTTGACCAACATTTCCCCATGTCTCCTTCTCCGCAGCTCCTTGCAACAACCATTCTACTCTCTGCGTCTACGAGATTGACTACTTTAGATTTCACACATAAGTGAGATCACAGAGCATTTGTCTTTCTGTATCTGGCTTATTTTACCTAGCAGAATACCCTCCAGGTTCATCCATGTTGTCACAAATGGCAGCATTTCTTTCTTTTTTAAGGCTGAATAATATTCCATTGTGTAAGTTTATACATATATGTCACATTATCTTGATTCTTGATCCTTCATTCTTCAATTCACAGTTAGGTTGTTTCCATATCTTGGCTATTATGAATAATGCTGCAACAAACAAGAGTGCAGATATCTCTTCAAGATACTGATTTCATTTCCTGCGAACATACACCTAGAAGTGGAATGGCTGGATCATATGACAGGTCATTTTAAATTTTTTTAGGAACTTCTATACTGTTTTCCATAGTGGCTGCACAAATTTATATTCTCAACCAAAGTGTACAATTGTTCCCTTTTCTCCATATCCTCGCCAACACTTGTTATCTTTCGTCTTCTTTGGTAACAGCCATCCTAGCAGGCGTGAGGTGATATCTCACTATTGTCTTTTATTTGCATTTCCCTGATGATTAATGATGTTGATTACCTTTTCATATATCTGATGGCCATTTGTATGTCTTCTTTTAAGAAATGTCTACTCAGGTCCTTTGCCAGTTGTAAATCTTGTTATTTCTTTTTGCTATTGAGTTGTATGAGTTTCTTATATATTTTGGATATTAACCTCTTATCAGCTATACAGTTTCCACTATTTTCTCCCATTCTGTAGATTGTCTTTTCATTTTGTCGACTGTTTCTTTTGTTGTGCGGAAGCTTTTTAGTTTGACGTAGTCTTGCTTGTTTATTTTTGCATTTTTTGCCTGTGCTTCTGGTGTCATATCAAAAAAATCATTGCCCAGACCAATGTCAAGAAGTTTTTTCCTTATGTTTTCTTCTACAAGTTTTACTATTTAAGGTCTTACGTTTTAAGCATTCAATCCATTTTACCACAGCACTTACAGGATATGCTAGGGTGTTTGCTTTTTACAATTGGTTAATATCAATATATAGTGTTTTAAGTTTCATGGCAATGGACTTAAGTTATAAGAACATTGGATGTGAAGCTATATAACCTTCATTAGATCCACAGCTAAGAATAAAAGAAATAGCATGTCTAACCATCTATTTCATCTGCATGTCAGAAATAAATTAAACTTCTGCTCTACAAATTATTTAGGTGTGGAAGATTTTTTTAAACCTTTACATATTTTGCAGTGCCTCCCATCAAGAGATGAGCCTATTTCCTCTCACTTCAGTATAGGTTGGGCCTTGTAACTTGCATTAACCAATTAATGCAGTGGAAATCCCGGTTTGCCAGTTCTGAGTCTGAGTCTCAGGAAGCCTTGCATACAGTTACTCCTACTCTCAGAACCCTATTTAAACACCATTTGTAAAAGCCTGAGCCAGCCTGCTAGATAAGAAACGAGGGGCCCATTCACACCCATTGCCCCAGCCAAAACCAGGAGAATGCTTCATGAAGAAGGAAGCTACTGAATTTCTGTAAGAGAGCACTGTGCTGTTTGAATTTACCCATGTGCCATCACATCCTCCACTGTCAGTGGCAGTCATGAGGATGGTGGCCCCTGCTCCTGATGTGGCTTACTGGTGCCAGAGTAGCAATACCAAATTTGTTTTCAAAGAATTACAGTTGTGTGTTGAGCTGTCCAGTGTCTCCCAAAGGATGGACTCAAGGATTTGCCTCTGTCTTCTCATCTTGGAACTTTCACTGGGTTAGAGTGGGTACCCAGCTGGTATTTGTCAAAAGCATTTAAAGCCCAAAACACTAGCTGCAGCTACCTGACACAAGGGATAACAGATAGGACAAACAACAGGCACACTGAAAAGCCTAGGGAAGAAGAGGCTGAGGGAGGAGATACGTGTGGGAATAAAGGCTATGAAAAGCTTCAGCATATACCAGGAAATCTAAAAGGTCACACAAGCCCAGAGCTGGATACAGGCTTAGTAAAGTGTTGAGAAGGTGCCGGGCATTCTCCTCTGACTGACCTTTAGGTACTGTGCAAACAAGAGTAAAGGCTAACGTAGAGTTGTAAATGAGCAGGATAAGCATTGTAGGAATGCCCACACACAGAGGCAAACTGCAAAAACCAGAAGAGTTTGTTGTTCTTATCATTTTTATTGTTGGTTACAGTCATTTAAGGAAATCTCTATCAATTCATTAGCTGACCATTAATGGAAAATAGATTTAGAAACAAATCATAGTCTATAACAAAAATAGTTCAGAAAAATCACTAAACAAACAAACTACAACCCACAATAAGCAAGAATGGCAAACCATGAGAAGGGTGGGAAATTTGATTTCTAGAGTTACCACTTTGTAATATTCAAAATGTCTAGTTCACAACAAAAAAATTTGAAGCATGCAAAGAAACAAGAAAGTGTGGGCCCATTCGCAGGGAAAGAAAGAAACAGAACCTATTCCTAAGGAAGCCTAGACATTGGACTAACAGGCAAAGATGCAAACCATGGAGAAAGAACTAAAGGAAATGAGAAGAATGTCTCACCAAGTAAAGAATAACAATAAAAATATAGAAATAATAAAAGAGAAATTCTGAAGCTTAAAATACAGTAACAAAAATGAAAATTCAAATGTCAAAACAAATCAATTGGGGCCAGCCCAGTGGTGCAGTGGTTAAGTTCGCACATTTTGCTTTTTGGCAGCCTGGGGTTCACCAGTTCAGATCCCAGGTGCAGACATGGCACTGGTTGGCATGCCATGCTGTGGTAGGCATCCAACATATAAAGTAGAGGAAGATGGGCACGGATGTTAGCTAAGGGCCAGGCTTCCTCAGCAAAAAAGAAGAGAACTTAGCTCAGGGTTAATCTTCCTAAAAAACAAACAAAGAAATCAATCAAGGTTATTCAGTATGAGGAACAGAATTAAAAAAGAATAAGAAAAATGAACAGAGTCTAAGAGACCTGTGGGACATCATCAAGAATATCAACATATGCATAATAGGTGTCCCCAGAAGAAGAGAAAGAGAAAAGAGCAGAAAGGAAATTTGAATAACTAATGGGTGAAAACTTCCCAAATTTGTTGAGAGACATGAATCTACACATCCAAGGAACTTGAAAAACTCTAGGTGGGGTAAATTCAAAAGTATCCACACCAACACACATTAAAATCAAACTGTCAAAAGCCAATGATAAAGACAGAATTTTGAAAATAGCAAGGTAGAAAGCAACTCATCATGAACAAAGGATCCTCAAAAATATTAACATCCAATTTCTCATTAGAAACCATGGAGGCAAGAAGCAGTGGGATGACATTTAAAGTGCTGAAAGAAAAAACCGTCAACCAAGAATTTTGCATCTAATAAAACTAATCTTCAAAAATTAAGGGTAATTAAGACATTCCCAGATAACCAAAAACTAAGGGAGTTGGTTGCTAGTAGAGTTGCCAGTTATGGGCTGAACTGTCTCCTCTCAAAATTCATACACTGAAGTCCTAACCACCAGTGACTATACTTGGGGTTGGGCCTTTAGAGAAGTAATTAAGTTTGGTCATTAGAGTGTTCCCTAGTCATAATTGATACCCTTATACAAAGAGAATTAGGATAAAGACACATACAGAAGGGAGACCATGTGAAGACACAGGGAAAAGATAGCCCTCTACAGCTAAACAGAGAGGACTCAGAAGGAATCAACCCTGCCAACACCTCGATCTCAGATCTCTACCTCCAAAACTGAGAAAACAAATTTGAGTTGTTTAAACCACCCGGTCTGAGGTACTTTGTTTTGATAGCCCTAATACACTATCCTCAATAAATACCAAAGGTAGTCTCTCAAGCCAGAATGAAAGTGCATTAGGTAACTCAAAGCTGTACAAAGAAATAAAGAACACATTAAATGGGACTACTTTGGTAAATATAGGAGCCAGTATTATTATCTTTTTGGCTTGTAACTCCTCTATTTTCTCATACTATTTAAAACCAAATGCATAAAGAAATAATTATAAATTAATTTTAATCAGAGTACAATGTGTAAAGATATGATTTATGACAACAACATAAAGGGATTAGAAATATATAGGAGCAGAGATTTTTGTAAACTATGAATGCTAAACTGACATTAATTAAAACCAAGATTATTATAAATTTAAGATGTTAATTATAATGTCTAGGGTAAGCACTAAGAAATTAACTAAAAATATACAGAAAAAAATGAGAAGGGAATCAAGACAAAACACAAGTAAAAAATCAAATAAACAAAAGAAAGCAGTAATGGCATAATTGAAGAACAAAAATATATATAAAACATATAGAAAATGATAAAATAGAAGTAAATCTTTCCTTGTCATTAATTACTTTAATTGTAAATGTATCAAACTCTCCAATTAAAGGACAGAGATTGGCAGAATGGATCAAAAAAATATGATCCAACTATATACTGTCTAAAGAGACTAACTTTAGATCCAAAGACAGAAAAAGTTGAAACTGAAAGCATGGAAAAAGATATGCCATGTAAAAGTAACCAATAGTAACTGAGATGGCAACAGTAATATCAGAAAAAGTATATATACTTTAAGCCAAAAAAATTTAAAAGAGACAAAGAAGGATATTATATATTGATAAATGGATCTATCTATGAAAATCTACAATTAAAAGCATATACATACCTAAAAATAGATCCCCAAAATATCTGAAGCAAAAAACTGAAGGGGAAAATTGAGAGATCTACAATAATAGTTGGAGACTTCAATACCCCACTTTCATTAATGGATAAAACAACTAAACAGAAGATCAAGAAGGAAATAGAGGACCTCACCAGCACTATAAACCAAAGAGATCTAACAGACATATACAAAATGCTTCACACAACAGCAGAATATACACATTATTCTCAAATGCTCATGGAATATTCTGCAGGGTAGACCATATGTTAGGTCACAAAATGAGTCAATAAATTTTTTAAAGAGTTAAACCATATAAAGTATCTCCTCTGACCACAATGGAATGAAATTAGCAATCAATAACAGAAAAAAAAAATTGGAAAATTCAAAAATACATGGAAATTAAACAAAACATTCTTAACCAATGGGTCAAAGAAGAAATCATAAAATTGAAAGTATTTTTATTATAAATTTTACTTTTGAAACAAATAGGTTTTATAGGCTATTTTTTTTTTTAAAGATTTTATTTTTTCCTTTTTCTCCCCAAAGCCACCCGGTACATAGTTGTGTATTCTTCGTTGTGGGTTCTTCTAGTTGTGGCATGTGGGACACTGCCTCAGCGTGGTCCGATGAGCAGTGCCATGTCCGCGCCCAGGATTCGAACCAACGAAACACTGGGCCGCCTGCAGCGGAGTGCGCGAACTTAACCACTCGGCCACGGGGCCAGCCCCTTTATAGGCTATTTTTGCAGCATACAATTCCCACTCCCCATGTTTAATACAAAATATACAATGAAGAGGTTTTTTGTTGTTGTTTTTAAACCAAAAGTTGACTAGCAAATATTGTTTACTCACCCACTATGAAAAGCAGGTTAGCTCTGACAACATAATGGTAAATCAGTCAAACTGTCACTGGCATTGTTTTGTTTTGCTTTTGCTTTTTACCTTTAACCCCCTTCACCCATTTTGCCCACCTTCTGCCACCAATGCTGTCTGTGGAAACCACAAACTTGGTCTCTGTATCGAGGAGCTTGGTTTTTTTTTCCTTTAGGTTCCACATGTAAGAGAGATCATATGGTATTAGTCTTGCTCTGACATTATTTCACTTAGCATAATGCCCTTGAGGTCCATCCATGTTATTGCAAATGGCAACATTTCATTTTTTTTAAGACTAAATGATATTCCATTTTGTATATATATATATATACACCGCAATTTCTTTATCCATTCATCCATCAATGGGTACTTAGGATGTTTCAATATCTCGACTACTGTAAATAATACTGCATAGAACATGTGGTGCACACCTTTTCAAGTTAGTATTTTTGTTTTCTTTAGATAAACACCCAGAAGTTGAATTGCTGATTCACATGGGTAGTAGAAGCTGAGTCACAATCTCATGATAAACTCTACCCCCAGAAGGGTGATCCACAATCAGGAAGGAATTGAAAACCCCCAGCTTCTCCCTAAGGAGTGAATGGTTTGAACCTCATATCTGGCACCTCACTGTTAAGACTTGCACCTGAGAGAGGAGCACCCAAAACGTCTAGCTTTGATGACCAATACTGCTCGCATCCACAAGATAACAGATAAACAGTTCTTAAAGAGTTTGCACATGCAGACTTACCAACCCCAGGACCCAGCACAAAGGCAGCTGACTAAAAAGAGCCCAGACTTTCTGTGAGAGGCTTATTTGCTTATGTTAAAGCATCAGCCTGGGGAGGCATCAAATTTAACACAATTCAGGGGCCTACTGAAATACCCTCCAAAGACGAGGCAGGAGGGTACAATCTTTGAGCACTCCCTCTTCCTTGCTTCAGGTTACTACTATCTCTTGGAAAGGAGGTTTACACTCAGCTGGCACCCTAACTTTTGTGGCTGCCACCCAGAGGACATCAGTAGGTCACCTGGTTCCTGTGGCCAGTGAGGCTTAGCTCCCAGTTCCCACAGGACAGCAACAGAGAAAGAGTTCTTATCTGGCTACGAGCCCCAGAGCACAGCAGAAAGCAAATAGATTGAGTAGCCCAATCTTTCTGGGAATGTAAATGTAAATGGATTAAATTATTCAATAAAGAGAAAGAGTGGCTGAATGGATATAAAAACAAGAGTCATCTATATGCTGCCTACAAGAGACTTGCTTCAGATGTAAGGTCAATCACAGACTGAAAGTGAAGGAGTGGAAAAAGATATTCCATGAAAATGGAAACCAAAAGAAAGCTGGGGAAGCTATACTTCTATCAGACAAAACAGACTTTAAAACAAAGACTAATAAGAGATAAAGAAGGTCATTATATAATGTTAAAGGGATCAATCCAACAGGAAGATATAACATTTGCAAATATTTATGCACCCAACATAGGAGCACCTAAATATATAAACAGACCTAACGGGGGAAGTAGACAGCAATACAATAATAATAGGGGACTTTAATAACCCACTTTCATCAATGGATAGACCATCCAGATGAAAATCAATAAGGAAACATTGGCCACAAACAACACAATAGACCACACTATGTATTATCATACACTATGATCAAGTGGTGAAACATTTCATCCGAAAGCAAAAGAACACACATTTTTTTCACACACACATGAAATACTATCCAGGATGGATCATAAGTTAGGAAAAAAACAAACCTTAATAAATTTAAGATTTAAATAATATCAAGCGTCTTTTCTGACCACAATAGTATGAAACTAAAAATCGATTGTGAGAAGAAAACAGAAAATTCATAAATATATGGAGATTAAACAACATACTACTGAACAACCAATGGGTTAAAGAAGAATTCAAAAGAGAAATAAAAAATTCCTTGAGAGAAATGAAAATGGAAATACTACATACAAAAACGTGAGGGATTGACAAATTGAAATGGCAAGCAATAGGATATATTGGATTATATGAGGAAGCCATTTGGTATAAACCTATTTTGGCCTGACTTTGTTTTTTTCCAAAAGGACCTGACTGTGGCCATTGAGCATGCATTGTATATCTGCTTAGACATTTCCTAAGACAAGAACAAAGGCCCTTGAGATTAAAAGTGCAAAGTCCCTCCCCTTCCCAACATTGGCATTTCCTTAAAGATTAAGCATCTTTCCTTAGGCTGGGAACTGATTGTAGAGCTCACCTGTGACCACTCGGCTCGAGACAACGGACCTGCCACGCTGCTGTGTTCACCGAGACAGCAGACCTATCTGCTGTTTCCATCAATCTCTGTGCCGACAGAGCAGTCTCATGACTATTGTAAAAGGGACACTTCAATCATATGTGAAGCATCCTCTTTAAGGGTATATAACCACCTTGGATGACCCCATTTCTTTGGAGTGCTCTGTTCCTTTGTGGAAGGACTCTCCCGGGTTATAATCCTCACATTTTAGCTCAGAATAAACTCACCCAAATTTTCATTTATAGATTGGTTATGGATTATTTTCGTCGACAGGATGCAGCAATTCTAAGAGGGAAGTCCATAGCAATAAATGCCGACATCAAGAAAGATGAAAGATTTCAAATAAACAACCTAACTTTATACCTCAAGATGCTAGAAAAAGAAGACCAAATGAAGCCCAAAGTTAGTAGTAGGAAGGAAACAATAAAGACCAGAGCAGAAATAAATGAAATAGAGACTAAAAAGAAGATAGAAAAGATCAACGAAACTAAGAGTCACAGGGAAAGAAAATTAAAAGCCAATAGCCCTGAACAAGACACAAAAATTTTCAAGTTATTAGCAAATCAAATTCAATAATACATTAAAATTATCATACACTATGATCAAGTGGTGAACGTTTAAAGTCGACATATATAAAAGAGTAAATCTTAAAATTTCTCATCACAAGAAAAAAAATTTCTAACTATGCTGATAGATGGTAACTAGTTATTGTGGTGGTCATTTCACAATATATACATATATCAAATCATTATGTTGTACACCTTAAACTAATAAAATGTTATATGAAAATTATATCACAATAAAACTGGAAGAAAAGATTTTAACTATAAATTTTTAAAAAGAGTCACAGATCTAGGCGTTAAAAGCAAAAGCACAACCAAACACAAGGTGTCCCACCCTCCTCCACAAAAATATGGTAAAAAAATATCTGAGGGGATCTGGGCAGAGCACCAACACTGTCTACCATACTGGGTAATCCAAGCCACTGTCAATTACCCTCCTAAATCCTTAGAAGGAAAAGAAAATTTTTAGTATTCAGTTAAAATTTCATTTTAAATTATATGCCTATATATGATAGCACTGAATACTTTGGTGCTGCACATACATTTCATAGTCCATTTCAGTCCTCTATTATTTTGGATATAGGATTAGAAGCTATAACAGAGACATAAAAATAATGGTGGCTTAAACAATACTGGAGTTTATTTCTCTCTCACATTAAAGTCTGAAGAGGTATGGTGGTTTGGTCTTGTAAATGCTTCAGGAGTGAGGCTCATTCTACCTCACTGCTCTGCTATGTTTGGTACCATCCTCATCCTTGTGAACTATGATGTATCAACATGTCCACACTGCAGTCAGCAGGAAAGGGAAAAGGAAAACAGGATAAGCTCCCTTCCTTGAGAATTAAATGCAGATGTGACACATATTACACGTGCTCACATGTCATTAGCCATAACTAAAAGTTATGGCTTTATTAGCCATTAGTTATTAGCCATAGCTTTGTCACATGGTGCCAAATGGATGCAAGAGAAGCTGAGAAATGTAGTCTTTTCCTACATGCTCACCTAAATTCTGAGGGTTTTGTTTGTTTGTTTTTTAACTGACAGATGATGGGTAGAACATGTACTGGGACCACTAACACTGCTATATACCTCTTGTTCAAACTATGCATATTTATGCCACTTCTACTGGCACAAAAATTTTCTCCTTCACAATTACTTTAATGGAGACTAAAACATGCAGTTATGCAGGGTATATATGGAACAATTTACACGGCCATACATGACAATCTTGTTTACCACATTTCAATTATATCTATATTTTAACTAATGTTGACTCCTTGGTTATGAATGCAACATTTATAAATATTGACTTTATTGAATAATTTCCAGGAACATAGAGACAAAAGCAGGAACTGAGATTTTAAGCTTATATTGAATACACACTGGTTATTTTTTTAGAAAGATAAGTACGTAACAGACAAATAAGAATTAAAATAAAACTGGTCATAAAAAGAAAATGATAGATTGTTGCAAGAAGAAAAAGGTGATGTATGTTTAAAGGAAATTGTAAGGTTAAGAAAAGGCAAGCATGGTCTCAAGGAAAGGATATTTGCTACAGCTATACAACAGGTAATAAATTCATTTTTAAAAATAAGTTAAAAGCAATAACTGCCTTGAAAGTAGTAATAAAGCATATACAACTCACTTTTTCACTTATAAAAAAGTTATAGGCCCTTGGGTTTTGTTCTATGCCTCGGTTATTTTCAGTAAGTACTGCAAGTCCATTGTTTTCATTCCTTAATTTATAAAGAAGATGCTGAAATTCCTCTGTATATTCCAGAGGCTCAATTCCATAAGAAACATTTTCAAATTGCAGTATTCCTCTGTAAAATTAAGGATAAAAATGTAAGTGCTTGCAACCAATTCTATATCATAAAACTCTGACAGAATCCAAAAACAACAAAGAAGATACAGAACATTTTTGAGATCAGTATTTAGACCTAAATTCTTTATGTTTTGGCGATGACTCTGAAGAGACAAAATATCTTCCCCAATCCTCAAAACTAACTTCTCATTTCATTTTCTTTATAGTTATAAATACAGCAGAAATTATGTAATCCATCACTAGGTATACTAGTACACAGCATTAAGTGGTCAAATAATTCCCCTGTCCTTCAAGTCAATGACTTAATGAAAGCAATAGTGAATAGAAATTTTGACGTATTTCTGTCTAGTTTGCACTACTTTTGAAAAATGATTACATTGCTTGTATAACAAAAGGACATACAATAAGGAATCTCATTTATAAAAGTAAAATTTAACAGTAATTATGAAAATGTTAATTTTGTTTATGCACATAATATGAATAAGAAATTAAAATCTTAGATTTTAAAGAGTAAACAACTTTTATAACTATTCTCCCCTGAATACAGGTAACAGTTCAAGTGACTACTCCCTAAAAACCAAATTTCAGAGTTCCACGTAAAAAGCACTGAGGAACATTTCTTTGTAAAAACAAGGATCCTACACTGCAAAATGAAGGTGAAAAATTTACTGACAGAATCGAAAACTCTAAGCACTAAGGAGGAAACTCTACAATTCTTAGAGCATTTAAAATAGTGATATTACTGGAAACATATGAGCACTATATTAATAATGACTTGTTAATATAGAATTTGCCTTCTCTCTCTGAAGACAGTTTTCCTTGAGAAAAAGCATGCCTTGTTTATCTTTATTTATATTTATATCAGCAAACACTAGGCTAGTAGCTGGTACATGGTACGTATCAAAAATACTCTATTTGCTGAAAAAATAAGCTTTCCTAAATTTAGTTCCTCTAACTTTCTATAGTCAAGCACGATCAATCCTCATTTATATAGTCAAGAAAAAAAACAGATATAGAGCAAGGAGATCAGGAAATCTAAACCTTCAAGGACATTAGAAATGTGTCTGGTCAGTGAGGGAAGTGAGGAGAAATAAGAAAAGAAACACGTTCAGAGGAGTATACCACTGAATAATCTCCACACGGAATCCTCTTCCAGCTCCCACTTAGTATAAACATAAATTCACTGCAGCCAAATATCATAAATATGGTGATCGCATATCAATGATAGAAAATACATAACCTCAGTCCAGAGCATGTGCTGAGTGTGACGACAGAACTTGGATATCCTTCAATATGTCCCTGGTAGTAGCATTGAGTCTAGGAAAGAATAAAAGTGAAGTGGTTACTTAGGAACTGACAAAACTTTCTAATGATTTCCTACTTTTATACTTAATAGAACTTTCTGAATATTTTTCACAGGCTACGTGGTTTATATCAGTATGAATACTCAGAAAAAAGTCTCCCCATATTTCCCGCTTTCACTATACTAACTACTCTTTTCAGATTAATACTTGAGATTATTATTTTACACCCTGCTTCCAAAGCATTATCTATATTTTAAGTAAAATTATTTTCCAATATATAAATGTAAGTCATCAATTAAAAGGCAAAGACTGTGAATCTGAGGTTTTTAAAAATCTAAAATTCTGCTGAAAAGATATATCTAGTATTTAAGGGCAAAGGAAGATTGAAGAGCTGGAAATAGATATACCATGCCAACACAAACCAAAAGGAGGATTCTGAAGCTATGCTCACCCAGGAAAGGTAGACTTAAAGGCAAGAAACATCACTAGTGAGAAAGTATCACAATTTCATAATGATAAGTTTCAAATTCACCAGCAAGATATAAATATGACAAATTTGTATTGACTTAACAATATAGCTTCAAAGTATATGAAGCCTAAATTGAAAGAATAATAAAAAGAGAGAAATGCATAGTCATAGTAAAAGATTTTTGAACATACATTTCTGAGTAACTGATAAATCAAACATTCAGAGCGTACAGAAGATTTGAACAGCATGTTGATAACTTAATATAGGTAGAATACACTTTCTTTTTAGAGAACATGCAACATTTACAAAAATGAAACCATATTCTGGGCCATGAAGCGCAACAACAAATTTTAAAGAACTGAAATCAGACAAAGTTTGGTCTCTGACCACACTACAATTCAGCTAGAGAAATGGTAAACATCGCCACAGAAAAAATGGAAGATTATATGATTTCCAAAGATTCAACTGTGCTATAAATTTTTGTGAAATCAAGGTAAGATTTCTTATTAACACACTGCTTTATTTTGGAACTAAGAGGAGGATAAGGACCAAGAAAAGGAAACTTATGGTCCTATCCAATACATCCATGAAAAAACATGATGTCAAATTTAATATCTAAACAAATTTTTATTATATGCTAACTATGTGCTAGGCATCTTTCTAAGCAGTAAGGATACATCGGTGCATAAAACAGACCAAAAGCCCTGCCCTGTTTAGTCAAGGACTAGTAAGGTGGTTTTGAGCAAAGACTTGAATGACATAAGAGAGAAAAACATGTGGGTATCTTGGTAAACAGAAAGCATATGGGTCAAAAGACATAGGAAGTGCAAAGTTCTTCAGTGACCCAGGTTCAGTTCCCAAGCGTGGATCTACACCATTTGTCTATCAGTGGCCACATTGTATAGTGGCAGCTCACATACAAAACAAAAAAGAAGATTGGCAGCAGATGTTAGCTCAGGGCAAATCTTCCTCAGCAAAAAAAAAAAAAGAAGAAGAAGAAGAACAAAGAGATCCATGTGGCTGGAACAGATGTGCAATGTAGAAAACAACAGGAAATGAGGTCAGACAGGTAAAGAGGACCAGATCATATAAAGTTTGTAAGATAATGAAATGACTTTGGTTTTCACTTTGAGAGCCACAGGAGGTCATCCAGTGGAGGGTTCTCAACAGAGAAGCACATGATCTGACTAGGTGTCAATAAGATCTATCTGGTTGCCATGTTGAGAATTGACTAAGGAGATGGGCAAGCTGTGGAACTAGGGAAGTTTTTCAGGAAGTTATGGCAATAATCCAAACTAGATATGATGTTTACTTGTAAAAGGGGTGGTATCAGTGGATGGAGACAAAGGAAGAAGGTGGATCTGGATATAACTCTGAAGGAGAGAATCCATAAGATTTATTGATGGAGGGGAAAGGGGTAAAAAAAAGGAAAGATTGTCAATCCAAGGACACCACAAAAAAAAGAAAATTACAGGCAAAATATCCCTTATGAATATAGGTGAAAAAATTCTCAACAAAATATTAGTAAGCTGAATTCAACAATACATCAAAAGGATCAGACACCACAATGAAGTGGGATTTATTCCAGGGACGCAAGCATGGTTCAATATCTGCAAGTCAATCAGTGTGATACACCACATTAACAAAAGAATAAAAATCCCATGACCAACTCAATGGATGGCAGAGAAAGCATATGACAAGATTCAGCATCCATTTATGATAAAAACTCTGAATGAGTATAGAAGGAAAGTACCTCAACACAATAAAGGCCACATATGATAACACAGCTAACATCATACACAATAGTGAAAAACTGAAAGTTATCCCTCTAAGAACAGGAACAAGACAAGGATGCCCACTCTCACCACTCTTATTCAACATAGTATTGGAAGTCCTTGTCACAGTAGTTACTCAAGAAAAAGAAATAAAAGGCATCCAAATTGGAATGAAAGAAGTAAAACTGTCACTTTTTGCAGATGACACGATACTATAGATGGAATACATAAAGAATCCACCAAAAACCTCTAAGAACTAATAAGTGAATTCAGTAAAGTTGCAGGATACATAATTAACATACAGAAATTGGTTGTGTTATATGAGGGAATGAACTATAATTAGTTTTTGGGTGGTGAACATGATGTAATCTACACAGAATTCAGAATATATTATGATGTACATCTGAAAGCTATATAATGTTATAAACCAATGTTACTGCAATTAAAAAATAAATGTTAAAAAAAGAAATTGGTTGCATTTCTATACACTAATAACGAACTATCAGAAAGAGAAATTAAGAAAACAATCCCATGTACACTTGCATCAAAAAAAAATATCTAGGGGCTGGCTCCATGGTGCAGCAGTTAAGTGCACATGTTCTGCTTCGGTGGTGGAAGGTTCGCTGGTTCGGATCCTGGGTGCAGACATGGCACCGCTTGGCAAGCCATGCTGTGGCAGGCATCCCACATATAAAGTAGAAGAAGATGGGCACAGATGTTAGCTCAGGGCCAATCTTCCTCAGAAAAAAGAGGAAGAAAACAGTTAGCTCAGGGCTAATCTTCCTCAAAATAAAATAAAACAAAATATCTAGTAATAAATTTAGCCAAGGAGGTAAAAGACTTGTACTCTGAAAACTGTGAGACATTGATGAAAGAAACTGAAGGTGACACAAATAAAGTGAAACATACACTGTGCTCACGGATTGGAAGAACTACTGTTAAAACGTCCACTCTACCCAAAGCAATCTACAAATTCAATGCAATCCATGAAAATACCAAGGGCATTTTTCACAGAACTACAACAAATAATCCTAAAATTTGTATGGAACCACAAAAGATCCCAAAGAAGAACAGCCAAAACAATCTTAAGAAAGAACAAAGCTGAAGGAATCACATTCCCTGATTTCAAACTATACTACAAAGCTATAGTAATCAAAACAGTATGGTACTGACACAGAAACAGACACATAGATCAATGGAACAGAATAAAGAGCCCAAAAATAAATCCACGCTTATATGATCAATTAATCCATGACATCAGTCTTAATGATATTTTCTTAGATCTGTCTCCTCAGGCAAAGGCAATAAAATAGATAAATGGGATTACATCAAACTAAAAAGCTTTTGCACAGTGAAGGAAATCATCAACAAAACAAAAAGACAAATGGGAGAAGATACTTGCAAATCATATATCTGATAATGGGTTAATATCCAAAATATATAATGAACTCATAAACTCAACATCAAAAAAAATCCAATTAAAAAATGGGCCAAGGATGTGAACAGACATTTTTCCAAAGAAGATATACAGATGGCTAATGGGCATAGGAAAAGATGCTCATCATCACTAATCATCAGGGAAATGCAAATCAAAATCACAATGAGCTATCACCTTACCCCTGTCAGAATGCCTCTTATCAAAAAGACAAAAAAAAACAAGTGCTGGGGCCAGCCCTGTGGCCCAGCGGTTAAGTTCATGCACTCCACCTTCAGTGGCCCAGGGTTTCGCCAGTTCGGATCCTGGGCGCAGACCTAGCACTGCTTGTCAAGCCATGCTGAGGTGGCATCACACATAGCAGAGACAGAAAGACCTACAACTAGAATATACAACTGTGTACTGGGAGGCTTTGGGGAGAAGAAGAAACAAACAAACAAACAAAAGCCTGGCAACAGATGTTAACTTAGGTGCCAATCTTTAAAAAAAAAGTGTTGGCAAAGATGTGGAGAAAAGGGAACCCCTGTGCACTGTTGGTGGGAATGTAAATCAGTGCAGCCACTATGGAAGACACTTTGGAAGTTTCTTTTAAAATTACAAATAGAACTACCATATGAATCAGTAATACCACTTCTGAGTGTTTATCCAAAAAAAAAAACAAAAACATTAACTCAAAAAGATATATGCACACCTATGTTCATTGCAGCATTATTTAAAATAGCCAAAATATGGCAACAACCTCAGAGCCCGCTGATGGATGAATTGGATAAAGAAGACATGGAATACTACTCAGCCATAAAACAATAATGAAATCATGTCATTTGCGACAACATGGATGGATCTTGATGGTATTAGGCTAAGTGAAGTAAGTCAGACCAAGAAAATCAAATACCATACAATTTCAGACATATGTGGAATCTAAAAAAACAAAACAAATGAACAAACAAAATAAAACAAAAACTCACAGAGAACAGAGTAGTGGTTACCAGAGGGGAAGGGGGTGAGGAAGTGGGTGAAATTGGTGAGGAGGATCAACTGTATGGTGAAGGATGGTAACTAGACTTGTGGTGGTGATCTCTTTGTACTGCATACAGGTGTTGAATTATAAATCTGTATATCTGAACCTTACACAATAAAAAAAGACTGGGAAAGTCTAATAATGGTAAAAATGAGGCAGTAAATGGATCCCCTAATTATATCCCCTCTGACTACAAAGTCCTCTGTATTAGGAAAGTATTTTCAGTGTAAAAAGTTTTAAAAAATCTGTAAAACAGAGAACTTAAATCTTACCTGAACATTTGAAGAATAAGAATTCATAGATCCTTCTTTATACAAATAAGCCATAAAATTATGTGCTAAAAAAAATCTGCATATAAAAAAGAGAGGTAATTTAAAAAGTTATTCTTTTTGAAACATATAAAGCAGCAGTCAGCAAACTAACGCCCTCAAACACCTCGGTTTCCATAAATAAAATTTTGTTGGAACAGAGGCAGACCCATTCTGTTATGTATGGCTTATGGCTGCTTTCATGCTACAACAGCAGAGTGGAGTCATTTTGACAGAGAGTGTATGGCCCTCAAAGCCTAAAATATCTACTATCTGGGCCTTTAGAGAAAAAGTCTGTCAACTCCTGACAAAGGTAGTAGTTTCTTTTGACGTATATGTAATTTTTATTCAAAGCAATGCGCAATTACTCAAAATAATTTTCGTATATTAATGGATTCCTTTATTAAGGAGAAGGGACTACAGGATGAGAGAAAAGCATTTTAAAACTTACAAAAATATGAACTGGATGTAGGATTACAAGAGTTTATTGTTCTTTCCTCCTTTCTAAATTTTACTACCTTGCCTATGTATTACCTCTATAATGAAGTGGAAGCGTGCTGTGTGAACGTCATATTAATCTGATCATAGGTACTGAAACTACAAGTCTAAGTTCAACCTTCTCTGGTAGAATTGCTTGTACTTAATATTCTATTTTAGTTATGCTTCTTCACCTTGTGCTCACTCCTCAATCCAATGTAACATAACTAGACCACTCAGACCAGCTTCTGTCAGGAATCTCCCACTAAAAGTGATCTCATATAGCTTACTAATGACCCTGTAGTCGTCAAATCCAAAAGGCAGCTTGAAGTAAAGTAAAACTACTCTGATGCACTTCATATTGTTGACCACATTCCCCTTTTTTAAATCATCTACTCTTCAACTTCAATAATACCATTTCTTTCTGATTTCTCTCATAACTTTGTCTACTTTTGTAAGTCCCTTCAATCCAGATCCTTGATTCTTTCCTTAAATGTTTTCATGGCATTTAATTCTGGGTTGTTTTTCCTTCTGGCCTTTTATAACCCTCACCTTTATAGATGCATCTTGTTCATTCATGGTGCTTCATTTATACCTATATAAAAAGACGGCCTTGAAACCCACACCTCTTTCTCACGTTCTAAACTAAATCTCTCAATTGGACGTTTCTCCTGGGATATCCGACAAGTACTTCATATCAAAGTTCTCCACAAATGAGCCCATAGTTCCCCTGACTCATACCTGTTCCTCTTCTCTTTCAATGCCCCCACCAATTCTCTGCCACCACTATCTCTAATCTGTTAGGTAATCTTTTTCCTGCCACCTCAGTATGCCTCAAAAAAGAAGTCCCCACCTCTACACAGTCATAGTTCTGCTTCTCATTATTTCTCATATAAGCTATTTGCAATAGCTTCCTAATTGTCTTATGCTGTTATAATCATTATGCAGGTAATTTCCTAAAACAATATACACATGCTCTATCCATCTCCCAAGCTCCAGTCCAAATGTTTCACTGTTTAGAGTCCTGATAAGATGTTCAAATGCAATGTGAGTTTTCTCATTTTCCCTCTTATATACTTGAAAAGTTCTTTGGGTTGTTATTTACCATATTCTTCTTCCCTTCTGTCTAAAAGAATTTAGGATTAGGTTAACTCTTCTTTTACTCAATGCCATTCTTTGGCATCTTACACAATTAATCACTGTTTACACACCTCTTTTTAAGAAACTTCTCTTCAGGGCCAGCCCGGTGGCACAGTGGTTAAGTTCACACATTCCTCTTGGGCCGCCCGGGGTTCACCAGTTTGGATCCCAGGTGCAGACCTACACACAGCTTGTCAAGCTGTGCTGTGGTAGGCGTCCCTCATATAAAGTAGAGGAAAATGGGCATGGATGTTAGCTCAAGACCAGTCTTCCTCAGCATAAAGAGGAGGATTTTGTGGTAGATGTTAGCTCAGAGCTAACCTCCCCCCCCAAACAAAAAAGGGAAAAAGAAACTTCTCCTCAGCTAAAAAAATTAATTTCTTCTTTCTTAAAAGCATTCATCTGAGCCTCCTCTTTTTTCTTTGTCTTAGAATGGTTTTGAAAAAGTTATTTAAGCTCACTACTTTCGGTTTCTCACAATTTGCCTCTCCCTAATACCATGTAGTTTAGTTTTACTCCCAAAATTTAACTGAAACTATCCTCTTGAAAGTCACAAATTACTTCCAAGCCAAGCTTTTTCAACTGGGTTTTCATCAGAGAATGAAACCCTATCGAAAGTTATTTTGATTATTTTCTCAATTCCCTGAAGGATGGCACATAGCTAGTACTATTTTCCATAAACTTCACCAGCTCTCACAATAGTGTATGATCTAATTTTCTACATTAAATCCCTTATTCCACATCCCTGCTGGTGGCCCTGCCTCCCTGATAAACCCTAACTGATAGAGTCAGTTACAGGTTTACTTCTTGTTGTGATATCCTGTCCTGATTATAAAGGCCCTGCTGATTCTGCTAAGTTAAGACTGTATCGATTTTTCTTCAGGAGGTGAGTCACTATTTTTTCCAGTCCTAACCACCCTAAAAAAAGACTACTTGAGGCATTAAGACCAAAAATTTAATTAATTCACAGGAGAGCGTCTATTCATCTGAAACAACTAAAAATGTTAATAACAACTATATTCGTAATTTTTAATACTCAATTTTTATTATAAGTAAACAAATTCATATAAATAAAATAAAATGGAAAACTAAAGAATAAAAAATTACCTTTGCTTAAGGTGCACAGTATATGGTTTCTCATCTATTGGAATAATATAGGATATCTGTTCCTAGAGAGTCCAGAACAACTGAGAGTGAGGACAAATGTAATAGAAGAAGCAAAACAACAATTTTACATCAATTAATCCTTTCAAACAGTGCTTAAAATTTGTTGATTAAAATGTCTCAGACTACGTAGGATTTAAAATCTGCAACAATATATCAAAAATTATAATGTATTATATAAGCCATTCTTACTATTTCCACAAAAATAAGCCCAACCTAAGGGTTAAAAATCTATTTGTCACTGAATTTTAAACTCTTCTGAAGGAGAGACTGTGTATTGTCCTGCAGTGTCTATCCAGATAGAGTCACTGGGAGAGTAAGGTATTCAATATCAGTGAAGTTCACTCCACTAGGCACAAAAATTATTTATTTTAACCATTTTACTAAAACGTATTGCCTGTTTCCTATATTTTCAAACAGAAGATTACTGAACAAAATTTGGTATTGTTTCTGACTCTATCACTACTGTTCTCAAGTTAAAACATGGAGAGAAATAAGCTGTAACATCAGTAGGTCAGTGAACCTGACTGATGAGATTTTATCCAGCAAAAGAGAACATATGCAAAACAAGAGTTAGAGCATCATGAAAAGAAAACTTAGAGCACATAAAGCCCAAAAAGACACAAATATCAGAACACAGAAAAGATGAGCATTCCAGGATCTGGGAAACTAAGAAGCAACAGGAAGACTATACAAATCAAAATAAGAATAATGCAGGTTGTTAAAGGGTTTAATGAACGGTCAAAACTGAAATAGGAAGGTACCGTCACTGTGATAAGTCAAGTTGCTTTCATGTGCCCCCTGCTGTGATGTGATGAGAACAGTATTTAACTCTGTGGTAATCTTCCACAAAACTCACAACCTCAGTCTAATCATGAGAAAACATCAGAGAAATACAAATTGAAGGACGCTCTACAAAATGTCTGACCAATATTCTTTAAAATTGTCAAGGTCATGAAGAAGTAAGGAAAGACTGAGAAACAGAGCCAAGCAGACTGCGGAGACAGGACAACTCACTGCAAGGTAGGATCCTGGACTGGATCCTGGAACAGAACAAGGACGTTAGCGGAAAAACTGGTAAAATCCAAATAAATCCTGAATTTTGTTAATATTAATACATCAATGCTAATTTCTTAGTTTTCACAAATATAATGTATCAACATAGTTATATAAGATGTTGACTTTAAGGGAAACTGAGTGAACATATACGGGAACTGTGGAGCATCTCTGCAATTTTTCTGTAAATCTAAAATTATTCCAAAATTGTAAAACTTTATCTTCTAAAAAGTAAAATCAGAAATAAATTGAAGACAGAAGCAAAACAGGTATATGGGAGACATAAGACAGCAATACCACACATGAAAATCCTGACACTGAAGCAGCAGCGTGTCCTGGGGTTCAAATTTGCATTGGTGAGAAAATAGCCCCTTAGTGAGCCTGATCTGAATATAACTGAACATAGACCCTGGAGCATTTTTATCTCTTTTTCTTTTTTGTGTGTATGTGAGGAAGATTGGCCCTGAGCTAACATCTGTGCCAATCTTCCTCTATTTTATGTGGGTTGCTGCCACAGCATGGCTTGATGAGCAGTGCTAGGTCCATACTCAGGATCAGAATCTGTGAACCTCTGGCGGCCTAAGTGGAGCTCGTGAACTTACCACCAAGCCACTGGCCAGCCCCATCTTTTTTAAGTGGATCTGCTGAGCAAGTTCTCCTAAGTTGTTCTTGGATGAATATTTTTCTCAAAGCAAAAACTTAATAATCGTTAAGATGTTAGTGTACCAGACACACTTCCTTTAACTGTCCTTTCACTAGCATGAAATGCACTCTATTTGCAGACTATGTAGAGAAAATTAGCTAGATCTTTAAAGAATGTACAGGAGTTGATTAACGAAAGTCATAAGAGAATTTACTGAACAATACTGGCAAATTTGTGTTTTAAGTTTTAATAACAGACTTTCGATGATCAAGAAATTATATCCCTTCTGGAACTTCCCCCATATAATATTTCAAATAAGTCTGCCAGAATGTTATTTGCAAAGTGTTATAATAATTTCAATAGTTTCAGAAAACACTTTTCCCTATCACCTGCTCGTACAGTTCCAAAATCACTCCCTTCACGAAATATATTTTAGTAAATGTTTGGAAGCCCTGTAGATCTTTAAGCATTTGGGGACTGAGAAGAAGTAGATTGATCTGAATTTACAGTGACCTACATTGGCAGTTTATCTTTCTGTTTCACAAAACTATGGACTAGTCGGATAGTGTCTTAGGCCAGGTTCCCTAGAAGCAGAGTCTGAAACAAGGATACTTTTGCAAGTGCTTTATTGAGGGAGCACTCTCAGGAGGAACCTGGAAGAGAGTGAGAGAAGCAAGAGAGGGAGGAAGATGCAGCTAAAGTATACGATTTCAGGGAAATTCTAGCCTTAGCCTGATGCTCTAGGGGACCTCTAGAGTATAAATTGTGCCTTAGAGTCTTTCCCACCTTGAGACAAGGGGGCTGGGCTTTTGTATCCCCTGTACCGACTGTCTTCAGCTGAAGGGCTGCCCTGGGTCATGGGGTCAGGGAGTAACTCCAAGACAACTCCAGGAGAGGTAACTCAACAGCCAAAAGGCAATTCTCCAGAGAAGATTACCAACTCTTGGAATAGTACCTCAAGAGCCCAGGAACAAACAACACAAACTGAACCTATAAAGCAATTCTGGCCAGGGACTTGGGGTTGTAGGCACACCAACAGTGCCTGCCACCTCCCTATCCTAGAAATTCATCTTGATGCCCTAATGGACACTCATCATCTCCTTGCTCTACTGTCTATTCTAGATTGTCCTTACCCTCAGTCATCACTTCTTCTAGATGGCTAGCCTGATAGGGTGAACCAGAGACCTTCATCATCCCTCGGGGTTCTAAAGCCCCAGTTACCATACCCTTATCAGGCCATACTTGCTATATTTTCCCATTTACAGCTAAAACTAGGCATGAGAATTTTCAGAAAAGCCTCAGTGGATCACTTGAGTGCCAAACACTTGCCTTTCTGCCCCTCCACCCCATTGTTCAGCAGCATCCCTAGCTCCTCATGATAATCACAGTAAATTATCCTGAAATATGGTAATTTCTTTTCTTTCCTTTCCTTTTTTTTGGCTTGTTGTTCTACTGTCACAAAGAATGAAAAATGACTACATGGCAGCTGTAGCTTTAAGGTTAGTGGGAGATTTACACTGTTCCCTGGTAGAAGCATCCTTCCACTGGGATCCAGAACCTTTATACCATCACAGCATAAGGTTGTAGGTAATGGAATCAAATACCCTCAAGTTGTTCATTGGAAGTGCTGGTGAGTAGGGGCACTTCTACTACCACTCTGTGGTTCTTGGACAATATCCATTTGTTTAATGTATAGACTACACTCTGTAGTACCTCATCCTTGCAATTACCATCTCCAAGCTGGAGTTTAACTGCATTTTTAAGAGGCCAATCCATTACTCTATCAGGCTGGTTGCTTCTGGATGGTGCCTTATGTGGCAGGGACCAGTGGATCTCACAGTCATGCACCCATTGTCACACTTTATTTGGCATAAACTGGATCTCTTCATCTGATCCCATGTCCATAGATCAGACATACGGTGAAACCCCGGATAATCATGCCAGACAACGCACTGCAGAGAGTGATGCTGGCCAAGTTGCTTTGGTCAGGAAAAGTAAGTCCATATCCAAAAATATGTATCAAGAACAGTAAGCAAAAAGCCTTGCCCCTTCAACAATGGAAAGAGTCTGATGTAATTAACATGTTAACGAATAGATGGTTGATCTCCTCAAGTGAGTGTACCATTATCTGGGGCTTAGAATCAATCTCTATTGCTAATAGGTCAGACATTCAGAAGTGGCAATAACTATACCCTTGGTGAAAGAGAGCCTAAGCTGTTGGACTCATGCATAGCCTCCTTCTCTACCATCCACAGCTATTTCATCCATGAGTCCATTTGTGCAAGCACTGGAACAGCCAAGGACAGAGGTTGACTTTCATCTGCTGGCTGCGTCATCCATCCATTTGTTTGTATTGTGACCCTTCCATAGTGCATGCTCTCTGGTATGCATTAACATGCAACACAAGGTCCATTCACATGCCTTTTCCCAAGATTCCTCAATCCAGTGTTCCAGTCTTGCTCCTTCCAGGACCTGACAAAACACCCAAAATCATTTGCCACAGCCCATGAACCTGTGTATATTTTTACTTGGCCTATTTCCTTCTTTAAAAAAATGGATTATCAGGTGTACCACCTGAAGCTCTCCCATTAGGAAGATGTCCCCTAACCACTGTCTTTAAAGGCCAACACTGATAGGAGGGATAGTGAAGCAATAATCCAGTTTTGGTTTGTACCAATATCCCAAGCTAACTCATTCATGAACCAAGCTCAGTTTATGTTTTCTTCTTTCATTACATGCATATAGAGACCCCTCACAAGTCCACAGGTGTGATCTAAAAGAGGGGCATTAGTGCAACAATAAGTGATGACATGAAACTTACTTGTGCCCTCTAGACATACTCAATCTCAGTCTCGGATGTATTGCCACTGGGCCTAACCAACTTTACAATTTAGTGAATCTAATAGCGCCTGTTTGTGATGGGTAGTTCTGGTTGCATAGTCATTTAATATCTCATGGTCAGATTCTCAGTCTCTATCAAAGACCAGCAGTATATCAGGAGCTGCTTTTTTGAATGGTGTATAGTTCTCTGATGAAGACAACATGGCCTTGCTCCAGAAGTCCAGAGTTCTGGTGCAGAACTCTCTTATTGGGTTTATCTGAGACTCCATACAGCATCTATTTGCACCATAAATACTTCCAGTGTCATGGGGTCTACTGGTTCATATAGCCCAAGAAGCAGGGATGCCAGTACTGTAACCTGTATCTGATGTAGAGCTTTCTTACTTTGGACTCCCCTTGAAACTGGCAGTCTTCTAAATCAATTAATAAATGAGTGAGAATGGTATTCCCAAGTGCAAATTATGCTGCCTCCAAAACCAAAAGAGGCCTATCAAGTGTTATGGCTCTTTCTTAGTGATAGAAGGTACAAGGTGCAACTATCTATTCTTCATCTTAGAGGGGATGTGGCAGCATGTCACTCACCACTAGACTGTAAAAATATCATTGATGCATCAGATACCTGAATCTTTATAGGATGCATCTCTCATCCTCTTGGGGCTATAGTTTACCAGGGTTTCTGGAACACTTGCCATTTTTTATAATGTCTATTAACTTTATGTAATTGGTATAGAGGACCAACATGAAGTTCTATGGAATGTCCAGATGATCTAGATTCCTTTGACTATATTATGACAGAGAACAGAATTAATATGGCAAAACTATGAATTTAAATGGTTGTCCATCCCAGGCAAGTGTGAACTTCTTTTGATCTCCTTCCTGAGATGCTGAAAACTCACTGACAAGATCAGTAGCACTTACCTTTGAAGTTTTGGAACTCTTACAACTAAGCCCTGGGCTTTCAACAACATAAGTCCTCTAACTGCAAGAGATGAGGCTCATTACGAAGCTGGTCCCCTGACATTCACACGCCATTTAAAATTAACGACTAAGTAGCCTGAGCCTGTAATTTACTCTTTTCAATGCCTTAATGATACTGAGCAACAGCCATCAATTCCATAATCCTCACAATTACCGTTTCCCCTGTACCTGTCAAGCACATGAGCTACTGCGCTAGCCAGAACATCTATTCCATCTATTTACCATCACAGCTCACTGCAACTGAAAATCTTAGTAATTTCACTGCTATACCTGTCATAAATCACCAGCATCCCACCTTTCACGAGGGTCCTCATTGCCAACTAAATGGTAGATAATCCAACTCGAGAATCTCATTCTTAAAGTCAGCTTCCTAGAACCACCCCATTTCTGGTACCAACTGTCTTAGCTGGTTTCACAAGGAGCTGAGTCTGAAGGGAGGGTTATCTTGCAACTGACTTAATGAAGAAGCGCTCTCAGGAGAAACCTATTGGAGAGTGAGGGAAGCAGAATTGGCAAAGGGTAAGAGTTCAGCATGGATATAGTTTCAAGCGAAGTCTAGATTCAGCCTGATCCCAAAGGGAGCTCTGAAGAGGAACTGTACCCCAAAGTCTATCCTGCCTTGAGGTATGAAACCAGAGTTTGTAAATCTTCACACTTGTCAATCATTGGCCCCTGGAACTTTGGATGAGGTAGCTCCAATACCCCAAGGCAATCTTCTGAAGAAATCTGTAGGTGTGAGCCATTAGCAGTAGCACCCATCGCAGCTAGATGATGGGAAAACTCAAGCAAACCAGTAAAGGAGTACCTTAGGATCAGCGTAAAACACTAGCAGTGTTTGCTGTAGATAAATTGAAAGGATAAACAAATCCCCTTTATAATAGAAAGACCTATAGGCAAGACAAAATTATGATGACAGTGTAATCACTAAATCCCTTCTAAAATCAAAGAGAGAAACTAGAATATTAAAAAAAAATCAACATCTCCATCAGTGTATCCTCATAAACCAAAGATTATGGTGCAGGGGGAAGGGGCAGAGGAATGCAAATCAAAGACAACAGTAGAACCTCCAGAAGATCTGTACAACGTCATCAGCTGTTTGGAGAAGGGAAAAGAGAGGGGAGTTCTTATACTCTGAAAAATCCTAGGACAAGAGAAATTGCCAATTCTTTCAAAAGGAGTGAAGCCCACACTAAATGGAAAGCCTCGGTAAGCATGGTTACTTGCAAAACTGTGACATAGTTCCACACGGCCCAATCTTCAGGAAATGCAAAAAAGACCCCATAAACAGAGACACACTAAGTGTCTATAGGAAGATTAGATGCAGGTTGACCTAAGCCTGCTAGGGTCTTGGAAACACCCAACAAAGTCTTTCTTTCAGAAGGATAGAGGGCCTGCTCATAGTAGAATACAAGCAACAATGTAGGCAAACGAAAGGTTCAGCTGCTGGGGGAAAGAGTTCCAGAAACTCAGCTCTATGGAGCTGCCTATACAGAGAGCCCATACTGAATGCTTTAATTTAAAACACAAGAAGGGAACCCTTACACTGTGAAGCTAGAAAAGACATTCTGGCCTCCCACCACTGAAACATAAATCTCATCATAAACTGCAGAAAAATCCTCATCATTTAGAAATGAGAAAGAGAAAAAGATCGCAATTGCGCCCTATACAAAGATATTGTAAGAGAAATGATAAAAATCAGTAGAATAGTCTACAAATATCTGAGGAAGGCACACCAGAAAAATATGACAATACATCAGGTGAAAACTGTCACCTAATATGACAAAATAATCCAAAATAAAAATAACTATAAAGCTACAAAACAACAGCAAAAAACAGAAATAGATATGAGATGGCTAAACAGAAGAGAATGTGAAATAAGAGATAACAGAGCTCAGGATAAAAATTGAAATTAAAAAAATTATTTCAGAAATTAAAATTAGACACAAAATCTCATACATCACAAAGCATAATAAAGAAAAATAGAGAATAGAAGGAAGAGGTATTTTAAAAATCAAAGGGGAAAAACTACATGAACACAAAAAATTAGAAAATAATAAATGGAAAAAACAAGCAACAAAGATTTAACATATTGAAGTTCTCAAAAGAGTAAGCCAAATTAACAAAAATGAGCAGATATTTAAAATTATTATTCAAGAATGCATTCCTGAAATAACAGAAGACTTGAAGGAACATTGAGACATATACATGAGAAATGTATACAAATATGAAGTATATAATGTTATATGCATTATATAAATTTATTTGTATATAAATATGCAAAATAGATATTTTAGATATTTCAAAGTAAATAAAATGTATAAAATACAAAATGCACATTATATAAATATATAAATTTATATATATATGTTATTTAAGTAAAATGTAATGCAAATATATAATACATATGTCATTATATATGGTTTATTCATATATAAATACTGAAATTTAAAAATCAATGTTGATATCAATAAAACCCAATGGGCTTAAATCACTTATTAAAAGGAAAATATTTTCTGATTACTTAACAATGTAAATTTTAATTCCACGCTAAATTTAAAGACATACTTCCAACAGATTTTAAACAGATTCTAAAAGGTTAAAAATAAAGGATGGCCAAAGATATAACAGGCAAATGCAAATAAAAAGGAAGAAGAAATCACAAACTTAATACCAAACAAGGCAGAACTCAGGCCAAAAATGCATGAAATGAGAAAAGAACGGACTTCTTAATCATGCTAAAGTTTGCAATTGACAAAGTTAAAATACTCACTATATCTATGCACCTAGTATCACAGCAACAACTTACAGCAGAAATCACAAGAGCTGCAAGGAGACAGACAGAAACAAACTAATATTAAAATATTTTAACCAATCTCTCTCAGTCCAAGAAAGAAGTTGTTTGTAGTAAACAAAGGTAGAGTGATATATAACAAACTTTGAAACCCCTCCCCAACAGAGAATTCACCTCCTTTTCAAGCGCATGATAAATTTCCATAGAAGACATACAAAAAGTAGTAACAGAACTCTCCTATCAAAAGTTATCGAGGCCAAATTTTTTCATACAGAAATTCTACTAGACCTTTAAAAATCAGATAATCTTAAAGCAATTCTAAATAGAAAAGAAGGAAATTTTTTGAATTCTTTTTTTGAGCTAAGTATTACCTTAATACCAAAATTTGACAAGATTACACACACATAATACCCCATAGACTAAAAGTACTTATAAATCTCAGTACAATAAAACAGACAAAAATGTTGGCAAACATAATCCAATAACCAAGTGGGAATACAAATGTAATTCCATTTTAGAAAATCCATTACTATATTTCATTACATTAACCTATCTAAAGAAAAAATCAGATGATCATTCCAATGCCAAAATCCAGAAAGAATGACAATTTTAAAAATCACTATTTGTAACATCTAATGAAATAATGGAAATGGGCAATAACTAGGATCAACACTAGGAGAATAATAAACACTAGGAGAAACGCTGAGGGAGGATCTGTTAAAGGATTGGACAAAAGCACCTTCCAGCGATCAACTTTAGCATCGTTAAAAGAGGTGCAACCATTTGTGTCGTGTACCGCTCATGCGATACGATCTGCAGTGCTCAACTCCACCAAGGCACTGTTTTCGTCCCTAACCCAAAAAGAGGCTAAACCTAATCAAACCTGTAGGTCAATGATTGTCAAACTTTAGTGAGCACCAAAATTATCCCAAAGATTCTTCTTCAATAGGCCAAGAGTAAAACCCAAAAATCTGCATTTCTAGGTAATCCCGATGCTGATGGTCCACAAAACATCCTTTCAGGAATACTTCCAAGTCCTGTTTGGAATCAGCTAAAGCCAGACTGGGGGACACCCCATAAGATAAATCAATGGCATTCAAAAAAAAGGGGGGTAGCTATAGAAATAAAATTTTAAAATAGAAACACAAAATAAAGTGTTTGAGCCTTATTTAGATCCTGTGTCAAACTAAATGTAAAGAAATTTTTAGAAAATTGGAGACATTTGACAAGGTACTAGGATTGGATGATATAAATGATTTTTTTCTTAATTTTGATATGATGTGACAATTGTATGATTGGTTATATATAAAAATGTTTATATCAGTTAAAGATGCATGCTAAAGTATTTATGGATTAAACGACTGAAATTTGCTTTGAGATACTCCAGCAAAAAAAAAAGATTGGCAAAATGTCTATAACTTTTGAAGATGGGTGCTAGTTACATACGGTTTGTTTTACTCTTCTCTCAACTGTTTGTATTCTGAAAGTTTCATAACACAAGATTAAAAGTAATAGAGCTCTTCTCATCATAATCACAACTGTAAATTTCTAAAGAAATGGTAATATATACACTCAGAAATTTTTGTGGCTTTTCTCACTATATATACTCTATCTGTTTATAGTTTGTACATTTTGTTCACCCTAGAGGCCTAAAACAAGCCAAAAGATCAGGAATCAGCTTATCCACTTAACTGATGACATAGCAAATACAAATGATAATGATAAATAATAAGAAATGACAAGCAATAAAAGACTAATGACACCATCATAAAAGACCAGTCTTGATTCTAAGGCTTTATCAAGTAGTAAATGCAGGTGTAAACACAACTCTACAACAAAAGCACTTTTCGGACCACTAGATGACAGAAAGAGTTGTTTATCCGTCTCTTCCTTTAATGATGGACCATTTCTCCCGTTCTCACTGCGACTGTGCTTAGCAGTTCTCTACCTTGCTTCCCTCTACTTACTCCTCTCTAGTAAGTTACTACAAATAGCCCATGGACTGAGAAACCAGATAACTGAGCACATTTAGAATTCTATGATATCGCCTTCTGAAAAACTATAATGAACACATTTTAGTGAAAGTACAAAAGCCAAAGAAAAGAAAAGATTTTTAAAAGGAGTCAGAAAGAAAAAGACAAAATTCAGAACGAATGACAAACAATCTGAAAAGGCATCTCAAAACAAGAGAATTGAGGGCTGGCCCGGTGGTGCAGTGGTGAAGTGCATACGTTCCACTTCGGCAGCCCGGGGTTCTCCAGTTCAGATCCCGGGTGCTGACATGGCACTGCTTGGCAAGCCACGCTATAGCAGGGATCCCACATATAAAATAGAGGAAGATGGGCATGGATGTTAGCTCAGGGCCAGTCTTCCTCAGCACAAAAGAGGAGGATTGGCAACAGATGTTAGCTCAGGGCCAATCTTCCTCAAAAAAATAAAAAGAGAGAATCGAGAACACAAACAATATCTTCAAAATGCAGGCACAGGCAAAAAAAGAGTTAATTTAGAATTTTGTGCCCACATAAATAATCACTGTAAAATAAAGGTGAAATAAAGACTTTGGGGACCAAAAAAAAAAAGTTTTTATCACCAACAGATGCACAGCAAAGAAATAGCAAGGAATATCATCAAAAATAAGGGAATTTAACCCAGAAGGAAAATTGAGATGTAAGAAGAGATGGTAAGAAAAGAAATCGGAAAGCATCAGTAAATCCAAACAAACATTGGTTATAAATGATCATATTTTATACTTTTTATTATAATTATTATTTAGAGATTTTAAAAAACAAGGAGGATCTAAAACAGTGGTTTGCAAATGGGAGCAAATTTTGCCCCCCAGGTGTCATTTTGCAATATCTGGAGACATTTTGATTGTCACTGATTGGGAAAATGTTACTGACATATAGGGGGTCTAGGCCAGGAATACTACTAAACCACAGTGCACAGCACAGTCCCCCAAAAGAAAGAATGTTCTGGCCCAAAATGTCAGTAGTGCTGAGGCTGAAAAATCCTGATCAAAAATAATAGAAAATAATAATATGTAAAATAAGTAGGGGCCATTCAATTTTAAAAAACTAATTGATTGCAAGGTCAACAAGGAGGGTAGAGATAGTGACTAACTTTAGACAAATATTTGTATCAGTCAGAGTTCAGTCAAGAAAACAGAAGCCACTTATATATTCCAAACATAAAAGGTTTTAATATTGATAAATAGAATAACCACTAGAAGAGCTAAGTGAGCAAAGCTCTCTGATACTCAAGTGGGTGGGTATCAAAAGTTCACCAGAAGTTCTTGTAAATCTTAAGAACCTCTAGGAAGCACTTGCCAACCATCTCAAGCTGAAGCACCATCTGAGTGATTCTTCAGAATCTGCCACATGCTAACTCATCTAGTTACAACACTTTGGCACATGATTCACAGGATCTTGGCTGAAAGTTATTGAATAAACTTAAGTATGCCCTCTACCTATGCATCTCTCTGCAAGTGCTTTGACATACTTTGGCCTCCCCTCCTGCATCTTGAAAATTTCTTTCAGTGTCTCTTACTGAAAGACTCTAACCCAGAAACATACCAGGGAGGGGAATTACGAGACATATTTCTCCTCTGTGATACAAATGAGACCATACAAGGGAGTAGCATAGAACCTAAGATCTGACTAAGATAAAAAGACAAAAGAGAATATTATGAGCAGCTTTGTATGGAATTAACAAATTCCTTGAAAGAAATTATCAAAATTGATTAAGACACAATAGAAAATCTGAATAATTACATATACATACATATATGAAGTTGAATTTCTAATTTAAAGCCTTCCCTCAAGTAAAACACTAAGCCCAGATGGCTTCACTGGTGAATTCGATCAAATATTTAAAGAAGAAATACTATTAATCCTTTCTCAGGAAACAGAGGATGAGGGAACACTTCTCAACTCATTTTATGAGTCCAAAATGGTACCCTGACACCAAAAGCAAAGACATTAGAAGAAAATAATACTACGAGTAATAGCCCTCTGAATATAGAAGCAAGAAAATCCTTAGTAAAATAGTGGCAAATCAAGTCTGACAATACATAAAAATATTAAAATAGCATGAGAAAGTGGGGTTTACTGAGAAATGCAAAGTTGACTTGAAATCTGTAAATCAAGTGATGTAATTCACTATATTACATACATGACATAACATATACATAATGAATAACATATATTAACAGTAAATTTGGGGGAAAACATGATAATGACAATGTATGCAGAAAACATTTGACAAACTTTAACAGTCATTCATGATCAAAACTCTCAGAAAACTGAAGAGAGCTTCATCAAAATGATGAAGGGCATCTATGAAAAACCTACAATTAATAACATACGTGATGACAGATTGAAAGTGTTCCCCCTAAGATGGGAACAAGACAAGGTTGTTTGTTCTCACCACTACTATTAAAACTATATTGAAGATACTAGCCATTGTAATGGCTACAAATAAAGGAAGAAAATAAAAGGCAAAAAGGTCGGAAAGGAATATATAAAACTGTCTTGTGGAGATGATGATGAACTACCATAAACTTAACCAAGTTATAGCCCTAGTTGAAGCTGCCATGCTGGATGCTGTACCCACTACAAGAGATTAGTACAACCTCTGGCACTTGGTACATGGCTATTTTTCTGGTGAATACACTTTTCAATTGCCATTAAAATAATTAAAATTAGTATGCATTCACTTGCACTGAATATCAGTACATATTCACAGTTTTGTCCTAAGGCTATGTTAACTCTCCTCTTCCCAATGACGAATAGTCCAAAGGGACTATTAACCATCTGAATAGTCTACAGAATATCTCAATGGTCCATTATACTGATGACATGTTATTCAGACCTGCGAAGAAGGAACTACCTGACAAATACACTGGGAGCCCTAGTAAGACACATGTGATAGAAAAATATTACAAAGAGTAAGAAGCTTGTCATATCAGTGATTTTTAGGGGTCCAGTGATTGTGGACATGCCAAGACATCCCTTTCAAGGTAAAAAACCAAGTTACTACAGCTTGCATCTCCTAACAGTAAAGAAGAAAGCAGACAACTTGGGTTTGCCTTTCCTGCCCTTAGTGACTCAGCAATCAGTACAATCCAAGGATTCAAGGACTGTCTAATTTGTCATTATGGAATCCCACATAACACTGCCTTGGACAACAGAACCAAAAAACTTTACAGTGGAACAGGTGCAACAAAGGAAACGTGATCATACAATCCACTGGTCCTACCATACATCATGAAAGTACTGAAATGATCTCTTAGAAGTGCAACTAAGATGTCAACTCCTTGTTCTTCAAGATTCTTCAAGATGTAGTATATACTTTGAACAGTGGCAAACAAGTAAAATTTAATGGGTTCCTGAGAACAAGAGGCAGAAGTAGGAATGGATTAAGAGTGGCCCTGGTCAGTGACATTCTTCAAATCTAGAGGTCCTGGCTCCCAGAGGAAGTAAACTTTTACTGGACACAGTAAGGGTTCCACAAAACCTAAAGCTATGATTTCTTTCTAGTCATTTTGAACTTTTTGTGCCAGTAAACAAGCAACAGTTACCACACTAGCAAAGATAATTGATGATGATTAACAAAAGGAGAGAGGGCAGCTATGATATAATTGAAGAAGCATGGAATATCTCTGGAACTCAGGGGATTCAGTAGGACACCTCTTGTACTTTCATGCACAGAGATAATACAAATGAACTATTGCAACAACCACAAACCTGACAAAGGTAGAGTAACCAGGGGTCCAATCTCTCAGGGATGAAGTTCTGGATTACTCTCTGGGCAAGCAACCTCTACCAGCCATTCTAGTGTCAGGACAAACTGCAAAAAGACTGTAGATTGTCAATAACCCTCATGTTGTACATATTTGTTTTTATAAATTTTCGCCAGATACACCTTGAAAACCAGGGATGGGATACAGTGAACAAAAGATCTGAGAAGTGCACTAGGTAGGCTGTAGTGCATGACATTAGTGTTCCACACTTAAACCGTAAGGCCTTATCATTGTAGCTTACCCCAGCCCAACTTCCAACTGGCAATGGCAACCCACTTTGCCTGCAAGTACCACAGACTGAAAATGTTTAAGAATTAGTGCCCCCTGCCCCAGAAGTAACTCTCCACCAATGACTGTTAGGAGTTGGAATATAAATGCCCCAGTTTCTTTGTTCCTTCTTTGAATAATTCTGATGTGCTTTTCAATTTACTCTCAGAGTTTTCCAACATGATTATGTTCCAGTTACCCACAGTGGTAACTAGTTTGATAATGTACAATTTATATGCTGCCTTTCCTGTCCTGTCTCACTTTCCCACTACTGGTGTTTCCTAGGATCACCTCACAGATAAACTACTTCCACATTAATCTTTCTACAATGAAAACTCAAACTAAGACAATAAAGGAATTTGTCAAAGTTAGTGGATACAAGATCAACATACAAAAATTAATTGTGTTTCTACCAGCAACAAATAAGAAATAAAATTTTTAAATGACATTTCTAAAGGTATCAAGAAACATGAAATAACTAGAAAAAAATCTAATGAAAAAATTTGCAAAACTTCTGATTGTACACTATAAAATATCATGAAAAGAAATTTTATTTCTCTTCCTATAATAATACGACCTAATAAGTGGGGGATGTATCATGTTCATGGATTAGAAGACTCACTATCATAAAGATGTCACTTCTCCCCAAATCAATCTATAGATTCAATTTAATCACAATCAAAATTCCAGAAGGCGTTTATTTTGCTGACATTGAAAGGCAGATTCTAAAATGCCTTAAAAAATAGAAGGAACCAGGGCCAGACCCATGGCTAAGTGGGTAAAGTTCCACATTCTCTGCCTCAGTGTCCCAGGTTCTCAGGTTTGGATCCTGGGCACAGACCTACACCACACATCAAGCCATGCTGTGGCGGCAACACACATACAAAGTGGAGGAAGACTGGCACAGATGTTAGCTTAGGGATAATTTCCTCAAGCAAAAAAAAAGAGGAAGATTGGCAACAGATGTTAGCTCAGGGTGAATCTTCCTCAGGGGAAAAAAATACAAGGAACCAACAATAGCAAAATAATTTTTAAGAACAATAAAGAATATGGAGATCTATTAAAAAGATGGAGTAATTAAGACAATGTAGTATTGGTGCAAGGAGACACAAGCCTACTAATAGAACAGAATAAAGAGTCTAGAAAAAGAAGCAGACATATAGAGCCACCCAATTTATGACCAAAGTAACAATATTATGCAGTGAGGAAAGGATGGGTTTTCATTAAATGGATCACCATGTTTGAGCACAACTCTCATTCAAAAATTGGAAGACTCTAAGCTACACAGACACAAGGTTAACCTCTAGGAAACCAGGCTTACAGAGAAAAATAGGAATTTTTTTAAATCTGCAGCAGCATAACATGGCAAAGACCCATTTCAGAGATTTAGCCCAGACAAGTTACTAAACAAATAATAGGACAATCTTCAAAAGGAAAATAATCAGAATTCAGAGTTTCTATATTAACTAAAATGTAAAATTTTCAACAAAAATTATAGGACAGGCAAAGAACCATGAAACTGTGACCCATTCTCAGAAAAAAAAAAAATTAGTCAATAAAAATTGAGTGTCTCAGGTATCAGATTTATTAGACAAAGATTTCAAAGCAGGTACTATAAGTGTTTAAAGAACTAAAGGAATCTATGTTTAAAGAATCAAAGGAGAATATGGCAACAATGAATCAACAAATTAAAATTCTCAATAAAGATCCAGAAATTTTTTTAAATAAAATATAGATCCTGGAGTGGAAGAATACGATAATTAAATGCAAAACTCTTTAAAGGAACTCAACAGCAGATCAAAGACGGCAAAAGAAAGAATAAGTGAACTTGAAGGGAGGGCAATAGAAATTATCTATTCTGAAAAACAGAGAAAGCATAGACTTACCATATGACACAGCAGTTTCACTCCTAAGAACCGACCCAAGAGAAAGGAAAATATATGTCCACACGTAAATGTTCAGAGCAGAATTTAATAGCCAATATCTGAAAACAATCCAAATGTCCATCAACTGGTGAATGGATAAACTAAATGTGTTATCCACATCTATTGAAAAATAAAAATTAATGAACTATTGACAAATGCTATGAAATGGATAAACCTAAGTGAAAGAAGCCCAATGCAAAGACCAACGTATCATGTTTCCATTTATATGAAATGCCCAGAAAAGGCAAAATTATGGTAACAGAAAACAGATCAGTGGTTGCCAAGGGCTGGGGACAGAAACAAAGAACTGCAAATAGGTATGAGAGTATTTGTTAAGACAACAGAAATATTCTAAACTGGATTGTGGTAATATTTACAAAATTCCATTTATGTACTAACAATCATTGAGCTTAATGAGTGAATTCTGTGGTGTCTAAATTATACCTCAATAAAACATTTAAAAATAAAGTGCTATCAAAAGATCGGCTACTTTACAAGCAAGGCTTCCTTTATTGTATTTCTTTTTTTTACCCCCTAAGACACTTAGCATATAGTTATGCACATAACAAGTCTAGAGAAATATTTGTTAAATAAATCAATGAATAAGATAAAGTATCTCCCCTTCTAACAAAAATAATAGAATAAAGGGTTTCTTCTCTCTGAGAACTGGTAGAACAAAGGGTTTCTTCTCTCTGAGAACTGGTAGAGGCATGGAGGGGGAGAATAAGGCATGAGGCTTTCATTAAAAGAGATTCTCCTCAATCATTTTGGAGAAAATTGTTCTCTTCGTTTGAATTATCTAGATATCACTTAGATAAGACCCTAATTCTGCTACATTATTATCTGCATTTGAATTTTTAAAAATAGTTTTACCATGAGGATATGAGAAATGTTAGACAAAATAGAACATTCTTATTTATGTATTTGCTTTTACAATCAAAACTTTAAATTCCTTATCAGTAGTGATACTGGATTCTTATATTCATACTACAGTCATGTGTCACATAACATTTCAGTCAACGACAAATCACATATACGACAGTGTATGATTAGTACCATATAGCCCAGGTGTGCAGCAGTCTACACCAGCTAGGTTTCTGTAAGTGCACTCTATGAGGTTTGCACAGGGATGAAATCACCTAATGACGAATTTCTCAGAATGTGTCCATGACGTTAAGGGACACATGACTGTATAATGGGCTTGATATATCTCACTGCTATGTAATAAAAATAAGAAATTTCATATAATAATATTGATGGCAGAAAATATCTCTTACGTCTTCTACTTCTGAACCATTGCTTGTATTTGCTTGGATTTTCTCTGGAAATATAACTTGTATAAATGATTTTTCAGAACCTGAAGAAAGCGAAAAAAAAAAGCAGTTAATAACTGTGTCTTAAAAATCTGTTCAGGTTCTTTCACAACACTTATGCAAATATGAGTCATCACTGTGTACTCCTATAAAAAATCTTGAAAACACTTAATTTAAAAACAGAAAAAATAGTTAAGAAAGACCAAAAAAAGGACGGGGGAAGTATTCAACTTACACAAAATTTGCTATTTCTGAAGAAAATAGAACAAATACACCAAAAAATAATCAAAAAATATACTTCAAGAAAACTTCCCTGAGGGGCCAGCCCAATGGCACAGTGGTTAAGTTTGCACGTTCTTCTTCAGCGACCCAGGGTTCACTGGTTCAGATCCTGGGTGCGGACCTATGCACTGGTTGTCAGGCCATGCTGTGGCAGGCGTTACATGTAAAATAGAGGAAGCTGGGCACAGATGTTAGCTCAGGACAAGTCTTCCTCAGAAAAAAGAGAAGGATTGGCAGCAGATGTTAGCTCAGAGTTAATCTTCTTCAAAAAAAAGAAAAAGAAAACCTTCCTGAAATAAAAGATTTGAAACAATAGACTAGAAAGTACACTGCATTTCAGCAATACCTGTTAATAATTAAAACTGAGACATATTCTACTAAAGTTACTGGATGTCTAAGATAAAGAAAGAATCCTATGGGTACATGAGCAAAAAGAAAAAACCATATTGGTCATTACAGGAGAAAATAAGGCTGGCTTGAGAATTTTTTACAACAGTATTCAATGCTAAAAGACTGAAGAACAGTGTCTTAAAAAAAAGTCTTCAAGAAAAGGCAGTGTGGCCCCAGGAATTTTATACCCAGCAAAATTGTTATTCAAATATAGAAGCAAAAGATAGACATTTATAAGCAAAAACTCAAGGAAAATAGTTTGCATGCGCCTGTCACAAAGGGCAGACAAACTTTTCCCAATAGATACATCAACAGAGTTGAGGCAAAAGGCCTCACAGTGAGCATTAAATAAACTTAAATATAGAATAAAGGCTAAAACAACTGTGGGAATCATAGTCCTTTAATAGGATGTAATGTCATAAACTATGACTATATAGACACACTAATATGCACAATAACGTGTAGCAGAAGAGGAATACCATATGTGAATACTGATTTTCTTAAATTTATAGCAGTGTGGTAAAAAAAACTGTGACTTAAAGCTGATTAAATATTCCAAACTAAGAAAGATCACACACAAGGCACCCAGAAAATAAATCAAAAAGTTACATATTTTTACAGTGAAATACTTTTTGTCAAAACAAAAGCATAAAATCATAAAAGTATGACATAAATAAGAAGCACTAAGATTAAAAGTCTCAGTCATATCAATAAATGTATGTAGGATGAACTCAACGAGAAGAAAAATTCTCAAACTGGATCCACAAAATCAAAACCAATTACTCAGACCTTCTGTGGAACGTTAAACACTGGCTCTGAACTAATACTGGTTTTTAAGGACCTAAAATACCACTGTAGTTCACTTCAGGAAAAGACGTATGCTTTCAAGGAGAAGTCAGTGATGAATGGAATTTAGGTTCCATTGAACCTAAATGGGTCTACAAGTTCATCCTATCATAATTTGCCCAATTATGGAATAGTGTGTGGAAACAGATATAATTACTAACTTGTGGAATCCCCATCTTGTCTCCTTGACCCATCAGACAAGGATTATTATGGTAGAGAGAGCCAAATGGAAGCCTCTGAATATCACCTGCACCATCATCAAAACATTAAGTCAAAAGTCCTTCTGAATCCAGAAAGTAGTCCCACCATGAAAAGAATTGAAATATACAAGGGCAGGGATTCCTATTATATTTCCATTTTACTTATTTGATCTGTGCAAATGACAGATAAGCAACAGAGAATGACAATAAGTTGTCTTAAGTTTAATCAGGTGATGACTGCAATAACAAATATTTTTCCAAATATGGCCTCTTTGCTGAAGCAAACCAACACAGGCATTGGCACCTGTATGTAACCATTGATACAAAAAGGTGCTGCTTTCTTTCTATCAATAAGCAGAGAATTCCAGGAGCAAGTGTGCATTTTCGCCTCACAGTGATGACAGAATACCTTTACATCCATATTGCCTCAGGTCTTTATCATCTCTGGTTCTGCTTCTACCTGGATCCTAAACGTCTCAATATCTGTGGTAGGTAGAATAATCCCTCCCAAAATGTCTATAGGCTATACAGTATGTAGCCTCTGGACCATTCCAGATTACGGTGGATTTAGGAATCCAGTGACAGGTGTCCTACAAGAAGAGAAGGGGAGAAGACACACAGAGGAGAGGGCAATACAAAGATAGAGGCAGAGGTTGGAGTAATATGTGTACAAACCAAGGAATGCCAAGGATTGCTGGCGGCCACCAGAAGCTAGGAAAGAGGATGGAATGCATTCTCCCTCAGAGCCCCAGAAGGAATCACCACTGCCAATCCCTTGATTTTGGATTTCAGGCTTCCAGAACTGTAAGGGAATAAATTTCTGTTGTTTTAAGCCACCCAGTGTGTGCACTTTATTATGACAGTCACAGGAAACTAATATAGTATATAACTATATCTCTTTTACGAAAGTTTCTAGCTCATCACTAGACTCTGATAGAGGTTAAAATTCAGACCGTGTGATACTATATGGTCTTGCAACCTGAGCCACTCTTCACAGACTGACATCATCAGACATTCCCAGGAGAACTCATCAAATGTTAAGTGTTATATATAAGATTGTGTTTCAACGGATCTTGAAAACTTAAAGTTGCATAAGCAAGTAATTCATATTCTGGTGGGCCTACTCCTATCACAATTCCATCACTTCTTAAAACCTACATTTATAGTTTCCTATGACCAGCTAACTGAAGGAGGAAAAGTAGGTGCACGAGATGCCAATAATACTCAAAGTCAGTCAACTGGTATAACCTTACAAACCCATTTATACTTGGCCCCAAAAGAGAGTAGAGAAAGGAAATGCTCCCAGCAAGTGGAATTTCAGGTGATACACTTATCTGTCTAGTTCTCCTGTATAAGGAATGATTATATTAAATGAGGGAGAAAAAAGTTATTTTTTGTGTTGTTTCTTGAAAGTTTAAGAATGGTAAGAAAGATGAATATGAATGTTAAGTAGCACACCTAGAGGTGGACTGTGGGATACTGTTGATGGGCTCAATCATTCTACCTATTTCTACCTTGTCTCCCTCTGCTATCAGAGGGTGGGAACCAAATAACTCATATACTAGACACCGTTGCAAGTAGGGTGGAGTATATGACTAGGTCACACACCCAGATAAGACTTAGATGCAGAAGCGAGCATTGTCAGGTTGCAGTCACCTGTGAAGATTTGGTCCTGCTGACATATGTGGTGATAGAATCATCTCGTCCTTTTGGATCGCTGGGACAGAGATTAAAAAGTCTACAGGAATTTTTTGAAACAACACAAGATGATTCTAAAGTTCATATACAGAAAAAATAAACAATTAGAACTAGGCCAAAAATTTCTGACAAAGAAAATTAAAGAAGAGGGACACAGCTAGGAATAGAAGGAAATTTCCTTAACTAGGAAAAGAGTATTAAAAAGCAAATATAAAAAATTATTTTAATGATGAAACACTAATGAGAATTTCAAATGAAGCTGGGTAAAGAAGTCTATTATCACTGCCATTTTAAAAAATGTTTTGAATGCCCTGGTTAATAAGATAAGATGATAACAAGAAAGACGTGGTATAAATACTAGAAAGGAAAAGACAGTACATCATAATTTGCAAATGATATAACTATTTAAAGTTCTTAGAGAATCAACAGAAAAAGTCTAAACTACTATAATTAAATAACTGAATTAGGAGTCATCAAAAAAATTATGGAATAGAATTATGAAAAGGTAGCATTTCAAATCACTGGGGGAAAATATTCAATGGATGGTGAACATCCATTTAAAAAATAATTAAGTTGGATTCCTACGTGTGTGTGTGTTGTATATGTATTCAAATGTGTACAATTCAATTCAAATATGTATTTTGAATATCTATATTCAAAACCCAAAAGTCAAAAGGTAAACATATTTTAATAAATAGAAATATTTTTAAAATCCTTAAAGACATAGCAAAGATTGGAAGAAAATACATACTATGAAAGACAAAGGATTAACATCTATAATATGATTTCTGATTAAAGACAGCTGACTCACCACATGTTTCTCTCTTCTCTCAACCAAAACCCTTCTAAAAGTATAAAAACGAAAGGAGCTATCAGCAAATAAGAGGTTTCAACAATTTTCCAGAAGGCGAACTAAAAATGAAAGTGGTATAATTCTTGAGAGATCCTAGAAAAACTCCAAAGAATTTCAGATATCAGAGGTGATAAGTACACTAGAAGGTAAGAGTAAGACATAAGCCAAAAAAGCTTAAGTGAAAGTCTCTATACAAGACTCAATTTTCATAGGCCACAAATTCAAGTGTGCCAAAAATACAACTTCCTTTTTCTTTACCTTGTATGACTAAGCCTATAAGTAGACTCTTACAAAAATGGCTACAAGAATCTCCCTCCCCATAGTCTCTCCCATTGGTAGACCTCTCATTAACTCTAGACTTAGTCATGTGACTTACTTTGGCCAATTAGACAATAACAAATGTAACACAGGCAGACTTGAAAAGTGCTTGTGCACTGTGGCTTGTCCTCTCACTGCCTTAGAATCCTGAAATCACACGTAAGCGAGCCTGAGCTAGCCTACAGGAGGCTAAGTGACCCCTTGAAAGGGAACCAAAGCACCCTAGCTGAACAGATTCCAACTGACAGACCAGTGTCTCAGCCCATCCTAGATCATCCAGCTGCCAACCAACCCAGGAGCTGATGACAGATGCAGGAAACAGCATAGCCGAGCCAGAGATGAGTTAAGCCAGTCTAAACCTGAGAACAGCACAACCAACCTAGAGAATCATGTGATGGAATAGAGAATGCTGGAGGTGAAGGTCAGTTTTAAATAAGGCAGTCAGTGAAGGCTCACTGAAAAGGTGACATTTGGGCAAAGACTTGAAGGAGGTGAAGAAGGGGCCAAATGAACATCTATGGCAGAACACTCCAGGGAGAAAAAACATCAAGTATAAAGGCTCTTTTGGAGGAGTTGTCTGGCACGTTTGAGGAGTGGTAAGGAAGCTACTAGAATAGCTGGAGCAAGGAGGAAAAGAATAAGAGATGAGGTCAGGGAAGATTCAAGCTGTGAGATACTATAGGGCATTATAGGTCATAGTTAGGGCTTTAATTTTTATTCTTGGTGAGATGAGAAACACTGGAAGATTTTAAGCAGAGGAGGGCTATGATCCGACTTACATTTTAACAAGAAAACTTTATGTTGAGAATAGACTGAAGGATGATGTATCAGTTATCTATTACTGCACAACAAATTATCCCCAAATTTGGCAGCTTAAAATGATGAACATTTATTAATCCCCAGCGTCCTTAGGTCAGGAATCTGGGCACAGCTTAATTGAATGCCTCTGGCTCAGTGTCTCTCGCAAAGCTGCAATCAAGGTATTGGCCAGGGCTGCAACCATTTCAAGGCTTGACTAGGGTAGGATCCACTTCAAAGCTCATGCACTTAGTTGTTGACAGGCCTTGGGTTCTCCTAGGCTGTTAATGAAAAGCCTCAGTGGCAAGGGCCACACAGATCTCTCCATAAGGCTACTCACAGTATGGCAGCTTGCTTGCCCCAGAGCAAGGGCTCTGAAATAGAAAAATTGAAAGAGGGCACCCAAGACAAAAGCCACAGTCTTTCTGTAACCTAATCTCAGAACAGACATCCCATCATCTTTACCACATTTTATTCACTAGAAGCAATCATAAAACATAGCTTGCATTTAAGAGGAAGATTTACACACCAGTGTGATTACCAGGATGTGAGGAACATTGGTAACCATCTTACAGGCTGCCTACCAGAGGGCAAGAGAAGAGAGTGAAAAATTTGGAGTTATCGATATCAAGATGGTACTAAAAGTTGCAGACTAAATGAAATCAACAAGAGAAGGGGGAGGGAAGGAGCCAGCTACAATGAGTGGATCTTATTTGGATGCTGATTCAAACAACGTGTAGACATTATTTGGTTGATGGTTACAAACTGTAAGGAAAAATATTACACTCATGAAACAATTGAAAATGTGAACAGACTGGATATTGGATGGTATAAGAAATCGTTAATTTTTAAGCTGTGATCTTGATACGACAGTTATATTTCAAAAGCATCTTTTTTGACATTTAGCAATACATACTGAAATATTTAGAGATGAAATGAAATAATGTCTACAATTTGCTCCAATTAATATGAGAACAGAGGAAGTGGTGGGGAATATTAAAATGAAACAGAATTAGCCAAGAGTTTATAATTGTTGAAGCTGGGTTGCTTATACTCTTCTGCCTGCTTCTGCATTTATTTGAAATTTCTATAATTAAAAAGTTTTTTTATATAACAATCACGAAAGAGGCCAAAGAGCAATGGAGTAATATTCTCAAAGTGCTACCGGAAAAACAACTGTCAGTCTCAAATTCTACATCAAACTAAACTGTCATTCAAGAATGTGGGAGATATAAATATATTTTCAAGTGAACAGACAGATAATCTACCGCTGAGACTCTTGACGAAAAAGCTACTGAGGAGGAAGGAGTAGGGCACTAGAAAAAAGGTAAGGAAAGAAAGGTGTAAACTTGTGGATAAATCTAAGTGAGCACTAAGTAAACAAATAGTAATAAAGAGGATGACTAATTTGGGAAACAATAAATAAAAGGGGCACTAAATTCTAAATAACAATATGCAAGAAGATGATGGTGGCGCCTCACAACTTTCTATGGTCACTGTAATTTTTGGAAGAAAATATATAGCTTAATTTTACACTTTGTAAGACAATTACCCATTACACTAAAATTATAAATACAAAACACATAAGACAGGAAATGAGATTTTTTAATGCTATCAAATAAAAAGAATACTAAATAGCATATAATATCTTAACAGATAAATATAAGTATACCCTCCTTGAGAGTTGCATGGCTTTTTCAGTTTACTTCCTGTATTTGGAAGTTTCTGGGCTTAAGGGTTGTTTTAATTCTCAAATAGTCAAAATCTTGTTTAATCTGAGTTTGAAGTTCCTTTGGCAACACACGACCCTCAAAAACTCAGAGGTTTCTCATCTAGTTGCTTTTAGTAACTTCAATGTGCAAGTAACATACATACAAATTTTTTTCAAGTCACAATTTTCAAATCTGCTTTATTTCTTTGCCTTTTATATTCTGGATACTAGAACCTTTTCAGACAAATGATTTTCAAATATTTGCTTTCATTCTGTCATTTCTTTGCCTAAATCCTATTTCTCCCTCCCTCCTCTCTCATTTCTCTCTGTCTCTCTCTCTCAACTTAATGATGACAAACTTAAGTCTATCTAGAAAAATATAACTTAAGTCCACACCCTTAATTACAGCTCTGCCCTGAGCAATTTTCTCTAATTGAGAATTTTTACTGAGGTTTTGGTGCTCAAACTTTTTTTTTTTTTGAGGAAGATTAGCCCTGAGCTAACTACTGCCAGTCCTCCTCTTTTTTTTGCTGAGGAAGCTAGCCCTGAGCTAACATCCATGCCCATCTTCCTCTACTTTATATGTGGGGTGCCTACCACAGCATGGCTTGCCAAGCGGTGCCGTGTCCACACCTGGGATCCAAACCAACAAACACCGGGCCACGGAGAAGCAGAATGTGCGGACTTAACCACTGCACCACCTGGCTGGCCCCAGTGCTCAAACTTTTCAAATTTCATTTCTTACTATTTGGAATCTGGAATCAGTCACCTTTTAAAAGCTTGCAAGGCCCCAAGTTTCTGGACTTATTCCCTACCATTTCTATTTGCAAACTAGCCAACTGTTTCCTGAGATGCTCTCTTTCTGTTAACACTTGGCCAAACTTGGGCAATGAAACCCACTCCACTGCTAACATTCTGTTATCTAACTACTGTAGAATGTAGGCTGTCAGAGCTTGCTCTGATTTTACCAAATGTTTTTTGACTTCCTAACACAGATCTCCATTTTTTCCAGCTGGTTTCAATTTCTTGTGACCTGCTATGCATCACCCACCACTCACTGCCCAGCAGCTAGGTCAAAGGCACATATTTTAAGTTTGTTATGGCAGCACACCACTTCAAAGTTCCAATTTCTATATTAGTCAATTTAGGCTGACAAGGCTATAAAATGGTAAGACATAAGCCTTGAAATTTCGGTGGCTTAACACAATAAGACCTTATTTGTTTTTCATGCAAAGTCTGATGAGAGTCACCAGGAGCTCTCACTGAACTAGTGACTCAGAGATCCAGGCTCCCTCCAAGTGGTGACACTATAAATTCAGCTCATGGCTTCTAAGGTTACTGTGGCAGCAGAAAAGAAAAATGGAAGAAGGATACCAGTTCTTAATTGACTTGATCCAAAAATGACACACATCTTTTCTTCTCAACCCCATGAGCAAGAGCTAGCTCAAATGACCAAGTCTAAATGGAAAAAGGCCAAGAAATCTAGGCAGGAACATGGACACTGTGAGCACTAGGGGCTCTGACACATAAAAGGATGGGAAAAAATGTTTACAGCACATGTTAACCAAGGAAAACTGACCCAGCTACATTAACATTAGCACAAGTGGATTTTAAGGGAAGATTAAAGTATTATTAGGAATAAATAGGGGCAGGATATAGTTTAAAAACAAAAGAGGGCCAGCCCAGTAGCGTAGTGGTTAAGTTTGCACGCTCCACATTGGGCAGCTCAGGGTTCGCAGGTTCGGATCCTGGGCGTGGACCTACACACCACTCATCAAGCCATGGTGTCACTGCATCCCATATGCAAAATAAAGGAAGACTGGCACAGATATTAGCTCAGTGACAATCTTCCTCAAGCAAAAAAAAGAGGAAGATTGGTAACAGATGTCATCTCAAGGCCAATCTTACTTACCAAAAATCCCCAACAAAATTAGAATAAATGCAAAAAAGTTAAGTTGGAACCCTACCACACAAACATATAGAAAAATTAACTCAAAATGGATTAACATTAATATAAGAGTTAAAACAATACAATTCTTAGAAGACAGGAGTAGGGGCCAGCCCCACTCCTGTGGTTAAGTCCGTGTGCTCCACTTCGGCAGCTCAGGGTCTCACCGGTTTGGATCCTGGCTGCAGGCCTAGCACCGCTCATCAAGCCATGCTGAGGCTGCATCCCACATAGCATAACTAGAAGGACCCACAACTAGAATATACAACTGTGTACTGGGGGACTTTGTGGAGAAGAAGAAAAAAAAGAGATGGCAACAGATGTTAGCTCAAGGCCCATCTTTAAAAAGAAAAAAGAAGACAGGAGTAAATCTTCTTCATGACTTTGGATTGGGCGGCGGATACTTAAATATGACACGAAAAACATGAACAACAAAAAACAGATATATTAGACTTCATCAAAGCTTAAAAGTTTTGTGAGTCAAAGGAAAGGGAAGACAACATACAGAATGAGAGAAAATATTTGCAAATCATTTTTCTGGAAAAAAATCTAGTATCCAGAATATAAAAGGAATTCTTATAACTCAACAACAAAAAGAACTAAATTTTAAAAATGGGCAAAGTACCTGAATACTTATTTCTCCAAATAAGATATATAAATGGCTGATAAGCACATGAAAAGATACTCAACATCACTAATCATTAGAGGTAATGCAAATCAAAGCCACAATGAGACACCATGTCATACCCATTAGGAAGACTATAGTCATAAAAAATAAAGTAAAATAAAAATAACACACATTAGCAAGTATGTGGAGAAATTGGAACCCTTGTGCACTGTTGGTGGAAATGTAAAACTGTACAGCCACTATGGAAAAGAGTGTGACAATTCCTCAAATAATTATAAATGCAATTACTGTATGATCCAGCAACTCCCCTTGTAGGTATACAGCCAAAATAATTGAAAGCAGGGACTCAAACAAGCACATGTAGATTCATGTTCATGACAGTATTATTCATAATAGCCAAAAGGTAGAAGCAACCCAAGTATCCATCAACAGATGAATGGATAAACAAAATGAAATATATATTTTTCTATATGTATTTCACACAATGGAATATTACTCAGCCTTTAGAAGGGAAGAAGTCTGACACAGGCTACAACATGGATGAACATTGAGGGCAACATGCAAAGTAAAATGAGCTACTCACAAAACTTTTTAAAACCATATTAATTCCATTTATATGAGGCACCTAGAGTAGTCAAATCCACAGATACAGAAAGTACAACAGTGGTTTCCAGTAGGTGGTTGGATGGGATAATGAGGGATTAATGTTTAATGAGTACAGAGTTTCAGATTGGGAAGATGAAAAAAAGTTCTGGAGACGGATGGTGGTAATGGTTGCACAACAAAGTGAATGTACTTAATGACACTGAACTGTACACTGAAAAACAGTTAAAATGCATACTAAACAGAAATCACAGAGCTGACAAATACAATAATTGAACTAAAACATTCAATAGAGGGATTCAAAGGAGACTAGATCAAGCGGAAGAAAGGATCAGTGATCTTGAAGACAGTGCAATAGAATTCATCCTATCAGAGAAGCAAAATGAAAGAAGAATGATGAGAGTGAAGATAGCTTTAGGGACTTGAGAGAGACCATCAAGCAGACCAATATACACATTATAAGGGTCCCTGAAGGAGAGGGGGGCAGAAAGCTTATTTGAAGAAATAATGGCTGAAAACTACTCTCACCTGGGAAATAAACAGACATCGAGATCCAGGAATCCCAAAGAAGACCAAAAAAGATGAATTCAAAGAGACCCACAGGAAGGGACATTATAATTAAATTAATTGCCAAATAATTAGATTGCCAAAAGTTAAAGACAAAGAGACACTGTTAAAAAGCAGCAAAAGAGGGGCTGGCCCCATGGCCGAGTGGTTAAGTTCGCGCACTCCACTGCAGGCGGCCCAGTGTTTCGTTAGTTCGAATCCTGGGCGCGGACATGGCACTGCTCATCAGACCATGCTGAGGCAGCATCCCACATGCCACAACTAGAAGAACCCACAACGAAGAATACACAACTATGTACCGGGGGGCTTTGGGGAGAAAAAGGAAAAAAAAAATCTTTAAAAAAAAAAATGAGTTGGGAAGTGTTTGAAGGAAAAATTGGTGCTAATAAAAAAAAAAAAAAGCAGCAAAAGAAAAGTAAATCATTACATACACGGAATCCCATAAGACTATCCGTGGATTTTTCAGCAGAAACCTTGCAGGGCAGAATAGAGTGGGATGATATATTTATTCTAAGTGCTGAAAGCAAAAAACTGCCAACCAAGAAGACTATAACCAGCAAAGCTGTCCTTCAGAATTGAAGGAGATATAAAGGGTTTCCCAGAAAAACAAAAGCTGAAGGAGTTCATCACCACTAGACTGAACTTACAAGAAATATTAAAGAGAGTTCTTCATGCTGAAAAAAGAGACATGAAACAGTAACAGGAAAAATTATGAAAGTATAAAACTCACTGGTAAAGCTGGAAAAAAAAGAATCTAAAAAATAAAGGGAATACTGAATATAAATGTTTTCCTCAATTAGATTCTATTTAAAAAGAGGAAATATTGGCAAAAAAAGGTTAAAATAGGAAATTTTATGTTATGAATGTTTTACCTCATTTTTAAATTTGCTGTATAATAGGCACACAGCTTCAGCTTTGCAAGATGAAAAGGCTTCTTGGTGGCAGTGCATATAGAGGAGAGTCAGCCTGGGGAACTCAGTAAAAGAAATGTTGCTGATATCATACTCTGGCAGCCTCAATGCCAAGCAGAGCCCAGGCCCTGCAGCTGGAGCTGCAGGAATCTGGGATTCCCATAAGGAGTTTCTTTCCTGTGTACAAGGTTGGTGTAAGGGGGTTGCATAGGCAGACTCTGAACTCACCTCCCCCCATGGATGCAACAAATTTACAACTACTATTGGAACAATTACCCCTGAGAGAGAACTGAAAACCAGATAAAAATAACCCCATAAAAAGGGACTCTCCTGAGTTGCAAGAGGCAGAAATTCCTTTCTGGAGAGAGAAAAAAGCCATAGTTGCAAGCCACAGTGCTTCATGGCCAGCTGGGAGCAATCCTAAGATACACAGCCTTCCCTGGAGGAGCGGGAGACCTGAGCAGGGGAGTGTTACTGCTGTAAGCATCTTCTGGACTCAGCACAACCTAGACAAGTGTCATAATATCTGGCTTTGCTGGCTACTAACAACAATGGAGAATGCCCCCAGAAAAGCTATCAGACACAAGGGGAAAAATGTTGGCTCTTAAACGGCCCATGCACAAATTCACCTGTTTGCAAAGCAACCAAAATCACAGTCCTTCGGTGAAAAGAGACTCACCTGCTAGGCTATGGGTGCATCCCAGTGAGGGGACTGAGACATTGGCAGCAGACATTATTTTGACCTAGGACAGGATGCTGAAACAGAAGCTGGAAAACACCATTGGAGTTTTTCCCCTGGCCTGCTAGCACAGGGGCCTGCCACACCCACTAGAGCGCCAATTTCATCCACCATAGACTGGGCAGGCAGCCTGCTCTAGGGACTGGTCCCACCTAACAGCAAGCCCTCAGGCAACTTGTGGGCCTGCGGGGGGGGGGGGGGGGGGCCTGGGGGGGAGGGGAGGGCGACTGGATCTTCTGCAGCCAGGCAAATGGATCCGCCTCTGAGGGGCAGGGCTGTGTGAGGAATGGGTGGAGCGTGTGGGGCATTGGTGGAGTGTGTGGGGCCTCTGCAGCTGGGAGGCTGGGTCTGCTTCAGGAGGTCAGGGTATGCACACAGGGTAGAACTGTGTTGATGGTGTCTGTGGCCCTGTGGGTAGTGGGGCTTCTTAGCTGCAGAAGACTTGTGCTTCACAAACAGCCAGATAGGGGATTAGTCCCACTTTCAAAAGCCTGAAAAAACTGGATTCTCCCATACCTGAGGCCAGCCCCACTCAGCTGCAATCCTGAAAGAACTGACAAACGCCTACAGCACTTGTAAGCATAGCAACCAGGGATGCTGGGGGCCTATTCACTTAACAGAAAAGCTACAAAACAAATGTGCTATTAGGCCTTGCAGCCAACTCTGCTGAGGCTTCCCCCCACGGTAAAGTGTCTAAAGGGTTTATAGCAGCCACACAGAGCTGAGCATTACAACAAGCTGGCCAAGGGGACAACCCAGCCTCCCTGACTCCCTCAGCAAGAGCAATCCTGTCACAACAGAAGAACACACATAGCCAGACAGGGGACACACTAGAAGATTTAGGAATGGTGACAAGTGGGAAGCAAACTCCTGGGCCTCATAAGGCATCTCTTACATAAGGCTATCTCTCCAAGATTGGGAGATTTAGCTGACCTACCTAATGCATAGATATAAGCAGAGAGAAAGGCGCAGATGGAGGAGACAAAGGAATATGTTGCAAGTAAGAGAACAGGACAAAATCCCAGAAAACGAACTAAATGAAACAGAGGAAAACAAGCTACCTGACAAAGAGTACACACTAAGAGTCATAAGGATGATCACTGATCTTGGGAGAAGAATGGATGGATACAGTGAGAACTTGAACAAAGAATTGGAAAATATAAAAGAGAACCAATCAGAAATGAAAAATAAATGCTGGAAATGAAAAATTCACTAAAGAGACTCAATAGCAGAGATGATACAGAAAAAAGAGGTGACCTGTCAGCAAGCTGGAAAAACGACTAGAGGAAATCACCCAAGCTGAACAGATAAAAGAAAAAAGAATTAAAAAGAATGAGAAAAGGGGGCTGGCCCAGTGGCACAGTGATTAAGTTCACATGTTCTGCTTTGGCAGCCTGGGGTTCACTGATTCAGATCCTGGGTGTGGACCTATGCTCTCCTTGTTCAAGTCATGCTGTGGCAGCATCCCACATATAAAGTAGAGGAAGATGGGCATGGATGTTAGCTCAGAGCCAGTCTTCCTCAGCAAAAAAAGAAGCAGATTGGCGGCCGATGTTAGCTCAGGGCTAATCTTCCTCAAAGAAAAGAAAGGAACAGTCTAAAGGACCTCTGGGACAACATCAAACACATTAACATTTCATATTATAGGTGTCCCAGAAGGAGAAGAGAGAGTCAAAGGGGCAGAGAATCTATTTGAATAAATAATAGCTGAAAACTTTCCTAACCTAAGGAAGGTAACAGTCATCCAAGTATAGGAAGCACAAACAGCACCAAAAAACACAAACCCAAAGAGGCCCACACCAAGACACATTATAATTAAAATGTCCAAACTTAAAGATAAACAGAGAATCCTAAAAGCCACAAGAGAAAGACAAGTGACATACAAAGGAAATCCCATAAGGCTATGAGCTGACTTCTCAGCAGAAACCTTACAGGCTAGAAGGGAGTGGCATGATATATTTAAAATGCTGAAAGGAAAAAACCTAAAGCCAAAAATCTCTACCTGGCAAGGTTATCATTCAGAATGGAAGGAGAGATTAGGAGTTTCCCAAACAAGTAAAACTTAAAGGAGTTTATCACCAAGAAACCAGTTTTACAAGAAATACTAAAGGGACTTATTTAACTGGGAAAAAGAAGACTGCAAATAGAAATAAGAAAATTATCCAAAAAAAGGCAATAAAATCAGTGGTAAAGGCAAAAATACTGTAAAGGTAGCCTATCAGCCACTTATGAAGATAATATGAAGGTCAAAAGACAAAAGTACTAAAATTACCTATTTCAATGATAAGAGCGTAATGGATACACACACATGAAAAAAAAGAGGTTAGATATAATATCACAAACATAAAATGCGGGAGGAGGAGAGTAGAAGAGTAGAGCTTTTAGCAAGAGGTCAAACTAAAGAGACCATCAACTCTATATAGATTGCTGTATACGTAGGTTATTATATATGAATCTCATGACAATCTCAAACCAGAAACCTATAATAAATACAAAACAATTAAGAGAAAGGAACTCAAACATAATAGTAAAGAAAGCCATCAAACTACAAAAGAAGAGAGCAAGAGAAGACAGGAACAGAGAAGACCTACTAAAACACCCAGAGAAAAAGTAACAAAATGGCAATAACTATGTTCTTATCAATAGCTACTTTACAGGTCAATGGACTGTGCTGCAATCAAAAGGCATAGGGTGGCTGACTGTATATAAAACAAAGCCCCATATATATGCTGCATGCAAAAGACACACTTCAGACCTAAAGACTCTCACAAATTGAAAGTGAACAGATGGAAAAAGATGCTCCATGCAAATGGCAATGAAAAGAAAGCTGGGATACCAATACTTATATCAGACAAAATAGACTTAAAAAGAAAAAATGTAACGAAAGACAAAGAAGAGCATTACAAAATGATAAAGGGTACAATCCAACGAGAGGATATAACACTTGTAAATATCTATGAACCAAAATAGGACCACCAAAATATATAAAGCAATTAGTAACAGACGTAAAAGGAAAAATGGACAGTAACACAATAAGAGTAGGGGACTTTAACAATCCACTTACACCAATGGATAGATCACCCAAATAGAAGATCAATAAGGAAACATTGGCCTTAGATACACATTAGAACAGATGGAATTAGAAGATATATATATAGAACACTCCATCCAAAAACTGCAGAATACACGTTCTTTTCAAATGCACATGGAACAGTCTCCAGGATTGATCACATATTAGGCTGCAAAACAAGTCTCAATGAATTAAGACTGAAATAAACCAAGCATCTTTTCTGACCACAAAGGTATGAAATTAGACATCAACTATAGAAAGAAACTTGGGAAAGCCACAAATATGTGGAGATTAAACAAAATGCTACTAAACAATGATTGTGTCAATAAAGAAATCAAAAAATACCTGGAGACATTTAAATGAAAATAGGAAATGCCAAAATCTATGGGACACAGCAAAAGCAGTTATAAGAGGGAATTTTATAGCAATAGAGGCCTACCTCAACAAACAAGAAAAATCCCAAATAGACAATCTAGGTAATAGTGGACCTAAAGGAAGCCGAAAAAGAAAAACAAAGTCCAAAATAAGTAGAAGAAAGGAAATAATAAAAATCAGAGCAGAAATAAATGAAATAGAGACTAAAAAGAATAGAAAAAAAATCAATGAATCCAAGAGCTGGTTCTTTGAAAAGATAAACAAAATTGACAAACCTTTAGCCAGACTCACCAAGAAAAAAAAGAGAGAAGGCTCAAATAAATAAAATAAGAAATGAAAGAGGAGAAATTAGAGCAGACATCTCAGAAATACAAAAGATTATATAGGGGCAGGCCCGGTGGCACAGCGGTTAATTGTGCACATTCGGCTTCAGGGGCCTGGGGTTCGCCAGTTCAGATCCCACGTGCAGACATGGCACTGCTTGGCAAGCCATGCTGTGGTAGGCACCCCTCATATAAAGTAGAGGAAGATGTGCATAGATGTTAGCTCAGGGCCAGTCTTCCCTAGCAAAAAGGGGAGGATTGGGAGCAGGTGTTAGCTCAGGGCTAATCTTGCTCAAAATACATAAATAAAAAGAAAAAATATTATAAAGAATACTACAAAAAGCTATACACCAACAAACTGGATAATCTAGAAGAAATGGATAAATTCTTAGAATCATACAAGCTTCGAAAACTGAATCAAGAAGTAATAGAGATTTTGAATAGATCAATCACCAGTAAGGAGATTGAAACAGCAATCAAAAACTTCCCAAAAGATAAAGGTCCAGAGAGATGGCTTCCCTGGTGAATTCTACCAAACATTCAAAGAAGATTTGATACCTATCCTTCTCAAACTCTTCCAATAATTGAAGAGGAGGGGAAGCTTCCTAACTCATCCCACAAAGTCAACATTACCCTGATAACAAAACCATACAAGGACAACAGAAACAAAGAAAATTCCAAGCCATTATCATTGGTGAACATTGATGCAAAAGTCCTCAACCAAATACTAGCAAATCAAATACAACAATACATTAAAAAGGTCATACACCAAGATAAAGTGGGATGTATTCCAGGGATGCAGGGATGGTTCAACATCTGCAAATCTATCAATATGATACACCACGTTAACAAAATGAAGAATAAAAGTCACATGATCCTCTCAATGGATGCAGAGAAAACATTTAACAAGATACAGCATCCATTTATGATTAAAACTTTGAATAAAATGGGTATAGAAGGAAAGTACCTCAACATAATAAAGGCCATATAGAACAGCCTCACAGCTAATATCATTTTCAATGGCAAAAAACTGAAAGCTATCCCTCTAAGAGCAGGATCCAGACAGGGATGCCCACCGTGACCACTCTTATTTAACATAGTATTGGAAGTCTTAGCCTGGGCAATCAGGCAAGGAAAAGAAATAAAAGGGATCCAAATTGGAAAAGAAGCTAAACAGTCACTATTTTCAGGTGACATGATTTTATATGCAGAAAATCCTAAAGAATCCACTAAAACACTTCTAGAAATAATAAAGCAATATGGTAAAGTTGCAGGATACAAAATCAACATACAAAAATCAATTGCATTTCTATACACTAACAACAAAGTAGCAGAAAGAGAAATTAAGAACACAGTCCCATTTACAATTGCAACAAAAAGAATGAAATATCTGGAATAAACTTAACCAAAGAGGTGAAAGATTTGTACACTGAAAACCACAAAACATTGTTGAGAGAAATTGAAGAAGATGCTAAGAAATGGAAAGATATTCCATGTTCTGGGATTGGAAGAATTAACATAGTTAAAATGTCCATACTTCCTAAAGCAATCTACAGATTCAGAGCAATCCCTATCAAAGTTCCAACAACATTTTTCACAGAAATAGAACATAGAATCCTAAAATTTATATGAAACAACAAACGACCCCCAATAACCAAAGGAATCCTGAGAAAAAAGAACAAAGCTGGAGGTATCACACTCCCTGATTTCAAAATATACTACAAAGCTATGGTAACAAAAACAGCATGGTACTGGCACAAAAACAGACACACCGATCAATGGAACAGAATCGAGAGCCCAGAAATAAACCCACATGTTTATGGGCAGCTAATTTTCGACACGGGAGCCAAGAGCATACAATGGAGAAAGGAAAGTCTCTTCAATAAACAGTGTTGGCAGAACTGGACAGCCACATGCAAAAGAAGGAAAGTAGAGCATTATCTTACACCATACAGAAAAATTAACACAAAATTGATTGAACACTTGAACATAAGACCTGAAATCATGAAACTTCTAGTAGAAAAACACATACGCAGTATGCTTTTCAACATCGGTCTTAGCAGCATATTTTCAAGTACTCTGTTTCACTGGGGAAGGGAAACAATAGAAAAAAATAAACAAATGGGACTACATCAAACTAAAAATCTTCTGCACAGCAAAAGAAACCATCAACAAAACGAAAAGACAACCTAACAATTGGGAAAAGATATTTGCAAACTGTATATCAGACAAGGGGTTAATATCCAAACTATATAAAAAACTCATATTTCTCAACACAAAAAAACTAACAACCCAATTAAAAAATGGGCAAAAGATCTGAACAGACATTTCTCCAAAGAAGATATACAGATGGCCAACAGGCACATGAAAAGATGTTCAACATCATTAATTATCAAGGAAATGCAAATCAAAACTACAATGAGATATCGCCTCACTCCCATCAGAATGGCTATCATTAACAAGACAAGGAAACAACAAGTGTTGGAGAGGATGTGGAGAGAAGGGAACTCTCATACACTGCTGGTGGGAGTGCAAACTGGGGCTACCACTATGGAAAACAGTATGGAGATTCCTCAAATAATTAAGAATAGGACTACCATATGACCCAGCTATTCCACTGCTGGGTATTTATCCAAAGAACACAAAAACACGAGTGCATAAAGATACATGCACCTGCATGCTCATTGCAGCATTATTCACAATATGCAAGACTTGGAAGAAACCTAGGTGCCCAACGACCAGGATGAATGGTTAAAGAATTTGTCGTATATATACACAATGGCATACTACTCAGCCATAAGAAATGATGAAATTTGACTATTTGTCACAACATGGATAGATCTTGAGGGTATTATGCTAAGTGAAATAAGTCAGAAGGAGAAAGACAAATACTGTATGATCTCACTCATAAGTAGAAGATAAAAACAACAATAACCAATCACATAAAGACGGAGACTGAATTGTTCATTACCAAAGGGGAAAGTGGATAGGAGGAGGGCAAAAGGTGTGATTAGGCACATGTGTGTGGTGATGGATTTTAATTAGTCTTTGGTTGGTGAACACGATGTAATATACACAGAAATCAAAATATAATGATGTACACCTGAAATTTATATAATGTATAAACCAACGTTACCATAATAAAAACTTTATTTATTTTAAAAAATTGGCTTCTAGAGATACGTTACCAACAATATGAATGTACTTAACACTACTGAACTATATAGGTAAAAATGGTTAAAATAGCAAGTTTGCAGGATACAAGGTTAACATATAAAAGTCAGTCACTTTCCTACATACCAGCAAAGGATAGTGAAATTTGACATTTAAAACACAATGGCATTTACATTAGCACCCCCAAAAATGACATACTTAATTATAAATTTAAGAAAGTATGTACAAGATCTCTATAAGGAAAACTATACAAGTGATGAAAATTACCAAACAAAAAGTAAACAAATGGAGAGATAGTCATGTTCACACATAGGAAGATTCAATATTATCAAAGTGGCAATCCTTCACCAACTTCTTCTATTGATTCAATGAAATCCCCCAAGAAATCTCACCAAGTTATTTTGTGGATATCAACACATTTATTCTAAAGTTTATATGAGAGGCAAAAGACCCAGAATAGCAAACTCTATATTGCGGAAGAACAAAGTTGAAGGACTGACACTATCTGACTTATAGACTTATACACTACAGTAACCAAGACAGTGTGGTACATGCAAAAGAGACAGACAGATCAATCAGATGGAATAGAGAGCCCAGCAAAAGACCTACATAAATAGTCAACTGATCTTTGACAGCAGAGCAAGGGCAATACAATGGAGCAATGATAGTCTTTCCAATAAAAGAGGTTAGAACCAATGGATTTCCACATGCAAAAAAAAATCAATCTAGACACCTTTACATACTTCACAAAAATTTACTCAAAATGGATCATAGACCTAAATGTAAAATGCAAAATTTATAAAACTCCTAGAAGTAGGAGTAAACCTACATGACCTTAACTATGGCAATGACTTGTCAGACACAACACCAAAGGCACAATGCATGAAAAAAAACTGATAAGCTGAAGCTTATTAAAATTAAACCTTCTGCTCTGAGAAAGTCAACATCAAAAGAATGAGAAAACGAGTCACAATCTGGGATAAAATATTTCCAAAAGGCACATCTGATAAAAGACTGTTATCCAAAATATACAAAGAACTCCTAAAACTCACTAAGAAATCCAACCCAGTTAGAAAATGAGCAAAATACCTGAACAGACACCTCATCAAAGAAGACATATAGATGGCAAATAAGATGAGAAGATGCTCTCCATTATATGCCACTAGAGACTTGCAAATTAAAACAATAGTGAGAGAACACTATACATCTACCAGAGCGGCCAAAGTCAAGAATGCTGACACCACCAAATGCTGGCAAGGATGTGAGGCAACAGGAGCGCTCACTCATGGCTGGTGGGAATGCAAAATGGTACAGCCACTTTGAAGGACAGTTTGGCAGTTTTTTACAAAATTAAACATACACTTACCATATGATCCAGCAATTGTGCTCCATAGTATTTACCCAAAGGATCTGAAAACTTATCTTCACACAAAAACCTGCACATGAACGTTTACAGCAATTGTTTTCATAATTACCAAAACTTGGAAGCAACCTACACGTCCTTCATTAGGTGAATGGATAAACTGGTACATCCAGACAATGGAATATTACTCATCACTAAAAAGAAATAAGCTATCAAGCCATAAAAAGGACACAGAGGAAACATAAATGCATATTACTAAGTGAAAGAAGCCAATCTGAAAAAGCTGCATACTGTATGAGTCCAACTACCTGACATTCTGGAAAAGGCAAAACTGTGGAGACAGTAAAAATAGCAGTGGTTTCCAGGAGTTAGGGGGAGGGATGAACAGGCAGAGTGCAGAGAATTTTAAGGGCAGTGAAGCCATTCTATATACTATAATGGAGGATATATATCATTATACACTTGTCAAAATTCATAGAACATACAACCCCAAGAGTGAACCCTAAGGTAAACTACCGACTCTAAGTGTTAATGATGTGTCAGTGTGGGGTCCTGACAGACGTATCACTGTGACACAGGATGTCAACAGCAGAGGCTGTACATGTGCGATGACAGAGGGTGTACGGGAAATCTCTGTCCCTCCTCTCAATTTTGCTGTGAACCTAAAACACTCTAAAATATAAAGTTTATTCATTTTTTAAATGGTTAACATGGTAAATTTAATGTTATGTGTATTTTACCACAACTTAAATTAAAAATTTAAAAATGAAGGTAATACATTAAAAAACACATGGGTAAAAGATCCACTAAAGTTCAAGATAGACCAATAAATTTTAATATAGCATATTAAAAAAGTTCATCGGTAGGTTTTAGCTTCTGCATTGCAACTAACCTTTACCACTTAAGTTTTGGTGTAGTATCAAAAGAAGAATATTGGTAATTATCTGAAAAGCCTATCAAAACACTCTTCCCTTTTCCAACTACATAAACTGGATTTTCTTCATGTATTTCAAACAAAACATATAGCAACAGACTGAATGCGCAGGTAGGTATGAGAATCTAGTTGTCATCTATTAAGCTAGACATTAAGGAGATTTATAAAAACGTACAACAATCTCCCTCTCTAAATTCTTTTTGTTTTGGAAAATATAGTTTTTATTTTTAAAATGTGTTACTTATGTTAACACATAATAAGTCAATCCTGTTATTTTTAAGTGAATTAATAAAAATTCTTAAACTTCCATATTATGTGGACAGTGACAACAAAATGAAGTAACATTTGTCAAGGCTTCTAAAAAGGAGCTGGGAGGGGCCAGCCTGTTGGGGCAGCGGTTCAGTTCACGCACTCTGCTTTGGCGGCCTGCGGTTGGCTAGTTGGGATCCCAGCCACCACTTGTCAAGCCATGCTGTGGCAGGCATCCCACATACAAAGTAGAGGAAGATGGGCACGGATGTTAGCTCAGGGCCAATCTTCCTCAGCAAAAAGAGGAGCATTGGCAGCAGATGTTAGCTCAGAGCTAATCTTCCTCAAAAAAACAAATAAATAAAATCAAAATCAAAATGGAACTAGGAAGCCATAAGAGAATGGGACTTAGGCACACACACTACATCTCTACCCAGATAGGACATAACTTTTCAACTGGGCTATACTGCTGTCATCTTGGCCTTCTGTCAAGAGACACCCTTATTCCCATAGAAAAGAACTTTTTGCCTTAGAGATGGCCTTGGCAACGAATCAGTATAGCCAAGAAGTAACAGTTGTTGCCAGCACAATTCACAAATTTTACAAAACCACCTGTATGATTTCTCTTTTTGCTTTTATAAACCCTTGCCTCTTTTGTCTTCCTTGGAACACATTTTGGGTTTCTACCTGACTCTGTGTCTCCCAAATTGCAACTCTAATTGCCCAAATAAATATCTGCTGTTTGAATTCTAGTGAATTTTTCCTTGGTCAACAATTAATTTCTAATATGATAAATATCGACACATTTAAGCAAAAATACAAAAGCTCTTTGAGACTTTCAATAATTGCTAACCTCTAAGGAAAAATTCTAAAAAGTTTGAGAACCATTGCATTAAAATCTTTCATGTGGGGGCCGGCCTGGTGGCGCAGTGTTTAAGTTCGCACGGTCGGCTTCTCAGTGGCCCGGGGTTTGCGGGTTCAGATCCCGGATGCAGACATGGCACCACTTGGCAAAAAGCCATGTTGTGGTAGGTGTCCCATGTATAAAGTAGAGGAAGATGGGCATGGATGTTAGCTCAGGGCCAGTCTTCCTCAGCAAAAAGAGAAGGATTAGTGGTAGATGTTAGCTCAGGGCTAATCTTCCTCAAAAAAAAAAAAAGTTATATTAAAAAAAGAAAATCTTTCACGTGTTCTGGTGAAGTTTTGTGTGCCCCGAAAATTCATGTTGAAGCCCTAATCCCCAATATGATGGTAAAAAGTGGGACCTTTCAAAGGTAATTGGAGTTAGATGAGGTCATGAAGGTGGTGCCCATGATGGAATTAGCGCCCTTATAAGAAGAGACAGTTTGCGCCGTCTACACACAAAGAGGAGGTCATGTGAGCACAGCAAGAAGGCAACGGTCTACCAGACAGGAAGAGACCTCACAGAAGACCCCCCTGAGGGCACCCTCATCCCAGTCTTGCGGCCTCCACAACTATGAGAAAATGAATTTCTGTTGTTTACGCCACCCGGTCTTGGGTATTTTGTTACGGCAGTCTGAGCTTACCAACACAGCACATAATAGCAAAAGAGACTGGAATCAACCCAAAAGTCCGTTACTCAGAGAGCTGGCTAAATAAATCGTGATGCCTCCAAACCCGGAACGCTCTGCAGAGGGGGGCGGGGCGGGCATTCCAGGACTGAGCGGGACGGCAGATTCGGAAGAGCGGACAAAAAGGGAAGGAAAACAACATAGGCAAAAATTTCACTCGCACCCAAACCTCTCCTGATGTGTTTTATGTTTGAGGACTCTGTCTACTGTTCTTCGTTTCCCGCCATAATCTACCTCTGTCGGTGTCAGCGGAGCAGGCACTGAATGCTTTTTTGTCGCAGGACAAATTACTGTACGCAGGACAAGCTATTCTTCCGGAACAAACGCTCCTCGGGGACAGTCAGCTTTTTGATGTCTGGGTGGACTTTCTAGAAGGTTCTGGGATGCTTTTGAGCGAAGGAAATTTGGAGGCACTTCTGTGAAGCGCACACGGGCCCACCACGAAGACTGGGATTCAAAAGAGCAAGAGCCTCGACCCTGAGCCGGTCACACGACCTGCCCTCTTCTGAGTCCCCTCTCTATCCCGACGCGGCGCCCACACTCGCCGGGTGGCAGGGTGTCCGGACACGAGGAGCCGACCAGCGGGGGAACCCGGGTTTTTCCCGGAGTTCCCTCACAGTCCGACGGGAAGGGAGGAAAAGAAGAACCTTCCTCCGCCCCAGAGCGCAGCAGCAGGGTCTCCAGCGGCTTACCAGGTCCGGACGCCAGCGCGCCACCGAGCCCCGCAAGCAGCATCAGGAGGCGGAGCATGCTGTGGCTTCCCGGCTCCGTGTGGGGACTGGGCCGCCGACCGTTGGGCCGGCTGGAGGCGGGCGCCGCTCCCGCCGACCCGGGACGCGCGGCCCCTGAGGCCGCCTCCCCGCGCGGCCGCTGCGCCGGCCCAACGGTCGCCCCGCCCCGCCCCGAGCGGACCCGCCCCGAGCCGCCCCGAACCGCCCCGCGCCGCCTCCCGGCCGCCGGCTCTCCCCTCCGTCGCGGTCGCCGTCCCCCGTCCCCCGTCCCCCTTTCGCCCCGTGGGGACGGACCTAGAAGAACTAACACGTCGACTGTGCGCTGTTTTGTCTCAGGCACTTCCATGTGCTTTAAAAGGCGAACGTGTAATACTTTCTGCATTGAAAATACACCCACGCACGCTCGCACACAAATATACATGTTCATTATTACTGAAGCTGGGTTTCTCAAACTAAAAAACAACTAACCAGATGTGTAAAGAAGATTCCAAGAAAGGGAAAACTGAGTAGATTTTGCTCTCCTTGGAAAGAGCCTGCTACGGCTTTCCTCCAGACCCACTTGCCCAAACGCACTTTGTGACCGGGCTGTGTCTACTTTTTCCTCCCATCGACCTGGCTCTCCACGAGCCCTCGGCTAAAATTCATGGGTTGCCATTCTCCTGTTCAGTAATTTCTCCGGACAAAGAATATTCATTCACTCACGCAGTGAATGAGATGCACGAGATTCTTGCCCATAATTACAGTGTGTATGTTCCAGTAGAGAGTTCTAGCCAAATTCCTCAGCAGAGTATTCAGTTTTCTGAATTCGGAGCGCAGGCTCTGCGGCCCGCTTTCTCCCGTCCCCAGGGCTCAGCCGCCTCGACCTCGGGTCTCTCCTGAGTGAACAGCGGCTCATGCCCTGGGGCTGCAGGGCCTCCTCCCTCCCACCCTCACCCCCAGTCTCACCTATACACACCATCTTTTGTTTCTTTTCAAATCCCAAAGCACGAATTCATCCCTCATACTAATTAACAGAAAAGCAAACACGCAAACTAACAGGCCCCGTGGGAACACAGAAGCTCACTTGGGGAATCACATCCAAACTGACAGCTGGGATGAGATTTCATGGATGCAGAGGATTTCGGCAGGGCAATCGCAGCCTGAAAAGCAATAGCGTGAGCAAAAACAAGGCAACAAAAATATACACTTAGCTAGTATCTCAACAGGAACAGCCAATGCTAGACTAACACTGCTTTTAAGTAGTTGAGCCAAAAGTTGGGTTCAGAGTATTAGAAGAACAATTACAGTAAATGCTTAGACTTGTCAGCGGTGTTTTGAATGAATTTCTAGTCCTTTCCTTTCTTCGTTACTTCCCTCTCCTCAGCCTTTCCTGTCTCAATCTTTACTAGATTAGATTTTATATTATTTTTACTTGTGTATATAGCCCTTTCCGTAACAGGATGCATGTCCCATCCAGAACTTAGATATCACAGTACCTAATATGGTACCCGCAAGAGGTAGTTTCAGTAAACATCTATGAAATTTAATAAAATCTGATTTGTGCTTAGAACACTGGGATTGTGCTTAACTATATGGTTAGAGACCCAGGTATCCAACTGATAGAAAGGGAAAATGCAATACAGTAGTCCCCTTTATCCAAAGTTCTACCTTCTGTGGTTTCAGTTACGCGTGGTCAACCAGGGTCAGAAAATATTAAATGGAAAATTCCAGAAATAGACAATTCTTAAGTTTTAAATTGTGCCCTTTCTGACTAACATGATGAAATCTCCTGCTGTCCTGCTTCCTCCCGCAAAGGATGTAAATCATCCCTTTGTCCAGCGTGTCCATGCTGTATGCGTCACCTGCCCACTGGAATAGGAAAATACATAGTACATATAGGGTTAGGTGCGATCTGTGGTTTCAGGCATCCACTGAGGTTCTCGAAAGGTATCCCTCACGGATAAGGGGGGACTACTGTACCCTGAACAAGGTTAATTTTCGAACACATAGTCACACAGTGCTATCAAAGATACATATAATTTATCCTTGATTATTGAAACATCTTTTGCAGATGGCAAGAAAGCACTTTAATATTTTCAAATTTTGAAGTGGCATCTATGACTAAGAAATTTTACAATTTTTAATAGCAATGCAAACTAAATCAAGGACAAACCTAAGTGAAAAGCATACAAAATGTGTAAAACTATATAAATAAGTAAAAGAAGTTTAGGCTGATCAAACAGTCTTTTAGAAAAACTTTCTAAATATTCAAAGATCCGAGGAAGTATCTATTTCCGAGGAAAGCTTTAAGTTATGTAGTTAATATATTACCGACTATAAAATTTCAGTGATATGAATTACAATTGCAAATATTGAGACAGATGACAAACGTTTAGTCTTCTATGAATTCATTCAGAGATTTAAATTGAGAAGAAGACTCTTAGTTTGGGATTGTTGACAATTTTTAATATATACCTGATTGTTAAAATAATGTACTATCTTCAGAGAACTGAAATCTCTCTCTTCAAAACTAATGTCTACCTTTAATAACAAAAAGCCATAGTGCACAATTTGGCAGAAGTCTGAGAAACTAGTGAGATAATATCTGTAAAAGTTTGACTAGTAGTTTTATCTAAAACTAGTATAATGTTTTAATTAACAAAGTTATAAATAGCTGAACATTTAGAAAGTTACTGGGCGACACAAATGAGAATTTCAAGTATTTTACTTATTGTAAATGTTATATTTGTATACGTATATATACACAAATCAAAAATTTTTTGAAAAACTAATGAAATTAGTTAATAAAGCTATATTAAACTTTATTATGAAAGGTTATGAAAAATTTTTAAATGTTTAAAATTTTACCATCCATACCATTTCTTCCACAGTAAAAATTTATTTTTTTAACACAGCTGGGATGATAACTCACAGATACCACACTAACTTTTTTGCATTTATCTAAGAAAACCTTTTCTTCCTTCCTTTCTCCAGGCCAATTTCTTTGAAAATATTAGTGTCAACAGAGACATGATCCAGCACACCTTAGAAAATGTAAACATTCTAAATTATATTAATAGCAAGCTTCGAAGTTTCAGATTTTAGACTTAAAGTGCTCATGAAATTCTAAAGTGGTTTTATGACAGCTCAGTTGATTGAAGATATTATAATTGCTCCTGCTTTATTATAGCCATGAATCAACAGCATATCTGATTAGTTCTATTAAATACTTCGTACCTTAAAGTTTATAATTTATTTAAAATAATGCTATTGTAAAAGGATGTCATGCTTTAACATGATTCATAATAGAATTTCTACTATTAAATTAAATTTTCTAACACTCCTTACCCATAGATAGATCCACAGAATCATTTATCCATAGAATGAACATAAAAATGGAAGAAAATAACTGTGTGTGAATACACACATACACACTTGTAGTGTACTTTGTACTTTCAAAATATTATGATATCTCAGTTGTGGGTTTTGTGCATTCTTCTGAAGACAAAATATTCCTTTATTCATGTAGTGAATGAGATATGATGATTATTAGTCTGTGCAAGATGAAAAATATTAGATATTATTGGTAATCAGTTTTCATAGGTATTAGATTATCACATGTTCAACCAGAAACTACATTAATGATAACTAAGATCAAAATTCAGAATTACATTTCAGCACATATTGACAAATCAATACAATTTATTTGAGAATCATTACAATAACATGTTCAAAATAATATAATCCATGTTAGGTGCATTAACCTCACACATGACTGAATAAGACTTATTCAGGGATGGAAATGGAAATGTTATTCTAAATTCCTTGGCTTTACTGCATTTCTTATATTTCTCAATTCCTACTATTCAATTTCTTGGTTTTCTGTGTTAGTAAAATTTCTTTTGCAGTATTGTTTTCTCATTCATATTGCAGCAGGAAGAAAGGCTTTTCAAGAAAATATCAGGGAAAAAAAGTATTAGCTCAGTTCCCTGAAGATATCTGCAAAAGGAAAGGTAAAAAAAAAATCAAGTGAGGGTACTATATAAAGGAGGTGCTGGAGCAGGACGAGCAGGAATGAAATGTCCCTGAGATGATACTTTCGGTTGTGGTGGAGGTAGCCTGTGAGGGGAAAAAAGACAGTTAATCATGTGTTTCAATTCAATGAAATAATACTACATTCATTACAAGCCCAACATAACACCATCCTTAACATCACTGACAATTCTTAAGGGTACATTACAGTCTGAGATTATTATTAATCTGATATGCAATGGTTAGGGGCCTCCAATCAGAGTCTAAAATGGAGTAACTACCTTAAATCAATGCTATTCTATAATTGACAATGTTGGATGAAGGTTCCACTTTCTAAGTTTTTAAAAAGAACAGTACACAAAATTGAAAAGATAAATTGTAAAAAATAAATGAGGACACTAGGTGGATTAAGCACCTCTTGTGCTGTTAGGATTTAAGGGCAGCAAATCACTGCTAAGTGTAACCCTTACCTATATACATAGGGCTGAAATTCCAGCTCTCCAAAGCATAATATCCACTCTGAGAATTAAACCTGCTGTGACTTCTAGACCGTCCTTCTTTAATCTATGGATAGCCTTCCTTAAACTCTTCATCCAATTCTAGTATACCTGTACTCTAATAACACACTGTCTTGCTACTTATATATTCTTCTCTTGATGCGCAGTTGGACTTCAATGCCCTCTTATTTCATAAAAAGATTATACATAAGACACTACTCACTGTTGCAATTCAATTGTAATTTGAAGGACTTTTGAAGGGTAGGAGAGGTGAAATACATTTTATGTGAAGCAAAATATGGTAATAAATGTTCTCCTTTCTTGCTGTTTTCAACCCTTCCACTGAGTCTTTAATTTGAGTTCTTATTTTTCTCAGTTCTAGAATTTCCATTTGATTCTTTTTTTCAAGTTTTTAGTTCTGTGCTGAAATTCTCAATCTTGACTATTAATTCCATGACATAATCATCACAGTTATTTCAAAATCCATGTCTGATAACTTTATTAACTGGATACCTTCTGGATCTGTTTCCATGGTCTATTGCCTTTCTTGGTTTTAGTCACAATTTCTTTTCTTATATGTCTGGTTGATTGGGGGCCAAACATAAAACATTGTAGAAATAAGTTAAGGATCTAGTCCAACCCTACCTCCAGGTCCCACCACAAAGCCTGGGATGTTTGCAGGTCACTTCCTCCTTTGCAGGGCTCCAGTTTTTGTCCCATTAGCCCTGTGAGTTTGTGGAAAGCTGTCCTCGGCATGCTAGCCTCTCAGTTCTCACAGAATAGATAGACACAGCTAGGACAGAAAAATGGCCCCCAAACCTGGGATCATCTCCAGACTGCCTTCCTTTCCTGGACCTTAGCCCCACAACTCTTCATTTCCTTGGTGGTTCTCTGATGCCTTCAAAGACATATTTTCTTATATTGTCTAGCTTTTCTAGCTGTTCTTATTGGGAAGGCTGGTCCAACCCCTCCGGATTCCCATTGCTGGTTGTTTTAAAGGCCCTTGCTTCTGAATCTTACGTACACCAAAGCTGCACTAGCAGCTGATTGACATGCTCAAATTTCTTTAAAATTTCACTTTGACACCACACTAAAATGACAAAACTTACATAAAGTTCTTAAAAATTTTTCGGCAATTTGTGCTCTATCTAAACTGTTGTCAATAAATGCCTTGTCCTAAATTAAATTAAAATACAAGGGAGGGGCCAGCTCCATGGCTGAATGGTTAAGATCAAGTCCTCTGCTTAAGCAGCCCAGGGTTTCACTGGGTCAGATCCTGGGCGCAGGTGTGGCACCGCTGGTCAGGCCATGCTGAGGCTGCGTCCCACATGCCACAACTAGAAGGACTCACAACTAAAAACTATGGAGCTATGTACTGGGGGGACTTGGGAAAAGGAGAAAAAAGCAATACAAGGGAAGATATTAGATATTAACCCTGGGTTTCATTCTGGTCAAGTAATCTAAGCTAATTCACTTCAGACCTTGATGGGAACTGCTGAGGTTGCTTGGCTACGTAAGTGGTACTGGAAATCTGTTTGCATATACAGGCTAAAAAGGAAGAAAAAAGGTATTACCGCAATGCACTCATAAATATATTTTCTATACAGTCTATTTCCCATATAAAAGTAATTAACATATTTAAAATAAAAAAATAGATGATTGACTTGTAATGCTGACATTTAAAAATATTTCTCTTACTTAACATATCTTTGCCACTGAATGTGGAATGCTTAATTCTTTAAAAGCTATATCTTTTAATTCAATAATACTTAGGTATTATAATCTTGGTCCTAATCAACTACCTTAGTTAAAAGGTAACATATTTCCTCTGTCAATATATGTTAAATAAAACATTCCAAAAATGTATTGCCAATTATAGTACCTAACTGGTACTACAAATACCACTAATCTACAACCCTTGATTTTGGAATTCTTCCTTGATGAGGTAGTTGACGTGAAGCTTTGCAACAAGTGAGACTCTATAACATGGCCTCAAATAAGAAGTAAAAGTAAGAATATTTTTCACATATCACATTACAATAGGAAAAGTTAGGGAAAACCAGAAGGAATTACTAAATCACTAAATGGATTGTTGGTTTTTTTGTTGTTGAGCTGTATGAGTTCTTTGTACATTTTGGATATTAACACCTTATCTGATATATGGTTTGGAAAAATCTTCTCCCAATTCTTAGGTTGTCTTTTCATTTTGTTGATGGTTTCCTTTGCTGTGCAGAAGCTTTTTAGTTTGATATAGTCCCATTTGTTCATTTTTTCTTTTGTTTCCCTTGACCAGTCAGACATGGAACTTGAAAATATGCTGCTCAGACCAATGTCATAGAACGTGCTGCCTGTGTTTTCTTCTATAAGTCTCATGGTTTCGGGTCTTACATTCAAGTCTTTAATCCATTTTGAGTTGATTTTTGTACATCGTGTAAGGGAATGGTCTACTTTCATTCTTTTGCATGTGGCTGTCCAGTTTTCCCAACACCATTTATTGAAGAGACTCTCCTTTCTCCATCGTATGCTCTTGGCTCCCTTGTCAAATATTGGCTGTTCATAAATGTATGGGTTTACTTCTGGGCTCTCAAATTTGTTCCATTGATCTGTGTGTCTGTTTCTGTGCCAGTACCATGCTATTTTGGTCACTATGGCTTTGTAGTATAATTTGAAATCAAGGAGTGTGATGCCTCCAGCTTTGTTATTTTTTCTCACGACACCTTTGGCTATTCGGGGTCTTTTGTTGTTCCATATAAATTTTAGGATTCTATGTTCTATTTCTGTAAAAAAATGTTGGAACTTTGATAGGGATCGCGTTGAATCTATAGTTTGCTTTAGGATGTATGGACATTTTAACGATATTAATTCTTCCAATCCAAGACCACAGAATATCTTTCCATTTCTTTGTGTCTTCTTCAATTTCTTTCAACAGTGTTTTATAGTTTTTGGTGTACAGATCTTTCACCTCTTTGGTTAAGTTTATTCCTAGATATTTTATTCTTTTTGATGGAATTGTAAATGGGATTGAATTCTTAATTTATCTTTCTGCTACTCCATTCTTAGTGTATAGAAAGGCAACCGATTTTTGTACATTGATTTTGTATCCCATGACTTGACTGTATGCCTTTATTATTTCTAAAAGTTTTTTTACTGGACTCTTTAGGGTTCTGTAGATATAAAATCATGTCGTCTGCGAATAGTGACAATTTCACTTCTTCTTTTCCAATGTGGATCACTTTTATTTCTTTTTCTTGCCTGATTGCTCTGGCTAGGACTTCCAATACTACATTAAATAACAGTGGTGACAGTGGGCATGCTTGTCTGGTTCCTGTTCTTAGAGGTATACTTTCAGTTTTTCTCCATTGAGAATGATATTTGCTGAGGGTTTGTCATATATGGCCTTTATTATGTTGAGGTATTTTCCTTCATATACCCATTTTATTTACAGTTTTTGTCATAAATGGATGCTGTATCATGTCAAATGCTTTCTCTGCATCTATTGAGAGGATCATGTGATTTTTAATCTTCATTTTGTTAATGTGGTGTATCACATTGATAGATTTGCTGATGTTGAACCATCCCTGCCTCCCTAGAATGAAACCCACTTGATCATCATGTATGACCTTTTTAATGTATTGTTGTATTCAATTTGCTAGTATTTTTTTTGAGGTGTTTTGCATCAATGTTCATTAATTATATCGGTCTGCAATTTTCTTTTTTTGTGTTGTCCTTGTCTGGTTTTGGTATCAGGATAATGTTGGCTTCACAGAAGGAGTTAGGAAGCCTCCCCTCCTCTTCAATTTTTTGGAAGAGTTTGAGAAGGATAGGTATTTAGTCTTCTTTGAATGTTTGGTAGAATTCACCAGGGAAACTATCTGGTCCTGGATTTTTATTTTTTGGGAGGTTTTTGATTGCTGTTTCAATCTCCTTATTGGTGATCGGTCTATTCAAATTTTCTACATCTTCTTGGTCCAGTTTTGGAAGGTTGTATGTTTCTAAGAATTTATCCATTTCTACTAGATTATTCAATTTGTTGGCGTATAGCTTTTGAAAGTATTCTCTTATTATCTTTTGTATTTCTGAGGTGTCCATTGTAATCTCTCCTCTCTCATTTCTGATTTTATTTATTTGAGCCTTCTCTATTTTTGTTCTTGGTGAGTCTAGTGAAGGGTTTGTCAATTTTGTTTATCTTTTCGAAGAACCAGCCGTTGGTTTCATTAATCTTTTCTATTGTTTTTTTAATCTCTATTTCATTTATTTCTGTTCTGATTTTTATTATTTCCTTCCTTCTGCTGATTTGGGGCTTGTTTGTTGTTCTTTTTCCAGTACCTTTAGGTGCACTTTTAGATTGTCTACTTGGGATTTTTCTTTTTTGTTGAGGTAGGCGTGAATTGCTATAAACTTCCCTTGTAGAACCGCTTTTGCTGTATCGCACAGGTTTTGAAATGTCGTGTTTTCATTTTCATTTGTCTCCAAGAATTTTTTGATTTCTTCTTTGATTTCTTCATTCACTCAATCATTGTTCAGTAGCATTTTGTTCAATCTCCACATTTTTTTGGCTTCTCTGGTTTTCTTTCTGTAGTTGATTTCCAGTTTCATACCTTTGTCATCAAAAAAGATGCATGGTATTATTTCAATTTTCTTAAATTTATTGAGACTTGTTTTGTTGCCTAATATGTGATCAGTCCTGGAGAATGATCCATGGGCATTTGAAAAGAATGTGTATTCTGTGGTTTTTGGATGGAATGTTCTGTATATATCTTCTAAGTCCATCCGGTCTAATGTGTCCTTTAAGGTCAGTGTTTCCTTATTGATCTTCTGTTTGGATGATCTATCCATTGGTGTAAATGGAGTGTTAAAGTCACCTACTATTATTGTTTTACTATCTGTTTCTCCTCTTATGTCTTTTAATAATTGCTTTATATATTTAGGTGCTCCTATGTTGGGTGCATAGATATTTAAAAGTGTTATATTTTCTTGTTGGATTGTTCCCTTTATCATTATGCAGTGCCAATCTTTGTCTCTTATTACAGTTTTTGATTTAAAGTCTATTTTGTTGGATATAAGTATTGCTACCCCCACTTTCTTTTCTTTGCCATTTGCATGGAATATCTTTTTCCATCCTTTCACTTTCAGTTTGTGAGTGTCTGTAGGTCTGAAGTGTGTCTCTTGTATGCAGCATATACATGGAGCTTGTTTTTTTTATCCAATTGGCCAGCCTATGGCATTTGATTGGAACATTTAGTCCATTGATATTTAAAGTAGCTATTGATAAATATGTATTTATTGCCATTTTGTCACGTTTCTTTTTTCTGGGCCTTTTAGTATTTCTTCTCTGTTCCTTTCTTTTTCTCTTGCTCTCTTCCCTTTTGTTTTGATGGCTATCTTTAGTAATATGTTTAATTTCTTTTGTTTTACTTTTTGTCCTGCTTGTTATAGGTTTCTGATTTGTGGGTACCATGAGGATCCTATTTAATATACTAAGCATATAACAGTCTATGTTGAGTTGATAGACTCTTTAGCTTGACCTCTTTCTAACAGCTCTACTTTTGCACTCCCCTCCTCCCACATTATGTGTTTTTCACATCTTATATAGTCTTTTGTTTAGTGTGTGCCTATCCCTTACCCTCGTATCATTGAAATGGGTGATTTTAGTACATTTGTCTTTTAACCTTCATATTATCTTCACAGGTGGTTGATCTGCTGCCTTTACTATATTTTTACCTTACAAGTAATTTTATTGCCTGTTTTTTGTTGTTGTTGTTGTTTTGGGGTTTTTATGATTATTTTTTTAATCTCTATTTGTGGTCATTGATTTCCCACTTAAATAAGTCCCTTCAGCATTTCTTGTAGAACTGGTTTCTTGGTTATGAACTCCTTTAATTTTTGTTTGTCTGGGGACCTCTTTATCTCTCCTTCTATTCTGAATGACAACCTTGATGGATAGAGTATTCTTGGCTGTAGGTTTTTTCCTTTTAGCACCTTACATATGTCGTGCCATTGTCTTCTCACCTGTAGGGTCTCAACTGAGAAGTCCACTGACAGCTTGATGGGCTTCCCTTTATATGTCACTTGTGGCCTTTCTCTTGCTGCTTTTAGGATTCTCTCTTTGTCTTTAATTTTGGACATTTGGATTGTAATATGTCTTGGTGTGGGTGTCTTTGGGCTTCTCTTGTTTGGAGCTCTCTGTGCTTCCTGAACTTGGATGTCTGTTTCCTTCCTCAGGTGAGGAAAATTTTCCTCTATTATTTCTACAAATAAATTTTCTGCCCCTTTGTCTCTCTCTTCTCCTTTTATTCTTTGAAAATTATAAGATTTGAGTTTCAAAATCCAAAAACAAGCATCTTATAATAGCTTGTCAAAACAGCATTATAGGTACACTATATGTGTTTTAACTCCTTTATTAACTTTCAAAATGTGATATAGTTACTGAAGAGAAGGGAAGAAAATGCACACTACAGCAATTCCTGCAGCAAACTTTGGATCACATGCCATTCCATGATATGCTGCTCCCACTTAATCAAGATAACTAATAATGAATAGTTATGAAGTTTAATCAATTTAGATAACCAATAACTAAGTAACAAAATTTTTCCTGTGGATAAATGCATTTTAAGTTATTAATAACTTAATGACCTTTTAAGAATTGGGTTCCTCAATAAAGCTATGCTTCCTTTAATACACAAATATTACATATCATGTCTAATGCTTTCAATTATTCTGTATTGGGTAATCTCCCATAGTTCCTACAAAGGTTAAGTTCTAAAGGCTACTTTAACATCAAATGATACACAGCCTAAAACCAAGCAATACCTAATTCTTCCAAAAAATTAATCACCACTGTTGTCACAACTGGATGAATGTAATTCTAAGAATTAAGAATCAGGAAACTTTACTATCATGATTTGCATATAATGAGCCCCTAAAGTATGTAAACAGTGTTGGATTGGAGGACAGGGAGAGAAGAGACAGAATATGCAGTAGACTCACCAAGAAAAAGAAAGACAGGAGGTAGAAAGTGACCTCACTCATTTTAGTCCTTATTTAATGTTGCTCCTGAATCCCCAAATCTGACTTTAAATTCCACAGGAGACACCAATAGATTTATAAATGTATTCTGTATTATTTAAGATCTTCAGAATTGTGTTTTTTGTTTTTTTTATCTAAAATAAACAAAATTGTAAAATAAAAATCTACATAAAGACTCTTGAAAGAAACAGTACAAGTAGTTAAATAGCTACACCTTAGATCAGTATAGAAATACCAGAAGGTAACCACATTACTATTAAATATGTCGTATTGTAACCAGCTTCATATGCAATTATTGCATTCTCTTAACTAACTTACATTTTATTTAACATTAAAATGATGGTTTCAGCTATTTACTCCTGAAAAAATCTGTACAACCATAGAGGCCCAAGTTTATCCTAAGGCTTTCATATTTTCCAGTTCATTACATTTCCGTAGGTAAACAGTCCACTTTGAGAATAATGGCCTACCATGATTTAGTGCTTTACGTTGTTATCAGATTTTTATATTTTGCATTTTGCCAACACAGAACTCATACAATCTTTCTTTGAAGTATCTTGTGATTATACATAATAAATTTTGTATATTATTTTTATAGCTAATATACCAAATAATTTGATAAACCCTACATCAATGCAAATAAGGTAGTTACATTAATAAGTATGCCATATCATAAGACCTTTGAAACAAAAATTTTTATTTCCATGACCCCAATCTTTGTAGTACTTCATCAGCATCCCCATTAGAGGAAATCTTATTTTGATCTGACCAGACCTCCAAAGAAGTTCACATAACAGTCACTTTAAGCTGGGAAAACATCTGAAAACAGAAGACACATGATACACAGTTTTAGGTTACATAAATATAACATTACATCTGTATACGTAATGTTAATATATTCAATTTACTATTTTTTGGAGATGAAATCCACTGGGGGATGAAACTAGTTAGTAAGACTACTTTTTATAAAAGCGCAAGAGCTATTAATACAAGTTAGTGCATTAATAAGAATATTTCTTATTTAAATGTGAAAAATAAATAAAGTGTTGATAAGACTAAAGATATGAACAACTTTATAAGCTGCAATGCCACTCTAGAGCACATGTAATTATACTGAAAGACAAATTTTGTTTAATTACTAGTAAAACCTACTAACCTACAGCATTTTAAATGAATATAAAATATAAAATGTTAAAATATTGCAGTGCTCAATTGGAAGGACAAAAGCACAATTAAGATTTACTGAGTGCTTAGTAAGTTTTAATCATAAACCTAAGAACTTTAGTAATCAATAATTTTGAAATGAGATGGTTGTGATTATCTTTATCTTTCCACATAGAGAAATTAAGGATCAAAAGTTGTTAAGATTGCAACAACTGTTAAGGGTGAGAACGAGGATTCAAATCTCTGAATAGCTAAACTAATGTCTTTTTTGTCTGCTGCAGTGTGCTGCCATCATTTGTCTTCATCCAAATAAGACAACAAGACCATATATCCTGGATCAACAACGTACTTTGTAAACGCAGAGGTCTGAGTACCATAACAATAAACAATTTCAAGAATACATCCTCATTCAAGGAAGCAAATGTCATAATACTTTCTCTGAAATGCTTCTAATTGTGTGTGCAAACATATTTCTAAGTGTTTGCTGAAAACATAAAACATGGCAGCTTGAGATCTTCAATAACCTCCAGTAAGTTAGCAGAAGACTGCTGACAGAAAATAATATAGAATGGATAGAGTTCTCTGATACAGACAAGAGAGTTACCATTCTCCCAGCTCTTTAGAGACTGTTTGCACTTTGCTATTTTGCTGTATGTAACCTTCCCCAATAAACCATATTGAATATTTACACAACACAGCAGGTGTAGCATGAGTGAGGGTGATCCTTTGCAAGAATAAACATATGAAAAGCAAGACAAAAGAAAACAAAAATATGGTTTTGGAAATGAATCCACATATGTCAATAATCATAAATTATCAACAGATTAAACACTAGGCAAATGACAGACTTTAAGAAAATCCACTATGTGCAAATTAAAATAAAAACCCTTAAATTATAAAGACATACACATGCTAAGAGTCAAAGCGTGAAAATGCATAACAGGACAATACTAGACAAAAAGCATGTTATATGATAGTTATAGTAATTAACATAATAGTTACATCATTATGAAGAAAGCTTAAAGCCAAAACATGGGCATAATAATTATCACAACATATTTATAAAATATTCAATTCATCAGAAAGATGGAAGTATTCTAAACTTACTTATAACTAATAGCATAGCAACAAATGTATTAAACAAAATTTAACAGAATTATAAATAGAAATTGACTATGATAGTGAGGGATTTTTACACAGTTGTCTAATCATTAATAGATCAAGCAGACAAATTAACAAAGATATACAAGATTTTAAAAGCTCATGGAAGATTTTGGACATAATATGCATATATAAAAGCCCATATAAAACAATGAGAGAATATATATATTTTTTCAAATATACATGAAAGTTTGATATAAGTTGTCATATTAAGTGATAAGACAGTTCTTTGAATATAAAATACAGCTTGACTTAGATCACATGGTCCAACCACATTGGAATTCAGTTAGAGTAGATTTGATAAAAAGTATTTTAACAATGTTATTTTTACTTATATGGATAACTCTATTGTGGTTATATTAGATAATTATCTTATTCTAGGTAAAGCACACTGAAAAAAAAAAGCTCCACGATGCAATTTACAACTTACTTTCAAATGGAGAGAGTATAAGTGATAATGTGATATAATATTAACAGTAAGTCTAAGTAAAGAGAATATACATCTTCTTTGTATTATTCTTATTCTTGCAACTTCTCTGAAAGTTTGAAAATATTTCCAATTAAAATGTTTAAAACGTGAAGATGAAATGAAGATAATTTCAGATGAACAAAAGCTGAAGAGAATTTATCAACAGGCTGAACAGAAATGTCAGAAAACAGGCCTACAAGAAGGAATGAAGACCTTTGAAAGTGGTAAATATATGGGGGGAAATGAAATATGGCTTTCTGTCCTTAATTTCTTTAAACAATAATTGAATATTTAATTTTAAATGATTTATTTTGGTTTTTCTATTAATTAAGTCATGCCATCTGAAAACAGTCGTTTTACTTCTTTCTTTCCAATTGGGATACCTGTTTTTTCTCTCTTGCCTAATTGCTCTGGCTGGGTCTTATAGTACTGTGCTGAATAGAAGGAGCAAGAATACACATGTTGTCTTATTCCAGATATTCCAAAACTTTTCAGCCTTTCCTCACTGAGTATGATGTTAGCTGTGTGCTTGTAATAAATGGGCTTTATTATGTTGAGATATGTTCCCTCTATACTCACTTTGTTGAGAGTTTTACCATAAAGGATGTTAAATTCTGTCAAATGCTTTTCCTGCATCTATTGAGATGGTCATATAATTTTGAGGCATTATTCTGCTAATGTGGTATATCATATATATTAATTTGCATATGTTGAATCGTTCTTGCATGCCAGAGATAAATCCCACTTGTTCATGTTGTATGATCCTTTTATTGTGCTGTTGAATTTGGTTTGCAAATATTTTGCTGAGAATTTTTGTATCTGTATTCATCAGGGATATTGGCCTGCAATTTTCTTGTCTGGTTTTAGTATGAGGGTAATGCTGACTTCATAATATGAAATTGGAAATATTCTCTCCTCTTCAATTTTTGGAAGTACTTGATAAGTATTAGTATTAAATCTTCTTTAATGTTTGGTAGAATTTACCAGTAAAATCATCTGGTCTGTAACATTTCTTTGTTGGAAAATTTTTGGTTACCATTTCAGTCTCGTTACTTGTCACTGTTCTGTTCAGATTTTCTATTTCTTTGTGATTCATTCTTGCTGGTTTGTATGTTTCTAAAAATTTACCCATTTCTTCTAGGTTATTCAATTTCTTTGTGCATAATTGTTCATATTACTCTCTTATAATCACTTTAATTTCTGCGATATCAGTTGTAATCTCTCCTCTTTCATTTCTGATTTTTTTCTCTTTGTCTTAGTTTAGCCAAAGACTTTTCAATTTTGTTTATCTGTTAGAATTAGCAGCTCAGTTTCATTGATCTTTTCTATTGTATTTCTAGTTTCTACTAGCATTTATTCATTTATTTCTATTATTCATTTATTTCTGTTCTGATCTTTGTTATTTTCTTCCTTCTGCTAACTTTGGGATTAGGCTCTTCCTCTTCTGGTTCCTGAGGTATAAAATTAGATTAGTTATTTGAGATCTTATTGCTATGAACTTCCCTGTTAAAACTACTTTTGCTATATCTCATAAGTTTTGGAATGTTTTCTTTCCATTTTCATTAGTCTCAAGATATTTTTTTATTTCTCGTTTGATTTCTTCTTTGACTCATTGGTTGTTCAGGAGCTTGTATTTCAATCTGCAAACATTTCTGAATTTTTTATTTTTTCTCCTGATAGTTTCATACTATTATGGTCAGAAAATATACTTGATATAATTTTAATCTTATTAAATTTCTTAAGACTTGTTTGGTGGCCTAACATATGATCTATCTTTGAAAGGTTCCATGTGCACTTGAGAGGAATCTATATGCTTCTGCTGTTGGATGGGATGTTCTATATATGTCCGTTAGGTTTATTTGGTTTACAGTGTAATTTAAGTCCAATTTTTCCGCATTGATTCCCTGTCTGGATGTTCTATCCAATGTAGAAAGTAATGTATTGAAGTCCCTTCTATTATCATATTTCTGTCTACTTATTTCTTGAGATGTGTTAATATTTGCATTATATATTCAGGAGCACTGATGTTGGGTGCATTTTTTTTTTGCAATCATTGTTTCTTCTTCACGAATTGACCCCTTCATCATTATTTAATGACCTCTTTCTCTCTTATTATCATTTTTGACTGATAGTCTATTTTGTCTAATATAAGTATACTGACCCCTGCTCTCTTTTAGTTTCCATTTGCATGGAATATCTTTTTCCATCCCTTCACTATGAAGTCATGTATGTCCTTATACTTAATGTGAGTCTTTTGTTGACAGCAATATTTGGGCCTTGGTTTTTTCATCCATTTAACCATTCTCTGTCTTTTGATTGGAGAATTTAGGCCATTTTCATTTAAAGCAATTATTGATAGGTAAGGACTTACTATTGCCATTTTATTCATTGTTTTCTGTGTGTTTTCCATATTCTGCACTCCTTATTTCTCTCTTGCTTTCTTCCCTTGTAATTTGATGATTTTCTGTAGTGGAATGCTTTGATTCCTTTCTCTTCATTTTTTGTTTATCTTTTATAGGTTTTTGCTCTGTGATTACTATGAGGCTTACATAAAGCATCTTATAAAGTCTATTTTAAGCTGGTAGCCACTGAACTTGGTTTACATAAAAAATAGCATTTCTACTGCTGCCTACATTTTATGTTGTTGATGTCACGATTTACATGTTTTTGTATTGTGTGCTCATTAAGCAACTATTGTACCTACAGTTATTTTTAATTCTTTTGTCCTTTAATCTTTAAACCAGAGATTGGAATGATACAGGTGAAATGAAACTGTTCTTTTTACCATTTTGTGGGTTATTCTTGTTTTATTCAAACCTCTGTTACTGCACCTTCTTAAATTAACTCCTGACCTCTCCCAGACTATTTTTGCTCTTATGTAGCTGTCTAACTGTTGTTGTTTGTGGGGAGATGGAGGATGGGATCACATATTCCGTCATTGTCTTTCTAAACAACACACCTTGAACAACCTAGGAGTCAAAGGAGAAATCACAAAGGAAATTAGAAAATGTCTTTGGGCACGTGAAAACAAAAATACAACTCACCAAACTTATGTGATGTAGCGAAAGTGGTAGTAAGAGAGAGGAATAGGGTTATAAACATCTACCGTAAAAAGAATAAAAATCTCAAATAAACACCATCACTTTATACCTCAAGGAACTAGAAAAAGAAGAACAAACTAAGCTGAAGTTAGAAGGAATGAAAGAACAAATATGAAAGCAGAAATAAACAAAATAGAGATCAGAAAAAATCCACAAAACTGTTAGCTTTTTGAAAGCAGCAACAAAATTAACTAAATTTTCATTAGATTATCCAAGGAAAAAAGACAGAATATTCAAATAAATAAAATCATATATGAAAAGGGAGTCATTATAATTGAGGCCACAGAAATTAAAATTATTATAAGAGAATACTATGCAAAAGTATATGCCATCACATTGGAATAACCTACAATGAATAGATAAATTCCTAGAAACATACAACCTATCAAGACTTAATCACAAAGAAATAGAAAATCTTAACAGAACTATAGCTTTAAGGAGATTGAAATAGTAATCAAAAAATCTCTCAACAAAGAAAAGCCCAGAACCAAATGGCTCCACTGGTGAATCCTGCCAAACATTTAAAGATGAAATAACACCAGTCTTTCTCAAATTCTTCCAAAAATCAGAGAGGAGAGAACAATTCCAAATTCATTTTACAAGGTTAACCTAACCCTGATAGCAAAGTCAATGAAGACAGCAAAGAAAAGAAAACTACAGAACAATATTTCTTTTTAATATAGGTGAACAATACTAGTAAACTCAATCCGGTATCACATTAAAATATCAAAACCATGATCAAGTGAGATTTATGACTGGGATGCAAGGATGTTTTAACAAATGAAAATTAATTTGTATGATATACCACATTAATAAAATAAAGGATAAAATCATAGGCTCACCTCAGTAAATGCAGAAAAAGCATATTACAAAATTCAACACTCTTTCATGATAAAAACACTCAACGCTATGAATGGTCATAAACTATCTCAACATAAAAAGTTGAAAAACCCAGAATTAATATACTCAACGTTGAAAAACTGAAAGCTTTCTCCAGAAGATCAGGAAAAGACAAGAATACCCACTCTCACTACTTATATTCAATCTTGTACTGGAACTTTTAGCCATAGCAATTAGGCAGGATAAAGAAATAAAAAGCATACAAATCAGAAAGGAAGAAGTAAAATTATCTCTGTTCACAGATGACATGATCTTATATATAGAAAACCTGAAAGATTCCACACACACAAGAAATTTAGAATAAATAAATTCAGCAAAATTTCAAGATATGAAATCAACGTTCAAAAAGTATTTGTGTTTTTACACATGATCAGCAGTCTAAAAATGAAATTAATTAATCCTATTTACAATAGCATCAAAAACAATAAAATACTTAGAAATAAGCTTAACCAAAGAGGTGACAGACTTTTACACTGGAGATTGAAAAACATTCAAAAGAAATTAAAGGCAAAAATGAATAGAAAGCTAAGCCACACTCATGAATTATAAGATTTAATACTGTTAAAATGTCCATACTACCCAAAGTGACATACAGATTCAATGCAATCTTTATTAAAATTTCAATGTCATTTTTCTTACCAAAATGTAACAAAACTAAAATTCATATGGAACCAAAAATGGCCCTGATCAGGCAAAACAATCTTGAGAAATAGGAATAAAGCAAGAGGCCTCACACTTCCTGATTTGAAAACATTCAAAAGCACAAGTAATTGAACAGTGTGGCACTGGCATACAGACAGATATATAAACCAATAAAACAGAATAGAGAGCTCAGAAATCATCCCACATGTCTATGGTCAACTGAGCTTTGAAAAGGGTGCCAAGAATAACCAATGGGGAAAGAATAGTTTCTTCAAAAAATGGTGTTGGGAAAACTGGCTATCCAGAAACAAGCAATGAAATTTTACCTTGTTTAACATCACAAACAAAAAAAACTAAAAAATAATTAAATACTTAAATGTAAGGCCTAAAATTGTAACTTCCTAGAAGATAAAATACAGGAAAAACTTCATATCAGTGGTCTTGGGTAATGACACCAAAAGAACAGACAACAAAAGCAAAAGTAAACAAGTCAGATTACATCACACTAAAAATCTTCTGCACAATCAAGGAAACGATCAACAGAATGAAAAGACAACCTACAGAATGAGAGAGAATATTTACAAACCATGTATCTGATAAAGGGTTAATATCTAAAATATATAAGCAATCATCATGGTGGTGTAGGATGCTCCCTTGGTCTCTCCCCTTCAATCTACAAAGAGTAAGACATCCATAACTCAACAATGGCTACATTTCTTAACACAACAGGATGCTGTAGAGATCCACACATTGGTACATACAAAGGTGGGTGGGTTGGAGCACATAGAGGAGGGAACTGGGTGAACAGTGGAGGCAGTGTCCACATTCTGGACCCCTGGCTATAGTGACTAAGCCAGCTCCCCTAAGCCACAGAGAACCTGGTAGCAGCAGCAAAGACATGCACACAACTCTGGCCTCCTGACCACAGTGGTACCTATGGCCAAAGGGAACAGAGTAACAGCAGAGGTGAAGGCCTACAATCCCAACAGTCTGGCAGAAGCTCACAGCCTGATAGCAACAGTGGAGATGCGCACATGATTCTGGCTTCCTGACTGCAGTAGTGCCTTCTGCCACAAGGAATTGAGCAACAGCACGGGCAGTGTGCACAAACCTGGTTCCTTTTCCCACTTCTCCTTTCCTCTACCACAGCCATGATTGTGACCCATGTGTTCCCAGACATGGTGGAGGCATCCACCACACCTGTGCCTCTGTCATAAAGCCAGTGACTGCAGCAACACCAGCAACATCATTGTACCCCAGAGGTGCAAACAGCAAAGATGAGGGTACCAGTGACACCTCTAATAGAGACAGTGGAGGGTGAAAAGTACCAATCCTCAAATATAGCCAGAGGTGCTCAGGTAAAGGAAACCAAAAATTAGTGCTATAGCACTATCTACTAAAAAACAAAAGAAAGACCTCTAATCTCCAACTGGTCTTCTAGAGCAAGCCAATTGGTTGAATACTTAGAATCAAAGCAATCAAAGCTATACCAAAATAAGAAAAATGTTTGCTACAACAAATGCACCAACAGAGGAGCAACTCCACAAGCAACATGAAAAGCCACAGTAACATGGCATCATAAAAAGAAAATAACAATGCTCCAGAAACCAAACTTAAAGTCATGGAAGATTATGATCTAATTGCTAAAGAATTCAAAATAACTGTCATGAAGAAACTTGATGAGCTACAAGAAATGTCAGAAAGACAGTTCAATGACCTTATGGATTAAATCAATAAACAGAAGGAATATTTTACCAAAGAGATTGAAACTCTGAAAAAGAACAACAGAAATCCTGGAGCTTAAGAACTCAATAAATGAGAGGAATAATGCATTAGAAAGCATTGGAAATAGAGCAGACCTATGGAGCAGACAATTAGTGAGCTCAAAGATAGAAACCTAGAAATGATACAAGTAGAAGAGGAGATAAAACTAAGAATTTTTTAATGTAGAAATTCTACAGGAATCATCTGACTCCATTAGAAAGAGCAACATAAGGATAATGGGTAGCCCAGAATGAGAAGAGAGATAAGGGAACAAAGAGCTTACTTAAAGAAATAATACCTGAGAACTTCCCAAACCTAGGAAAGGAACTGGATGTACAAATCCATGAAGTTAGTAGAACATACAATTATCTCAATGCAAAAATACCTTCTCTAAGACATGTGATAATCAAACTGTCAAAAGTTGATGACAAAGAAAGAATATTAAGGGCAACCAGTGGGGAAAAACCCAATAAAACTACAAGGGGACTCCCATTAGGCTGTCAGCAGATTTCTCAGCAGAAACTCTATAGGCCAGAAGAGAGTGGAATGATATATTCAAAATATTGAAAGATAAAAACTGTCAACTATTTTATCCATCAAAGTTATCCTTCAGGTATGAATAAGAAATAGAGGCTTTCCAAGACAAACAAAAGCTGAGGGAGTTCATTGCCACTAGACCTCCCTTACAAGAAATGTTGGAAGGATGTCTCCTATCTGAAAGGAAAAGGCAAAGGTAGACAAAGAATTGAGCAAGCTGATAAATAGACAGAAAGAATCAGAAAATTGCAACTCTATGTCAGAATAGGTTAATAAAGACTTAATTATAACATAAATGTTAAAGGGAATGGAAGCATTAAAAATAACTATAACCACTTCAATTTGGTAATTAACTCACAACATAAAAAGGGATAATTTGTGAGAACAAATACATAGAAGGGGAAGAGGAAAATGATGAATCTAGTATTTTCAAATTAAGATTAGATGCTATCAGCATAATAAAGAACAGTCTTATCTATGAGACGTTTTATACAAACCTCATGGTAACAACAAATAAAAATTCAGAGCAGGGATATTAAACATAAAAAAAGAGGAAACTGAGGAAAACATCATAGAAAAAACACCAAACTGAAATGGCAGACAGAAACACAAGCCAAAAGAAACAATGGAAATATACAGCAACCAGAAAACAAAAGATAAAGTGGTACTACTAAGTCCACATATATCAATAATAATCCTAAATGTAAATGGAATGAATTCACCAATCAAAAGACACAGAGTGTCCAGATGGATTAAAAAGCAAGACCCTGGGGGCCAGCCCTGTAGCTGAGTGGGTAAAGTTCCATGCACTCCACTTTGGCGGCTCAGGTTCACAGGTTCAGATCCTGGATGTGAACATACTTGACTCATCAATCATGATGTGGAGGCACCACACATACAAAATAGAGGAAGGTTGACACAGATGTTAACTCAGAGCTAATCTCCCTCAAGCAAAAAAAGAGGAAGGTTGGGAGTGGATGTAGATCAGATCAAATCTTCTTCACCAAAAAGGAAAAGCAAGACCTAACAATATGCTGCCTCCAGGACACTGATCTCAGCTCTAAAGACAAACATGGACTCAAAGTGAAGGGATGGAAGATGATACTCCATGTAAAGGGCAACCAAAAGAAAGTGAGTATAGCCATACTTATATTAGGCAGAAGACTTCAACAAAGATGATAAGTGAGAAAAATGGACATTAAATAATGATAAAGGAGACAATCCATCAAGAAGACATAACATTTATTAATATATATGCACCCAACATAGGAAAACCAAAATGTATAAAGCAACTATTAACAGACATAAAGGGAGAAATTGACAGCAACATAATAATTGTAGGGAACTTTAATAACCCACTTACATTAATGGGTAAATCATCTATACAGAAAGTCAACAAGAAAACATTGGCCTTAAATGAAACATTAGACCAGATGTACTTAATTAGATATATATAGAATGTTGCATCCACAAGAAGCAGAATACACATTCTTCTCAAGTGCACATAGAACATTCTCAAGTCCTTGACCATATGTCCATATGTTGGGAAAGAAACAAGTTTCAATAGATTTAAGAAGATTGAAATCATATCAAGGCATCCTTTCTGAACACAATGATATGAAAGTAGAAATAAACTACAAGATGAAAGCTGGAAAAATCACACATATGTGAATACCGAGCAACATGCTCCTGAAGAACTACTGAATCAATAAAGAAATTAAAAACTATCTGGAGTCAAATGAAAATGAATACATGATATACCAAAATTTATGGGATGCAGTACAAGTAGTACTAAGAGGGGAGTTTATAGTAATACAGGCCTGCCTCGAGAAACAAGAAAATTCTCAAATAAACAACCTAACGTTACACATAGAGGAACAAGACAAAGAAGAAGAAACAAAACTTGAAGTTAGTAAAAGGAAGGATACAATAAAAATCAGAGTGGAAATAAGTGAAATAGAGAATACAAAGACAATAGAAAAGATCAATGAAACTAAGAACTGGTTTTTCAAAAAGATAAATAGAACTGACAAACCTTTAGCTAGACTCAATAAAAAAAAAGAGAGAGAGAAAGTTCAAACAAATAAAATCAGAAATGAAAGAGGAGAAATGACAATAGAAACTACAGAAATACAAAAGATTCTAAGACAATACTGTTAAAAGCTATATGCTAAGAAATTGGCTAACCTAGAAGAAATGCATAGATTCATAGAATCATACAATCTCTCAAAACTAAGTAAAGAAGAAACAGAGAATTGGAATAGACCAATCACTAGTAAAAAGATTGAAATAATAATAAAAAATCTCCTAAAAAACAAAAGTCTAGGACCAGACAGCATCTCTGCTGAATTCTACCAAACACTCAAAGATTTAATACCTATCCTTCTCAAAGTCTTCCAAAAATTGAAGAGAAGAGGACTCTTTCCAACTCATTTTACAAGGCTCCCATCACCCTGATAAGAAAACCACACAAGGACAACACAAGAAAAGAAAACTACAGGGCAATAACACTGATGAACATAGATGCAAAGATCCTCCACAAAATATTAGCAAATTGAATATAAGAATACATTAAAAGGATCATATACAACCATCATGTGTGATTTATTCCAGGGATACAAGGATGGTTCAATATGCACAAATCAATCAACAAGATACATCACATTAACAAAATTTAGCATAAAAATCATACAACCATCACATTAGTTGCAGAGAAAGCATTTAACAAGATTCAGCATATGTTTATGACAGAAACTACCAATGAAGTGGGTTGCAAAGAAAGTACCTCAACAAAATAAAGGGCATATATAACAAACACACAGCTGACATCATACTCAATGGTAAAAAACTGAAAGCTATCCCTCTAAGAACAGGAACAAGACAAGGATGCCCACTCACTCTTGCCACTCTTATTCAACATATATTGGAAGTCTTAGCCATAGCAATTAGGCAAGAAAAAGTCATAAAAGTCATCTAAATTGGAAAGGAAGAAGTAAAACTGTCACTATTTCTGGATGACAAGATTTTATATATAGAAAACCTTAAAGAATCCACCAAAGAAGTATTGTAAATAATAAATGAATACAATAAAGCTTTAGGGTACAAAATCAACATACAAAAATCATTTGTGTTTCTATACACTAATAACAAACTGATAGAAGGAGACACCAAGAAAATGATCCTACTTATAATCACAACAAAAATAAAATACATAGGAATAAATTTAACCTACGAGATGAAAGACCTGTACACCAAAAATAAGATGTTGAAAGAAATCAAAGAAGGCACAAAGAAATGGAAAGATATTCCAAACTCTTGGATTGTAAGAATTAACATAGTTAAAATGTCCAGATTACCCAAAGCAATCTACAGATTCAAGGCAATCCTATCAAAATCCCAACATTTTCATGGAAATATAACAAAGCATCCTAAAATTTATATGAAACAGAAGACCCCAAATAACCAAAGCAATTCTGGGGGGGTGGGGAGGGGGAAGAAAAACAAAGATGGAGGTATCACACTCCCTGATTTCAAAGTATACTATAAAGATATAGTTATCAAAATAGCATGATATTGGCAGAGAAACATACACACAGATCAATGAAACAAAATTAAGAGCCCAGAAATAAACCCACACATATATGGACAGCTAATTTTCAACAAAGGGGCCAAGAACATACAATGGAGAAAGGAACGTCTCTTTAATAATCGTTGTTGGGAAAACTGGACAGCCACATGCAAAAGAATGAAAATAGACCATTGTCTTACACCACAGACAAAGACTAACTCAAAATGGATTGAAGACTTGAATGTAACCTGAAACCATAAAATTCCTAGGAGAAAACATAGGCAGTATGCTCTTTGACATTGATCTTAGCCGTATCTTTTTAAATATATTTCCTGCAGCAAGGGAAATAGAAGAAAAAATAAAGAAATGGGATTACATCAAACTAAAAAGCTTTTGCACAGCAAAGGAAATAATGAACAAAATAGAAGGACAACCTGCTAATTGGGCGAAGATATTTGCAAATCATACACCTGATAAGGGTTTAATATCCAAAAAATAAAAAGAACTATACAACTCACCAAAAAACAAACAACCCAATTAAAAAATGGGTAGAGGATCTGAACAGACATTTTTCCAAAGAAGATATACACATGGCCAATAGGCACATGAAAAGATATTCAACATCACTAATTATTAGGGAAATGCAAATCAAAACTATATCTCTTCACACTCATCAGAATAGCTATTATCAAAAACATAAATAAATGTTGGAGAGGATCTGGAGAAAGGGGAATCCTCATACTCTGCTGATGGGAATGTAAATTGGTGCAGGCACAATGGAAAAAAGTATGGAGATTCCTCAAAAACTTAAGAATATAACTACCTCGTAATACAGCTATTCCACTTCTAGGTACTTATCCAAAGAATATAAAAACAATAATTTGAAAAGATGTTTGCACCCTTATATTCATTGCAGCATTATTTACAATAGCCAAGACATGGAAACAACCTAAGTGCCCATCGATGTATGAATGGACAAAGAAGGTGTGGTATATATATACACACATATATAGTTACACAAACGTACACACATATACAAAATGAAATACTACTCAGCCACAAAAAAGATGAAATCTTGCCATTTGTAACAACCTGGATGGACCTCGAGGGTATTATGCCAAGCGAAAGAAGTCAGATGGATAAAGACCAATACCATATAATTTCACTCATATGTGGAAGATAAAACATAGATACAGAGAACAGATTGGTGGTTAGTTGATGGGAAATGGGGTGAGGTAAGGGCAAAATGGTCAAAAGGAGACATTTGTATGGTGATGGGTGAAAACTAGACTTTCAGTGGTAAATACGATGTAGTGTATACAGAAGTTGAACTGTAATGATGTACACCTGAAATCTACATAATGTTGTAAACCAGCATTACCTCAATAAGTTAATTAATTAAGGAGAAAAATCAAAGAGTAAAATAAAGTATACGAGGATATCCTATAATTCAATAGCAAAATATTGAGGCTTAGCATCACTAATCATCAGGGAAACGCAAACAGAAACCACAATGATGTCACTCCATGCCTTTTTGGATAGCTATTATTATTTTTTTTAATTTTTTTTATTAAGATTATCATAGATTACAGCCTTGTGAGATTTCAGTTGTACATTATTGTTAGTCTTATTGTGGGTACACCACTTCCCCCTTTGTGCCCTCCCCCCACCCCCCCTTTCCCCTGGTGACCACCAATCAGTTCTCCTTGTCTATATGTTATCTTCCACTTATGAGTGGGGTCATATATAGTTCGTCTTTCTCTGTCTGGCTTATTGTGCTTAACCTAATACCCTCGAGGTCCATCCATGTTGCTGCGAATGGACCAATTTTGTCCTTTTTTATGGCTGAGTAGTATTCTATTGTGTATATATACCATATCTTCTTTATCCAATCATCAGTTTCTGGGCATGTAGGTTGGTTCCAAGTCTTGGCTATTGTAAATAATGCTGCAATGAACATAAGGGTGCAAAGGACTCTTGGGATTTCTGATTTCAGGTTTTTAGGATAGATACCCAGGAGTGGGATGGCTGGGTCATAAGGTATTTCTATTTTTAACTTTTTGAGATATTTCCATACTGTTTTCCATAGTGGCTGTACGAGTTTGAATTCCCACCAACAGTGTATGAGGGTTGCTTTTTCTCCACAACCTCTCCAACATTTGCCGCTCTTGGTTTTGGATGTTTTTGCCAATCTAACGGGTGTAAGGTGATATCTTAGTGTGGTTTTGATTTGCATTTCCCTGATGATTAGCAATGATGAACATTTTTTCATGTGTCTATTGGCCATACTTATATCTTCTTTTGAGAAATGTCTGTTCATGTCCTCTGCCCATTTTTTGATCGGGTTGTTTGTTTTTTTGTTGTTAAGCAGTGTGAGTTCTTTGTATATTATGGAGATTAACCCTTTGTCGGATAAGTAGCTTGTAAATATTTTTTCCCAATTAGTGGGCTGTTTTTTTGTTTCAATCCTGTTTTGCCTTGCCTTGAAGAAGCTCTTTAGTCTGATGAAATCCCATTTCTTTATTTTTTCTCTTGTTTCCCTCAACTGAGGAGTTACAGTGTCTGAAAAGATTCTTTTGAAACTGATGTCAAAGAGTGTACTGCCTATATTTTCTTCTAGAAGACTTATTGTTTCAGGCCTAATCTTAAGCTCTTTGATCCATTTTGAGTTTATTTTGGTGTGAGGTGAAAAAGAATGGTCAATTTTCAATCTTTTACATGTGACTGTCCAGTTTTCCCAGCAAAATTTGTTGAAGAGACTTTCTTTTCTCCAATGTATGCCCTCCACTTCTTCGTCGAAAATTAGCTGTCCATAGATGTATGGTTTTATCTCTGGGCTTTCAATTCTGTTCCATTGATCTGTGGACCTGTTTTTGTACCAGTACCATGCTGTTTTCATCACTGTAGCTTTGTAGTATGTTTTGGAATCGGGGATTGTGATTCCTCCGGCTTTGTTTTTCTTACTCAGGATTGCTTTAGCAGTTCGTGGTGTTCTGTTACCCCATATGAATTTTAGGATTCTTTGTTCAATTTCTGAAAAGAATGCCCTTGGGATTCTGATTGGGATAGCGTTGAATCTGTAGATTGCTTTAGGTAGTATGGACATTTTAACTATGTTTATTCTTCCAATCCATGTTCATGGAATGTCTTTCCATCTCTTTATGTCGTCGTCAATTTCTTTCAAGAAAGTCTTGTAGTTTTCATTGTATAAATCCTTCACTTCCTTGGCTAAATTTATCCCAAGGTATTTTATTCTTTTCGTTGCGATTGTGAATGGGATTGAGTTCTTGAGTTCTTTTTCTGTTAGTTCATTGTTAGTGTATAGAAATGCTACTGATTTATGTATGTTGATTTTATACCCTGCTACTTTGCTGTAGTTGTTGATTATTTCTAATAGTTTTTCTATGGATTCTTTGGGGTTTTCTATATATAAGATCATGTCGTCTGCAAACAGCGAGAGTTTTACTTCTTCATTACTCGGATTCCTTTTATTTCTTTTTCCTGCCGAATTGCTCTGGCCAACACCTCCAGTACTATGTTGAATAGGAGTGGTGAGAGTGGGCACCCTTGTCTTGTTCCTGTCCTCAGACGGATGGCTTTCAGTTTTTGTGCATTGAGTATGATGTTGGCTGTGGGTCTGTCATATATGGCCTTTATTATGTTGAGGTACTTTCCTTCTATACCCATTTTATTGAGGGTTTTTATCATAAATGGGTGTTGGATCTTGTCAAATGCTTTCTCTGCATCTATTGAGATGACCATGTGGTTTTTGCTTTTCAATTTGTTAATGTAGTGTATCACGTTGATTGACTTGTGGATGTTGAACCATCCCTGTGTCCCTGGTATAAATCCCACTTGATCATGGTGTATAATCTTTTTGATGTATTGCTGTATTCGGTTTGCCAGAATTTTGTTGAGGATTTTTGCATCTATGTTCATCAGTGATATCAGTCTGTAGTTCTCCTTCTTTGTGTTGTCCTTGCCAGGTTTGGGGTTCAGAGTGATGTTGGCTTCATAGAATGTGTTAGGGAGTACTCCATCTTCCTTAGTTTTCTGGAATAGTTTGAGAAGGATAGGTATTAAATCTTCTTTGAATGTTTCATAGAATTCTCCAGAGAAGCCGTCTGGTCACGGACTCTTGTTTTGGGGGAGATTTTTGATTACTAATTCTTTTTCTTTGCTTGTGATTGGCCTATTCAGATTCTCCATTTCTTCCTGGTTCCATTTGGGGAGATGTAGGACTCTAGGAATTTGTCCATTTCTTCTAGGTTGTTCAATTTGTTGGCATATAGTTTTTCATAGTATTCTCTTATGATCCCTTGTATTTCATTGGTATCTGTTGTTATTTCTCCTCTCTCATTCCTAATTTTATTTATTTGAGATTTCTCTCTTCTTTTCTTGGTTAGTCTGGCTAAGGGTTTGTCGATTTTGTTAATTTTTTTGAAGAACCAACTCTTTGTTTCATTGATCCTTTCTATTGTCTTTTTTGTTTCAATATCATTTGTTTCTGCTCATATTTTTATTATTTCCCTCCTCCTGCTGACTCTGGGCTTTGTTTGTTCTTCTTTTTCTAATTCTGTTAGGTGTTGTTTTAGGTTGCTTATGTGAGCTTTTTCTTATTTAGTGAGGTGAGCCTGTATTGCAATGAATTTCCCTCTTAGGACTGCTTTTGCTGCATCCCAAATGATTTGGTATGTCGTGTTCTTATTTTCATTTGTCTCCAGACACTGCTTGATTTCTTCTTTAATTTCTTCAATAATCCATTGTTTGTTCGGAAGCGTGTTGTTTAGTCTCCACATTTTTGCACCTTTCTGTGCTTTATTCTTGTAGTTGATTTCTAGTTTCATAGCATTATGATCAGAAAAGATGCTTGATATTATTACAACTCTCTTGTATTTATTGATGCTTGCTTTATTTCCCAAAATATGGTCAATCCTTGAGAATGTTGCATGCGCACTTGAGAAGAATGTGTAACCTGCTGTTTTGGATGAAGTGTTCTATATATATGTATTAAGTCCATCTTGTCTAATTTTTCATTTAATTCTAAAATTTCCTTGTTGATTTTCTGTCTGGATGTTCTGTCCATTGGTGTTAATGGTGTGTTGAGGTCCCCTACTATTATTGTATTGTTGTTGATGTCTTCTTTTGGTTCTGTTAAGAGTTGCTTTACAAATTTTGGTGCTCCTGTGTTGGGTGCGTATATATTTATAAGTGTTATGTCTTCTTGGTGGAGACTCCCTTTTATCATTATATACTGTCCCTCTTTGTCTTTCTTCATCTGTTTTGCTTTGAAATCTACTTTGTCTGATATTAGTATAGCGACACCAGCTTTCTTTTGTTCATTATTAGCTTGGAGTATTGTTCTCCATCCCTTCACTCTGAGTCTGTGTTTGTCTTTGGGGCTGAGGTGTGTTTCCTGGAGGCAGCATATTGTTGGGTCTTGTTCTTTGATCCATCCTGCCACTCTGTGTCTTTTGATTGGAGAGTTCAGACCATTTACATTTAGGGTGATTATTGAGATGTGTGGGCCTACCACTGCCATTTTATGTCTTGTTTTCCAGTTTTCTTCAATTTCCTTTGTTTCTCGTGCCATGGTTTAATCTGTTCTGATGAAGAGCTGCTACTCTCTGTTGTTGTCCTTCTACTTATCTCCTCTGCTCTTGGTTTTGTAGCCACTTCCCTTTTTGCGATTTTTCAGGAATGAGGGTTTTCCTGAGCATCTTTCCTCCATATTATCAGCCCTACTGTTCAGTGCATCTAGATTTTTCTTAATCTCCTCTCTTGTGTTCATTTCCAGTATTTCTGTTTGGTTCTTCTTTATCGTATCAAACTCTTTTGTGACATAGCTCCTCAACTTGTTGAGTTGTCTATCTGAATTCTCTCTTAACTCATCGAGTATTTTAGTGATGGCTGTTTTGAAGTCATCGTCATTTAGGTTACATATTTCACTTTCTTTGGGATTGTTTTCTGTGTATTTGTTATTTTCCTTCTGTTCTTGAGATTTAATATATTTTTTCATATTACTTGATGTTGTAGATTTGTGACTCCGCATAGAGATAGAGTTTAGTTAGTCCTTCCACTTGATTCTACTAGTGTGGTGGGGGAGCAGCTGTTTATACTGCACTATCCAGGAATCCTATCAGCTGTTGCTAACTGGGCCTGGGCCCCTCCTCGTAGTCACAGTGGTCCTGCGGGTTCCCTCTTCAGCTGTGGGGGCCATCATGGGGGGGGCTTCAGGCTGCTGGTGCCTACTGTTGCAGACAGCCTAGATGTGCTCCTTCCTTGGTGTCTGCCGCGGTGTTATGGGCTTTTCCAGTGGCCAGGGGCAGGATCACTTATATTTGCAGCTCCATCACTGTCGGCACCCACAAAATCTCACTTGTCCACTATGGGTCACAGCAGAGCTATTGGCATCTTCTACAGTCTGTGGTTAGCTCACCTAGCTATGCTCCTTTTGTCCCAAGGTCCTCTAGCCTTGTGGCTGCCGGATGGGTGCTCTCTATTAGTGGTGTGCAGAGGCTTTCGCTGAAGCTGTTGTGAGACTGGAGGGTTTCCCCCTAGGCTATGGAGCCTGGCTGCTGGAGCTCCACCCAGACTCAGTCCTCTCCAAGGGGATCTCTGGCTATCCTGTGCCCTGTCCGGCAGACAGTGGGGCAGGCAGCGGCAGCCGGCGGGCTGCTGCGCTGCTTAGGATTCTCTTCGGGACCCTCCGGTTGCTGTGGACACCAGGTGGAGCCTCCCCGCCAATGGCAGGCAGAGAATCTCCTTGTGGACTCAGGTGTGCAACTCTGAAGCCTCCCTCTGTGTTTAGGTGGAATTGCGGGGGGGCTTAGGTGGGGCTCTGGTCACCTGTTTCCACCGTTGCTCCTCCGGTGTGCAGTTCCTCCTGCCCTAGGTGTGTGCTGATGCTCCGGGGGCGTCCGCTGGAAGAAAGCTGCTTGCAGGTACTAGGCTGCTTGGTCGGGGTCGGAGAATTTTCCCCTGTCTCCACCTCCTCCTGGAGGGAAGTCCGACCGCCTTCCGATGTATAGCCGCATGGGTCTCTCAGGTGTCCCGAGATGCTGTATGGATATCCTTTGTTGAGCGATGAATGTCAATTTGTTGTAGATTCGAAGGGGAAGAGACAAAGAGGACTACTCACGTCGCCATCTTGGATCTTCCAGAACCATTATTTTTTAAAAGTACAGAAACTAACTAGTGGTGATGAGAATATGGAGAAATTGAAACACGGTTGGGAAGTAAAATGGTGCAGCTGCTACAGAAAACAGTATAAAATTCTGTCAAAACTTTAAAATGAAAATACCATAAGATCCAGCCATCTCCCTTCCAGGTATTTATTCAAAGTAATTGAAATCAGGATCTTGAACAGATATTTGCACTCCGGTTTCATTGCAGCAACATTCATAATAACGAAGCAGTGGTTTAATCCATATGCCCATGAACAAATTAATGGATAAAGAAAATGTGGCATATATACATATAATAGAATTTTATTTGACCATAAAAAAGAAAAAAACCCTGCCACATGCTATAACATGGATCAATCGTGAGCACATTATGCTAATTGAAATAAGCAAGTCATAGAAAGACAAATATTATGTGATTCCACTTATATGAGGTATCTACAGTAGTCAAACTCATAGAAACAGAAAGTAGAAGGATAGCTGCCAGGGCTGGACACAGGGCAAAATGAGGAGTTGCTGTTCAGTGGGCATACAGTCTCAGTCATTCAAAGTGGAAACGTTCTAGAGATCTGCTGTACAACATCGTTCTTATAGTTAACAACACTTTACTCTCCACCTAAAAACTTGTTAAGAGGGTAGATTTTGTTATGTGATTTTTATCACAATAAAACATTCCATTGAAGTCCTAACACCTGGTATCTACTGTCTATTCTAAATCCCACTCATGTTCAGCTATCACCTGGAAGGTCTCCATGGCCGACTGTGGTATAACCAAATCTTTATCCTGAAGTGCCTGAACCCTTAATAATCATACTTTTCTCATTCCAGCCTTGATGGACATATCTATTCACAGTTATAATGGGACTCACTCAGGTGTATCACCTGGGTTCCACCCACACTACCTCCTGTATCCATTGAGTGAAAGTACTTCTATCTCCTCCTGCAGATCAGAGTCAATTATCCCACCCAGTACAGTGACTCTTATTCTTGCTTTTTTGTCACTGGACAGATGGAGTCCAAAGTGCCATTACAGCAACTCCTATTGTCTTTCAATTGGAAAGTTGCTGTTTCTCCTGGCAAGAGCCTGTCTCCTTTGGGAACCATGACCTCCAACCCCATAGATCCCAGAGTACGGGGCAGGAAACAAAAAAACACCTCCATGGGGCATTGAGAGAAATTGTGAGTGGGGCCACTCTTACTTCCACCCCTATATTCCCAGACCCATGTGTCCTTACTATCAGTGACACCTTAGGGGTGTCTGTTGCCAATCTTCTTTTTTTTCTTCCTTTTTCTCCCCAAAGCCCCCCAGCACATAGTTGTATATTCTCGTTGTAGGTGCTTCTGTTATGTGGGATGCAGTATCAGCATGGCCTAATGAGCAGTGTGAGGTCCGGGCCCAGGGTCTGAGCCAGCAAAACCCCAGGCCACCGAAGTGGAGCACATGAACTTAGCCACTTGGCCACGGTGCCAGCCCCAGGGGTTTCTGGATTAATTAACATACTGCATCCATCCTAAGGATGTTGTATTAGTCAGGGTTCTCCAGAAAAACAGAACCAATAGGATATATATCTATATAAATATATGTAGATATATGAGATTTATTTTAGGCATTGCCTCACATGGTTATGGAGGTCAAGTCCCATGATCAATCGTTTGCAAACTGGAGAACCAGAAAAGCTAGATCTGTAATCAGTCTGAACCTAGAGGCCTGAGAAACTGGTGCTGATGATGCAAGCCCTTGAGCTGAGTCTGAGAGCCCACGGACCAGGAGTGCCAATGATCAAAGGCAGGAGAAGATGCATGTCTCAGCTTAAGCAGAAATTGAATTCATCCTTCCTCCACGTTTTTGCTTTTTGCTCAATCAGTGGATTGAATGATGCCCACTCACATTGGGGAGGACTGTGTGCCTTACTCAGTTCACCAATTGAAATGCTAATCTCTTCTAGAAACACCCTCAGAGACATACCTAGAAGTAACGTTTTACCACCTATCTGGGCAACTCATGGTCCAGTCAAGTTGAAACATAGATTAACCATCACAGATACCATCCCATTGTTTCAGAATACCTCCTTCAAGCTGGTGCTTCAATTTCACCTTTTTGAAAGCTGTTCAAGAGTTCTGTGAGGCTAGAGGTGTGTTATGAGAAACAGTCAGTGGATCTCATGATTGTGGGCTCATTCCCACACCTTCTTCACTGTGAAGTGGGTCCCCTGGTCAGATGCAATGTGATGTAGGATTCTATGTCTATGGAGTCCATTATATTACTGATTACATCAGTAATCCTGTTTATAGTAGTGCCACCTAAGGTTCTGCAGGTAAGAAAGAAAACCAATACCTGAATATGTGTCTCTTCCTAATAGAGCAAACCTCTGGCCCTTCCAGGATGGGAGAAGTTCTGACAGGACCAAGTTGCCTCCAAAAGACAGTTGTTTTCCTTAAAAAAAAAATAGGGCTATATTTGAGCTCAATATTCGTCTCTGTCTCTGGCAAGTTTGACATTCAGAGGCAGCAGTAACTGGATCTGCTTCAGTAAGTGAAAGTCCATGCTATTAGGACCATACATAGCACTGTGGCCATGCCACTTATATGTCCATCATGACACTCCTGGGGAACTAGTAATGATGATTGACTAAAGTCAACTGACTAGGTCATTTTTTCTCTGTGGTTGTTTAGTGCCTTTCCTGTGGTGGTTGTTTTCTAGTGGGCATTAACATGTGATACAAAAATCTTCACACTTTGTGCCCACTCCCATATGTCCGTCCACATGCCTCTACCCCAGAGCTTGTTTCCAATGTTCCAGTACTTTTCAGGACCATAACCAAAAGGCCATGCAAACCACACACTGGCATACTTAGGCTTTTTCCTTCACTTTTAGCTGATCACATGCAAGTTATCAGTTTACTGCCTCTCAGATTCCAATTTTCTCTACCTGCTCTGCAATAATGGATTGAAGTCTAAAAATTCTATTACAGTGAGGGCAATGCTAAATCCTGAGAGTAGAGGGCACCAGAGGGGCACTGAAGAAAGAGGAGACTCCTCTAGAGCGTACTGTGTTTTACTTTTGCTTATTCCTGCTGCACGGGGAACTAGCAGTGCCAGCGTGTGAAGACATCCGGTGGCACTTAACTGTAGGTGCTCCCCTCCTAGAGTATGTCGTCCTTCAGTGAACTCACAGTCCTTGCTTGGGCTCAGTAATCACATTCTCATGCTCCTACTGACATGGACATCATGTATTTCAGGTCTTGCTCCTGCAGCACCACCTCAACATGCTCTGTTGCAACCCCATACCAGCTGTGGCTTACCTGCACCCATCCTGACTCAGACACTGTGCAGTACAGCCCTTGCACATGAAGTGGCACTGATTGTCTCAGGCACACTAGCTGGAGATGTGTTTTCTGCTTTCCCAATGTCTGTAGATCAGCCCTGGCTGAGCCATCAAGTAGGCAGAAATCACACCTTCTCCAATAATGTCTGAACCCCAGCCTTGGAGAGTGGCTACCCTTCCAAATGTGTCTTTCTTTGGGTTCTTTCCCTCAGATGTAGGGTACCTGGAGAGTTCTCTTTGTATCTTTATAATTACTCTCCTACTGTAGCTTATTATTAAACTTCTCCTGTTTAAATTACTATGTGATTCCTCTCTCTTCATTGGACTCAGACTAAGGGATGGCCATAGGTATAGCTGTGTGAGGAACACTGGTGAAACTGCACTGGGTAACATAGGAATCTGACTTTATGACTTGGCAGACCACAATGAGCAGTTCAGATGTATGGCCAATTGGTGTCTCATAGTCAAATATTCTATCACTACTAAGGCCAAGTAACACACCACTGTTTCTCAAAGGATATACAATTATTTGCTGTGGATGACCTAGACTTACTCCAGAATCTCGGGGTCCTGCATTCAGATTCTCTCACTGAGGCTTGCCAGAAGCTCCATTATGTGTCTTTTCCCACCACCGACACCTCCAACACCACAGTGTGCCAAGTATCAGGGCTGATTGCAACCCAACCTAGACCTGTTGTAAAGTGCTTCTCTGATCCAGGCTCTACCCAAAGTGAGCAGACTTCCACGACACTGAGCATATGGCCAGAACCATATTTCTAGATGTGGAATATGCTGCCTCTTGATCCTCCTGTGCTGTGCTTCTTTCTTTATGCCCAGGATGCAAGATGCAATTATTTGTCTTTTACTTTAGAAGGGATATCCTGGCATGACCCTGACTATTGGACTTCTAAAAACTTCACTAAAATTTTCATCTTCTTCTTAGTCTTTATAGGATTTATCTCTTGCCTTCTGGAATGCATGTATCTTACCAAGGCGTCCAGCATAGTAACCACCTCTTGCCTATCCTGATCAATCTGCATGACCTCATTGATGTAACTGATCATATGAGGTTCTGTGGGATGTTCAGGCAGTCCAGATTTCTTCAAACTATATTGTCATAGAGCACAGGAGAGTTAATATAGCCCCGAGACAAAATAGCAAATGAATATTGAATGAATGAATGTGAACCATTTCTGATCCAAATGGAAATGAGCACATTCACCAAATCAATGGCCACATACCATGTCCCTGAGATCTGATGAGTCACTTCTGTCAATGATACCACATCTGATACAGCAATTAAAATTATGTATATTGTTGTCAGTGTTAGTGTAATCATTTATCAGGTTCCGTCTGGTTTCTGCAGGGACAAGACTGACAAATTAAACAAAAATATGATGGACACCACCACCCCTGCAGTTTTAGGTCTTTAATGGTGGAACTAATTTCCACTACCTCCTTTCCCCAAGATATAATATTGGTTTTTATTTGCTATACCGGCCAGGGTAGGGGGGAGGGAGGTGGGGATCGGTCAGAGGTTTGCTTTTGGCCTTTTCTACTATGACAGCTCTTACTCCACTGTTGGGGTTACTCCAACTTCCAAGTCTGTCACTTCCAATTATGCCCTTGAGAACTTGAGAAATGACCACTAGAGGTGTCTGAGGACACTGTGTGTACTTGTGAGTCAAACTTTAGCCAAGAACCCATATATTACCTGGTCCTCATAGGTCCCAAATCCAAAAGGGGTGCTGATGATCGTTTGAGTATCACTATGAACCCAGACCCTGTGTCCAATAGTCTTCAAAATGTATGGTGAGCCCCTTTTTGCCAGGGTACCGATACCTGAGTAATTGGCTGTAGCTCCCTTTACAGGAAGACAGGAGAAGTCATTACAGTATATAGTGTCCGTGGAGTTACAGGGTCCTTCCAAATAGGAACCAAGTCACATTTTCAGTCATTGGGTTTCAGACCTGAAAACTGGTTCAGTTCTGGGAACTGATCAAAGGATTGTGGCTTTTTATTGAGGTTACAGTCCTCAGCCTCCTGCTCCTCCATTCTTGTTTTCTCTTTATTATAGGTGTTAAATGACTTCCTAGTTGGCTGCCAATCTATTTTGCATCTAATAGTCACAATCCTCTATTTATTGCCTCCAAAACTACTTATGAATCAAGTCCCCTTGGAAGATCCTCCACCAACAGAGATCACAATGTCATTATGGCTTCTTCAATTCTGGCAGCTAAGCACCACCATCTGGTCAGCACGTCCCCAGCTGTGCTATGATGAGATTTAACCCTAACTGTTGGCCTAGGAGTCAGAAGAGGAGGTGGGGAAACTCCTATGAGATGGGAATGGGGGCAACCTGTTGCCTTGTGGGGAAAAAGTTTCCGCAGCATCTTCAAGTATAATGGCTTCCAACCAGTAAGCTCAGGAGGTGGGTGCAATAGAATCAACATCCTCAGGAGCATACATCCGGAAGTCTTTCCAGTTTTCAGGATCCCACATTTTCCCTACAGTGCCATGACCTTAGCCTAACAGTGCTCCTTTGGGTGAGTATTCACATGTCTCTGGAACTTGCAACTGTAACAAATAAGTCCCCTGCCTGCCCTTCACCTGTGTCTGCCATTCAACTATGGCTGATAAGGGGCTCTTTGAAAGCTACCACTGAGACTCTCTGGCTCTCAAACATAGCCAGTTAACTGCTTGTTAGCCTTCATTCTATTATCCCTCTGCAGGGCACCAATAAAACTTAGCAGTAGCCAGCTAACTCCTCTCATTTTAAATGCCTGCTTTATTGCATCTGCCACCACCTTCCCCTCTCCTGGGACATTTTTCTTTGTGGCCATGAAATTTTTAGAACTGTACGGCCACCTTGTGGTATGGACTATCTGCGCCCCTCCTTCCTTGTAGGATTAGGTGAACCAGGCAAAATCGACATCTTACCATGGGTTTACTCACAATACTTTCATTATTACTTGTTTTAATCTGGATCTCCTGAGAAGCAGATGCTAAGACAGGACTAAATGTGCAAGGATTTTATTAGGAGGAATGCCACTGTATGAAAAATAGGGAGGAAAGATACAAAGGCTGAGAAAGCTGTCAGACAGTAGAGCAAGTCTGACCCCAAGTGAAGGACAGAGGGGAAGAAAACTGGATAGGAGAAGTCTAGGACTCACTCAGTTTAAGGAAGTTCCATGCAATGTCAGGAAGTTTCAGCAAGACTGCTGGGGAGTCCTCAGGCCAGAGCCAGCTGTCAGAGGATTCCTGAGTCTCACAAGAATGCCTGCCTTAGTGTCTCTTATCAAGTTCTATCATTGGTTGGGAGCAGACCATGGGAAGTGTGGCCTTGACAAAAACGCACTGATGCATTTCAGATTGCATCACTCAGACCCTTCATCATTCATACTTTCTGTAGTAGGAGGGCTGCTAGGTACATTCCCATGGCTGCCACACATGCCACTCAGCTTATGTACACACTTATCTGCTTCCAGGGTGACCAACTTTTAGAAATGGCTATAGGTCTTGTCAGTGCAGCAATGGCACTTTTCCAATGTCAATGTACCTCAGAGATTTGTTTGTCATCCAACTTGGAAACTAGCAAACTGATTTGACAGTGACTTTATGGGGAGGGAGGCAAGGGGAGCATTAGCCACATCAACGACCTTAGCGTTGTCAAAGGGTGCTTTAGAAGAAGGTCTTCTATCACGGGAACCATGGGCAGGCCTATGCCTAGTCACAGTTGGCACAACCTTAGTTTCTCTATTTCACAGTATGGTAGGGGACAATAGCACTCACTAAATATTCCATGAGTTCTCCTGATGTTTTTCTGGGTTCCTTTGATGTTAGGTTAGGGCTATAACTAAATTGGGCCAATAGACCACGAAAATGAATTTGTGTCACTGCCAGTTAGAGACAGTGGGCAGGTATGAGTTTTCCACACTTTCATCAGTTTTGTTAGAAACTATGGAGTCATATGCTGAGAATACAGAGCCCCCAGACTGAAGAAGCCTGGATAGCTAGTCATCAAATACAGGACAGAATCCACTGCCCAGGAAAAGTGCCATACCTGCAATCAGGGGTTATGCATCAGAATCCATCTAAATTGTGTTCAGCTAAAGCTATGAGTCAAAGGGGGTAAGGTTAGTATTGATTATCTCAAGTATCAAAGTATAGATGAGATCATTCTCCTTGGGAACTTGCCCTGGTTTCTAATTGTAATTCTGGTGAGGCAGACAAGCTCCGTATGTTTTCCTCTGGTGATCCACATGTGAGTACGCTACATGACCTGAACTCTACCTGTTTAAGTAGGGCTCTTCCTTTTCCCAGGAATTCAAAAAATGGCCTTGTACAACACACTCAGGGAGAGGTATAACCACCACCAAGAATTATTTTGGTAATCTGTGTCCAGTTTATCAGGAGCCTATTAGAAATTTAGGTAGGCATATGGACTGAACTACTGGTATGCAATGAAAAGAGATGAAAGTCAACGGTTAGTAACACCAACATTTAAGGACAAATAGATGGTTGGCAATAAAGTAAATTACAAAAGAATTCTCAGACATAGATATACAACTAGGAATCAGAAGAGATGGAAATGTTTCAGAAATGATAGAAGTAGCAAGTTTCAGATGAGGAATAATCAAATATCAACTAAGAAGGCAAAAAGAAATAACAAAAAACCCCACGAAGATTAAAAGGAATTCATAGAATATAATGCTGTATATGTAAGTGATGATTTTACCAGAATAATTTCAGAAAAATGTCACGGATCAAAGCAGTAAGCAATGAGGAAATGGTTTTACATTTTGATTTCTGAAAACTTACACCTATTATTAAATAAAGATTTCATACCACAGTACATTTTCATAGCAGCACAGATTTTGACAGATAAATACAGAATTACTAAACCCTATGTTTCCTAATTACACAACTACATGATTTCCCAATTTTCACTGGCATTTTACATAATTTGTATGGAATTATGAGTAGTAAAGAAGTTTTCTTCCAGGAAGCAAAGAATTTTATTTCAGCAGCATCTATCTCCCTTTTCAAATCTAAAAGCAAAATGGTTTTTCTGGAAGACATTTCTACCCCATCTTTGAATCTTTCTTTGCTCCTCACTTCTTTCCATAGTCTCAGGGTATGCATCAGTGAAAGCAGAAATGCTACATTATGAGAATTCCCAAACTCATCCTGGTCCAGAGACACTTAAATATTTTGCTTATAATGAATTCGGTAATCACAACGGCTGGTAAATATTTTGCCCCACGTGATATTCTTCTCCTCAGATCTCCCAGCTCATCAGTATCTGAATAGCCTTAAAGGCAGGGTAAAGTTGTCCTTAGACAACAGACTCTGCACCCTTGTCGTTTTTGGTGGTACAACATACTACCTCTTAGCAGCTTCTCCACTATCCATAACAGAAAGCAGATCTGAAATACATCTTCTTTGCCTGCTATAGCATAGGCTCTTCCAACCCATGTCAAACTTCCTAGGAACCCTATCAAATTGGCTATTCTTGTCTGGGATGAGTTAGGGATAGATTAAAGCTGTGACAGAAAAGCACCTCCAATAAGGTGTTGGATAGAAAAACAGAAGGAAGTTGAGATACCTCCAATTGTGTCGCTGGAAAAAAATAAAGCCCAGATTTAAAGGTTTATCCGTTTCAGTAAAGGCCAATTTCAAGTTACCGCTTGACCTTTTTAGAGGTAGAGTTGGGGAGAGATGTGAGTAGCACACTGTAATATACTATTTCCAGCATAATGATACAATAGACATAACCTAAAGTAAAATGTAATTATAGAATTAAGAAATGGTAAGTTTTGAGTACTAATTTTTAATTTGTCTAAATTTATATAATTTAATGTTTTTAATAATGGTTGCTTAACAACTGACTTGCAAAACATCTGATTTTCTTTTTATTTTATTGTGGAAAAACACAATGAGATCTCCCCTCTTAAACTGTTAAGTGTACAATACATTATTGTTAACTGTAGGTACAGTGTTGTACAGCAGATCTCTAGAGCTTATTTATCCTGCTTACCCGAAACCTTATGCCCATTTACTAGTAACTCCCCATTTCCCTCCTCCTCTCAGCACTTGGCAACCAACATTCTACTCCTTGATTATACGAATTTGACTATTTAGATTCCTGATATAAGTGGAATGATTCAGTATTTGTCTTTATGAAACTGGCTTATTTCACCTAGCATGGTGTCCTCAAAGTTCATTCATATTGTGACATATTACAGAATTTACTTCTTTTATAAGGCTGAATCATATTCTGCTGAATGCATATACCATATTTTCTTTATCCACTCATCTGTTGATGGATATTTAGGTTGTTGTCATATCTTGGCTATAATGGTGCTACAATGAACACAGAAGTGCCAATATCTCTTTGAGAGCCTGATTTCAATACTTTTGAACAAATATCCAGAAGTAGGTCTGCTGGATCATTGGTAGTTCTATTTTTAATTTTTTGAGGAACTGCCATACTATTTTCCATAACAGCTGCATCATTTTGCATTCCCACCAACAGTTTGCAACAGTTCTAATTTCTCCACATCCTTGCCACACTTGTTGCCTTTTTTTTTTTTGATAAGAGCAAATTTCTAAAATGTTAATGATGAGCTCTTATTAGCTTGTATGAACTGGCTCCAGCACACCAATGCCAAGGGAGCTGGTGAACTGGAAGATGCCAGTTTAGTGGCACATGAACTATATAAAATTTGATGAATTCTCTCTGAGATTAGGTCCATGACTTTGAACAGAGCCTGTGCAAGTATGTGGCCCTGATGCTTTTGCTTCCTTAGCTTCAAGATAAATCTACTCTTGGTAAATAGATATTTCAATACACTAAGGCAGGTATATAGTTTTCAAAGAGGAGAAGGAGCAACAAGAGAAAGATTGGATTCAGATCCTATCTGAATAAATGCCATTGGGACAAGGCACAGGCTAACCACAGGATAGGAGCTCTGAAGAGAAGCAGGGAGGTGAGACTCGGGGAGGGAGATTCAGGTCAACCTAAAGAGCAGAAGGGAAAAGGGAACACTCTCTATCCTTGGGTCATAAGGCTGAATGGCAAGACCTCTTGGCTTAGTGGGATGAGGGTCTCAGGCTGCTTTCACCTGATTCAGAGCCTCTTCTGGAGTCAAGTTGGAGTAGATAGGGTGGAAGGTGGGAGTTAAAATACAGAGCAAACACTGGACATAATTCAGGTGCAGACGATTTATTATTTCATAATTTAACCCTCAGCAGTGACAACAGAGGTAACAGAGAAATTATGTTTTTTCCTTCTTGATATAGGCCAGTTTCTGATGATTTATTTGGCACTATCCTCTCTCCAGGCCAAGGTTCTTAGAGACTGTTACTGTAAGAGAAAACAAAACTCAAAACACAAAATACCAGTGTTACTTTTTTTTCCTTTGAGCCAACACATTTGTCACACAAGTAATTTAAAAGGCATGGGTAACCAAAGGGGAAGAGTCAAGAAAATGAAAACTAATTCCAGAAAAAACAACAATCTGCTACCTCAACTGCGAATATTCTTAGTTTTGTAATAGAAGTGGCTTTCTAAAATACCCTAAGTGTTTGTCTATGTTGGGTAACTATTTAGGTCGATAAAGCAAAGTGCCTTGAAATTTCCATTCTAAGTATGTAAATAGACTTTAATTTAAAAGAAAACATTATGGCAATTCTAAGTCAATCACATTTTATAAAAGACAAAAACAGCAACATACATGCCCACTCACACACACATACACACGTGTACATCTACATATTGAAATATTTTAACAATGATCATCTTAGGTGCTAAGATTAATGACAGTGATTATTTCATTCTTTTGCATACCCATGCTTTTAAATGAATGTTTATTACTTGTTACTACTGTACTAAGAAGCAGAATGATTCACACACCTACATCTACATACAATTTATTGAATGAACTAAGAGAGGAGAGTCAGGAGAGAAGAGTCAACGTAAGATTTGGGCATTCCAACGTCTCTGGTTGGAAAAGGATCTTAATGTAATTAAAATCTAAAATCATCCTTCAGAATTATTAAAAATGAAACCAGTCAAGCATAAAATGAATGCAAAATGTTTGTTGTAAACTTAAGGACAAAACTGAAAATGACAAAATATTTTTGGAACCAACATAAATAATGCTTAAAACATAGGAATTTATTAACAGAAGGCTAGGTCTAAAATCCCAACTTACAAAACAGAAAAATCAAAGGTGTGGGAGATGGGAGAAGGTAAAAATATCCTAAGCATCCCTCATACTAAAGGGAATCTCAAAAATGCCTCTAACCCGATATGATTATATTATGTATTTTCTATTTCTACACCATACTCATTACAGAAATAGCTTATTACCAAATGACAGTGGAAAATAACAAAGAAAATTCAATAGGATAGCAAAAGAAAGTAAAATTTAAGAAATGCTACAGCTCAGAAAGTATACCACTCACAAGTCCAATTGACTAAAAATAAATAACTTATAAAAGTTACAACTTGATACAAATAGATTGATGGTGATCATTAAAACCAGGTAATTTGGCAATAGACACCAAAACACAACAAAAGTGTATATATTATATTTATGCTTTGATCAATCTCTCTTTTAGAGATTTATTCTCAGACTACAATTGGAAAGAAAATTGCTCCAAAATGTGCATGCATGTAAGGATGTTTATTACAGGGTGTTTGTAACAATGAAAAACTAGAAGTAGTCAAAATATTCATAATAATGAATTTTTAAATAAATTATTTTTCTTTTTTAAATTGAATACTATATGTATTCAAAATGATGATATGGGCCTATAGTTTAAGATATGAAAAGTTGTCCTTAATAGTCTCTAAGCACAAAAATCTGAAAAGTATAAGTATTTTTATGTTTTTCTTAGAAAAGAACTTAAGAACATATGCATCTACATTGTTAGAAATTTACTTTTGGCACTCTGATTATGATAATTTATCCTTCATTCATATATCTACCAAATATTTTAGTAAATATTTGCTAACACGTTAAAAATCAGAAAGGTGCTTTTTGAAAATAAACAGCTCTATGTTTTAATTCATTGTTAGTTAATACTAAAGTTTACTACATACCTCTATTTTCCTTTCACATAAATTTCAGAAGCTTTTTGTCAACTGTCCCTATCGATGTATCCAAAAAATATTTTGATTCAGTTTATTTTAAACATATAGAAATCTCTCTATATATAGATCATTGATGTTGGAAAAGATAAGGATAAGATGTAAAGTTAAAAGTATAAAGAAGGGAGAAGGAACAACAATCAACTTCAAGTTAAATAGAAAAAGAAAGAAAAATATTTTAGATAATTAGACTCAAAATTCATGGGAAATTTCCTTTGTCAAAATTCTCGGAAATAAATGCTGAGTTGATATTAACATAAAGTAAATATAAACTTTAAATATGATAAGTATGATAGTTTTAAAAATGAAAATAAAAGTTATAAATTTAATTGAAATCTGATACTTTGGAAGATGCTCAACTGCTAGAACAGTAATAAAAATATGCTGTACCAACCTATACTCCCACCTGCAATGTGTGAGAGTCCTCATAGTTGACAAGCTCACCGTCCCTTGATGTTGTCACTTTTGATTTTAGCCACTCTTACAGGGGTGTAGGGAACTCTCACTTTTATTTTAATTTGCCTTTTTCTGAAGAGTAATGATGTTGAGCAATTTTTCACGTTTCGAGCCTCTTCAATATTATCTTATGTGAAGTGTCTCTTCAAATATTTTGCATATTAGGTTCACCCACTTTTTGTCATTGATTTCTAGGGATTCTGTATAAATTCCGAATATGAGTCTTTTACTGGAAATACGTATTACAAAAACCTTCTCCCCCATTGTGGTTTCCCTTTTCCCTTTCCTAAGGGTGTCTTCTGAGAAGCAAAACTTCTTAAATTTTTAAAAATGTTATTGTGTTGTGGTAAGACTCTTAAATGAAACCTATTCTCCAGAAATGTTTAAGTATACAATACAGTATCCTTAACAACAGAGACAATGTTGTACACAGCAGATCTCTAGAACTTATTCATCTTGCATAATTGAGACTTGATTCTCATTGATTAGCAGCACCCAAATTTCCCCTCCCTGCAACCTAAGGCAACCACCATACTACTCCTTGTTTCTGTGAGTTTCACTATTTTAGATACCTTATATAAGTGGAATCATGCAGTCATTTGTTCTTCTGTGACTGGCTTATTTCACTTAGAATAACGTCCCCAAGGTAAATCTATGTTGTCACATATGCAGAACTTCCTCTTTTTCATGGCTGGACAACATTCGATTGTATGTATATACAACATTTTCTTTATTCATCCATTGACGTACATTTAGTTTGTAACCATATCTTGGCTATTGTAAATAGTGCTGCAATGAATTTAGGAATACTAATATTCCTTTGAGACCCTGATTTCAATTCTTTGGGGAAAATATCCAGAAGTGGAATTCCTGAATTATATAGCATTCTATTTTTAATTTGTTGAGGACTCTACAGCAGTTTTACATAGTGAGTGCAATATTTTTTATTTTATTTTATTTTATTTTATTTTATTTTTTATTGTTATGATAGATTACAACCTTGTGAGATTTCAGTTGTACATTTTTGTTAGTCATGTTGCGGGTACACCTCTTCCCCCTTTGTGCCCTCCCCCCACCCCCCCTTTTCCCTGGTAACCACCGATCAGATCTCCTTGTCAATATGTTAACTTCCACCTATGAGTGGAGTCATATAGAGTTCGTCTTTCTCTGACTGGCTTATTTCACTTAACATAATACCCTCGATGTCCATCCATGTTGCTGTGAATGGGCCAATTTTGTCTTTTTTTTATGGCTGAGTAGTATTCCATTGTGTATATATACCATATCTTCTTTATCCAATCATCAGTTTCTGGGCATGTACATTGGTTCCACGTCTTGGCTATTGTAAATAATGCTGCGATGAACATAGGGGTGCAAGGGACTCTTGGGATTTATGATTTCAGGTTCTTAGGATAGATACCCAGTAATGGGATGGCTGGGTCATAGGGTATTTCTATTTTTAACTTTTTGAGAAATCTCCATACTGTTTTCCATAATGGCTGTACCAGTTTGCATTCCCACCAACAGTGTATGAGGGTTCCTTTTTCTCCACAACCTCTCCAACATTTGTCGCTCTTGGTTTTGGATGTTTTTGCCAATCTAACGGGTATAAGGTGATATCTTAAGGTAGTTTTGATTTGCATTTCCCTGATTAGCGATGATGAACATCTTTTCATGTGTCTATTGGCCATATTTATATCTTCTTTTGAGAAATGTCTGTTCATGTCCTCTGCCCATTTTTTGATCGGGTTGTTTGTTTCTTTGTTGTTAAGCCGTGTGAGTTCTTTGTATATTATGGAGATTAACCCTTTGTCGGATAAGTGGCTTGTAAATATTTTTTCCCAATTAGTGAGCTGTTTTTTTGTTTCAATCCTGTTTTCCCTTGCCTTGAAGAAGCTCTTTAGTCTCATGAAGTCCCATTTGTTTATTCTTTCTATTGTTTCCCTCAACTGAGGAGTTATAGTGTCCAAAAAGATTCTTTTGAAACTGATGTCAAAGAGTGTACTGCCTATATTCTCTTCCAGAAGACTTATTGTTTCAGGCCTAATCTTTAGGTGGTTGATCCATTCTGAGTTTATTTTGGTGTGTGGTGAAAAAGAATGGTCAATTTTCAATCTTTTGCATGTGGCTGTCCAGTTTTCCCAGCACCATTTGTTGAAGAGACTTTCTTTTCTCCACTGTAGGCCCTCTGCTCCTTTGTCGAAGATTAGCTGTCCATAGATGTGTGGTTTTATCTCTGGGCTTTCAATTCTGTTCCATTGATCTGTGGACCTGTTTTTGTACCAGTACCATGCTGTTTTCATCACTGTAGCTTTGTAGTATGTTTTGAAATCGGGGATTGTGATTCCGCCGGCTTTGTTTTTCTTGCTCAGGATTGCTTTAGCAATTCGCGGTCTTCTGTTGCCCCATATGAATTTTAGGATTCTTTGTTCAATTTCTGTGAAGAATGTTCTTGGGATTCTGATTGGGATAGCATTGAATCTGTAGATTGCTTTAGGTAATATGGACATTTTAACTATGTTTATTCTTCCAATCCACGTGCATGGAATGTCTTTACATCTCTTTATGTCGTCGTCAATTTCTTTCAAGAAAGTCGTGTAGTTTTCATTGTATAGAACCTTCACTTCCTTGGCTAAATTTATCCAAGGCATTTTATTTTTTTCCTTGCGATTGTGAATGGGATTGAGTTCTTGAGTTCTTTTTCTGTTAGTTCATTGTTAGTGTATAGAAATGCTACTGATTTATGTATGTTGATTTTATACCCTGCTACTTTGCTGTAGTTGTTGATTATTTCTAATAGTTTTTCTATGGATTCTTTGGGGTTTTCTATATATAAGATCATGTCGTCTGCAAACAGCGAGAGTTTTACTTCTTCATTACTCGGATTCCTTTTATTTCTTTTTCCTGCCGAATTGCTCTGGCCAACACATCCAGTACTATGTTGAATAGGAGCGGTGAAAGTGGGCACCTTTGTCTTGTTCCTGTCCTCAGACGGATGGCTTTCAGTTTTTGTGCATTGAGTATGATGTTGGCTGTGGGTCTGTCATATATGGCCTTTATTATGTTGAGGTACTTTCCTTCTATACCCACTTTATTGAGGGTTTTTATCATAAATGGTTGTTGGATCTTGTCGAATGCTTTCTCTGCATGTATTGAGATGATCATGTGGTTTTTGTTTTTCATTTTGTTGATGTAGTGTATCACGTTGATTGACTTGCGGATGTTGAACCATCCCTGTGTCCCTGGTATAAATCCCACTTGATCACGGTGTATAATCTTTTTGATGTATTGCTGTATTCGGTTTGCCAGAATTTTGTTGAGGATTTTTGCATCTATGTTCATCAGTGATATCGGCCTGTAGTTCTCCTTCTTTGTGTTGTCCTTGTCAGGTTTGGGGATCAGAGTGATTTTGGCTTCATAGAATTTGTTAGGGAGTACTCCATCTTCCTCAGTTTTCTGGAATAGTTTGAGAAGAATAGGTATTAAGTCTTCTTTGAATGTTTCATAGAATTCTCCAGAGAAGCCGTCTGGTCCTGGACTTTTATTTTTGGGGAGGGTTTTCATTACTGTTTCTATTTCCTTACTTGTGATTGGCCTATTCAGATTCTCCATTTCTTCCTGATTCAGTTTGGGGAGGTTGTAGGAGTCTAGGAAGTTGTCCATTTCTTCCAGGTTGTTCAATTTGTTGGCATATAGTTTTTCATAGTATTCTCTTATGATCCCTTGTATTTCATTGGTATCTGTTGTGATTTCTCCTCTCTCATTCCTAATTTTATTTATTTGAGATTTCTCTCTTCTTTTCTATGTGAGTCTGGCTAAAGGTTTGTCAATTTTGTTAAGTTTTTTGAAGAACCAACTCTTTGTTTCATTGATCCTTTCTACTGTCTTTTTTGTTTCAATATCGTTTATTTCTGCTCTTAATTTTATTATTTCCCTCCTTCTACTGACTCTGGGCTTTGTTTGTTCTTCTTTTTCTAGTTCCGTTAGGTGTCGTTTGAGGTTGCTTATGTGAGCTTTTTCTTGTTTAGTGAGGTGAGCCTGTATTGCGATGAATTTCCCTCTTAGGACTGCTTTTGCTGCATGCCAAATGATTTGGTATGTCGTGTTCTCATTTTCATTTCTCTCCAGACAATATGTGGTTTCTTCTTTTATTTCTTCAATAATCCATTGTTTGTTCAGAAGCGTGTTGTTTAGTCTCTACATTTTTGCACCTTTCTCTGCTTTTTTCTTGTAGTTGATTTCTACTTTCATAGCATTATGATCAGAAAAGATGCTTGATATTATTTCAACTCTCTTGTATTTATTGATGTTTGCTTTGTTTCCCAAAATATGGTCAATCCTTGAGAATGTTGCATGTGCACTTGAGAAGAATGTGTAACCTGCTGTTTTTGGATGAAGTGTTCTATATATATCTATTAAGTCCATCTGGTCTAATTTTTCATTTAATTCTATAATTTCCTTGTTGATTTTCTGTCTGGATGTTCTGTCCATTGGTGTTAATGGTGTGTTGAGGTCCCCTACTATTATTGTATTGTTGTTTATGTCTTCTTTTAGTTCTGTTAAGAGTTGCTTTACAAATTTTGGTGCTCCTGTGTTGGGTGCGTATATATTTATAAGTGTTATGTCTTCTTGGTGGAGAGTCCCTTTTATCATTATATACTGTCCCTCTTTGTCTTTCTTCATCTGTTTTGCTTTGAAATCTACCTTGTCTGATATTAGTATAGCGACACCTGCTTTCTTTTGTTCATTATTAGCTTGGAGTATCGTTCTCCATCCCTTCACTCTAAGTCTGTGTTTGGCTTTGGGGCTGAGGTGTGTTTCCTGGAGGCAGCATATTGTTGGGTCTTGTTCTTTGATCCATCCTGCCACTCTGTGTCTTTTGATTGGGGAGTTCAGACCATTTACATTTAGAGTGATTATTGAGATGTGGGGGCCTACCACTACCTTTTTATCTCTTGTTTTCTGGTTTTCTTCAATTTCCTTTGTTTCTGGTGCCATGGTTTAATCTATTCTGATGAAGAGCTGCTACTCTCTGTTGTTGTCCTTCTACTTATCTCCTCTGCTCTTGGTTTTGTAGCCCCGTTCCTTTTTTTGATTTTTCAGGAATGTGGGTTTTCCTGAGGATTTCCTGAAGAGGAGGTTTTGTGGCAATGAAATCCCTTAATTTTTGTTTATCTGGGAAAGTTTTTGTTTCTCCATCGTATTTGAAGGATATTTTCACCGGGTAGAGAATTCTCGGCTGTAGGTTTTTGTCCTTCAGATTTTTGAATATATCATTCCACTCTCTTCTAGCCTGTAAAGTTTCTGCTGAGAAATCTGCTGATAGCCTGATGGCAGTTCCTTTGTAGGTTAGTTTCTTTTGCCTGGCTGTCCTTAGTATTTTCCCCTTGTTGTTGACTTTTGCTAACTTCACTACTATATGCCGTGCGGTTGGTCTTCTTGCATTGATAAAGTTTGGAGATCTATTGGCTTCTGTCACCTGAAGATCCATCTCTCTCACCAGATTTGGGACGTTCTCAGCCATTATTTCTTTGAATAGGGTTTCTGCTCCTTTCTCCTTCTCTTCTCCCTCTGGTATACCTATAATCCTTACGTTGCATCTCCTAATTGTGTCTGCTAATTCTCGGAGAGTTTCTTCATTTCTTTTTAGTCTTACTTCTCTCTCCTCCTCTGCCTGCAGCATTTCTATATTCCCATCTTCCAAATTGCTAATTCTTTCCTCCATATCATCGGCCCTACTGTTCAGTGCATCTAGATTTTTCTTAATCTCCTCTATTGTGTTCTTCATTTCCAGTATTTCTGTTTGGTTCTTCTTTATCGTATCAAACTCTTTTGTGACATAGCTCCTGAACTTGTTGAGTTGTCTATGTGAATTCTCTCTTAACTCATCGAGTATTTTAATGATGGCTGTTTTGAAGTCATCGTCATTTAGGTTATATATTTCATTTTCTTTGGGATTGTTGTCTGTGTATTTGTTGTTTTCCTTTTGTTCTGGAGATTTAATGTATTTTTTCATATTGCTTGATGTTGTAGATTTGTGCCTCCGCACAGAGATAGAGATTAGTTGCTCCTTCCACTTGTTTCTGCTGGTGTGGTGGGGGAGCAGCTGTTTATACTGCACCAACCAGGAACCCTATCTGCAGTTGCTAACTGGGCCTGGGCCCCTCCTCGTAGTCACAGTGGTCCTTTGGATTCCCTCTTCTGCCATGGGGGCCATCATGGGGGGGCTGGCAATCCCTTGCCCCGCTGGGCGGGCAACAGCAGCTGGGTGTCGCCTCGCCCTCTGGGATTCTCTCTGGGACTTTCCCAGAGTTGTGAATGCTGGGTGTGGCCCCTCCGCTAATGGCAGACAGAGAGTTTTGTCTGCTGCCCAGGCGGAACTCTGGAGCTTCCCTCCGGGGCCACAGAGCCAGCCTCTGGAGCTTTACCCAGTCCCAGTCCTTTCCGAGATCTCTGGCAATCCCTTGCCCGGCCATGCAGGCAGTGGCAGCCAGGGGGCTGCCACGCCCTCTGTGATTCTCTCTGGGACCCTCCAGGTGCCCTGGACACCAGGTGGGATCTCCCTGCCAATGGCAGGGTGAGACTCCCCACAGGCTCAAGTGTGTAACTCTAGAGTTTCCCTCTGCATTTAGGAGTAATTGCGGGGGGTTTAGGTAGGGTTCTGGTCACCTGTTTCCACTTTCGCTCCTCTGGTGTGTGCTCGCTCCTGCCCTAGGTGTGTGTTGATCTTCTGGGGGCATCCGTTGGAAGAAAGCTGCTTGCAGGTACTAGGCTGTTCGGTCGGGGTCGGAGAGTTTTCATCTATCTCCACCTCCTCCTGGAGGGAAGTCCGTCCGCCTTCCGATGTATAGTCGCATGGGTCTCTCAGATGTCCTGAGATGCTATCTGGATATCCTTTGTTAAGCAATGAGTGTCCAAATAATTGTAGACTCGAAGGGGGAGAGACAAAGAAGACTACTCACGGCGCCATCATGGATCTTCCATGAATGCAATATTTTGCATTCCAACCAACAGTGTAAAATTGTTCAAACTTCTACGCATCCTTGCCAACATTTGTTGACTTTTGCTTTTTTGATAATTGCCATTCTAATAGGTGATACCTCATTGTGGTTTTGATCTGCATTTCCCTGATGATTAGTGACATTGGCCATCTTTTCATACACCTGATGATCATTAGTACGGCATTTTGGGAGAAGTGTCTATTCAAGTCTTTAGCCCACTGTAAAATCAGGTTATTAGCTTTCTTGGTATTGATGGTAGGAGTTCCTTATATATTTTAGCAATTAACCCTTTACCTGATACATGGTTTACAAATACTTTCTCCCATGCAATAGGTTGCCCTTTTACTCTGTTGAATGTTTAACTCACTGTGCAGGTCTTTTAGTTTGATAAGCAGTCCCACTTGTCTATTTTCTGCCGTTGTTGCCCATACTTTTGGAGTCAATCTAAAGAATAAATCACTGCCAAGACCAATGTCATATAGCTTTTTCCCTATGTCTTCTTCTAGGAATTCTACAGTTTCAGGTCTTACATTTAAGTAACCTATTTTGAGTTGATTTTTGTGTATGATGTAAGGTAAGGGTCCAATTTTATTCTATTGCACGTGGATATCCAGCTTTCCAACACCATTTGTTGAAGACACTATCTTTTCCCCATTGTGTACTCTGGCATCATTTTCAAAGATCAGTTGATCCCACAACTAGAAGGACCTGCAGCTAAGATATACAACTGTGTACAGGGGGGTTTGGGGAGAAAAAGCAGAAAAAAAAAAGATCAGTTGACCATATAGGTGTGCGTTGATTTCTGGGCTCTCACTTCTGTTCCATTGGTCTTTATCCTCTTTATACCAGCACCATACTGTTTTAGTTACAGTACCTTTGCAATATATTTTGAAATCAGGAAGTGTGATACCTCCGCCTTTGTTCTTCTTTCTCAAGATATTTTGGGTATTTAGAGTCCTTTGTGGTTCCATGTGAATTTCGGAACTGGTATTTTTGTATTTCTATGAAAAATGTCATTGGAATTTTGATACGGATTTTATTGAATTTATAGATAACTTTGGGTAGTATGGACATTTTAACAATATTAATTCTTTCAATCCATGAACACAGGATGTCTTTCCATTTGTTTGTGTGTTGTTTAATTTCTTTCATCAATATCTTGTACTTACCAGTACACAAGTCTTTCACCTTCTTAGTTAAGTTTATTCCTAAGTATTTTATTTTTATTGGATCCTATTGTATATGGAATTGTTTTCTGAATTTCCTTTTCAGATAGTATATTGTTAGTATAGAAATGCAATTGGTTATCGTACGTTGATTTTGTAACCTACAACTTTACTAATTTCATTTATTAGTTCTAAGAATTTTTTGTGGTGTCTTTAGGCTTTTCTATATATACGAGAATGTCATCTGCAAACAGAAAACATTTTACTTCTCCCTTTCTGATTTAGATGCCTTTTCTTTTTGTTGCCCAATTGCTCTGGGTAGAGCTTCCAGTATTAGGTTGAATAGAAGTGATCGCAGGCATCCTTAACTTGCTCTTGATGTTAGTGGAAAAGCTTCAAGATTTTCATTGTTCACTATGATACTAGCTGTGAGCTTCTCATATGTGGCCTTTATTATGTTGAAGTGATTTCCTTCTACTCTTTTTTTAAATTTTATATCATAAGAATGTTTTGAATTTTGTCAAATTTTGTCAAATGCTTTTTCTGTACCTATTGAAATGATCTTGTCATTTTTATTCTTCATTCTGTTAATGTGGTATATCATATTGATTAATTTTTGTATGTTGAACCTTCCTAGCATTCCTGTGATATCATTTTACCATGGGGTATGTTCATTTTAATGTGCTGTTAAATTTGGCGGGCTGGTATTTTGTTGAGGAGTTTTGCATCCATGTTAAACAGATAATTAGCCTACAGTTTTCTCTTCTTGTGGTGTTCTTGTCTAGTTTTTGGTATCAGGGTAAATGTTGGCCTCATTAAATGAGTTTGAAAGTGTTCCTTCCTCTTAAAATTTCCTGGAAGAGTTTGAGAAAGACTGGCAGAGAATTAAAGAAATTCTTCCTTAAATATTTGGTAGAATTCACCAGTAAAGCCAATCTGTCCCGGGATTTTCTTTTTTCGGAGGTTTTTGATTACTGGTTCAACATCCTTACCTGTTTTCAATCTGCTCACTGTCTATTTCTTCATGGTTTACTCTTGGTTGGTTGTATGTTTCTAGGAATTTATTCATTTCTTTGAGGTTTTCCAATTTGTTGGCATAAAATTGTTCATAGCAAACTTTTATGATCCTTTTTGTTTCTGTAGCATCAGTTGTAACATCGCCTCTCATTTATGATTTTATTTACATTAGACTTCTCTCTTTTTGTGTTAGTTTAGCTAAAAGTTTATCAATTTAATTTATTTTTTTTTGAGGAATATTATCCCTGAGCTAACATCTGCCACCATTTCTCCTCTTTTTGCTGGGGAAGATTGGCCCTGAGCTAACATCCATGCCCATCTTCTTCTATTTTATATGTGGGACACCTGCCACAGTATGGCTTGATAAGTGTTGAATAGGTCCACACCCAGGTTCCAAGCCAACAAACCCCAGGCCACCAAAGCAGAACGAGTGAACTTAACCACTGCACCACTAGACTTGCCCCTTAATTTTATTTTCTTAAAGAAACAGAATTTGCTTTTGTTGATTTTTCAATTGCTTGTTTATTCTTTATTTCATCATATCTGCTTTAATCTTTATTTACTTCCTTCTGCTAACTTTGGGCATAGGTTTTCTTTTTCCCATTCCTTGATGTGTGAAGTTAGGTTACTTAAGAGCCTTCTACTTTTTAAAAACATAGGCCTTTATTGATATAAATTTCCAACTAAGATACTGCTTTTGCAGCATTCCATAAAATTGGTTATGCTGTGTTCCCATTTTCATTTGTTTCAAGACATTTTCTTTTTTTCCTTTTATAACTGAGGTAACACTGGTTTATAACATTATACAAAATTTCAGGTGTACATCATTATATTTCAATTTCTGTGTAAACTACTTGTTTACACCCAAAGACTAATTACCATCTATCACAATACATATGTGCCCAGTCACCCCTTTCTCTCTATCTCCTCTCCCCTTCCCCTCTAGTAACCACCAATCTAGTCTCTGTATCTATGTGTTTGTTGCTGTTTTTATATTCTATCTATGAGAGAGATCATATGATACTTGACTTTCTCAGTGTGACTTATTTCATTTAGCAGAATAACTCAGGGTCCATCTTTGTTGTTGAAAATGCAAGATTTCCTCTTTTTTTATAGCTGAGTAGTATTGCATCATGAGTATATGCATCTTCTTTATCTATACATCCCTCGATGGGCACCTAGATTGTTTCCAATTCTTGGTTATTGTGAATTATGCTGCAATGAATAAAGGGGTCCATATATCTTTAAGGATTCATGTTTTCATGTTCTTTGGATAAATAGTCAGAACATATGGTAGTTCTGTTCTTAATTTTTTGAGGAATCTCTATACTGTTGTCCATAGTGGCTGAACCAGTTTGCATTCCTACCAGCAGTGTATGAGAGTTCTCATTTCTCCATGTCCTCTCAAACACGTTATTTCTTTTCTTGTTAATTATAACCATTCTGAAGGGTGTTAGGTGATAACATTGTCGTTTTGATTTGTATTTCCCCAATAATTAGTGATGTTGAGCATCTTTTCATGTGCCTGTTGTCTATCTGTTTATCTTCTTTTAATTGGGTTGCTTGGTTTTTTTGTTGGTGTTGACATGTATGAGTTGTTTATATATTTTGGATGTTAACTGCTTATCACATATATGATTTGCAAATATCTTCTGCAAAGTGTTAGGTTGTCTTTTCATTTTGTTGATGGTTTCCTTTGCTGTGCAGATTTTTAGTTTGATGTAGTCCCATTTCTTTATTTTTTGTTTTGTTTGCTTTGCCTGGTGAGACATGGTATTGGAAAATATCCTGCTGACATGCTATCTAAGACTGATGTCAAAGAACATAATACTTATGTTTTCTTCTAGAAGTTTCATGATTTCAGGTCTGATAGTCAAGTCTTTAATCTATTTTGAGTTTGTGTATGGTGTAAGATAATTGCCTATTTTCATTCTTTTGCGTGTATAGTTTTCATGACATTGTTTATTGAAAAGACTTTCCTTTCTCCATTGTATATTGCTGGATCCCTTGTTGAAAATTAGCTATCCTTAAATGGGTGGGGTTACTTCTGGGCTCTTGATTCTGCTCCATTGATCTCTGCATCTGTTTTTGTGCCAGAACCATGCTGTTTTGACTACTATAGCTTGGTATCATATTTCGAGGTCAGTGAGTATGATATCTCCAGCTTTGTTCTTTTTCTCAGGATTCCTTTGGCTACTCGGAGTCTTTTGTTGTTCCATAAAAATTTTAGGATTCTTTCATCTATGTCTATGAAAAATTGTTGTTGGAACTTTGATAGGGGTTGCATTGAATTTGTAGATTGCTTTAGGAAGTATGGACATTTTAACTATGCTAATTATTCCAATCCAAGAGCATGGAACATCTTTCCATTTCTTTGTGCCTTCTTTGATTTTGTTCAACAACGTTTTATAGTTTTCAGTGTACAGGTCTTTCATGTCTTTGGTTAAATTTATTCCCAGGTGTTTTATTCCTTCTGTTGAAACTGTAAATGGGATTGTATTCTTAATTTCTCTTTCTGCTATTTCGTTGTTAGTGTATCGAAATGCAACTGATTTTTGAATGTTGATTTTGTATCCTACAACTTTACTGTATTCATTGTTTATTTCTAAAAGATTTTTGGTGGATTCTTTAGAGTTTTCTATGTATCAAATCATGTCATCTGCAAATACTGACAGTCTCACTTCTTCCTTTCCAATTTGGATCCCTTTCATGTCTTTTTCTTGACTGATTTCTCTGGCTAGGACTTCCAATACTATGTTAAATAAGAGTGGTGAAAGTGGGCATCTTTGTCTTGTTCCTGTTCTTAGAGGGATAACTTTCAGGTTTTCACCATTAAGTATGATGTTAGCTGTGGGTTTGCCATATATGGCCTTTATTATGTTGAATTACTTTCCTTCTATACCCATTTTTCTCAGAGTTTTGATCATAAATGGATGTTGGATCTTGTCAAATGCTTTCTCTGCATCTATTGAGATGATCATGTGTCTTTTATTCTTCATTTTGTTAACGTGATGCATCACAATGATTGATTTGCAGATGTTGAACCATCCCTGCATTCCTGGAATAAATTCCACTTGATCATGGTGTTTGATCTTTTCCATGTATTGTTGTATTTTATTTGCTAGCATTTTGAGGATTTTTGCATCAATGTTCATCAGTGATATTGGCCTGTAATTTTCTTTTTTTGGTTGTCCTTGTCTGTTTTTGATATCAGGGTAATGTTGGCCTTCTAGGATAAGTAAGGAAGCTTCCCTCCTCTTCAACTTTTTGGAAGAGTTTGAGAAGAATATATATTAAGTTTTCCTTGAATGCTTGGTAGAATTCGCCAGGGAAGCCATCTGGGCCAGGATTTTTATTTATTTTTTAATTTTTATTATGGTTATTTTTTTGGTGAGTAAGATTCACCCTGAGCTAACATCTGTGCCAATCTTCCTCTATTTTGTATGTGGGTCTCCATCACAGCATGGCCACTACAAAGTGGTATAGGTCTGCACCCAGGAACTGAATTTGGACTTTCAAAGCAGAGCATGCCAAACTTAACCACTAGGCCATGGGGCTGGCCCCCAGGACTTTTAGTAACCCCTGGAGGTTTTGATTACTGTTTCAATCTCCTTAATGGTGATTGGTCTATTCAAAATCTCTATTTCTTCCTAATTCAGCTTTGGAAAGCTATATGATTCTAAGATGTTATCTATTCCTTCTAGGTTATCCAATTTGTTGGCATATAGCTTTTCATAGTACTCTTTTATAATCTTTTGTATTTCTAAGGTGTCCGTTGTAATTTGCCTCTTTCATTTCTGACCTTATTTATTTAAGCTCTCTGTTTTTTTCTTGGTGAGCCTAGCTAAAGTTTTGTCAATTTTCTTTATCTTTTCAAAGAACAAGCTCTTAGCTTCATTGATTTTTTGCTATTTCTTCTTTAGTCTTTATTTGATTCATTTCCACTCTGATTTTTATTACTTCCTTCCTTCTACTGATTTTGCACTTGGCTTGCTCTTTTATTTTCTTGTTCCTTTAGGAGCACTATTAGATTGTTTATCTGAGATTTTTCTTCTTGGTTGAGGTAAGCCTGTATTGCTATAAAATACCCTCTTAGAACTGCTTTTCCTGTATCCCATAAATTTTGCCATGCCATATGTTCATTTTCATGTCTCCATGAGTTTTTTGATTTCCCCTTTGATTTCTTCATTGACTCAATAGTTGTTCAGTAGCATTTTGTTTAATCTCTATATATTTTTCGCTTTTCCAGTTTATTTACTGTAGTTGATTTCTAGTTTCATACCATTGTGGTAAGAAAAGATGCTTGGTATTATTTCAGTCTTCTTAAATTTATTCAGACTTGTTTAGTGGCCTAATATGTGATCTAACATCAAGAATGTTCCATGTGCATTCAGAAAGAATAGGTACTCTACAGTTTTTGGATGGAGTGTTCTGTATATATCTACTAAGTCCATCAGGTCTAATGTGCCATTTAAGGGCAATGATTCCTTACTGAGTTTCTGTTTTGATTATCTACTCATTGAAGTAATGTTAAAGTCCCCTACTATTATTGTGTTACTGTCCATTTCTCCTTTTATGTCTGTTAATAATTGCTTTATATATTTGGTGCTCTTATGTTGGGGTCATAGATATTTACAAATATTATACCTTCTTGTTGGATTGTTCCCTTTATCATTATGTAGTGCCCTTCTTTGTCTCTTGTTACAGTTTTTGTTTTAAAGTGTATTTTGTCTGATATAAGTATTGCTACCCTAGGTTTATTTTCCTTGCTATTTGCATGGAGCATCTTTTTCCATCCCTTCACTTTCAGTTTTAGAGTGTTTTTACATCTGAATTGTGTCTCTTGTATGCAGCATATAGTTGGATCTTCTTTTTTCCAATTAGCCACCCTATGTCTTTTATTGGAGCATTTAGTCCACAGACATTTAAAGTAACTATTGATAAGCATGTACTTATTGTCATTTTATTTTTTTTCTCAGTGTTTTACTGGTTCTTCTCTTGCTCTGTTCCTCTGGGGTTTCATGACTTTCTTTACTATTATGTTTGGGTTCCTTTCTCTTAACTTTTTCTGTATTTATTGTAGGTTTTTGGTTTGGGATTACCAGGGGTTTCATATATAATAACCTACATATAGTTACTAATCTATATTAACTTGATGGTCTCGTATGTTTGACCTCTTGCTGAAAGCTCTACTCTTTTACCCCCTCCCACATTTTATGTTTATTTCATATTTGACCTCTTTTCTTGTATGTGTGTATCCATTAACCTCTTATCATGGAAGTAGATAATTTTAGTACTTTTGTCTTTTGACTTTCATATTAGCTCGGCAGGTGGTTGATCTGCTATGATTACTATATATTTGCATTTACCAGGGTTTTTTTTTTTTGATAATGTTTTTATTCTTATTTGTGTTTTTTTCATGTCCACTTAAATAAGACATTTTAGCACTTCTTGTAAGGCTGGTTTCTTGGTGATAAATTCCTTTAAGTTTCGCTTGTCTGGGAAACTCTTATCGCTCCTTCCATCCTGAATGACAACCTTGCTGGGTAAAGTATTCTTGGCTGTAGGTGTTTTCCTTTCAATACTTTGAATATGTCACGCCATTCCTTTCTAGTCAGTAAGTTTTCTGCTTGAGAAGTCATCTGATAGCCTTATGGGGTTTCCTTTGTGTGTAACTTGTTTCCTTTCTCTTGCAGCTTTTAGGATTCTCTCCTTATCTTTATTTGTTGACATTTTATTCATAATGTGTCTTGCTGTGGGCCTCTTTGGGTTCATCTTTTTTGTTGCTCCCTGTGCTTCCTGTACCTGGATGTCTGGTTCTTTCCTTAGGTTAGGGAAGTTTTCAGCTATTATTTCTTCAAATAGATTCTCTGCCTCTTTGTCTCTCTCTTCTCCTTCTGTGACAGCTATAATATGCATGTTAGTGTGTTTGATGCTGTCCCCAAGGTCCTCATTCTTTTTAATTCTTTTTTCTGTTCAGCTTGGGTGACTGCCTCTAGTCGTTCATCCAGCTCATGATCTGTTCTTCTGCCTCATCTACTCTGCTATTGATTCCCTTTAGTGAATTTTCATTTGTAGTATTGTATTCTTTATTTCTGATTGGTTCTTTTTTATATTTTCCAATTCTTTGTTGAAGTTCTCACTGTATTCATCAATTCTTCTCCCAAGAGAAGTGAGCATCCTTCTGACTATTAGTTTTACTCTTTGTCAGGTAGATTGTTAATTTTTGTTATGCTTAGTTCTTTTTCTGAGGATTTGTCTTGTTCCTTTATTTGGAATATATTCCTTTGTCTCCTCATTTTGCCTATTTTTCTGTGTTTACATCTGTGTATGAGGTAGAGAAGCTACATCTCCTGATCTTGAAGAACTGACATTTTGTAATAGATACCTTATGAAGCCTGGCAATGTGCTTCCCTCTTGTCACCAGTTCCTAATGCTCCAAGAGCGTCCCCTGTGTGGGCTGTGTGTGTCCTTTTGTTGTGGTCAGGTTGCTCTTGCTGCAGGTGCACAGGGAGGCTAGGCTGTCCACCTGGACAGCTGGTTGTAGGACTCAGCTGTGTGTGGCTGCTACAGTCCCTTCAGTCACTTTATTGCATGTGGGGACTCCCAGTACAGTTGGCTGCAAGGTCTAATAGCACATTCGTGCTTCAGTTTTTCTGTTAAATAAGTAGGCCCCAGTGTGGCTGCTTTCTAGGCTTAGGGGCGCACAGTTGCTATAGGTCTCTGGCTTGCAAGGCTGTTGCCAGCTCTCTCAGTAGTGCAGCTGGATGAGGCCAACACCAAGTGTGGCAGCACACAATTGTTTTAGGCTTTGGAAGGTGGTGCAGATCCCCTACATGGCTGTTTGACAAGCAAAAGTCTGCTGCAGCTGACAAGCCCCACCACCTACAGGTCCATACACCCTGTCAACCCAGTCCTGCCCCGTGCACGTGCCCCACCCAGCTGGAGTGGACCCATTTGCACTGCTGCAGAGGCTACACACTCCATCAATGCAGGCCTTCCCCTTATGCACACCCTACCCCACAGAGGCAGATCCACTCACCCTGCTGCAGAGGTCCCACATACCCCACCTACACAGGCCCAAAGTTGCCTGAGGGCTTGCTGGTAGGTGGGCCAGTCCCCAGGGTAGGCTGTCCCCCCAGCTGAGCTGGATTAAATTGGTGCTTTAGTGGCTGTGGCAAAGCTCTGTGCTAACAGGCCAGGGGAAGAACTCCAATGGTGTCTGCCAGTATCTGTGTCAGCATTCCCGAAGTGGGTTACAATAATGGCTGCCGCCAATGTCTCAGTTCCTGGGAAGGTGGTTCTATCTGCCTCCTGCCTCCCTGAGATGCACCCAGAACCTATCAAGTGAGTCTCTTTCCACCAAAGCATTGTGCACCTTTATGGTGATTTTGTGTTGCTTTCTGAAGTGGGTGAACTTTTGTATGGGCCCTTTAAGAGCAGGCATTTCTTTCTCTTATGTTCAATGGCTTTTCTGGGGGTATTCCTCATTGTATTTAATAGCCAGCAAAGCCAGATACTATGACACTCACCTCAGTTGTGCTGAGTTCAAAAGCTGCTTATTGAGCCAGCCCTGATTGCCTATGGTTAAAGTTCAGCTTGCTCTGCTTTGGTGGGCCAGGTTTGGTTCCCAGGAGCAAAATCGCACCATTCATCCATCACCAGTTATGCTGTGGTGCTGACTCACATAGAAGAACTAGAAGGACTTACAACTAGAATATACAACTATGTATTGGGGCTTTGGGGAAGAAAAAAGAAAGAAAGGAAGTTTGGCAACAGATGTGAGCTCAGTGTGAATCTTTCCTGGAAAAATAAAAAGCTGCTTACTGTAGCAGAACTCTCCTACTCAGATCTCCTGTTCCTCCAGGGAAAGCTTCATACCTTAAGATTGCTCCCTGCCATGAAGCACAGTGGCTAGAATGTGGCTTTTTCCTCTCCAGAAAGGTATTTCTGCCTCTTCCACCTCTGTCCCTTATTGTGAGGGTTCTTTTTATCCAGTTTCCAGTTCTCTCTCAGGGGTCATTATTCCAAGGATAGTTTTAAGTTTGTTGTGTTTATGGGAAGAGGTGAGTTCAGAGTCTTCCTATGCTGCCATATTCCCAGCCGTGAGTCAAGACATTTTCTAATTTCCCTTTTGATTTTTTCTTTAATCCATTGTTTGTTCAAGAATGCATTATTTAATTTCCACATATCTCTGAATTTTCCAGTTTTCCTTCTGATTTCTAGTTTGCTACTGATTTCTAGTTCCATTCCATGGTGATCAGAAAAGACATGTAGTATAATATAAATTTTCTTAAATTTGTTAAGACTTCTTTTGTGACCTAACACATCAACTATGCTGAAGAATATTCCATGTGTACTTGAGAAGAATGTATATTCTGTTGCTGTTGAGTAAAATATTCCATATACATATTTGAGGTCCATTTTGTCTAAAGCATTATTCAAGTCTGTTGTTTTCTCACTGATTTTCTGTGTGGGTGTTCTGTCCATTATTGAAAGTGAGGCATTTTAGTAAGGTATTGTATTGCTGTTGATTCTCCACTCACTCTTCAATTTTGCTTTATATATTTAGGTGCTCTGATCTTGCATGCATATATTATAATTCTTATCTCTTTCTGGTGAATTAAGCCTTTTTATCATCATATAATGTAAATAATGTATATAATCTTTGTTTCTTGTGACAGTTTTTGACAATATCTGTCTGACATAAGTATAGCCAACTAGAGTGACTAGTTGCATGCTAGATCAAACTGACATCTCTATTCAGACTGGCCCTCAGACAGCCAGGTCTTATCAGCACTCCAAGACAGGCTAGATTGAAGTCAGTCCTCTGGGTAGCCCCCAGAAAAACGTGGGCAACAGATTCATGGTACATCTCATATCCTCCAGGGAAATCTGTGGTTTTTCATTCACTCACTCAGTGCTGAGCCAGGGAGAGGGGTTATGGGGCTATGGCAACTGCCAGCCCAAACCACCATCTCTGTTCTCACTGGATCCAGGTAGCTATATTATGCCAGGTGCCATCAGTGCTCCAAGACAGGCTAGCCAGAAGCCAGTCCACTCGCTAGCCCCTGGAAAAGTTGGGGCATTGGCTACAGGATCCACCTCTTTCCCTTCCCAGAAAGCTGGGAGCTGGGAGGTTGCCTCCTGATCATATGGCACTATGCAAGACATAGGGATTACGTAAAAACATGTCTTGAATTTCCCTACTGGCTTTGGTGTGCTACTTTTGTGCTCACTTGGGGTTCAAGAACCTTTCACCTAGTTTCTGGATTTCTCACAAAGGGAATTTGTCCATGAATTGTTGACTCGGTGTGCTTGTGGTGGGAAGGAGGGCCCAGGGCTTCCTCTTCTGCTATCTGGCTGTCATCATTCCAAAACCTCTTAACTTTAATGAAGACAATTTATCAATATTTTCTGATATGGTTAGTTTGTATGTGTGTATCCTCTTTGAAAAATCTTTGCCTAACCTAAGATTATGAATATTTTTTCTTACATTTTCTTTAGGAAGCTTTATTTTTCACTTAGTTGTATTATCCATCTTGAATTAACTCTTGTTTCTTGTATGACGTAGTGGTGCAAGTTTATTTTTCCTATATAGATATATAATTGACCCCCATTACTGTTGAAAAAATCATCCTTCTTTCCACTAAACAGCAGTGGTGCCTTAAGAGTAAATAAGATGGGTGTATATTGTGGGTCTTTTTCTGGACTCTCCATTTTTTTTTATTGGTCTATTTGTTTATCATTTTGCAGATCCTATATTTTCTGAATTAAAGGAAAGTGTTGATATCAGGTAGCACAAGTTTTCTAAGTTTTTCCTGCATCTTCAAGATTATGTTGACTATTATAATTCCATCTGTTTTCACAAAAATTTTAAAATCAATTTGTAATTTTCCATCAAAAATAATTTTGAGATTTTTTATTTTAGGATTGCATTAAACTACAATTTGAGAAGAATTTATATCTTAAAATATTGAATACACTATATTTCTCAATTGATTTAGCTCTTCTGAAAATTCTCACGGTAATATTTTGTATTTCAAGTATAAATTTCTTACACATAATTCACTGCATATATTCCCATGTATCTCTCTCTCTCTTGCTCTCTCTCTCTCTCTCACACACACACACGACTATATATAGTTGTGTTTTTCAGTTCTAATTTTCTTATTGTTTGTTGCTTGTATAGAGGTAAAGTTAATTTTTGTTTGTTGGCCTTGTATCCAGATATCTTATTACATTCATTTATTAATTCTAATTATTTTGTAATTTCTTAGAATTTTCTATGTACACAGACATATCATCTGCAAACAATGACAGTATTCCTTCTTCATTTCCACTCTTTCTTTTGTTTTTCTTACCCTGTTTTACCGACTGGGATCAGCCATACAATGTTGAAAATAAATGCTCTCAATGGACATCCTCCTGATCTCAGGGAGGAAACGTTCATCGTTTCTCTATCAACTATAATGTTTGCTGTATGTTTTTTTTTTTTTCAGATTCCCTTTGTCACACGGTAGCTTCCTTTCATCACAAGTTAACTGGGAATGTTTATGGTGAAAGGATATTTTTTTCTTCATCTATAGAAATTATCATGTAATTTTTCAGTTTCTCCTCATATTGTGAATTACATTACATTGGCTTTCTAACTTTAAAACAACCTTTCATTCCTAGATCACCCTTTCCTTCCATGGCTATGATATATTATGCTTTACAATATTAACTGGATTTACTTGGAAAATGTTTTGTTTAGAATTGCTAATCAGGAACTGATCCATAATTTTCCTTTCTAGTAGTGCCTTTGTCAAGTTTTGGTATTTAAAGTTAGGCTGGCCTTATGGAAAACTTGGGAAGTGCTTCTTCTTCTTTTTATATTCTCCAGATAAGTATGGATAAGATTAGTATTACTTCTTCCTTAAGTATTTGGAGGATGTAATAATTTGAATTATTGTTCCCAATTCTTTATTCTTCCTGGTATATGATTATTCATGCAAGTTCTTTGCCAAGTGACTTTTTAGTACTGCCTATTAGAGTGTGGAGCATATCACACACATCCCTTCATTGATATTGAGTTTGGTATGGTGACTTGTTTGTCCAACACAATGTAAAATGATATGATTGAGCAAGTGTTGGCCTAATTTAACTTGGCTCTCGTGTTCCTGATGCATGCCACGGAGAGTATGCCCAGGTACCCACGTTGTGAGAAAGTTTTAAATTATATTTGAGAGAACTTTATTTTATATAGGCATAATCATATTTGCAATTTTTCTCTATTCTATTTTGGCAAAGACATGTTTTTGGAATAATGTATGTATTCCATCTAAAAATTTAAATTTATTGATTTTAAGTTACTAGTATCCTCTCTTCTGCTAATGCCCAAAAGATCAAAAGTAGGTAATTTTATTACCTGATATCAGTCATTTATATCCTTTCTCTTTTTATTTTGAACTATTGGCTAGCTTTTATCAGTTATTTTAATCTTTTCAAAGAATCAGCTTTTGTCTTTACTTATATTTTTCTGTTATGTTACTTTTCACTTATTTCTGCTCTTTCTTTAATTATCTCTTTCTATCCACTGTCTTTGAGAGCAATTAATTCTTCCTTTCCTATCTTTTTGATAGACATTATAATGAGGAAAAAACAACACTTGCTTGTTCTCTGTCCTATATAATGCATTTCATTGTAATTAAAAGGATTAAAGTGTAGCCTTGCCTAGAGAGTAGAGATATGCCTACTTTTTGTAGAACCTAAAAGAGTGTCGCTTGACAATAGGATTAGAATGCTGATTGTCCATACTTAATAATGCTTCTCTTAAATTTAGGAATTTCTTCAGTTCATAAATGTATCTCAATAATCATTACATGGATATCATAGTCACTGTGAAACTTTGTATAGCAAGGATGAAGAGAGAACTTGAAAAATAATTTTGGATGCTATATGAAACATTCTCTCTTTTTATATTCTATCCATTATTTATTAAGGGAAATTTTTATATGCTGATAATAAATGCTGAATATCTACTTTTGTCTTTGATTATTCCACGGTCTGATCTCTACATTTACTTTCCCAGATGAATGAAAACAGTGAAATGGATGAAAACTCCAAGGTTCTATCTTAATAATTATAAGTTTTTCTGAGATAATAGAATAACTATAAGCACATATGGCATCCCTTATATCAGCCCTCTGCCTATGTGGCAGTGAAAGGTTGTCGAGATATTGCTCTACACTCACCTCACGTTGGGGGATGACTTGCTGCTGCTGCTGCTTTCTTCTGACACAGATCTAGAAAATCGATAAACTTTATTTTAAAGCAGAGAAATTTTAAGTCTTGAACAATTAAGTGACCATTTGAATGAAGAATGTTCTTCAAAGAAACACAGTGACTGATTAAATGAAACATCTCCTTCCAACAAAACATCACCTTGCTTTGTGGATTAATTTCTCTCATCCTTATTTTATGTTTATTCAGTATGTATGTTATAAACCCACATTGTACAGTCAGGCTCCCTGATTCTGGGATATCTCTAACTCCTCAGTCAAACAAGCCAAAACCATAAACTAGCAGTCAAGAATTTCAACTAATTTTTCTATATATTTCTACATATTTTTTCTTCCTCTCATAACACATACTCATGTCTTCTCTTCCCATCAATTCTTGGAAGGTAAAAGTAGAGGTAAATTCTTCTGGGGAAAAATATAGTAAATTATGAATAAGGGGCTCAATAATTATGTTTAAATATTTGTGTAACTGATTACAGATAATATGGTGATTCCACTTATTAATTTGGTCTACACAAAAGTTTCTGATACATTGGAAAGCTATCATTATCTCCCATTTTATAGCGTTGCAGAGAATAATTTTAAGAATATAAAGATTAAATCACTTGCTTAAGATATCATAGTTTTTACATGCAAGATTTAGGAGTTAAAACCAAGTTTTCTCAGGATAAATCTAATTTTCTCCTCATTTCATAATACAGCCTCCAGTCTCCTAACCTGATATTATGAACTACACAGGTAATTTCTAGTTAATAAAATGACTTTACAAATTAGCGATTTGATATTTAGGAAAATAAATATTATGGAGACAGTTTCACAGATATTATCTCTACTTGAAAGAGGTGTTCTAATAATGTTGTTTACCACTGGTCTGAGAGTCTGTGTCTAAAAAACTCTATTTTTTAAAAATTCCCTTGAAATGCAGTATTACCTATTCTCATGAAGCACAGGACAATATGGACTATTTAAACACAGTCAGTGGAATAAGAGCTGCATAAACCTCCACAATACCCTTGGCACTCATTTCTCCACCTAAAGTGATACTGGTGGTAAAATGAATAGTATTAGTGATGAATAAAACTAGAAAAAAACATGAAAGACACCAAACTGGTTTGAAATGTATCCCTGGGCCTCTCTTCATATTGCTTTACCTGTAGTCTTATTCCTGATGAAACATGAATACTATTCTTGACTTATTTAATTTAATGAGTAAATATATATATATATATATACCTCTCACTTTCAGTTTCCCCACTGTAGCATAGCTCTTTTATTTTCTTCTGCTTTATTGAAATAACAGCAGTAATGATGAGCACAGGTAGAAAAATGTAGAAAATGAGTTGAAATCGGTGCTTTGGAAGACTGGATCTTTCCTCCAAATAACTTTTACCTAGAATGGAAAATAACCATTTCAAATTATGTCAGAGCTTTTATTAACCACATGAAAAAGTGGATTGGATATCATTATCAACACTACTCCCAAACACTAAACATTCCATCCATATACATTATGAATACAATACAATCCAATAAAACTAAACCAACGTATAAAATGGGCTGTTAGTAATACTTTACTGGTGTTTTTGAGCTTTCAAACTTCCACCACATGGTGATTTCTTTGATGGAAGGTAATTCTCTTTCATGAAGCACACATTTAATACTTGCAAACATGTTTTTAAGATCAGCCTTTCTGGCCATACACTGCAGACTGATTTTCAGGTACTTTATTGGCAAACATCAGGTACAGAAAAAAGGATTTTTCTCTGCAGGAGACTGATTCCATCAGCTTCAGCTCCCAAAGGTTTCCCTCTTTTTTCACCACATTCATATTGACTTCAGAAAAAACAGATGAAAGTTTTGAGTACAGTATACACGATATTGCTCATGAATGGAGCTCTCTCAGTCTTGTACTGTTAATTACATAACTCACAGGATTATGCAGTTTCTCCAACCAGCTATTCCACCATAAATCCATACATTCCAGGTTTACTTAGAATAATCTATGTATACATACAAGCATATCCTCCCAAAAACATTTAAAGAGAGAGACTCCTGGCATATTTCTGCTAACAAATTCTATTAGTATGTGTGATAGTTGATTTTATGTGACAATTTGACTGCGCAATGGTGTTCTCATATGTTTGGTCAAATATAATTCTGGGCATTTCTGTGAGGGCTTTCTGGAATGAGATTAACATTTAAATCAGTAGACTGAGTAAAACAGATAGCTTTCTCTAATGTGAGTAGGCCTCATCCAATGAGCTGGAGGTCCCAATAAAATAAAAACACTGACCCTCCCATGAAGAAGAGAGGACTTTTTCTTGCCTAAGGGACGCAAACTAAGATATTGGCTTTTCCTGGGTTTCAAGCCTGTCAGCCTTCAGACTGGAACTACATCATCAATCATCCTGGGGTTCCAGCTTGCTGACTCACCCTGCAAATCTTGGGAACTGTCAGTCTGTATAATCACACAAGCAAATTCCTTACAATATGTCCCTCTCTCTTTCTCTCTCTTCATACACACACACACACACACACACACATGCAAGCACACATACACACATCCTATTGGTTTTGTTTCTCTAGAGAACCCTGACTAATATAGATTCTGGTACCAAGAAGTAGGGTGTTACTGTAATCAATACCTGAAAATATGTGGAAATAGCCTTGGAACTGAGTAACGGGGAGAGGCTGGAGGAATTTCTAAAGTCTAGGATTTTAGAAAAATCCTAGAGTACCATGAAGAGACTGTTGGTAGAAATATGGACATTAACAAAGCTTCTGATGAGGGCTCAGAAAGAAAAGTGGAAAGCAGAAGAGAAATTCTGTATTTTCTTAGAGAATACATAGATAATCAGGAACAGAATGTTGGTAAAAATATATATGTTAAAGGTGTTGAAGCTGGGTACCTGAGGGTTACAATAAATATTCATTAAGGACATGATTACCTTTTGACCTGGTTGCCAACACAGACACAGATAAAAAGAAGTTACTCTTGTTAACTTGGTGCTTTCTTGTTTAACATGAGGGATGACTCAAGGGTCACAAGAATGTATGAGTTTATTTTGCAGAGGAAAAGATTGCCTTTAAGGACGTTAGAATCACCAGATAACCAGCTTCTAGCTGCTGTTGATGCCCAGATGTCAGATTGCCCAAGGGCATATCTAGAACAAAGGAACAGAGATTTCTCCTTTGTTTCTGCAAAACTCCTCCTCTGAAGCCCTGTAGCTCTATAAACCCCCTGATTTCCTCTTTTGTTAAGGTAGATTTGAATCTATCCTCCCACCTTCTCATTTTGACCAACTTGAATAAACCTTTCTCTGTCTCCAAGCATGTCTCAGTGATTGGCACATGAACTTTTGATTAAGAGGTTCATTATCAGTCCTTCTGGTGAAATTTTTTGACAGAATAGGAAGATGCTACTGGGAAAGGAAGAAAAGGGAATTCCTATTATAAAGTGGGAAAAAACTTGGCTAAATTGTGATCTAGGGTTTTGTGGAAAATAAAATGTGTGAGCCATGAAACTGGATAATTAGCCAAGGATATTTCTAAGCAAAATGTTAAAGGTGCAGCATGAGTCCTTCTGATTGCTTAGAGTAAAATGTGAGAGGAGACAGATGAATTGAGAAAATAAGTGTTAAGCAGCAAGGTACCAAAACTTAAAGATTTGGAGAATTCTTAGCCTAGCCACATTGCAAAAAATGAAAAAAACATGTTCTAAAGATAATACCAAAGATGTGGCTGTAATATCATTTTATAAAGAGACTATGCATGTGAACCATCTCAGCAGAAGCCAGGAATAGGGATGAGATTATACCAGAAGAAATACCGCCAAGTTGGACCAAAAGGAATACAATGGGACAATAAAGCTATTTGGCTGCCAACATGTTTTATTCTTCAAGAAAAGAGAATGACCCCTGAAGGTGATTTAGAGATCATCAGGGCTTCCTCTCCCATCACAGGCCTAAGGGCTGTGTCTTTATTGGTTTCAGAAGGTGAGGCCCTCTCCTTGGTTTCAGCTTGCCAGGCTGCTCCAGCCCACTGCCTCACGCATGGGGCTGCTGCAAAGAGTTGTGTGGGCAGGGCCTCTACAAGAGCCAAAGTGGTGAGGTAGATGCTAGCTAGGACTATGGGGTGATGCTGCCACTTCAGTGGGCCTGGAGGACAGAACATGAAGCCAAAGAGGATTATTCTCAAATTTTAAAATCTAATGGAATTTGCCAAGCTAGGTTTTGTAATACTGGGATCTGGTGCCCCTTCCTTCTTTCCAATTTCTCTCTTTGGAATGGGAATGTCTATCCTATTCCTGTCTCACCATGTTTTTTTGGAAGCATATAGCTTATCTGATTTTACAGATTCACACTTGGAGAGGAATTTTGCCTTGGAACAAATCATACCTCAAGTCTCACCCATACCTAATTTAGATGACACTTAGATGAAACTTTTTGCCTGCAGTTGATACTGGAATGGGGTAAGATTTCTGGAGCTGTTGAGATGAAGTGAATGTATTTCACATACCAGGAGGACATAACTTTGAGGTGGCCAGAGGATGGAATGTTATGGACTGAATTCTGTTTCCCTAAAATTCAAAGCCCTAACCCCTAACGTGATGGTATTTGGAGATGAGGGCTTTGGGAGGTAATTAGGGTTAGGTGAGGTTATAAGAGTGGGGTCTGATGGGACTGATCTTCTTATAAGAGGAGGATGAGAGACCATAGAGTTTTCTCTCTTCACACACGGAGTAAAGGTTATCTGCAAGCCCAGAAGACAGCTCTCACAGAAACCAATTTGCCAGCACCTTAATAATGGATTTCTAGGCTCTACAACTGTGAGAAAACAAACTTCTATTGTTTAAGACATCCAGTCTGTGCTATTTTGTTATGCAGCCCAAACAGACTAAAATGGCGTGTTTTCATGAAAGACTGGATGAGGTCTTTCATTCCCCAGGGCATCCCTTGAAGGGAGAAATAGTTGCAGAACTCCTGTTAAAACTTTCCTTCCCAGCAACGTTCACTACCTAATAGTCTAGAAGACTTCAGGCTAGAACACAAGATGGTTTAGTATTAAAAAACCTTTAAAGGCAATATAAGAAACAATATTATCAGTTCAACAGATGCCATACATATTTAATAAAACCCAAAAGACACTCCTGATTTTAAATAAAATTGAAAGAGATAAGTATTTCCTAAACAAGATAAACATATTGAATCAAAAGCATCAGTCTTTTCATGATAAAATATTAGAGGTTTTCCTTGGAGTAAAGTAATGATAACCTCTCTCATGATTAGTTCTTTTTATTCTGAATGGATTACCTAATACAGTTATGAGATGGGGGAGGGAGATTAACTGAAGAAGAAAGAGAAATTATTATGATTAAAAAGATATGGCAAAATTATTATTAAATGCAGTTACATCATCTAAAAAAAATCAACTGTCCCAAAAATCAGCTAAAGACTTTTGAAAATAGTGATATTCCATTAATTAAACATATACACAAAAATCAGTATGTTTCCTATATGTAAAAAGTAGAAAATTAAAAAAAAATGACAGAAATGACATTAAAATTAAAATTAAAAAAACAATGACAGATCTTCATATATGAATTTTCAACAAAACAATAGCATTCTTAGGAATGAAAAGGGTAATTTCTGATCTATAGATCCTGCTATAGCTGTAGAGAGATCAAAACTACAATGATTTATCACTTTATACCTGCTAGGATGCCATTATGAAAAAAAAGTAAGTGTTGATGAAGATGTGGAGAAATATGAACCCTTCTGCATTGCTGGTGGGAATGTAAAGTGATGCATCCTCTATGGGAAAAAGTATGGTGTTTCCTCAAAAAATTAAACAGAGTTACCACATTATCCAGTAATTCCAAATCTAGGTATATAGCCAAAAGTATTGAAAGTATGGACTCAGATATTTGTACACACATGTTCATAGCAGCATTATTCACAATAACTAAAACTTGGAAGCAACCCAATGGATAAACAAATGGATCCATTGTTTATCCAAATGACTGGATAAACAAAATGTGTATACATGCAATGAAATATTATTCAGCCTTAAAAAGGGATGAAATTTTGACACATGATACAACATGGATAAACTTTAAGGACATTATGCTAAGTGAAATAAGCTAGACACAAAAGGACAAATACTGTATGATTCAACTTATAGGAGGTATCTGAAGTAGTCAAATTCATAAAGGTAGAAGGTAGAAGGGTGGTTACCAGGGACTGGAGGAAAGAGGAATGAGGAGTTATTGTTTAACAGGTATAGAGTTTCAGTTTTGCAAGATGAAAAGAGTTCTGGAGATGAATAGTGGTTGCAAAACAATGCACAATAATGTATTTAATTCCACTGAATTGTACACTTGAAAAATGATTAAAAAGGTAAATTTTATGTTTTTTGTATTTTACAATTAAACATAGCTATATAAGTATGTATTATGTTATAAAAGGTCAAAAATATCAGTAGAATAGATTGTCAAAGGTGATGAAAGAGCAATACACAGAAGAATTATAAATTCCCTACAACCATAAGGTAAATAGAAAGTCTCACGAAACTGAAGAAATGCAAGTGGAATTTATTTTTTTACTATTAGTTTGCCACAGATTAAAAAGATAGATAATAATCCCTGAAAATCAGGAATAATTGTATTATTAGTGGTAATTTATTGGGTTAGGATTACATAAAAATTACTGAAAGAAAAATTATAATGTGAGATTAAAATATACTCTTTATAATTTTATATATCAAGGTAAACAAAAATATATGAGGATTTATACTCTAGAATATACAAACTCAAATAGGTAACTCATACACAAACATATGTATGTATACATATATTCCATTATGTACATATATATTTTATGTAGTTAGACCTACATATAAAACAGATTAGACATTACTTGAAAATACCCACGAAATAAAAAAAGTTGGTAATGTACTGACTACGAATAAGGCCATCATAAATTTTGTAATTTGAGGTTTGTCCAGGTCATATTCTGTTAACATAAGTCAGTGATAATCAAAATAAATAGAATGAGGATATAAAACAAACCTGGACTCCTTAGGATCACCTTGCCTCTCAAACTCTTTATGCACCAAAATGCATTCAGCATCGCAAGGGCTTCTCCCACATTGAGTCCAGGGCTCATACAGGGGAGCCCAGGACTCCCTTGACTGGATCCAGGGCCCCAGAAGGAACAATTTTGGGACAGAACGTGCAGCCAGATGGCACATCATCCCAGGGCTTTCAGGGTAGAATGAACAGGCCCCAGAATACCACTGATGAAGACAGAGCCTATGGCAGCTGACTAAGGAAAATTAGTTGTATTGGAGGGTTTCCTCTGACCCCAGGCTCTGGTGCTGTCATCCTACTGTCATCTGGACCTAGAGTGGCCCAGGGTAAGCAACCATGAAAATTCAATTGGGTCTGTCCTAGTGGTTGTACAAAATGTCTCACATACTGAGGAATCAAAACTGGGATGGGAAATTTTCTCAGTTTTGGCAACTGATTTGGAAGACTAGAGGAAAAGAATAAAATCCATATGGAAGCTAAATAAAACCAAGGACTAAAAGCATCACTGTTTTGCTGTGTAATGAATATAGCTCAAGTTATCTGTAATTGCTGTCATTGTTTTTAACTCTGACTGCTGATGTTCACAATTGTGATTTGTGGTTCACTCTGAGTGAAGTGACTTAAGTGTGCAACCTAAACGTGTTGAAGTCATGAGTCTTAACAGTCCATCTTTGACTCAGTCTGTAGATTAACTGTTATGCCCTGTGTCGAGATAGTGCTAATTTAATTTTTCACATTGTCAATATTGTAATAATGTTTTATAAGAGCTCAAATAATGAAAATCAGAATCATTACAATACTAAAATCAGTATGACTCAGACATCACTGAATAAGAAGACTAAATGACTGTTTTTACTGACAGATGGAAGAACACATACAACTGGATTAGAGATGTAAATAAACAAAACAGAACATATTGCACAAAATGAAAAACTAATTTAGACCCAGAAATAAACCCACACATATATGGCCAATTAATTTATGACAAAAGAGCCAAGAATATAAAATGGGGGAAAGGGGCGACTCTTCAAGAGTGTTGGGAAAAGTGGAGAGCCATATGCTAAAGAATGACCGTGAACCACTATCTTACACCATACATAAAAATTAACTCAGTATGAATTAAAGATCTTAATGTAAGACTTGAAACCATAAAACTCCTAGAAGAAAACATAGGTAGTAAGCTCCTTGACACTGATCTTGGTGATCATTTTTTGAATCGAACACCAAAAGCAAAGGCAACAAAAGAAAAAATAAGTAGGACTACATAAAACTAAAAGGCTTCTAGACAGCAAAGGAAACCATCAACAACAAAAAAAAGATAACCTACTGGAAGGGAGAAAATATTTGCAAACCCAGCTCCCTTCCCACCCTCCTCCACCCCACACAGCAGTGGAGTTTTTGGTGCAGGTGATCGCCAATGTGGCAGAGGTGTGAGGCATCATTGTACCTTCAGCAGCAAAATCAGCAACTGTAGCAACATCAGCAATGATAAGATATCATTGACCCCTGAAGACAAAGGCAGGAATGATCAGAATACTGGTGACACCCCTAACAGAGGTGGTGGAGGGCGGAAAGTACCAATCCTCAAATATAGCCACAGGTGCTCAGGTAATACAAACCAAAAACTAGTGCTATAGCACAATCTACTGAAAAAAGAAAGGCCTCTAATCTTTAAGTGACTGAATACTTAGAATCAAAAAAAAAGATATACCTAAATAAGAAAGTGTTTGCTGTGACAAATACACCAGCAAAGGAGTAACCACAAGCAACATGAGAAGCCATGGTAAAGCAGCATCACAAAAAGAAAATAACAATGCTCCAGAAACCATACATAAAGTCATTGCCAATTGTGATCTAACTGACCAAGAATTCAAAATGACTGATGTAAAGAAATTCAATGAGCTACAAGAAAACTCAGAAAGTCAGTTACATGAGATCAAGAATAAAATCAATAATCAGAAAGAATAATTTACCAAAGAGATTGAAACCTGAAAAAGAACCAACAGAAATTCTGGAGCTGAAGAACTCAATAAATGAGATGAATAATGTATGAGGAAGCATTGGAAATAGAGCAGACCATAAGGAACAGAGAATTAGTAAGTTCAAAGATGGAAACCTAGAAACAATGCAGGGATAAGAAGATAGAGAACTAACATTTTTTTAAATGTAGAAATTTTATGAGAATTATCCAACTCCATTAGAAAGGGCAATGTAAGGATAATAGGTATCCTAGAACAGAAGAAAGAAGGGAGCAGAGAGGTTACTTAAAGAAATAATAGCTGAGAACTTCCCAAACCTGGGAAAGGAATTAGATGTACAAATCCATGAAGCTAAAAGAACAACCAGTTATCTCAATGCAAAAAGACCTTCTCTAAGACATATGATAATAAAACTGTCAAGTTGATGACAAAGAAAGAAGTGCCACTAGACCTGCCTTACAAGAATTGTTGAAAGGAAGTCTCCTACCTGAAATCAAAAGGCAAAGGTATACAAAGCTTTGATAAAGTTGACAAATAGAAAGAATCAGAAAATTGCAATTCTACATCAGAATAGGTTAATAAACAATTATAACATAAAGTTTAAAGGTGAAGGAAGCTATAAAAATAACTATAACCACTTCAGTTTGGTAAGGAATTTACAACATAAAAGGGATGATTGGTGACAACAAAAACACAGAAGAGGAAGATGAAAAGGATGAAACCAGTATTGACAAATGAAGATTAGATGCTATCAGCTGAAAAAATAATCTTATCTATGAGACCTTTTATAGAAACGTAATGGTAACCACAAAGCAAAAATTCAGAACAGAGACATGAAACATAAAAAAAAAAGGAAACTGAGAAAAAAATCACAGAAAACCACTAAACTGAAATGGCAGACAAAAACACAAAGAAGAAAAAAGCAATGAAAATATAGAGAAAACAAAAGATAAAATGGCAGTATTAAGTCCTAATATATTAATAATTACTCTAGATGTAAAAGGATTGATATCACCAATCAAGACAGAATGGCTAGATGAATTAAAAAGCAATACTCAACAATATGTTGCCTCCAGGAGATCCATCTCAGCTCTAAAGACAGAGGCTCAAAGTGAAGGGATGGAAGATGATACTTAAAGCAAATGGAAACCAAAAGAAAGCAGGTGCAGCCATACTTAGATCAGACAAAATAGACTTCAAGCCAAAAAAGATAACAAGTGACAAAGACAGATATTATACAATGATAAAGGGGCCAATCCATCAAGAAGACATAAAATTTATTAGTATATATGCACCCAACATAGGAACACCAAAATATATAAAGCAACTATTTACAGACTTAATGGGAGAAATTGACAGCAACACAATAATAATAGGAAAATTTAATATCCCACTTACATCAATGGATAGATCATCTAGACAGAAAGTCAGCAAGGAAACATTGGCCTTGAATGAAACATTAGACCACATGCACTTAATAGAGCTATATAGACTATTCCACCCATAAGCAGTAGAATACACATTCTGCTCAATTCACCATGGAACATTCTTAAGGTAGATCACATATTGGGAAAGCAAACAACCCTCAGTAAATTTAAGATCATATCTAGCATCTTTTCTGACCACAGTGGTATGAAACTAGAAATCAACTACAAGAAGAAAGCTGGAAAAGCCATAAATATGTGGAGACAAAACAATATTCTACTGAACAACTATCAGATATTTGAAGAAACCAAGAAGAAATTAAAATTTCTGGAGGCAAATGAAAATGAGAATATGACATACCAAAATCTATGGGGTCCAGCAAAAGTGGTACTAAGAGGGAAGATTACAGCAATACAAGCCCATCTCAGGAACCAAGAAAAATCTTAGATAAACAATCTACACTACACATAGAGGACCAAGAAAAAGAAGAGAAAATAAAACCTAAAGTCTGTCAAAAAGAAGGGGAAAATAAAATCAGAGTGGAAATAAATGAAATAGAGACTATAAAGACAATAGAAAACATCAATGAAACTAAGTGCTGGTTCTCCCAAAAGATACACAAAATTGACAAGCCACTAGACTCACTAAAAAATAAAAGAGAGAAGGGTCAAGTAAAAACAGAAGTGAAAGATTTAGAAATGACAATGGATATGACAAAAATACAAATGATTATAAGAGAATCCTATGAAAAACTATATGCCAACAAATTGGATACCCTAGAAGAAATGGATAAGTTCTTAGAATCATACAACCTCTCAAAACTAAATCAAGAAGAAACAGAGAATTGGAATAGACCAATTACTAGTAAAGATACTGAAACAGTAATTAAAAACCTCTAAAAAAGCAAAAGTCCAGGACCAGATAACATCTCTGGAGAATTCTACCAAACATTCAAATAAGATTTAGCACCTATCCTTCTCAAACTCTTCCAAAGAACTGAAGAGGAGGGGATACACTCTAATTCATTTTATAAGGCCAACATTATCCTGATACCCAAACCAGACAAGACAACACAAACAGAAAATTACAGACCAGTATCACTAAGGAACGTAGATGCAAGAATCCTCAACAAAATGTTAGCAACTTGAATGCAATACTTTAAAAGTATTATACACCATGATCAAGTGTGATTTATTCCAGGGAAGTAAGGATGTTCCACCATCCGCAAATCAATCAGATACATGATACACTACATTAACAAAATGAAGAATAAAAATCACACAGTCATCTCAATAAATGCAGAGAACACATTTGACAAAATTCACCATCCATTTACAATAAAAACTCCGACTAAAATGGAAATAGAAGCAAAGTACCTCAATGTAATAAAGGCCTAGTAAGACAAACAACCAACTAACATCATACTCAATGGTGAAAACCTGAAAGCTATCCCTCTAAGAACAGGAAAAAGACAAGGATGACCACTTTCACTACTGTTTTTCAACATAGTATTGGAAGTCCTAGGCAGAGCAATTAGGCAAGAAAAAGAAAATGTATCCAAATTGGAAAAGAAGAAATAAAACTTGCAGTATTTGCAGATTACACAATTTTACATATAGAAAAGCCTAAAGAATCCACCAAAAATCTTAGAAACAGTAAATGAATACAGAAAAGTTGCAGGGTCCAAAATCAACATAGAAAAATTAGCCACTTTCCATACACTAAAAATGAGCTAGCAGAAAGAGAATTCAACAAAACAATCCAATTCACAATTGCAACAAAAAGAATGAAACACCTAGGAATAAATTTAACCAAGGTGGTGAAAGATCTGTACACTGAAGACTAACAAACATTGTTGAAATAAATCAAAGGAGATACAAAGAAATAGAAAGATATTCCATGCTCATGGATTGCAAGAATTAACATAGTTAAAATGTCCATATTACCTAATCACCAATTCAATGCAATCCCTATCATAATCCCAACATCCTTTTATGTGGAAATATAGAACAAAGATTTATAAAATTTATATGGAACAGCAAAAGACCCCAAATAGCCAAAGCAACCATGAGAACAAAGAACTAAGCTGGAGGCATCACACTCCCTGATTTCAAAATATGCTACAAAACTATAGTCATCAAAACAGCATAGTACTGGCACAAAAACAGACACAAGGATCAACGGAACAGAATTGAGAGCCCAGAAGTAAACCCACAGATTTATGGACAGCTAGTTTTCGACAAAGGAACCAAGAACATACAATGAAGAAAGGAACATCTCTTCAATAAACGGTGCTGAGAAAACTGGACAGCCACATGTAGAAGAGTGATAGTAGACCGTTATCTTACACCACCTGCAAAAATTAACTCAAAATGGATTAAAAACTTGAATGTCAGACCTGAAATCCTAAAACTCCTAGAAGAAAGCTTAAGTAGTATGATCTCTGACATTGGCTTAGCCATATCTTTTTGGATATGTCTCCTCAGGCAAGGGAAGCATAAGAAAAAATAAACAAATGGGAGTACATTGAAGTAAAAAGCTCCTGCACAACAAAGGAAACCATCAACAAAACAAAAAGACAATCCACTAGTTGGGAGAAAATATTTGCAAATCATACATCTGATAAGTGATTGATATAAAAAATGTATAAAGAATCATACGACTCAACAACAAAAAAAACCCCACAAGATTAAAAAATGGGCAAAGGATATCAACAGACATTTCTCCAAAGAAGGTATACAGATTGCCAACAGGCACATGAAAAGACGTTCAACATGATTAATTATCAAGGAAATGCAAATTTAAACCACAATGAGATACCACCCCATGCTTGTCAGAACAGCTATTATTAAAAAGGCAAGAAATAACAAGTCTTGGTGAGGATGTGGAGAAAAGGGAGTGCTTGTGCCCAGTTGGTGGTACACCCACTATGGATAACAGTATGGAAATTCATCAAAAAATTAAAAATAGAATTACCATATGATCCAGCTATCCCACTTTGGGGTATTCATCCAAAGAATATGAAAATAGTAATTCAAAAAGATATATGCACCCCTATCTTTACTGAAGCATTAGTTACAATAACTAAGACAAAGAAACAACTTAATTGCCCATTGATAGATGAATAAAGATGTGGCACATGTATACAATGGAATACTACCCAGTCATAAAAAAGATGAAACTTCACCATTTGCAACAACATGGATGGACCTTGAGGGCATCATGCTAAGAGAAATAAGTCAGGCAGAGAAGGACAAATACTGTATGATTTCATTCATATGTGGAAGATAAAAAGTAAATAAATAAACACATAGATACAGAGACCAGATTGGTGGTTACCAGAATGGCCAGGAGGTGGGGGAAGGTTAAAGAGGTAAAGAGGGACATTTGTATGGTCACCGGTGGAAATAAACTTTTGTTGGTGAACACAATGTAGCGTATACAGAAGCTGAAATATAATGACGACCTGAAATTTATATAACGTTATAAAGCAATGTTATCTCCACAAAAATGAAGAAGAAAATATGATAGCCTGAAAAATTTAAATATCCAGTCAAGTGCTCTTAAAAAGAGATAAAATAAATTGTTGTGTCAGATGACATATTATAAAATATTCTCAGTATAAAATATTGTTACAGGGCCGGCCCAGTGGCACAGCGGTTAAGTGTGCACATTCCACTTTGGTGGCCCGTTGTTTGTCTGTTCAGATCCCGGGTGCAGACATGGCGCTGCTGTGGTAGGCATCCCACATATAAAGTAGAGGAAGATGGGCATGGATGTTAGCTCAGGGCCAGCCTTCCTCAGCAAAAAGAGGAGGTCTGGCAGTAGTTAGCTCAGGGCTAATCTTCCTCAAAAAAAGAAATATTGTTACATTTTTGCTAATATATATTATTTGGTTATACTATGAACTACTATCAATTGATATTGTTAACTAGTTATATTATTGTTTTGCATAAATAATAGCATTTATGTAACAGAAAAGTAAAACATACAGAATAATATATAATTTATAATTACCTATTTTCCATATATTTATGTGAAAATAATAATATATGTGTATAATTATATGTAACAGGTTAAAATATTATGCTTTATTTTGGCGTGGTACACAGTCTGACATGGCTGTGTGTTAGCTCTCTAAAATGCTGGTCACCCTAAGAACGACTCTCTCCTAGTGTAGAAGCTACAGATAAGTCTGTCCAGGAATTTCATTATTTTTCCTAAAAGAAAAGGGCTTAAGGGTGGACAGCCCTCCTCTGCTCCCAGGTTATTTTAGGTGGGCCCCCATACTGTCTGGAACCAGGGGGCATACCCCAGCTGTTCCTAGTCTCATGCAGGTCTGCTTAATATCAAAACACCTCTCAGGAATCCCAGGGGGAAGATTCTAAAGACAACATTTCAAAAGATTAGATCAGAGCCCTTAAAACGCAGGAAAAAGAAAGAAAAGATATCCTGAAAGAGTCTAGTGGCACTAATATAACAAATACTAACTCTATTTTAAACCAGGAATATATGAGACAATCCAAAAGGAACAATCTAAATTAACTGGTCAAATTAGATGCACTGGAATTACTACTTTTAAAATTGCCTAACATTGAGTATACTTTTTGTTAGCAAACAATGTCAATGTTGATATAGAAAGAACAGTACAGACTTACACTGGCATAGATTTTTTTAAATCTTACAAATAAAAGAAAACTGTATTTGTTGACATCAGTCGCTTTGTAATGAAGCTTGAGACCTATACTTTAATTCACTCTCTTACATGTTGTCATTGATTAATAAAATTTTAAAGACACTAACCAGTTTTAATCTTGTGTCCATCATCGATACTTCCAAATTCTCCTTTCATTACCTCGCAATCAGGAGGAGCAAATCCCTTTTTACAATGGCAGTGGTTGAAATTGTTGCAAATCTGGAATAAGCAGACAATAAAATATTTTTTATGTATGAAGGTGGTCTTCAATAGAGACCAATGAATATGCTATACTTATTCAACAGAGAATTTATCCATTACAGATAATTTGTCTTAAATAGACAAATTAAGCAAATTTTCACAAATTTTTCTTTGAAATTGTCCGTACTTTGGAAAGTACATCTAGCTTCTGTTGCCAAATCAAGTTTTTCTTTTAATTCTTTCAACCCTCATCACAGCCAGACCCAAATAGTGGCAATTACCAGTAACATGCCACAGATTATCATTTACTTGCCAGCTTCACAGAACAGCTCAGACTCTAAATTAAGGATCAAGAGTAGCAAGAAAATTCTAATGACCTTTATTTACCATTTTCTACCTTCTCTCTGTAAAAAGAAAATCATTGTGATTATAATGTAACACATGATGCTTATAGCATATCCATCTCACATATTTACCAAACATTTTATACACCCAGAATTGTCTTAAACATTTCCACTTTATCTTCTCTAATAAATAGTTCCACAAGGTTTCTTGAAAAGATGAGATCGAACCTACAAATTATAGACTGTTAAATGAGATCAAGCAGCAAGAAAATGATTGAAAAAAGTCATTCAAATAGTTTTTTAAATGTCTAAACTGTTTTTGGAATTGTTCAAAGCATGCTGCTTAAAATGGAGATTGAAATTACTTACTCCGCTGTTATTGCAATGTATGGGAGCATTGCATGCCATATAATTGGTACGAGGCGCAATCTCTACACAGGTATAGTTGATACAATACTAAAACAAAGCAAAAGGAAGTGAAAAATAAAGTCAGTCAAACAATCAGATTGTGTGCATGGATAATACATAAGAAAAATTCAAGAAAATTCCAGAATCCCTATTACCAAGAATTGGGAAAAATTCAAAAAATAAAGTTATAAGTGTGGCTTCATTGAAATCAATATGAAATAAGTTGTGTGTCTTCAGACTGTAAAGATGTAATCTTATGTAAGAAGTTGGAAGTTTTATTTTCTTACCATCTAGCACCAGAAGTCCTCTTAGAGAAATACCGAAAATAATAATTTGATTAGTTCCTTGAGTTCAAGAATTGCCTGAAGAGTATTTTAAAAATACCCATGCCTGGGCTCCACCTGAGACCATTATATCAAAATCTCTGAGGGCAGGGTCCAGGGGATTATCATGAGCACTCAGGACTGAGAACTATCAAGTGGCAGGTTGAGGTCTTAAAATCATCGGTATGAGCAGCAAAGGAAGAGAGTTTACTATTCTTTGTGAAAAAATGAGGAGAAAGAGAAAAGCAAGAGTAATAGATAATTATATGAGGTAATAGGACAATGAAAGACTCCCAATGGTGAGATGTCTAGAAGGTCTAAGAAAGGGAATGTTGAATGTGTGAATTTACATCATTCTAATTTATACATTAATTTTTGTGACCTTTCTTAACTATCCAAAATTTTTAGGAAATTCAATACTTTGTGAAGGGTTTTACTTGGAGTTAGCTTTGTCTTTGGATCAAAATAACAAAAAGATATGCAGGAAAAGGGAGGATTAGAACACTGGAATAGATATGTAGATTTATCATTTAGATTTCAAGGGAGAGAGAGGCCTCAGGTCCTATTTGTATTCCATATGTTTCCAGTTGAGCCAGATGTGACAGTCTGGTCATTCGCACGTGCTATTATCAAAATGTATTATATAGAAATAAATTCGAGTTAGCAAGCACTTCTTAAGATTTTCTCTCAAAAAATGTATTTTAATTGAACTTTCCATAGTATCTCTTGGAAATAATAGTTTCTACAATTAATTAGAATATTGAACTTTTATTAGATATATTATTAATTTATAAAATAGAACTTTCTAGCGACATTCTATAATATTATGCTATATCATTAACTGTTAATAGTTTTCTTATGTGTAACATAAATAACTAAAATATGCACTGTATGAGAGCAGAATATATTATAATAATAATATTCAATTTAATTAAAATATGCATCTACCCATAAGAGTCCATTATAAAAAGTTAAAATCAGTTAAAATTTAAAAAGTTAAAAATTTGGCTTTCTACTGAAACAATGAATACAATTCAAGAAATGTTTTTGCAAAAACAGTCCTTAGGAGGAAACATGCTGGATCACATAATACGTTATTCAACCAAAACTAGCATTCACACAAGATGTTCAAATGTTTTCCAAAAAATTGCTCCCTATATTGTATGCAAAATCACTTGATTACATATTGCAGGACATAAAAAATGATCTGTATAAAATCTAAAAGTAACACTGTTAAAAAGAGGAGTAGAGATTATTAATAATAAATATTGCTAATATATTGCTAATACACCTGTTAAAGATAATTGTCCACAACTTTGTAAATAGAAAAAATAGAGAACCACATATCTTTTCAATGTCCTATTTGGACATTCATTAAGAGACCCATCTGAGGCCAAACTAAAAATTATTGAATTATCTAAGGAAATGTATTTTGTTTAACTTGCTAGTCACCATTGATAAGAGCCTATGTTTGGTGAAGTTTTATGATAATGTAGATTTTTGTCTGGCAGATTTTGTCCAGTTGAAAAGATAACCCCAAAATTATGGTTTTATTGCAATGTAGGACATTAGCAGGTTTTACATTAAATCCAGTGATTGTATTTCAGCAATCTTTTTCCTAATGCCTCCAAATATGCAGTTCTTGAAATACTCTTTGAATTAGCTGTAACAACTTGTTCCCTTACTAGTGAAGTAAACAAGTGTTTGACAGGTGCTCAATTTATCTTTGTATAAGAGTCTTGTTTTTAACATTTTTGACGGTTTCCAAGGCCTCATTGAGATGCCTAAGTGGACTCATTTGACACAGTAAAATAAATTTCTTTGACCAACAAATGTTCCTCTTGAACTGTTTAAGCATAAACATATCTTTTCTTGTACCTACGTGGCTTGTGGGGTGATTCCCAAGTGGCATCAGAAATTTAATTTAGCTGATTCTCTACTTCTCTGGATCTTTTCTTCTCCTTTTGGTCTTTTGTTTGTTTCTGATTCTGATTCTTGGCCAAGTTAGTTAGTCTGTCCGTAATCTGTATGTATTTGTGAGTGTGTACATATACATGCATATACACACACAATTTTGCTTATTTTATATATATAGAATGGCTATACCTTCGAGTTGTGTTAATGAACTTGTTCATTTTTCCCACTTTAAAAAGGTGAAAGAAAGTGAATGTGACTGTAAAGGATTATATTACGCGTATATGCATTTTTAAGCTGCCGACTAGCTTTAATAAATTATCTACCTCTCATTGCTTTCTGAAATAGAACTTACTTAATTTGTTTAGAAATTATAATTAATACAATTGGGACCATACTAGCAGCAATAATGGCAGAAGACAACTGTGTTTCAGGGTAATGGGATATGTAATTGTTTTCCGAAGGATAAAATAGTTTTATCTTAGTGTTATATGACTAGGTGTTTCAGAATATGAAAGAGGACAGTGAAAGTCAGGACTTGATTTAATATAGAAAACTGTAGATGTTTTGTGTGAAGTAAACTTTATTTTGTTTTTAATACCTATAAACAAGCAAATAACGAGTCTGGAAAAATTTTGGCAATGATTGCTCAATTTTGGTGGGGTTATTCATAAGATAATTTAAAAAATTTCTTTGTGAATACTTTAGAGCCAAATACCATGATGAAGCAAAATTAGAATTTGGTTTTTCTAATTGTATACATGGCAGTTGCTTGCAAAATATTTAATTTTCTCTTAACAGAGGAAGCACAAAGTTTTTCCTTACCTTCTATATAATCTGTCCAAATGACAGAGATTCAATGTCTCACCAGAATAATTTTTGTGTTTTGTATCATGTAAATCATTCTTCTTAACAAGTTCCTCACTTGGGAAAGAGCTAAGCTCCCTTATAATTTCACTGCTTTCTCCTATTTTACGTAAACTCTTGCACTGTCACATCGATTAATAAGTAGCTAAGCAATTTTTACTAGACATCAATGATCCTTTTAATCAAGTGACTGTACCTCCTCTGACAACTCTCGATTTTGCTTTATCAAGGTCAGACCCTAAATTCAAAACAAATTTTCTCTTCAGGATTTTTTTAACACCTAAAACTATCTTTGAGAATTCTGAGACTGCCATTGGAAAATCACAGACTTCTTCTCTTATCTTATGAATATAAGGATGTTAGAAATCATTACATTTGTTTGGTATCCTCTATATTTTTTAATTAGATAACAGTAAGAGCTGCATAGGAAGAACTGTCAAATCAAAGAAATTCAGTCAGTTTTCCCCAGGTTAATTTTTAATGTTATTAATATAAACGTAATTAATGTGATTAGTAGAAATGTTTTCTATTGTGTGCATGTTACAAGAATGGATTGAAAGCTCCTAGAAAATCATCAAGTCCATTTCTCTCCATAATATTTTCTTATCTTCAAGAGAAACTTTGATAAAATTCTTCATAAATAGTTATTATCATACTCCTCCCCAGAATAAGGGATTTTTACTGTTCTCCATTCTGATGTTATTGGTGACTCTCATAAATTAATCACAGCCATTCAGGCTTCTGATCAACTGGTAGCTTCTGCTTGTCTCTGATGTTCATCTTACGTCTCTGTTCTCAGATAAGGATAGAACCTAGGTCTTCAGTGCTCTGTAGAAAGGATTATACCATGTATTCTAAACTATTTGAATTCAAGAATTAGACTCACAGGTACAGGATGTGGAGCTTAAGTTGACATTTGTTAGACAATTTTCAGATCACACTACAAGGCTGAATCAGGATTTACTGGAATCCTTTATATCTGAGAGCACAGGGCCACATGAAAGCAAACTGCTAGTTCAAGATCCAGGGAAATAAGAATTAATCATAAAGGACTGAATTAAATGATGAGGGAAAAATTGTGTGGTTTTAAAAATTTTCTATATTTCTGATGGTATATGAGGAAGCCCTTTTCATCTCTTCTCGGTGCATTCCTAATCCTCAATTTGGTACCTATGTGTTTATAGACTGAAATGAAACATTTCAAAACTAGTAACTGATTCTCACTGAACCTCAAAAATTCAGAAACAAGCAAACTCAACTATCTGATGCTTACAAAAACTCACTTTAAATTCAGTGGCATAAGTAGGTTTAAAGTAAAAGGACAGGAAAAGCTATATCGTGCAAACATTAATCCAAAAAGGCAGGTGTGACTGTATTAGGATCTGATAATGTAGACATTAGAGCAAAGAAAATTACCAGAAACAAACAGGGACATTATGTAATAACAGAAGAATCATTCCAACAATACTACACAATGATCCTAAATGTGTGCACACAAAACAATGGAATCTCAATGCATAAGGCAAAATACATAAGGGAAAAATAGGTAGATCTGAAAGAAGAAACAGACAAATCCATAAGTGTAATTGGAGACTTCAACACCTTCTTCTCAGCAACTTACAGAAACTAAACAGAAAATCAGCAAAGATATAAAAGATCTAAACAAAACAATCAACGAACAGGATTTAATTGATACATATGGCACACTCCACCCAAGATGAGCAGAACACACATTTTTGCAAGCACCCATGGAACATGCAGCAAGGTAAACCATATCCTGCACCATAAAACAAACCTCAGCATATTTTAAAGATTAAAATTCTAGAGAGTGTTCTATAATAATAGAATCAAACTTGAAATCAATAGAAGAAACAACAGGGAAATTTCTAAATATGTGGAAAGTAAGCAACACATTTATTAATAATTCACATGTCAAAGAAGAATTCTCAAAGTAAATAAAATATATATATACAACTGAAAAAATGAAACTATAACATCAAAATATGAGGGTTGCAGCTACAAATCCTGCAGCCATTAAAGACATGATAAGGGAATACCATGAACAACTTTACACTCATATGTTCTATAACTTAGAAGAAAGGACCAATTTTTAGAAAACCATGATGACCAAAATTCACCAAGAAGAAATTGATAACCTGAAGATTCTTGTAACACTTGAACAGTTGTTGAAGAACAATTGTCCCTGTAACAATTGCTACAACAATCTAAAAATTGAAGACTTTGAATTCATAATTAATAAGGTCATGAAAGAAGAAATCTCCAGACCCAGATTATTTCTTGGGATAATTCTACCAACATTTAAAGAAAAATTAATATCAATTTTACACAGTCTCTTCCAGGAAAGAGAAAATGAGGGAATACTTCCCAACTCATTTTATGAGGCCGTACAAAATGGCCAAAGTCAGACAAACACAGTACAAAAAAAGAGAAAACTACAGACTAATATCTCTCAGGAACTTAGATACAAAAATTATTTAACAAAATATTAGCACACTAATACAATAATGTATAAAAAGAATTATAGACCATGACCAAATGAGATTTATATCAGGTATGTAAGGCTGCTTCAGCATTTAAAAATATATCAAGGCAATCCAACATACCAACAAACTAAAGAAGAAAAATCACTGACCACATCAATTGACACAGAAAAAACATTTGACAAAACCCAAGAAACAATTATGATAAAAACTCTCAGCAAGTGAGCATCTACAAAAAAACTCTACAATAACATTACGCATAATGGTGAAAGACCTAGTGCTTTCCTCCTAAAATCAGGAACAAGGCAAACATGTCCACTTTGACCACTTATATTCAATATTGTACTGGAAGTTCTGGCCACTGCAGTAAAGCAAGAAAAAGAAACAAAAAGTATACTGATTCAAAAGGAAGAAATAAAATTGCCTCTGTTTCCAAATTACATGATTGTCTACGTAGAAAATCCCAAAGAATCTATGAAAGAAACTCCTAGAACTAATAAGTTAGTTCAGCAGCATTGTAGGACATAAGATCCACACACAAAAAGTAATTGAATTTCCATATACTAACAGTCAACATGAGGAAATCAATATTTAAAAACACAAAACCATTTACAATCATGCAAAAGAAAATGAAAAACATACATACATACTTAAATCATGTACAGGCTCAGTTTTGTGAAGATTATGAAATGATGAAAGTAATCAAAGACGACCTTAATAAAGGGAGACATACACCACATTTATGGGTTGGAAGTTTCAACATAATAAACATGATGATTCTTTACAAATTGATCTAGGTTTAATGCAAATCCCATCAATATCCTGGCAAGGCTGCTCATAAGCAAAGATAAACTAATTATAAAATTTATGTGGGAAGGCAAAAGCCATAGAACAACTAAAACAATCTTGACAGAAAGAATAAAATGGAAGGAATCACTCTACCAGAAATTAAGACTTCCAATACAGCTAAAGTAAGCAATAGTGTGATACTGGTTGAGGGACACAAAACCAATAGAACAGAATATATAACCTCAGAAGTAGACCCACACAAATATGATCAATTGTTTTTGAGCAAAAGTGCAAAAGCAATTAATGGAGGAAGGATAGCCTTTTCCACAAATGTTGCTAGAGCAATCACACATTTGTGATGGTTAATTTTATATGTCAAATTGTCTAGACTATGGCGTGCACTTGTTTGGTCAAATGCCAGTCCAGATTTTGCTGTGAAGGTAGGTTTTAGATGTGATTAACATTTAAGTCAGCAGACTTTGAATAAAGCAAATTACCCTCCATAATGTGGGTGACCTCATCCAATCAGTTGAAGGACATAAGAGCAAAGACTTTCCCAAAAGAAGGAATTCTCCCTGTGACTACAACCTAGAAACTCTGTCTGAGCGTCCATCCTGCTGCTCTGCAGAATTCAGACTCAAGAATGAAACATCAACTGTTACCTGAATTTCCATCCTGACTGCATGACCTACAGACTTTGGACTTGCCAGCTCCCACAGATACATGAACTAACTCCTTAAAATAAATCACTCTCTCTCTCCGTAAATACATATATATATATATATATATATATATATATATATATACACACACATATATATGGACACATATACATATATATGTGTATATATATACATCAATATATGTATATTTATATATATCTGTAAATACATATATATGTACATATATATAAATGTATAAATATATATACATATATTTATACATATGCTATTGTTTCTGCTGGAGAACCTAATAAAACATCCAGGGACAAAAATAAAATCTTGGCCTAAATCTCACACCTTATTCAAAAATTTACTCAAATATAGGACATTTAGAAAATTTGGGGGACTTGAGGGATAGTAAAGAGCTCTTTGAATTGACTTAAAAATGTTTACTCTGTGAAAGCCAATGTGAAGAGAATGAACATATAAGCTACTGATTGAAAGAAAATATTTGCAAAGCACATAACTGACAAAAGACTAGTATCCAGAATATATACAGAAATCTGAAAATTCAACAGTAAAAAAAAATACAACTAGAAAATGCACAAAGAGACTTCAAGAGACATTTCACTGACAAGGATATATAAATGGCAAATAAACACATGAAAAGATATACATCATTAACCACTAAGGAAAAGCACATTAAAATCACAATAAGATATCACTAACCACCTATTAGAACGGCTAAAGTAAAAGTTAGTGATAATACCAAATGCTGGTGAGGATGCAGAGAAACTGGATCTCTCAAATATTGCTGGTAGGAATATAAAATGGTACAGCCACTTTGGAAAATAGATTTGCAATTCCTTATGAAATTAAGGATACTTTTGCCACAGAGCCTAGCAACTGTACTGCTGGGAATTTATCCCAAAGAAATGAAAACTTATGTCCACAAAAAAACCTACACACAAATATCAATAGCAACTTTGTAATAACTGAAAACTGGAAACAACTCAAATACTCTTCAATATATGAATGGTTAAATAAATTGTGGTAAAGCCATACAGCAACATACTACTCAACACCAAATATGAACAAAACTATTGACACGTGCAGTATCCTGGATGGATCCCAAGGACAATAGGCTGGGTGACAATAAATAACATCAACAGGTTACATGCATGATCCCATTATTGTAACAATTGCCAAATGACAAAATTTTAGAGATAGAAAACTGATTAGAACCAGGGGTTAGGGACACATGGGGAGAGGTGTAACTACAAAGTAATACCATGAGGGAGTTCTGTTTGGTGATGGAACAGTTCTGTATCTTGATTGCAGTGGTGGTTCCATGAATACACACATGTGATAGAATTGCACAGAACTACACACACACACACACACACACACACACACACTCATGTAAAAAGAGATGAAATCTAAATAAGGTCTCTACCAATGTCAATTTCTGGTTTTTGATATTGTACTACAGTTATAGATATTAAGAAAATCTCAGTGAAGTACACACAGGTCCTCTCTTAACTGTTTTTACAACTTTCTTCTACAGTATAATTATTCCAAAATAAAAAGTTTAATTAAAGGAAAAAAAGACTACTATTAACTGTGACTAATTCTGGGTAAATGGATTCTGGTTTTACCTTCTTCAAATGTTTCTCCATTTAAAAAATTAATATGCTACCTTTATAATTTACATTTATATTAATTGTATAATTTTAAAACTGAAAAATGCTATAAACACTAAAAGTACTGGAAAGAAACAAACAGAATTTATCTCTAGGGGGTAGTACTATGGAGGAATTTTTGCCTCTTTTTTTTTCTTCTCTGTATTTTAAAGTCATTTTTGATGTGTGCATATTATTTCACAATGGAAAAATTACATTTATTTTAATAAACCAAATAAAATTCAGCAAGAAAATATAAAAGAATAAGGAAGTTCTCTAGAAGTGATGTAAATTGATTCCTATGAAGTGTTAACCGAAAAAAAAGTGCAAAAGAGCACCTGTAGTAGACTATCTTTTGTGTAACAATGAAAGGGATATAAAAAATGTACGTCTGCTCCATTTGCAAAAAACGAGAGGTAAGATAATCAGAAAGTAATAACAATTAATTGTTCCTCAGTTGGGAGTAGGACAGAGTGATGAGAATCGGATAGAAAAGTTGCAGGGATGTGAATGGGGTAGAAAGATAGGAAAATGACAATTCTCTGAGTATAATTTTATACAGTCTTGAACTTTAAAATCATTTTATATTTTGCATCTCAAAAATTAAAACAAAATACAATTGATAAGGACAGGTAAGAATCTCAAAGCATACTGTTTTTCAAATGAATAATCTGACCACATTGTGGTGGAAAAAGTGAATTACCCCAAGTAACTCTTGAATAAAGTATTTTTACACATACATTCAGGATAAAAGCAAAAAGAACTAAAAATAAATGTTGAATCCCAATGAGTATGTTTTTCACAGTGGAATGAGTTAGCAATTCTGAAGCTACCTAATGTGTATTCTAGATGCATTCTACTATGGAACAATATATATATGCAAATTAGGAACAAAATGTGTCATTGTCAGAGAAAACAGTTATAAATATGAAAAGGTAGGAGGCTAGAATGAACGCTATATTGCAAATTCAATTTGAAAGTATAATTTTGACCACATGCTTTTTAATGTAGATATATAGATAGACACAGAAATATATATAAAATTTGAGTGAATATACATATATACGCCAAAACACATGAATATGCATACATATACATGAATATATACATGAATATTATATAGATATATATTTCCTAGCTCTGTCTGCTGATGAGATTGGAAGCAGTGACACTCCAACAGCAAAAAGCACAATTTTCATCTGGATCTTGATTTCTAAATACCATTTCCCATTAAAATAAACCAGGGCTTCTTGGAGAATGGCTGATTCTAAGAACTGAAGCAAGAAACATATCAGATGAACCTAGAACATCTTGTGATTCCAGGAAGTAAGGAAGCATTCAAAGGAAAACAAATCCCACAATGATAAGAATATGTCAAAGAGACACAGGAGCCAGTTGAAAGAACTCCCAATCACCAAAGCTAGAACAGTTTGAACAATGAAATAAATAAAGCAGTAACGAATTATAGCCCAGACTATAACATAAATATCCATGAGTCCATACTGTTACAAATAAATGAGTGGATAAATAAATGGAGAAGCAAAGATAAACCTTCTGTGCAGAAGAACTGAAAATAATTTATGTAGATGCTGAGCCCTCAAGAAGGTGGAACATAATTTCCTACTCCTTAAATGTGGGCTATGCATAGTGACTTCTTTCAATTAGGTACAATATGGAAAGGGAACAAAAGAGTAACTTTACAGCGAGAAATATGACAAACATTGCCTCGGTCAGGTGATCAAGTTCAACATCATCAAGTATGTATACTTGAAAAGGCACTTTACCTCTGTGATCATCTTCCCAAGAACACATAAACTCAGACTAATCATAAGAGAAACATAAGACAACTCCTAATTGAGGGATATTCTACAGCATATGTGGCCAGTTCTCCTCAAAACATTCAAGGCCATCAAAAACAAGAAAATTATGAGAAACTGTCACTGTCAAGAGGAGCCTAAGGATACACAACTAATAAATCGTAATATGGTATTCTGAGTAGAATCCTAGAAAAGGACATTAGGTAAAGGCTAAGGAAATCTGAATGAAGTATGAGATATAGTTAATAATAATGTATCAACACTGGTTCATTGATTACAACAAATGTACATACTATTGTTAGATGTTAATATTAGGGGAAACTGGGTGTGTCACTCAGGGGTGGGGATGAGCAAATGGGCAAGACAGAAATTTGAGGGTGATAGTATACTCTAAAACTGGATGTAATGATGCTTGTACAACTATAAATTAATCAAAAGCACTACATTGTAAATTATCATGAGTAATTTTATGGTAAACAAACCCTTAATAAGGCTGTTTAAAAATGCATTGGTTGGTATATTGCCAAAATGAGTATAACCATAAAATTAATTTTTAAAGCACTTGAAATTTTGTAGTTCTAATTACCATCTCAGGACCACACACAGTGCCATCTTGTACAAATGTTTCATCTCTGTCTTCAGGTCTTTCAACTGTTGTGATCGTAGCTCTAGGTAGCCTCTCTTTGTTCCGAAATACAGACACACATGTTGCATCTCGTACATGTGCATAAATCACAGAGAAATTTACTTTTGTTATTAATCCTTTGTGTGGCCAGGCACAAACTAATTTTCCACACAGAAGATTACTAGAAGCATAAGGAAGAAAAGAAATTTATCTTATCATTTACTGAAGTAACACAGATTGCTGATTTAGCTAGTTAAAGAAGTGTTTTACTAATTTAAATCCAGGTTTCAACAATTTTCTTTCAGCAAAATTTTTTTGAGCACATTGACTTATGTATGATGTGCCTCTTTTTGGTTTCTAAGGCAATGTGGCAGGGGAAAAAATAATGATGTTTACAATCTGACAGTCCTGAAATGTCCTATATTAGCTTCTAAAATTTGAGCAAATGATCTCTGGTCTTCAATATTTTAATTTAAAAAATGGGATAAATAATTCTTACTACAAATGTTTGATGTATGTAAATATATGTTTATAATATATATTACAAATATACAGGATCTATATACTACATAACATGTCTAGCTCATCACAACAATAAATAGAGGCAATTTTTATGATCATTGTTGTAGTAACATTATAGGCACTGAACACATGTTTTTTGTAGGCAATGGGTAATACTGTTCAGCTCAGTTCATGAAACAAAGAAAATCTCATATAAAATGCCATTTTAATGTGTACATAATATATTCGAGGATATCAGCAATATATGACCTACATTCCAAACAAAATTATGATTTTCTAAATACATACGGAAAATCACAAAAGTTTCGACCACAGTTGCCATATCTATCTCCTCTTGTATTTACTTCATCAAAACAATAAAACGGAGCGCCTCTAGAATCTGAAAGAAAAAAAAGTACATTATAATATATAATTCCAATTATCATTATAGAAATAATAGACTCATTCTGGAAATTATCATGTGATCCCTAGGGAATTATCTAGCATTAAATTACCTAACATTGAAAAGTTGCTAAGGGTAGATCTAGGATTTAAAAGCCCGCTCCTTATTTTAAGCCTGGTAGACTTTTTTCTGTATCAAATAGAAAATAGAGTAAACAGCAACATTATTCAAGTGGTCCTATGTTCTTAGAAAAATAAGCAGCCACGGCCTTCTCTATTTCCTCTAAATTTTTTACTCTTTGCCTTAGTTTCCTACTCACTGTGAAAATATTGTTTGCTCTTATTCCAAACAGAACAAGAGAAAAATAGTGTCTATAATGCAATACTGATAAGAGTGTTTGATTTAACTCTTCTTGTTCCATACTAGCATCTTCATTTCTGTTCTGTAGTATCCTAACAATTAATAGCTAAGAATTATTGAATTTTAAAATTAGGAAGGATGTTAATGTTCACCTACTTCAGCCCTTTTATATATTTAGTTATATCTAATTGAAAAATCATGAAATATTCAAAGGTATATTAGAGGGGAAGAAGAACTATTCCTTTGCCTTCTAGGTTCTCTTGGTTGGTCTAAGAATTAAATTGACATGGGATAGAACAGCAGGAGAAAATCAAACAAAATCTAACAACATGTGTGCATGGGAGAAACCAAGGAAAACTGAGTAACTTGCCAAAATGGTGGAAGCCACCACCGTAAACACCATCTTTAGTTAAAGGAAGATGTTGGGGCTAGTAGTTTGGGACTTCAAAGGGGAGAAAGGCAATTTACTTGGAGATGGAAAGGCACATATTTGGTAAACAAGTGTTTACTGGGCCATATAGAAACAATGTGACCTAAGAGTTAACTTTGATAAAAACAGGCCTAGCAAGGTTCCTCCCAGTCTACCACACGTAGAGTAATCTATGGTGATAGCTCCTTCCTGGGACAGGCCTTCTACCTTAAATTCTTTTAAGCAGTTTAGGGGAAGGTCAAAGTTTCTTTCTGAGTCTTTTGTTCTTAAAAGTAATCAAGCCAAAGAGACATTTTTTTTTTTTTTTTTTAAGATTTTATTTTTTCCTTTTTCTCCCCAAAGCCCCCCGGTACATAGTTGTGTATTCTTCGTTGTGGGTTCTTCTAGTTGTGGCATGTGGGACGCCGCCTCAGCGTGGTCCGATGAGCAGTGCCGTGTCCGCGCCCAGGATTCGAACTAACGAAACACTGGGCCGCCTGCAGCGGAGCACGCGAACTTAACCACTCGGCCACGGGGCCAGCCCCAAGAGACATTTTTGAGATGAAAATTTCTGATCCCCCACAATATAATAGCTGCCTCATCACTTTGACTTGGTCATTTAGAGTTGGGTTGCGCTGACCATGTTAATCACATGTGATAAGAACTGGGATCTTTTGTTGTCACCACTATTAATTGACAAGGGAACTCTCTTCAGCAATTTCATAGATTTTCATAGTTGGGGAACATGATCTATACATTTCACACTCTCTCTCCTGAAAGACACAACCCATAAATATACAGGGTCTTATAAAAACAGGTCAAAATAGATTTGTGAGCAGAATCCACCATTGTCAGCCATTCTTTTTTGAAAGGGCCTACTCTTAAACTCATCCAATAAGTAATTAGCTTCTGTTTTCTTTGCTCCAATCAAAATACTGCTTTGATTAAATCTAATTTAAACTTCCCAATTCCCCCAAATTCTGTACTGGGCCATGATTAGATTGTGTAAAATTTAAGGGGGTAGACGAACAAAAACTCAATAATCAAATAACATCTTAATGCAATATTTTTAAAAAGATCAAAATTAATTGGAGGGAAAATCCATGACAAACAAAATACCAAAGTTTATATAGGGAAGGGTCGTTGTTTGCTGTATAACCCTGCTTTACTGCACATTGGGACCGCCATGTCCAATCAGTCTACAGCTCCCTTGAGTGGCCTGGGGAGCTGCTCAGTAATGTGCTCCAGTCACTTCACATGCACTAGAGGGAAAGTCCACAAAATAAATGCCTTTCCTCTAGAGTTTCTTGCAGCCACATAAGGAAACAAAGAAAAATAGAAACAAGCCCACAAAACCCCTCAAAAACAGAAAAACAAAAACAAAGTACAGTTATTGACTTTTACTTGGCCCTACTAGCTAAAATATGCATCCTCTTGATGCCACTACTTTCTCAAAACCTCTGCCAAGAGTATTTCCATAGCAGATCATTACCGTTCCTGATATAAACAGCCATTGACATTGTCTGTCCACGAACATGCACCTGGGGTTCTGGGAACATCAGCGACTTCAGCACCACTGTAAGAATGTCAAGGTTCTGTCCTAAGATGTCGCAAACTTAACTTCCAATTGCTATCTTTGTGCTTTGGGGTTTCACTTCAATTCAAAGCCTGCAAAATGGAGGCAAGGATAGGAAAGCTGCTGCCACGTATGCCTAAATCTCTTGGGCCCCAGGGTAATTAGATGACAGAACCACAATGGACATAGTCCTGGAAAAAAACATTCTAGTCAGGAGTGGCTCAACCAGGACAACAGGTCTTTGAATCAGGAAAACAACACAAAAATACCTGCCATCCTGAGCCTCAAAAGTTGAACCAAAAAAGGCCCTGGGAAGGCTGCTGATTTTTTCAGAGTGATGGGAGATCCTTGGAGCAGCCTTGGAGATAACATGGGTTATCTGTTATGCCATCTGTAGTGACTCTTTGTGTTAAAATTGGCCTTTCTACATCTAAAACACACCTGAGAGAATTTTGCTGAATAAATTCTCAATTTACTCCCAATTCTTAGCTTACCCCATTAACCAGTACAATTTCACCAAAGATGGTTTAGAATTACAATTGCAATCATGGGGAAATTTTGATATGTCAAAAGTAGTATATCAAAGAGCTCAGAACAGAAGAGAGGAAAACTGCCAAATATTCAAGGATAAGTCTTTATTATTGATATGCTAAGGCTTAAAAACAAAATTCTGACCCCCAAAATGCATCCCACAAAAATTCTGTGGCAAAATCCAAAGAAGAGGAACCACTCTTAAACTTGTCCTCCTCATGCCTGTAATATTCTTTCTCCTGCATTGCCGTGACCACCTGTAGTCTTTTTGTTTTTTCCATTTGCCTCCTTAAATTCCTATAGAAACTACTATTTTTTCTCCCCAAGGAAACTACCAAAATAATGATTCTATACCTGCTTAATATTGTAATAAAGAGGACAACCAATGGAAATGAAATTTAAGTCGTCTAGACCTGAACTAAAGCCATAAAAAATATATTGCATTGAGAAAACTAAGTGTGAAAAAACTGCCTAAGTAGGAGAATCCAGCTTCTCCATCTTCCTACAAAGATCACTGATTGGACAGCTATCCATGAACCAAAACAGCTCTAGGAAACCACTGCAGTCCACTTAGGAAATTTTAGCAACACAGTGAAACAGAAAAAACTGGAAAAAATCATACAAGAAGAGAAAAAAGACAACTTCATTTTGCCAGCATGATCTCATCCCCCAAACCAGCATTGTTCAGTGCCAAGAAGGAACTTCCCAGCTAGAAAGAACTCTTCTTTTCAGGAAAGGAAGAGAAGAATGATTGACCAACTTCTCCAGTCTCTCAAGGCACTGCATAAAGGTCCTGCTTCAGTTTCACCCAACCCAGACTGGCAAAGCTGAGACATATTAAGCCAGCTAGGAACAAGGAAGAAAAGCAAAGGGTATTAATAACAGACACAGAACCGGAGCACTGCAGTTCACAGAGACTTGCTCGGAGATGAACTCAGCAGATTTTACCATTGATGAAAGCAAAGACCAGTACAGTGGCTGAGGACCCCATGCAGATCTCTACTAGCTTTCACCCCACAGCTATTCACATTCACTGACACTACTACCTGAATCCTTCCCCCAACTGGACCTCAGGAACCACACCAGTAGTAATCGAAGGTCTCTGTTGCTGTGCAAATATAAGAGACCCATGAACTGAGACAATCCCCACCCCCATCAGAGCACAGTAGCAATGCCTACAGTCAGCTAGAGCTTCTGTACCTGCATGAATTCATGTTACCAGCATAGAACCCCTAGCTGAACCCCACCACCAAGCCTGTGCTTGGGACTAGCCCCTCTAGCTGTGGACCTGCACACCACCAGCCTGACACCTATCATTGACCTCCACTGCAATGCACACACCTTGGTGGGGGAGAATATGCAGCCAAGAGTGAGTGCATCAACAGCTAGAGACTTCTGGGCCTGAATGAGGTCCTGTCTTCTGTCACTTGAAGCACCACTGCACCAAGCTGTACCTAGGTACAACAGCTGTGTACCTGCACGACTCCAGCTTGACCCCTGTCACTGAACTTCACTGCAGTGTGCACACCTGAGGAAGAGTGTACAGTCACAGGGAAGCACACCAACAGCCAGGGTCTCTGAGTCCATAGTTGGTCCCAGGCCTTGCTACTTGACCTAGTCCCCATCACTACGTGTGTGTCTACAACTTGGCCTTGCAACTACATGGACACTTGCTGTTGGCTCCTGAAGACAGGGTATGCACACCACCAGCTCTGGCCACCACCACTGTCTGCCCTCAGTCCCTAGCCGCCAGACCTAGTGGGGATGCTTAGGACTCTATCAGCTTACAGACACTGCAGACCCCCATAGTGCTCACCAAGAACCACACAGTTGTCAATACCAGCAGCCTGAGCCAAAGAGACATCATACTGACCCCTAGACCTGGTGTAACCATGCACCCCTACACATGGTGCCCTGCTCTATTAGACCCATGGTCACAACAGTCAAGTATGCCCCCAACTGCAAGTGAAAGACTTCCCTTACCAAAGTCAGTCCACAAAGTCTAAAAGAGCTAACTGCTTCTTCAAATGCACGGACACCTACACAAGTCTACAAGTATCATGAAAATCAGGGGAATAAGCTAGCACCAAAAGAACACATAGTTAAGTGGCCCCAAAGAAATGGAGATCCAGGAAATGTCTAACAAGGAAGTCAAAATAATTGTTCTAAAGATATTTAGAGAGCTACAAGATAAAATAGATAAACAATTTAATGATATAGAGAAAACAATACAAGAACAAATTGAGAAGTTTAACAAATAGAAACATTATAAAAAAGCAGTTTTAGAGGTGAAGAATACAGTGACTGAATGGAAGAATCCAATAGAGAGTGTCACCAACCGACTTGAAGAAGCAAGAGAGAATAAATGAGCTAGAAGACAGATCAATTAAAATTACCCAATCAAAGGAGAAAAAGAAAAGAAAATGAATGAAGAAAGCCTACACGACTTGTGGGATGCAATCAAAGACATAATGAATACATTATTGGAGACTCACAAGGAAAAAAGAAGAAGAAAGCCTATTTAAAGAAATAATGGCTAATAACTTCCCAAACCTGGGAAGGGATTAAGATATCGAATTTCATGGAGCTTATAGATTACTTCAAAATTTCAACTAAAATGATGTTCTATAATAGACATAACAAAACTATCTAAAATAGACAACAAGACAATTACAAAAGCAGCAAGAGAAAAATTTCTCAGCACAGACTTGCAGGTGAGTAGAAAATAGGATGATATATTCAAAGCACTAAAAGAAAGAAAATGTCAACCAAGAATACTTTACTCAGAAAAGCTGTCCTTCAGAACTGAAAGTGAAATAAAAAATTTCCCTAATAAACAAAAGCTGAGGGAATTCATCACCACTAAACCTGCCTTACAAGAAATGTTGAAAGGAGTTCTACAAGCTGAAATGAATGCTAATTAGTAACATGAAAATATGCAATGTACTGGTAAAGATAAGCCTATAGTTAAATTCAGAATACCTTAATACGATAATATGGTGATGTGTTAACTACTTAACTCTAGTATAAAGGTTAAAGGACAAAAGTATTAAAAGTAGCTATGGTTCCAACAATTTACTAATGGATATACCATATAAAAAGATGCAGTTCTCATTACAAGAAAAAACATTGTGTAACTATGTATGGTGACAGATGTTAACTAGACTTATTGTACTGATTATTTTGAAATATATACATTATGTTGTACACCTGATACTAATATAATATGTCAATTATACCTCAATTTAAAAAAATGATGTAGGGAGGAGAGAGTGATAACAGCATCATGGTGGAGTGAGCTCTTCCCTTAGACTCTCCCCCCAAGATACACCAAACAGGACATTCATAAACCAACAGAAGATATTCACACAACACAGAAAACATCTGAGAGGCCCACACAACAATACATCTGAAGGTGGAAGTGCTGGACTCCCTGGAGGAAGAGGAGGGAGGTGAAAGGATCTCCTCTCTCTCCTGAATGGCAGTGACCCAGGGTGCAGGACCATGCATGGCTCCAGGACAACCAATAAACCAAAGAAGAAATCAAAGGGGAAATTAAGAAATATCTTAAAACAAACAAAAATGGAAACATAACACACAAACACCTATAGGATGCTGCAAAGGCAGTTCTAAGAGGAAATTTTATAGCAATAAATGCCTACATTAAGAAAAAGGAAATATCTCAAGAACCTCATTTTACACCACAAGGAACTAGAAAAACAACAAACAAAGCCCAATGTTAGCAGAATAAAGTAAATAACAAAGATCAAAGTGGAAATAAGTGAAATAGAGACAAGAAAACGGATAGAAAATAACAATGAAATTCAGAGCTATTTTTTTAAAAGATAAAGAATATTGACAAAACTTTAGACTAATTCAGAAAAAAAGAGGACTCAAATAAAATCAGAATTTAAAAAGGAGACAGTATAACTGATACTACAGAAATACAAAGGATCATGAGAGACTACTATGAATAATTGTACAAACTGGATAACCTAGAAGAAATGGATAAAATCCAAAAACACATATGACACTATCAAGAATGAATGATGAAGAAATAGAAAATGTGAACAGACCAATAACAAATAAGAAGATTGCATCAGTAATCAAGAATGTCTCAACACAGGAAAGCCCAGGACCACATGGTTTCACTGGGGAATTCTACCAAACTTTTAAAGAATTAATGCAAATCCTTCCCAAACTCTTCCCAAAAAACTGAAGAGGCGAACACACTCCTAAACTCAGTTTATAAGGCCAGCATTATCCTGATACCAAAGCCAGAAAAACGATACTATAAGAAAAGAAAATTACAGATCAATAACCCCAAGAAGTGCAGATGCTAAATCTCTCAAAATAATATTGGCAAACCAAGGTTAAAAACACATTAAAATGGTAATTAACCATGATCAAGTGGTATTGACTTATCCCTGGGATGCAAGGATGGTTCGATATATGCAACTCAATAAATATAATACACCACATTAATAGAACAAAAGATAAAAATGATACAATTATCTCAATAGATGCAGAAGAGGCATTTGATAATACTACATCCTTTCATGATAATAACACTCAACAAATTGAATATAGAAGGAACATACCTCAACGCAATAAAGGCCATATATGACAAATTCACAGCCAATGTCATATTCAATGGTGAAAGGTTGAAAGCTTTTCCTCTAAGATCAGGAAAAAGACAATGAGGCCTACGCTCACCACTCCTATTCAACACAGTACTGGAAATCCTAGCTAGAGCAATTAGGCAAGACAAAGAAACAAAAGCCTTCCAAAACAGAAAGGAAGAAATAAAATTACCTTTGTTTGCAGGTGATAGGATTTTATATGTAGAAAATCCTAAGACTCCATCAAAAAATTCTTATAATTAATAATTGAATTTAGTAAACTTGCAGGATACAAAATCAACATACAGTAGACAAGTTGTATTTCTACCCACTAATAATGAAACATTCGAAAAAGAAATTAATTAACCCCATTTACAACAGTATCAAAACATAAAATGTGTAGGAATAAATTTAACCACGGAGGTGAAATATCTGTACACTGAAAACAAGACTTTGATAAAAGAAATGAGGAAGACACAAACAAATGGGAGGATATCCAATATTCAAGTATTATAACAATTACATTGTTAAAATGGCCATATTCCCTAAAACCAACTATAGATTCAATGAAATTCCTATAAAAAATTCAATGGAATTTTTTACAGAAATAGAAAAAACAATCCCTTAAATTTTGTGGAGTCACAAAAGACCCCAAGTAGTCAAAGCAATCCTAAGAAAGAAGAACAAAGCCAGAGGCTTCACATTTACTGATTTCAAATTATACTACAGAGCTAGAGTGATCAAAACAGTATACTATTGGCATAAAAACAGACACTTGGACCAATGGAACAGAATCAAGAGTTCAGAAATAAACTCCATATATAAGTCCACTCATATTTGACAAGGGATCCAGGAAACTCAATATGGAGAGTAGAGTCTTTTCAATACATGGTGCCGGGAAAACTGGATAACCATAAGCAAAGGAATGAAATTGGACCCCTATCTTACACCACTGACAACAATGAACTCAAATTGGATTAAAGACTTAAACATAAGACCTGAAAAAATAACACTCCTAGAAGGAAATAGGGGGAAAAGTCTTTGACATCAGTCTGGCAGTAATTTCCTGGATATGACATTAAAAGCACAAGCAACAAAAACAAAAATAAATAAGTGGGACTACATCAAACTAAAAAGCTGCTGCACAGCAAATAAGCAATCAACAAAATGAAAAGGCCATCTACAGACAGGTAGAAAATATTTGCAAATCATATAGCTGATAAGGAATTCATATCCAAATTACATAAAGAACTCTTACAACTTAAAAGCAAACAAGTATAAACAAATAACTGGATCAGAATATGCGCAAAAGACCTGAATATATATCTTCCAAAGAAGACATATGAATGAATGGCCAATAGGTACATGAAAAGGTGCCAAACATCACCTATCATCAGGAAATGCAAATCAAAACCACATCTGATAGATTTGCCTTATCAAAAAGACAAAAGATAACAAGTGTTGGCAAGGATGCGGAGAAAAGGAAACATTTATACACTGTTGGTGGAAATGTAAATTGGTGCAATCACTATGGAAAATAGTATGGAGGTTTCTCAAAATCTTAAAAATAGAACCCCGATATGATCCATCAATCCTACTTCTAGGTATATATCCAAAAGAATTAAAAATTTAGATGTAAATGCACAAAATATGATGTTAAAAGAGTAAAACACTAATTGCTAATGGGCTTCAGAGTAAGGAAATAATGCAATAAAGCTTTAAAAACTTTTGGTTGGATTATTTTAAAAAATCTTAAAGGGAGAGAGTTTCCATACATCAAATGATTTGGGTTTTGTTTGTTTTTCCACAAATTTTTTATTGTGTTAAAATACACATAACATAGTTTACCATCTTAACCATTTTTAAGCGTAGAGTTCAATGGCATTAAATACATTCATATCATTGTGCAACTATCACTACCATTCATCCCCATAACTCTTTTCACGTTGTAAGACTGAAACTCTATACCTATTAAAAAATAACTCTCTATTTCTCCTTCCTCCAAGCCACTGGCAACGACCATTCTACTTTTTGTGTCTATGATTTTGACAATGCTAGGTATCTCATATCAGTGGAATCATACAGTGTTTATCATTTTATAACTGCTTTATTTCACTTAGCATAATGTCCTCCAGGTTTATCTACGTTTAGCATATGGCAAAATTGCCATCCTTTTTAACTCTGAGTAATATTCCATTGTTTGTACATACCACATTTTGCTTTGTCCATTCATTCATTGATGGACACCTGGGTTGCTTTCAAGTTTTAGCTATTGTGAATAATGCTGCTGTGAACATGGGTGTACAGATATCTCTCCCTGACAGTGCTCTCAATTCTTTTGTGGATATACTCAGAAGTAGACTTGTCGGGTCATATGGTAATTCTATTTTCAATTGTCTGAGAAACCTCATACCATCTTCCACAGTGGCTGTACTATTTTACATTCCCACCAACAGAACACAAAGGTTCAAATTTCTCCACATCCTCACCAACACCTGTTGTTTTCTGTTTTTTCGCTAGTAGCCATTCTAATGGGTATGAAGTGGTATCTTATTGTAGTGTTGATTTGCATTTCCCTATTGATTAGTGATGTTGAGCTTCTTTTTACATGCTTATTAACCAGTTGTATATCTTCTTTGGAGAAATGTCTCTTAAAGTCCTTTGCACATTTTTTGAATTGGGCTGTTTGTTTCTTGTTGTTGAATTTTAGGAGTTTTCTATATATTCTGATATTAATTTCTTATCAGCTATGTGACTTGCAAATATTTTCTTCCAACAAACAGGCAGAAAGCAATTAATAAGATGGCATTAGTAAGTCCTTATATTTGGGGTGAGAAAATTCTTTGTTGTAGGGATTGTTCTGTGAATTGTAGGTTGTTTAGCAGCATCCCTCACTTTTACCCTCTAGAAGCCAGTATCAATCCCACCCTACTCCTGAAAATCAAAAATGTCTGCAAGCATTGTGTCTAGTAGGCAAAGGGCATGAATGCTGCCAAATATGCTACAACGCACAGCACAAGCCCCTCTCCTCCACCTCTCACAACAAAAAACTGTCTGGCCTAAAATATCAATAATGCTAAGGCTGAGAATCCATAATGTAACTGTTGGGTTTGTAATCACATCACTTCAGGTGCCACACAACTCAATTTGGTGACAAATTCCCTTAATAATGTGACTTTACAACGAATGAGACTTTCTATCTTCTAGAGGACAGACATCACCATAAATTAAATAACACAAAAACTTTATCATCATTTATATCATGCCTAGAATAGGAAGTATCTACATGTACAGAAATAACACTGAAGAGCATGTTGTAGGGACTAGATTTTTACAAAAAGAAAATTTTGTAATGAGCTTAGAAAAAGGAAGTACATTTCTAGTTAAAGTGTCTTTATTGACCTAATAGAAAAAACAACAGACTTACTACTGAAAATCAAGGTCCTTTATCAGAGATCTATAGATCTCTGCTTTAAATGATATTGCTTCATGAATAATGTCTTTCAATATTACAACCGCATAAGCATATTTTAGCCAGAAATCAATAATTTGGTGACATGTGATGACGTGTATTAGGTCTGTGGAATAAGATTTTTATTGGCTGTTGCCTATAAATCATATATGGTTTTTATCTTAGAAAGCTAATGCCTACTTCAGAATTATATCAAACCCTACTCAAGACCATTCTAGTTAATTAGTGTTTATAGATGACCCAGTCAAAGAATTACAATTAACTTGGAATGAAATACAATGATGATTTTGGGCAAATTTTCAACAGCTTCTTTTTTCCCCCAAGCTCTGCAGGAGGCTTACATAATGGGATTATTTTCCAAAAATAAGTACAAAAGCTGATTGATATACCCAGACTTATCATGTCCTAGATGCATTAACACAAGTGATCATTAGGATTGGACAGACAGTACTTCAAAATTAAGATGCTTTAGATGTTATACTTGCCTCTAAGAAGAAATGTGTACTATTTTGGGAGAAAACAGTTATACACCCGTCATTCTCACAAAGGGCTTTAAAATCACTTGAAATCCCTGCTGATACTAAAAGAACAGTAAATAAGTTAAATAACCTGGGGAACACCTGGCTGACATCCCACTACCCGGCTCTAAATTTATCTGGCTAGCACTGAGATTTATTTTCCTGGTTTTACTTGGGAAAATATTGAATCATAGATGTGGGGTACTTTTATGCTTCTCCTAATTTTACTGGTCATTTGTTTCTATCTCACCTATGTTTTAAATACTGCTTTAATGCAGCCATTGCCTTGCCAGATGGTGCAACTATTTCATCTCCTCCTTAAATGCCTGGCATTCATATTGACCTAGACAATACTTGAGTTCTCGCCTATGACCTGGCTAAAGAAGGCCTAAACAGAGGACTAAGAAAACTTTCACTCTCTCAAAGAACATGAACTGCATAAGTGCAGTAAATTTTATATTTCAATGAAGCTAATGTTCCACACATTTATAGGAAGCTATCAAACTGGACTAGATAGGTCATAAGCTGAAGCCCCCACTCACCAGCAAGCCTCTTTGAACAGATCCACTCTTGAAATCCAACAAATCAGTGATAGCCCTGCTTTGTTCTAGCAAAAACTCTTGTTTCATTTAAGTCTAAACTAAAGTCCACTATCACAAATTCTATATAATCTTCCAGGAAGCTGTATTTCCACTTGAGGTTTCTTCTTTGTGCAAAGGAGAATTCCATATAAATTCAGAATCAAGAATTTGATTTCCTTTAAAATCAATATGCACTATGCAAGACTTCACTCATTAACAACTTACATTTATACTTTTGTTCTATAGAATTGGATAACACAGCTTGGAATAATCAGAATTTAGGAACTAAGAAGAAAGTTATGTTAATTACCTCCTCCGATTAAATCTGTACATTGTGCGTTAAACATCCGACATCGTCCTTCATAACAGTAGGCCTGACCTGAGTCACAAGATTGTCCATTGCGTGCAAAAGTGTCAGGCCCACAGTGTGGGGTAATCCCATTGCAATATTCAGGAAAATCACAATCTGCATCAAATGATTTCCTACAACGTATATTAGCTGGTTTTATCTAGCAGGGAAAAAGAATATAAGAAAATATCACCTATCAATGATACGCAAATTTTATTTCTCTTCAGGCTTTAAATTTCCCTTCATTTTTTCCTAAGTTGCTAAGAAGAATGAGGAAATTAAGTCTTCTTGAGAACTACTTAACCATTGCATACAAATTTAGGTGACTGAATTTATTGTGTATAAAGGAGTGGGTAATACTTATGAGAGACGTGAGAAACTCAAAGATAAATAAACTACCATAATTATAAAAAAGAATGTAAGGGCTAAAGAATTAATATAAAAATTACTTTACACCCACTATAGCTATGCTTACATGGGCAGCCTCTCGTTTCTCCTTATGCCATCCTTAAAGAAGAAATCAGCAACAATTTACAAAACAATAAATACACATCAGAATCATTTAGAAAACAGTTGGTAGTATTTAAAAGGAGATAACTGAAGGACAGATAGGAGAAGGTTTATTTCGCATACAACATTGCAAACAACTATAAAAAGAAAAACAAAATGAACTTCCCCAAGTATATATCTCTGATTTCTCAGCACTTATTCTTTAGATGATAGCTTCCAGGCTTTTTAACTTCTGTAGCCCCAAGTCCTCATGGCTATCATCACTATCCTATGCAAACTACATCAAATTTATTCTAGCTTTCAAAGCCCTAGGGGCCCACCTTTCACACTCACCCACCCCCTAAATGGGTTTTCTGTATACTTGTTCTCACTTTGTCAATAAGTATTTGCTACCTGTAGTAAATTTGACACAAATTCTCCAAGTGATAGGTGAGAAGACAAAACATAATACTTGTATCACCCAAGCTTAAGCAGTTAACATTCAAATCAAAACCAATGATCAAAATTATTTCAAAAGGAAAATACATTTAAGTATAACGAGAAAGTACTAATACTTTCTTCAGAATATGCTTCCTTTTACAAATGTGTATAAATGGCAATCTTTATTATAATTTCTTTTGTTATTGACTATTTTTTACAGTAGTTTAAGGATCACAGAAAATATGAGGGTGGAGTACAGAGATTTCCCATATAACCCCTGCCCCACACATGCAAAGCCTCCCCCATTATCAACATCTCCCACTAGAGTGGTACATTTGTTACAACTGATAAAGTTACATTGATACATCATAATCACTTCAAGTCCATAGCTTACATTAAAGTTTACTCGTGGTGGTGTATGGGCTTAGACAAACATATAATGACACGTATCTATTGTTATGGTATTGCAAACAGTATTTTCGCTGCCCTAAAAGTCCTTCATGATCTGCCTATTCACCTCCCTGTCGGTCCCTGGCAACCACTGATCTTTACTGTCTCCATAGTTTTGCCTTTTCCAGAATGTCATTTAGTTGGAATCATACAGTATGTAACATTTTCAGATTGGTTTCTTTCACTCAACTTCTTTTTCAATACTTAAAAATACCAAGTTCCTCAAATGCTCTTTGAACCAAGTTTTATCATCCTAGTTACTCCTCCATTGAGGGGTGTTCATTTTTCTTTCCTCAGCTCTTTAATTCCCAAATGGCCCTAAAACTTTAAAATCGTTGACTCCTTGCTCCTTGAGTGTTTTCTCCTAACATGCTTTGATTTTGTTTTTTTTCTTAGTTTTCAATTTATTTTTATTCTTGCCAAGACTGTGAGTTTGTGTATGTTATGTGTAATTCATGGTCAGGGCTGTGTCCCTTTACAAAACTGAACCAGGGATGGTGCGTTCATTTACTGCCTCTGACTACCACACCAGCCCTGACTGCAAAGTAAAGAAAGTACTGTGTATATCAGAACATAGTTACAGTTAACAAGAATAATTAAGACTATACTATGTCTGATAGTGTAAAAGAAGAGGAGAGTAACATCAGCAAGATGGCAGAGTAGGAGACTCCAGGCTGAACACCAACACAGAAACAACTATTTGAACAACTTCCATGGATGAGAATACCTTTACTGGAGCCTAGGAATCCAAATGAAAGGTTCCCGTCCTCTAATGGAGAAATAAATCTAAGAGTAGCTGCACTGAAGAGGGTGAGCAGCACAGTTTCACTTTACCCACATCACCCCTCCCCAAAGGTGGCACAGCTCAATGCCAACAGGAATGATTTCTTCAACAGGGGAAAATGAAAGTGATATGAGAGCCTGGTTGCCCCAATCCTGTAAGACCCAGCCCAAGAAGCCCACTTTCGTCTCACCCCACCCAGAACATTGAGAGGATTGGTACAGTTGAATAGTATGGGAACACCTAGGAGTAGGGAAAATGGATGGGAGCGCACAGAAATCAGTGTATGGATCACAACAACCAGCCACATATATTGACTGGCTCACAGACTCCACCAAGAGCCCCATCAAAGGACTAATAGGACACCTCACATGAAGACACCCACAACTAGCCAAGGAACACCCCCAGCACTCCACACACACACCCTGTAGCTGGCACATCACAATCACCAGCAGATGTTGCATGTGAGCCTCCAATAACAGTGTGAACAATCCTGCAAACAACACATGGATATCAGCAGTTGGCTTGACTCTGTTGAACTGGGAGAAAGTGCACAATCTTGAACACTTCAGGGCACTGCCTTAGGGAAAATAAATGGGGGGCTCTTCACACTTCGACTGGCTTTGTGGGATTGAGAGAAGGCATGCTACGCTAAGCTGCATCCGAATGAGAGAATAAGAGGAATGGAGTGAGCATACCCACAGAAGAGTTCTGAGAGACCCCAAAACTCTAGCTCAGCTGACTGGTGACTTGCTTCTTTCTCTCCCTAAGTGAGTGAATAAACACTGGAGAATATGGCTACTTCTTCAAATGTGAAGGCAGAAATGCAAAGCTTTAGTTAACATAAAGAATCAAGGAAATGTGACACTACTAAAGGAAGAAAATAAAGCTTCTAAGGGAGACCCCAAAGACATGGAATTGTACAAACTGCCTGACAAAAAATGAAAAATAATCATCTTAAGTGCAGTGAGAGCACAGATAGACAAAGAAAATCAAGAAAGCAATACAATAAGAAGTTTAACAAAGAGAAAAACAATTGAAAAAGGAACCAAACAGACATTCTGGATTTGAAGAATACAATGGCCGAACTGAAAATTTCCACATGAAGAGCTTCAAGATCATAGTTGATCAAGTAGAACAAACAGGGAATTCAAAGGCAATCACTTGAAATTATCCAATCAAAGGAACAAAAAAGAAAAAGGAAAAAGAAACCCTATGGTACTTATCGGACAACATCAAAAGAAATACTTATATGCAGTATGGGAGTACCAGAAGGAGTAGAGACAGAGAAAAGGGCAGAAAGCTTATTTAAAGAAACAATGACATAAAATTTCACAAATCTGGGGAGGGAAATATACATAAAGCCAAAAGAACACTGAACAGATTGAACATAGGGAGGTCTTCAAAAGAGATGTTACAAATAAATTATCACAAGTCAATGATTAAGAGAATTTTGAAGGCAGTAAGAGAAAAATGACTTGTTACATATAAGGGAACCCACATAAGACCATAAGCGGATTACTCAGCAGAAACCTTGCAGGCCAGGAAAGAGTGGGATGATACTTTCAAAGTGCTGAAAGAACAAAAGAAACTTTCAACCAAGAATACTATAGCCACTAAGCTGTCCTTCAGAAATGAAGAAGAGATAAGACTTTCCCAGAAAACCAAAAGCTGAAACAGTTCATTACCACTAGTCTCATCTTACAAAAAATGCTAAAGAGAGTTCTTCAAGTAGAAATGAAAAGATGCTAATTAGCAACGTGAAAACATATGAAAGTATAAGAATCACTATAAAGGCAAGTATATAGTCAAATTCAGAATACTCCAATACTGTAATATGGTGGTATGTAAATAACTTTTAACACTAGTATAAATAAGTTAAAAGACAAAAGTATAAAGAAAATAATTATACCTGCAAGAATGCATTCATGGATACACAATATAAAAAGATGTTAAAATATGACATTAATACCATAAAATGTGGAGGGAGAAAAGTAAATGTGCAGAGGTTTTGTATGAGATCAAAATTAAGTTTTCAGCTTAAAATCAACTGTTAAAACAAAAAATTCTTTTTGTGTAAGCCTTGTGGTAATCACAAAGACAATACCTGTAGTCAATACAAAAATATAAAGGGAAACCAAAGTGTATCAGCCCCCCAAAAAGACATAAAATCACAAAGACAATGAGAAAGCAAAAAGGGGACAAAAGAATAGCAAAACAAATATAAAGCAATGAATAATATGGCAATAGCAAATCCTTATTAATAATTACTTTGAAAGTAAATGAATTATACTCAACAATCAAAAGACATAGAGTAGCTGGATAAATAAAAAAACAATATTCAATTATACACTACCTACAAGAGACTCACTTAAGCCATCAGGACACAGACAGACTGAAAATGAAGGGATGGAAAAAAATAATCCATGCGAATCGCAATCAGTGAGCAGGGAGGGCTACATATATATCAGATAAAATAGACTTTAAGTCAAAAACTGTCACAAGAGACAAAGAAGGTTATTTTATAATGATAAAGAGGTAAACTCAAGAGGATATAACAATTATAAATATATATGCACCCAACACCAGCATACCTAAATATACAATGCAAATATTAACAGAAACGAAGAGAGAAATCGTCACCCAAACAGTAATAGTATGTGACATCATTACCCCACTTTCAATATGGACCAGATCATCTATTCAGAAAAATCCATAAGAAAGCAGTGGATTTGAACAACACTAGACCTAACAGACCTAACAAACATATACAGAAGGTTCCATCCAACAGCAGTAGAATACCATTCTCCTCAAGTGCACATGGAACATTTTCCAGGATAGGTCATAGGTTAGGCCAAAAATCAAGTCTTAACAAATTTAAGAATGAGATCGTATCAAGCATCTTTTCTAACCACAATGATATAAAACTAGAAACAAATAGCAGAACGAAAACTTGAAAATCCACAAATATGTAGAAACTAAACAACATATTCTTGAGCAAACAATGTGTTAAAGTAGAAATCAAAAGGTATCAAAAACATCTTGAGACAAATACAAAATGGAAATACAACATTTCAAAAGTTAAGGGATGCAACAAAAGTGGTTCTGAAAGGAACATTCATAGTGACAAACACCTTAGATTAAAAAGAAGAAAGATCTCAAACCACCTATTCAAGGAACTAGAAAAAGAACAAACTAAGCTCAAAGTTGGCAGAAGGATGGAAATAAGTTTAGTGTAGAAACAAGTAAAATAGAAATGAGAAAAACAATAGAAAACATCAACAAAACTAAGAGGTGAGTTTTTTTCTTGTTTTCTGTGTTTTGGGTTTTTAAATTGAGTTCATAATAGTTTACATCAACGTGACATTTCAGTTATACATTATTTCTTGACTGTCACCACATAAGTGTTCCCCTTAACCCCCTATCCCCCCCAACCCCCTTCCCCTAGTAGCCACTGAACTCTTTTCTTTGTCCAGGTACTTGTTTATATTCCACATATGAGTGAAATCATCTTGTGTTTCTCTTTCTCAGATGGGCTTACTATGCTTAGCATAATTCTCTCTAGGTCCTTCCATGTTATTGCAAATGGGATGAATTTGTCTTCTTTTCTGGCTCGGTAGTATTCCATTGTATATATATGCCACATCTTCTTTATCTGATCTTCAGTGGATGGGCACTCGGATTGCTTCCACGTCTTGGCTATTGTAAATAGTGCTGCAAGGAACATAGGGGTGCACATTTTACTTTGGATTGTTGATTTCAAATTGTTTGGGTAGATACCCAGTAGTGGGATAGCTGGGTCATTGTAGTTCTATTTTTAGTTTCTTGAGGAAATCTCCATGCTGTTTTCCATAGTGGTTGCACCAGTTTGCATTCCCACCAGCAGTATGTGAGGGTTCTCTTCTCTCCACACCCTCTCCAAGGTTTATTTGTAGTCTTAGTGATTATAGCCATTTTAACAGATAAGGTGGTATCTTAGTGTAGTTTTGATTTGCATTTCCCTGGTGATTAGTGATGTTGAACATCTTTTCACGTGTTTATTGGCCATCTGTATATCTTGTTTGGGAAAATGTTCATCTCCTCTGCCCACTTTTTGATCAGGTTGTTTGCTTTCTTATTGTTCAGCTGAGTGAGTTTCTTATATATTATGGAGATTAATCCCTTGTCAGATATATGATTTGCAAATATTTTCTCCCACTTGGTGGGTTGTCTCTTTGTTTTGATTTTAGTTTCTTTTGCATTGCAGAAACTCTTTAGTCTGATGAATTCCCACTTGTTTATTTTTTCTTTTGTTTCCCTTGTCTTAGAGGTCATGATATTTGAAAAGATCCCTTTTAGTTCGATGTCCAACAGTGTACTACCAATATTTTCTTCCAGAAGTTTTATAGTTTCAGGACGTATCTTCAAGTCTTTGATTCATTTGGAGTTTATTTTTGCATATGGCGTGAGATAGTGGTCTACCATCTTTCTTTTGCATGCGGCTGTCCAGTTTTCCCAACACTGTTTATTGAAGAGACTATCTTTTCTCCATTGTATGTTCTTGGCAGCTTTCTCGAAGATTGGCTGTCTGTAGATGTGTGCTTTTATTTCTGGGCTTTCAGTTCTGTTCCATTGATCGGTGTGCCTATTTTTGTACCAGTACCATGCTGTTTTGATCACTATGGCTTTGTAGTACATTCTGAAGTCAGGGATTGTGATACCTCCAGCTTTGTTCCTTTTTCTCAGGATTGCCTTAGCAATTTGGGGTCTTTGACTGTCCCGTATGAATTTTAGTATGCTTTGATCTATTTCTGTGAAGAGTGTCATTGGGATTCTGATAGGGATTGAACTGAATGTGTGGATACCTTTGGGTGGTATGGACATTTTAACTATGTTTATTCTTCCAATCCATGAGCAAGGAGTCTCTTTCCATCTCTTTAAGTCATTATCAATTTCTCTCAGTAATGTCTTATAGTTTTCATTGTATAAGTCCTTCAGCTCCTTGGTTAAATTTATTCCTAGGTACTTTATTCTTTTTGCTGTGAATGCAAATGGAATTATTTTCTTGAAATCTAAGAGCTGTTTTTTTAAAAAAGATTTTTTTTTTAAATGGACAAACCTTTAGCTAGGCTAACTAAGAAAAAAGAGAAAAAACTCATACAAATTATAAACAAAAGAGATGATATCACAACAGATATTGTAGAAATACGAAAGATCATAAGAGACTACAATTATACACCAACAAATTGTATAACCTATAAGAAATGGATAAATACCTTAAAACGACCTAACAAGATTGAATCATAAAGAAATAGAAAACCTGAGCATACAATAATGAGTAAGGAGATTGATTCAGTTATCAAAAATCTGCCAACAAAGAAAAGCCCAGGATCAGATGGCTTCAAAGATGAATTTTACCAAACTTTAAAGGAATAATTAATGCCAATCCTTTTCAATCTCCTCCCAAAAATTTCCAAGGAAGGAACACTTCCAAACTCATTTTACAAGGCCAGAATTACCCTGATACCAAAGTCAAACAAAGACACCACAAGAAAAGAAAACTAAAAGCCAATGTGGTTTTGACCTGGTGAACATAGATGAAAAAATCCTCTACAAAATACTAGCAAACCAAATTTAACTGCACATTAAAAGGATAATACATCATGATCAAGTGGAATTTATTTCTATGAATCAAGGATGGTTGAACATATGTAAATCAATAAATGTGATACACCAGATTAACAAAATAAAGGATAAAAATAATATGATCATGTCAATAGCATACTTATGACTATGATTTATTATAGTCATGTGGACAAAGCATTTAACAAAATTCAACATATCTTCATGATAAAAACTATCAACAACTTAAGTATAGAAGAAATGTATTTCAACATAATAAAGGCCATATATGACAAGCCCAAAGCTACCAAGACAAGGGTACCCTCTCTCACCATTCTTAGCACCTGGAAAATACTGGAAGTCCTAGCCAGGGCAATTAGGCAAGAAAAAGAAATCAAAGACATCCAAATTGGAAAGGAAGAAGTCAAATTGTCTCTGTTTGTAAATGATATTGTCCTATATAAAGAAAACCCTAAAGACTCCACCAAAAAACTGTTAAAATAATAAATCAATAATGTTGCAAGGTACAAAATCGACATAAAAATATCAGCTATGTTTCTTTACACTAAAAATGAATGATCTGCAGAAGAAATTATGAAGAATCCCATTTACAATAGCATCAAACAGAATAAAATTCTTAGGAATAATAAAACATATACACTGAAAACTACAAAACATTGATGAAACAAATTTATGAGGATACAAAGTGGAACGATAAACTTTGCTGATTTTGATTTGTATCCTTTTGCTGTAATAAATCATAGTCATGAGTATGCTACATGTTGAGTCCTGTAAGTCCTTCTACTGATTAATTAAACCTGGGGAAAGTACTGTAGACCTCTGAAAAAGGGAAGAATTGCCATCTTAACAATATCGAGTCTTCCAATCGTTCACATGGACTATTTCACCATTTACGTACATTTTTCATTTTTCTAAACAATGTCTTAAGTGTATGTTTTGTATTTATTTTCTTGTGCATTCCCAGTATTTTTTGATGGCATTGTGAATGGAATTGTTTTCCTAATTTCATTTTCAGCTTATTCTCTGCTATCGTATAGAGATACAATTCATTTTTGTATAGTGATTGCATATCCTTTGATAAACTCATTTATTTGCTTTAAAAGGTATTTTTGGTAGATGTCTTAGGATTATATACATGCAGGATCATGTTGTCTGCAAATAGAATTCTACTTCTTCCCTTCCAAATTAGATGCCTTTTATTTCTTTTTATTACCTTACTGGACTCTCTAGAGTCTCCAGTACAATGTGTAATAGAAGTGACGAGAGCCTACATCATTGCTTTTTTATGATTTTAGGCGGAAAGCACTCAAGATTTTGTCATCAATATGACGTTAGCTGTACGTTTTTCATAGATGCTCTGTATCAGGTTGGGCAACTTCTTTCTTATTTCTGATTTTTCGATAATTTCATAATGAGTGGGTAATACATTTCACTACATCATTTTTCTGCATCTTATGAGATGATCATGTGTTTTCCATTATTTGATTAATATGGTGTGTTACATTAATTAAACCAACCTTGCATTCCTGAGATAAATTCTGCTTGGTCATGGTGGATAATCCTCTTCCACTTTCCAATTAGAAAAATCCTAAATTTTTCTGGATTTTGTTTGTAATTTTTTAAGGATTTTTGCATCCATATTCATGAAGAATATTGATCTATAGTTTTCTTGTGATACCTTCATCTGGTTTTGGTATCAGGGTCATGTTGTCCCCATAAAAGGAGTTTAAAAGTGTTCCTTTCTCTTATTATTTTGTGGAAGAGATTGTGGAGTACGGGTATTATTTCTTATTTAAATTTTTGATAGAATTCACCAGTAAAGCCACCTGGACCTGGGCTCTTCTTAGTACAAACATTTTAAGTTACTAGTTCAATTTCTATTCTTTTCTATTCAGATTTTCTCTTTCTTCTTAAGTCAGTTTTGGTAATTTGGGTCTTTCTAGGAATTTTCCAATTTCATTTAAGTTGTCTAACTGTTTAGTATATTTCCTTATAATTTTGAAAATTCTGTAAAGTCAGTACGGATTCTCCCTTTTCATTTCTAATTTTGGGATGTTATCCCTCTTTTTTCTTAGTCTAGGTAAAAATTTGCCCATTTTTGTTGATTTTTTTTCAAAGAAGCAATTTTAGTTTCACTGATTTCCTCTCAACCTTTTCTCCTTCCTTATGCTTGCCTTGGATTTAAGTTGCTCTTCTTTTTATAGCTTTTTAAGGTACAAGGTTAGATGGTTGATTTGAATTATTTCTTGTTTTCTAATATAGGTATTTAAAGCTAAAAATTCCCCTCTAAGCACTGCTTTACATGCCTGCCATACATTTTCATATGTTGTTTTTAGTTCTCATTCAGTTCAAAATATTTCTAATGTTCCTTGTGATTTCCGCTTTGACAAACTGATTAAGAGAAATGTGTTTAATTTCTAATATTTGTGGATTTATTAAATTTCCTTCATTTGCTGATTTCTAATTTAATTTTATTGTCATCAGAAAATGAACTTTGTATGATTTCAGTCTTTGAAAATATATTTAGACTGGTTTTATAACTTAGCATGTGGGCCATCCACAAAGATGTTCAATGCGTGCTTGTAAATAATGTGCATTCTGCTGTTGCTGAGTGGTATTCATTAGATGTCAATTTGGTAAAGTTGTTTAATAGTATGGTAAAGATATTATATATCCTTGATGATTTTTAGTCCAGTTGTGGGAGACCCTGAGCCAGAGGACTCAGCAAAACTACACTCAGATGCCTGAACCAAAGAAACGGTTTAAGTTTGGAGGTAATTTGTTATGCAGTAATAGGTAAGTAATATATCATGACCTTAAAAATCTGGCCCTTGCCTGTCTCTCTGACCCCTTCTATCTTAGTATGCATTCCGCACAAAACAGAGCTTGAGTTAAAACTTATATCCTAATGCTTCAGTAAGAGAGTCACACAAACTAGGCCCAATACACTATTTCTCTCCCTATCAGTCATTAAATTTTAAGAGCATAACAAGACACTTTTCCTCCTTTATTAATTTCCCATTCTCAAGATCTTTCCATTGCTTCTATTTTACATGAATCTTCAACACCAGTTCTTCTCCTTGTCATTTAGGTGTTAGCTCAAATGTCACCCCTTAGAGAGACCACCTTTCTGTTTACTCTGGCTAAAATATGCCCTCACTCACTCCTTATTCTATTACACTATTTTATTTTTAAATCCCTTATTAGTATCTGAAACTATCTTTTTTAATGTTTGTTTGTTTAAAGATTAATTCTCTGTAATGCCTCAACTAGACAGTGTGGGGTAAAATATTTTCTGAATTAGTGAGTGAATAAACAATTACAAGCTGCAAACAAATTGTAAATGTGTTTGCTCCTAATTCCAACTTTTTATTTCATCCAAATTTCGCTGAGTTTTGATCTGCAAATTTCTGTGGTTGTTTTCTCTGTACTTTGTTGCTGTACATTAGTTTTACGGACATGAGTAACTACAGTGATGTTTAGCTGCCACATTTAACTGGAATCCACCAGTTTTTCTTTGCTATCGATTAAGAAAACTGTGTTTTCAGTTCTATCGTTTTTTCTCTATTTTTCCTCCTGCTCTAATCCTTGAATTTGGCTTTATCTTCTTATATTTGTCTTCTAATTCTATGATTAATTCAAGCCACAGAAATTTGAGTATTTGCTAAGTCTGGTGCTGTTTTATCTTTAAATTGCAGTTTACCTATGATCATTCTTCATTTCATCTATCTTTAATTTTATAGTGTTAAGTTTCTTTCTTAATTCAAAAAGGTCAAGCCTTGCCATTTTATGAGAATGGCAATTTCCTGAAATTGCTTCTGGATCCCAACTTAATTTTGAAAGCATTCTCGGAGAGTGATATCAGAAGATGGTGGAATAAGAATCCCCCTGCTCCTATTTCTCCTTAGCAACAATAACTTGACAACAATCCATGGACAAACACACCTTTCTGGGAGCTTTGGGATCCAGGTACATGGTGAAATTCTAGTGGAGTCTAAGACTGAGGAGAGACAATTTGAAAAGGCAGGCCCTCACCCAGGCAGATACCTAATGCATACGGTCTCAGGTAAAGATATGGAAACAGCTCCATATCCCTGAGGACTCAGCTACAGCCCTGTTTAGCCATGATCCTTCCAAAAGCACCATATGCCAAGTGACCCAGGAGGACTCACATCCAGCCATGCCACAGGTAACAGTCCCAAATATGGACCCTGAAATACCCATGAATTGGCCATGATCCAGGAGCACTTGTAGGTGAGCACACCAAACTTAGTTTGACTGTAGATTTTGAAACGTCCATGTAACTTGGCTCTAGCTTCTGCCAGCTGCAGTTTGAAAACAGTCCTACTGGCCTGTAACTATGCAGGAGACACTCCCAATACACCACCAAAGATCCAGAATGGGCCCAATACTTAGCTCCAGCACAGCACCCCATCCCCTAGTCACAGTCCCAAGCAGTCCAGTTGGCCCTGGGTCCTAGCAGGAAACACCGCCATCTCTGTCTAGGAGTCCAGCAAGGGGTCCATATTAGATGCCAGCCCCTATCCAGCTGCAATCCACTAATAGTCCTACTAAAGGGACCCAGCAGGAGACTCTCCTGTCTTCATCCCTGGAGATCCTGTAAGGTCCCTATACTCGGCTTCAGCCTCTCACAGTCCTAGTACATGAACAGTTCTGCTGGTGCAGGGACCCAGCAGGAGACATTCCAGAATATACCTAAAAAGATCCTGAAATGGCCCAACACTTGGATCCAGTCACTCTAGCCATGGTCAGAGAGCTGTCTCATCCACCCAGAGACCTGGCAGGAGACACATCCATCTATGTCTCTAGAGCCAGGTCTGCAGACTTCAGTTTTGGTTGTGGACCCTGAAACAGCCCAGGGACTCATTTCCAGCCACTTAAAGACATGGTCACGGCCAGTCCTGTCCACATGGGAACTCACTCTGTGATCTGGCAGGAGCCTCCTAGGAATGTGGTGGGAGTCATACCCATCCACATAACTAGTAACAGACCCCTGTATGAACACTCAACTGTGGACCCTTAACTAGGCCCTTGTCCCAGTGTCACCTTACTAAACAAGGTACTGGAGGGAGTCCAATACACCCGGGAAACAGACAGGATTCATGCCTGCCCAAAATCCTAGTAACAAGCCCACCAACTGCATACCCCACTACAGACCCAGAAACAGCTTTGTAAACTGGCTCCAACTCAGCATGATTGTAATTCTGGAGGTAATCCCATCAGCCCAGGAACTAGCAGAAGATCTCTACCTGCAGAAACCTGTAGAAGTCTGTAGAGACAGAAAGAGGTGTTTGCTCTTTCAAATCTGCAAACACCAAACCAAGGCTACACAAATTACAAAGAATCAGGCAACTATCACACCAGTAAATGAAACTAGTAAAGCTCCAGTAACTAACCACAAAGAAATAAAGATCTACGAATTGCTTTACAATAATTCAAAATAATCATCATAAAGAGACTCAATGGAATACAAGAGAACACAGAGAGACAACCAAATGAAATCAGGAAAACATGCAAGAACAAAAAGAAGTAAGAAAGAAATAGAAACCTATTAGAAAGAACCAAACAGAAATCCTAGAACTTAAGAAAACAGTAACAGAAATGAAAAACTTAATAAAGGGATTCAACAACAGGTTGATCATGCAGAAAAAAGAATAAGTGAACTTTAATACTGTTGATTTGAAATTAGCAAGTTAAAGGAACAGACAGAAAAAACAAGGAAAAAGAGAGAATAAAGCCAACATGAATTATAGAACTTCATTAAGCAAATGAACATTCATATCATGGGAGTCTCTGAAGGGGAAAACAGAGAGAAAGGAGTAGAAAGATTAATTAAAGAAATAATAGCTGAAAAGTTGCCAAATCTTGAGAGAGATATGGACAGCAAGGAACAGAAAGCTCAAAGGACCCCAAGCAAAAATTACCCTGGATACAAAACTTAAAACTGGATAAAAAGAACCCCCACAACAAGGGACTGTCCTGACTAAGGTGGAAGAAGCAGAAATTCCTGCTGGAGAGAAAAAAGCCACCTTTGGGAGCAGTGGAATTTTGCAGCTGGCCAGGTGGCAGCCACCCTAAGGTACACAGCCCATCCTGGAGGAATGAGGTCCAGAGCAGGGGCAGATACTGCTATAAGCATCCTTCAGACTCAGCCCAACTGAGACAAGGGTCTTACTATCTGACTTCACTGGCAATTAACTGCAGCAGGCAATAACCCCAGAAAATCTATCAGAGGGAAGTCAAAAAGACCCACATCTTAAAGGGCCCACACACAAACTCACCTTTCTCAGCAACTTAAAATCACCAGAGAGAAGGCTGACAGTCATTTGTTGAAAAGAGACTCACCTGGTGAGCTCTAGGGGCATCTCAGGGAGAGGAGAGACCTCTCTGAAGACTGAGGCATTGGTGGGGGCCATTGTTCTGACCTGGTCCAGGCATGCTGACAGACCCCAGCAGACACCATCAAGGTTCTTCACCTGGTCTGTTAGCAGAGGGGTCTGCCACATCCACTAGAGTGCAGATTTAATCCAGTTCAGCCAGGGCAGGCACCCCACCCTAGGTACTGGCCCCGCCATAGCAAGCCCTCAGGCTACTTGTCAGCCTGCATTGACTGGGTGCCTTGTTCCTCTATAGGCAGGCGAGTGTGTCTGCCTCTGTGGGGCAGGGCCTCTGTGAGGACCAGGTGAACTGTGGGGGGCATTGGTGGAGAGGAGGGGGCCTCTGCAGTGGGGCATTGGGGTATGCTCCAGGGGGGTGGGAAGTGTGCATGGACCAGGACTGTGTTGACGGCATGTGTGGTCCCGTGGCAGGGTGAGGCCTATCAGTAGCAGAAGAGCTGTGCTTCACAGATAACCATAAAAAGGATCAGTCCCATGTTCCAAAGCCTGAAACCATTGAGTGTTCACATGCTTAGGGCCAGCCCCATTCAGAAGCACTCCTAAGAGAACTGACAACAGCCTTCTAGGCCTGTGGCCTACAGCAACTGTAAGCCCCTGAGGCTAGCAAGCAGCTACAGTGTGTACCTAACCAATTAACAGGAAAACTGCAACAGGAGTGTGCTGTCAGACTTTGTAGCCAATGGTGCTGAGGCTCCCCAAACTGGATTTACAAACAGCTGGCCAGGGAAGGAGAGACTAGACATCCTAGGTACCTGCATAAGAGCAGCCCTGCCACAGCAGAAGGACACAAGCAGCCCACAAAGGGGTCACTCCTGGATCATTTCAACTGGTGATGAGAGGAAAACACACTGCTAGGCTTCTAAAGGGATCTCTTACATAAGGCCAATTCTCCAAGGTCAGGAGACATAGCCAACTCACCTAATACATAGAAATAGGCACAGAGAAAGAGGCATAATGAGGAGACAAAGGAATAGATTCCAAGCAAGGGAGCAGGACAAAACCCCAGAAAAAGGACTAAATGAAACAGAAGCAAACTACCTGACAAAGAGTTTAAACAAAATCTCATAAGGATACTCACACATACTGAGAGGAGACTAGATGAACACAGTGAACTCATCAACAAAGAACTGGAAAATATAAAAAAAGAGCCAATCAGAAATGAAGAATACAATACTAGAAATGAAAAATTCACTAGAGGCACTCAATAGCAGAGTAGACAATTCAGAAGAATGGATCAGTAGATAGAGGAAAGACTAGAGGAAATCACCAAAGCTGAACAGAAAAAAGAAAAAAGAATTAGACAGAATGAGAACAGTCTAGGAGAAACCTGGGACAATATCAAGGGCACTAACATTCATATTATAGGTGTCCCAGAAGGAGAAGAGAGACAAAGGGGCAGAAAATTTATTCCAAGAAATAATAGATGAAAATTTTTTCCTAACCTAAGGAAGGAAACAGACATCCAAGTACAGGATGCACAGAGAGCTCCAAACAAGATAAGTCACAAGAGGCCCACACCAAGACACATTATAATTAAAATGTCCAAAATTAAAGATAAAGAGAGAATCCTAAAAGCAGCAAGAGAAAGGCAACATGTGACATACAAAGGAAAGCCCATAATGCTAGCAGTGGACTTCTCAGCCAAACGCTACAGGTGAGAAGAGAATGGCATGATATATTTAAAGTGATAAAGGAAAAAACCTCCATGCAAGAATACCCTATCCAACAAAGTTGTCATTCAGAATGAAAGGAGAGATAAAGAGCTTCACAGAAAGCAAAAATTAAAGGAGTTTATCACCAAGAAACCAGTTCTTCAAGAAACGCTGAAGGGAGTTATTTAAGTGGGAAAGTGATGACCACAAATAGGGATAAAAACATTATTAAAAAAATCAAAAATTCCCAGGCAATAAAATCACTGGTAAAGGTACAAATGTACTAAAGGTAGCAGATCAACAACCTGTGAAGATGATATGAAGTATGAAAGATAAAACACAAAAGTACTAATACAACCTATTTCAATGATAAGAGGGTAATGGGTAGACACAATCAAGAGATTATATATGATTTCAAAAACACAAAATGTGGGAATAAGGGAGTGAAAAAGTAGAGCTTGTAGAAACAGGTCAAGCTAAAGAGTCTATGAACTCAATATAGAGTGTTATATACATAGAATATTAAATAGGATCCTCATGGTAATTACAAATCAGTAATCTATAGTAAGCAAATAAATAAGACAAAAGAAATCAAACATATTACTAAGAAAGCCATCAAACCAAAAGGGAAGAGAGCAAGAGAAAACTAAAGGAACAGAGAAGAATTACTAAAACACCAAGAAAAAAGTAACAAAATGGCAATAAATACATCTTTGTCAATAGCTACTTTAAATGTAAATGGACTAAATGCTCCAATCAAAAGGCATAGGGGGGCCAACTGGATAAAAAAAAAATATATATATATGCTGCATCCAAGAGACACACTTCAGACCTAAAGACACAAACTGAAAGTGAAAGGATGGAAAAAGATATTCCATGCAAATGGCAAAGAAAAGAAAGCGGGGGTACCAATACTTATATCAGACAAAATATACTTTAAATAAAAACTGTAACAAGAGACAAAGAAGGGAACTACTTAATGTTAAAGGGAACAGTCCAACAAGAAGGTATAACACTTGTAAATATCTATGCACTCAACATAGGAACACCTAAATATATAAAGCAATTATTAACAGACATAAAAGGAAAAATAGACAGTGACACAAAAAGACAAGGGCACTTTAAGACTCCACTTACACCAATGGATAGATCATCCAAACAGAAGATCACTAAGGAAACACTGGCCTTAAATGACACATTTGACCAGATGGACTTAGTGGCTATATATAGAACATTCCATCCAAAAACCACAGAATACACCATCTTTTCAAATGCACATGGAACATTTTCCTGGATTGATCACAAAAAATGTACCAATAAATTTAAGAAGACTGGAATAATACCATGCATCTTTTCTGACCACAAAGTTATGAAACTAGAAATCAACTACAGGAAGAAAACCAGAAAAGCCAGAAAAATGTGGAGATACAATAAAATGCTAATGAACAACGATTGGGTCACTGAAGAAATCAAAGGAGAAATCAAAAAATGCCAGAGACAAATGAAAATGAAACTACATCATGTCAAAATCTATGAGATACAGCAAAAGTGGTTCTAGGAGGGAAGTTTATAGAAATTCAGGCCTACCTCAACAAAGAAGAAAAATGCCAAATAAACAATCTAACAGCACATCGAAAGGTACTGGGAAAAGAAGAACAAATGAAGCCCAAAATCAGCAGAAGGAAGGAAATAAAAATCAGAGCAAAATAAAGGACTAAAAAACAATAGAAAAAATTATTGAAACCAAGAGGTTTTTCTTTGAAAAGATAAATGAAATTGACAATCCCTTAGATAGACTCCCCAAGCAAAAAAGAGATAAGGCTCAAATAAATAAAATCAGAAATGAAAAAGGAGAAACTACAATGGACACCTCAGAAATACAAAAGATAATAAGAGAATATGATGAAAAGCTATATGTAAACAAATTGGATAGTCTAGAAGAAATGGATAAATTCTTAGAAACGTACAACCGTCCAAGACTGGACCAAGAAGCAGCAGAAAATTTGAATAGACCGATCACCCATAAGGAGATCGAAACAGCAATCAAAAACATCCCTCAAAATAAAAGTCCAGGACCAGATGGCTTCCCTGGTGAATTCTACTAAACATTCAAAGAAGACTTAATACCTGTCCTTCTCAAACTCTTCCAAAAAATTGAAGAGGAGGGAAAGACTTCCTAACTCATTCTACAAAGCCAACATTATCCTGATACCAAACCTAGATAAGAAGAACACAAAAAAAGAAAATTACAGGCCAATATCACTGATTAACAGGGATGCAAAAGTCCTCAACAAAATACTAGCAAATTGAATACAACAATACATTAAAAAGATCATACATCACGATCAAGTGGGTTTCATTCCAGGGATGCAAGCATGGTTCAACATCCACAAATCTATCAACATGATACACCACATTAACAAAATGAAGAATCAAAATCACATGATCATCTCAATAGATGTAGAGAAAGGATTTGACAAGATACAGCATCCATTTATGATTAAACACTCTAAATAAAATGGGTATACAAGGAAAATACCTCAACATAATAAAGGCCATATATGACAAACTCACAACAAATATCATTCTCAATGGAGAAAAACTGAAAGCTATCCCTCTAGGAAGAGGAACCAGACAAGGATGCCCACTGTTACCACTCTTATTTAACATAGTATTGGAAGTCCTAGCCAGAGAAATTAGGCAAGAAAAAGAAATAGAATGATTCATATTGGAAAAGAAGTGAAACTGTCACTCTTTGCAGACGACATGATTTTATACCAAGAAAACTTTAAGGATTCCACTAAAAAACTTTTAGAAATAATAAATGAATACAGTCAAGTTGCAGGATACAAAATCAATGTACAAAAATTGGGTGGTTTCTATACACTAACAACGAAGTAGCAGAAAGAGAAATTAAGAACACAATCCCATATACAGTTGCAACAAAAAGAATAAAATATCTAGGAATGAACTTAACCAAAGCCGTAAAAGTTCTGCACACCAAAAGTGTAAAACATTGTTGAAAGAAATCCAAGAAGACACAAAGAAATGGAAAGACCTTCCATGCTCTTTGATTGGAAGAATTAACATACTTAAAATATGCACAATTCCTAAAGCAATCTACAGATTCAACATAATCCCTACCAAAGTTCCAACATTTTTCACAGAAATAGAACAAAGAATCCTAAAATTTATATGGAACAACAAAAGATCCCAAATAGCTAAAGCATTTCTGAGAAAAAACAACAAAGCTGGAGGTATCATACTTCCTGATTTCAAAATATACTACAAAGCCATAGTCACCAAAACAGCACAGTAGTGGCACAAAAACAGACACACAGATAAATGGGACAGAATTGAGAGCCCAGAAATAAACCCACACATTTATGGACAGCTAATATTCAACAAGGGAGCCAAAAGCGTACAATGGAGAAAGGAGAGTTTCTTCAATAAATGGTGTTGGGAAAACTGGACAGGCACAAACTGGACAGGCACAAGCAAAAGAATGAAAGTAGACCATTCCCTTACACCATGCACAAAAATCAACACAAAATGGATAAAAGACTTGAATATTAAGACCCGAAACCATAAAACCTCTAGAGGATAACATAGGTAGTACGTTTTTGACATCAGGGTTAGCAGCATATTTTCAAGTACCATGTCCAACTGGGCAAGAGAAACAAAAGAAAAAATGAATAAACGCAAATACATCAAACTAAAAATCTTCTGCCCAGCAAAGGAAATCATCAACAAAACAAAAAGACAACCTAACAATTTGGAGAAGATATTTGCAAACCATATATCAGATAAGGGGTTAATATCCAAAACATACAAAGAACTCATACAGCTCAACAGCAAGGAAACCAACAACCCAATTAAAAAAAAATGGGCAAAAGATCTCAACAGAGATTTCTACAGAGAGGATATAGAGATGGCCAAAAGGCCTATAAAAAGATGCTCAACACCATTAGCTATCAGGGAAATGCAAATCAAAACTACAATGAGATATCACTGCACTGCGGTCAGAATGGTTATAATTAACAAGACAGGAATCCACAAGTGTTGGAGAGGATGTGGAGACAAGGGAACCTTCATACACTGCTGGTGGGAGTGCAAACTGGTGCAGCCACTGTGAAAGCAGTACGAAATATCCTCAGAAAATTAAGAATACATCTACCATGTGATCCAGCTATCCCACTGCTGGTTATTTATCCAAAGAACTTGAAAACACAAATGCATAAAGATACATGCAACCCTATGTTCACTGCAGTCTTATTCACAATATCCAAGACTTGGAACCAACCAAGGTGCCCATCAAGGGACGGATGGATAAAGAAGATGTGGTATATATACACTATGGAATACTAATCAGCCATAAGAAATGATGAAATCCAGCCATTTGTGACAACATGGATGGACCTTGAGAGTATTATTCTAAGTGAAATAAGTCAGAGGGAGAAAGTCAAATACTGTATGGTCTCACTTATAACTAGAAGATAAAAACAACAAACACACACATAGCAATAGAGATTGGATTGGTGGTTACCACAGGGGAAAGGGGGAGGGCAAAATGGATGATTAAGCTTACATGTGAGATGATGGACTACAATTAGTTTTTGGATGGTGAACATGATGTAGTCTACACAGAATTCAAAATATATTATGATGTACATCTGAAAGCTATATAATGTTATAATCCACTGTTATTGCAATAAAATTTTTAAAAATGGCAAAAAAACAATGCAAACATTTACAGAGTAGGGGAGAATTAGACAGCAGTAAAACTGTAGGGGACTTCAATACCCTACTTTCAACACTGGACAGATCAACCAGAAAGAAAATCACTAAGAAAATAGTAGACCTGAATAACACTATAGATCAAATGGACCTTCAAGATATATATAGAACATTATGCCAACAGGTACAAAATACACATTCTTGTCAAGCTCACAGGGAACATTCTCCAGGAGAGAATGTATGTTTTTCCACAAATAAATTTTTAAGAAATTTAAGAAGATTGAAATAATATCTAGTATCTTTTGCAATGACAGTGGTATGAAACTAGAAACCAATAACAGAAGGAAAACTGGAAAATTCACAAAATGTGTAAATTAAACATCACACTCCTGAAGAACCAATGATCAAAGAAGAAATAAAAGAGAAATAAGAAAGTATCTTGAACTAAAAACACAAAAACAGCATATCAAAACATATGAGATGCAGCAAAAGGAGTTCTGACAGGTAAGTTTAGAGTAATAAGTGCCTACCTTAGAAAAATAAAGATCTCAAAAAAAAAAACCTGACTTTACACCTAAAGGAATTAGAAAAGGAAAAACAAACTAAGGAGTGGAGTTAGTAGAAGCAAGGAAATAAAGGTTAGAATGGAAATAAATGAAACAGAGAACAGGGAGACAATGGAAAAAAATTAAAGAAACTAAGAGTTGGTTCTTTGAGAAGATAAACAAAATGGCAAACCTTTAGCTAAACTAATCAAGAAAAAATGAGACACAACTCAATAAAGCAAAATTATGAAGGAGGGAGTACTAAAATTGACACCACAGAAATACAAAGGATCATAAGAGGCTACTATGAACAACTGTATGCCAACAAATTGCATAACTTAGAAGAAATGAATAAATTCCTGGAAACAGACAACATACCAAGACTGAATCATAAAGAAATGGAAAACTTGAACAGACCAATCACAACTAAAGAGACTGAATCTGTTAGCAAACCTCCTACCAAAGAAAAGCCCAGGACCAGACAGTTTCAAAAGTAAATTTTATGAAATATTTAAAGACTTGATACTAATCTTTCTCAAACTCTTCCAAAAACTTATAGAGCAGGGAATACTCCCAAACTCATTTTACAAGGCCAGCATTACCCTGATACCAAAGACAGATAAAGACACTACAGGAAAAGAAAATTACAGGCTAATATCCCAGATAAATATGGACACAAAAATTCTCAACAAAACAGTAGCACACCAAATCCAACAGCACATTGAAAGGATCATACACCATGATCACATGGGATTTATCCCTGGGATGCAAGGATGATTCAACATACAGAAATCAATAAATGTGATATACTCCATTAATAGAATTGAGGGTAAAAATCATATAATTCTCTGAAGAAATGAAGAAAAAATTTGATAAAATTCAACACCCTTTTATGATAAAAGCTCACAACTATTTGGGTATAGAAAGAACATATCTCAACATAGTAAAGGCCATGCATGAGAATCCTTTGCTAACATCATACCTAGTAGACAAAAGTTGAAAGTTCCCCTTTAAGATCAGGAACCAGACAAAGATGTCCACTCTTACCATTCTTATTCAATATAGTACTGGAAGCCCTAGCCAGAGCAATTAGGCAAGATAAAGAAATAAAAGGAATTATGGGGCCGGATGTGTGGCCAAGTGGTTAAGTTTGCACACTCTGCTGTGGTGGCCCAGGGTTTTGCCAGTTTAGATCCTGGGCACGGACATGGCACCGCTCGTCACACCATGTTGAGGCAGTGTCCCACATGCCACAACCAGAAGGACCTGCAACTAAGATATACAACTGTGTATGAGGGCGGTTTGGGGAGACAAAACAGAAAAAAAGAAAAGATTGGCAACAGCTGTTAGCTCAGGTGCCAATCTTTAAAAACAAAACAAACAAACAAACAAAAAGAAATAAAGGGAATTCAAGTCAGAAAGGAAGAAAATTGTTTGCAGATGACATGATCTTATATTCAGAAAATCCTAAAGAAGCCACAAAAAAACTGTTAGAATTGATAAATTCAGTCGAGTTGGAGGATACAAAATCAAACTATAAAAATCATTTGCATTTATATACATTTACAATGAAAGATATGTAAAAGAAATTTTAAACATCCCATTTATAATAGTACCAAAGACAATAAAATAGGAATAAATTTAACCAAGGAGGTGAAAGACCTGCACACAATAAACTGTGAGTCATCAATGAAAGAAACTGAAAGAGACACAAATAAATGAAAAGATATCCTGTGTTCATGGATCAGAAAAATTAATATTGTTACAATAACTGTACTATCAAAGCAACCTATAGATTCAATGCAATCTTTATCAGAACTCCAATGGAATTTTTCATAAAAACAAAAAGCAATACTAAAATTCATATGGAGCTACAAAAGACCCCAAATAAACAAAGCAATCTTGAGAAAGAAGTACAAAGCTGGGGCATAATACTTCCTGATTTCAAACCATGCTACAAAGCTATAGTAATCAAAACAGTATGGTTTTGGCCTTAAAACAGACAAATGAAAGGAATAGAATTGAAAGACCAGAAATAAAATCACACATGTATAGTCAACTAACCTTTGACAAGGGTGCCAAGAACACACAATGGGGAAAGGATGATCTCTTCATTCAATGATGTTGGGAAAACTGAGTATCCACATGCAAAGGAATGAAACTGGACCCTTATGCTACACCATAAACACAAATTAACTCAAAATGCATTAAATACTTAAATGTGAGACCTAAAATCGTAAAACTCCTAGAAGACAACATCTTTGATAACGTCTTGGCAATGACTTTTTCGATATGACACCAAAAGCACAAGCAGCAAAAGCAAAAATAAAGAAGCGGGACGACTACATCAAACTAAAAAGCTTCTGCACAGCAAAGGAAACAACTAATAAAATAAAAAGGTAACCTACAGAATGGGATAAAATATTTGCAAACTGTACATCTGATAAGGGGTTAATATTCAAAATATATAAAGAACTCACATACCTCAACAGGGACAAAAACCCCAAATAGTCTGATTTCAACATTAGCAAAGCAGCTTAATACACCTTTGCCCAAAGAAGATATTCAAATGGCCAACAGGTACAAGAAAATGTGCTCATGACAAATGATCAGGGGAAATGTAAATCAAAACCACAATAAGATATCACCTCACATCTGTTAGAATGGTTATTATCAAAAGATAAGAGATATCAAGTGCTGGCAAGCTTGTGGAGTAAAGGGAGCTAACATGTGCTGCCAATCTTCCTCTTTTGCTGAGGAAGACTGGCCTTAGCTAACATCCGTGCCCATCTTCCTCTACTTTTTATGTGGGACACCTGCCACAGCATGGCTTGCCAAGCGGTGCCATGTCTGCCCCCGGGATACGAACCGGTGAACCCTGGGCCACCAAAGTGGAATGTGTGCACTTAACGCTGCACCACCAGGCCGGCCCCCTTGTGAACCTTTGTTGGGAATGTAAATTGGTACGGCCACTATAGCAGAGAGAATAGAGGTACCTCAAAACATTAAAAATAGAACTACTATTGATTGAGGAATCTCCTTTGCAGGCATATATCTGACAGATATAAAATCAGTATCTTTAAGAGATATATGCACCTCCATGTTCATTGTAGCATTACTTACAATAGCCAAGACATGGAAACAACCTAAGTGCCCATCAATGGATAAATTTATTAAAAAATATAGTGTATATGCACAATGGAATAATATTCAGCCATAAAAAAGAAGGAAATTCTGCCATTTGCAATAATATGGATGAACTTTGAGGGCATTAAGCTAAGTGAAATAAGTTAAACAAGAGAAAGATAAATACTATATGATCTCACTTATATGTGGAAAGTAAAAAAGCCAATCTCATCAAAACAGAGCAGCTTCGTGGTTGCCAGGGGCTGCTAGGTGGGGTAAATGGGAAGATGTTGGTCAAGGGTACTAATTTTCAACTATAAAACGAATAAGTCTGGAGATATAATGTACAGCATGTTGACCATAGTTAACAACAATGTATTATATACTTGAAAGTCGCTAAGATAGTTAGCACATAGTTCCCACTATGTGAAGTGGTGAATGTGTAAACTAAACTTACGTGGTAATGACTTCTCCATATATACTTAGATCAAATCATTATGTTGTACACCTTAAACTTACACAGTGTTGTATGTCATATCTCACTAAAGTTGGGGAAAATTTTTTAAAAAGATAAAAGCATACTCCTCCTCCAATCTTACAGATGTTTTCCATTTACTTTGTTCAGGAGTTTCTTTTTTCGCTAGATTCCAGTGTATTGTGCTGGATGTGGGGTAATTATTCAGGGACACTTTAAATGCTTTCAATAAAGAGGGACTGAATGATTGTAACAACAAGTGAATGACTTATAAAGGAACAGAGGACTTCACTAGAAGACAGTGAAGAGAATTTAGCCAACACAAAGAACTAATTTAACTTCCTGATCCCATGTAAGATAGGGTGTTAGAAAATAAGACCTGAAGGTTGCTCCAGATATATGTTGATCAGAGAGAAATCTAAGTGGGTATAAGAAAGATTGGTAATGAGATATAAAAATGGGAAGTCAAGTTCGAGAGAAGAAGCATCCGACACTACATACATGTGAGTCCTGGAAATGATAAATTACTGAATGGACTGAAGTGTGACAGTGGGTCCAATGTTGCTTGGATATGATATAATGGGAAGGAGTGAATATGCTATATGACATGTTTTCCATCTCCCTGAAATAAGGGTTTCAAGAAAGTTAATCTGAGCTATTCTAAAATACAGATTGCCTCTTACCTTGCAATCACTTGTGCAGCATTCCCCAGAACCACAGTCTTTACCCTTTTGCAACGAACACGTTCTAGGATCACAGCAGGATTTATGAGTACAATTCTGAAAACAAATGCTGTGTTAATCATGCATGATTGGGTACCATCAAATAAAACTGCAACACAGAATTTCTTTCAAAGTATGATGCTTTTCGTAAATTCATAGTTTCAGTGATCCTGTTCTTTATATAAGAATTATAGAAATCAACACCTCATTCACTAGTTTGTAAAAGAAATGTGTTGTTTCACTACACTCCATATAACTTGAACAATATTAAAATACTACTGTGGAGTCAAAATCGTAGAGGAAATAGTTCATAGATACCTTGTTACCTACTATTCTCTTCAAACATCTTCTTATATTCTTGCTTTTATAATAAATTATATAAGCCAAATCTATTCACATGTAGAACTTCTCTGATGTGAAACTGTCAAAAGCAACATTCAGACTCTGGGCTTCTCTCTCTGAAACGGCAAACTCTCAAACCTCAACCCAGAAAAAGTGGTCCAGAAGCTAGTCTGGTCTATCCAGACCTGGTTTCACTGGGATCGTGGCCCCAAACTTACTTTTGATCTTCTAAGAGTCAGGGCCTTCAATTAGCTTTTCTACTCTTCAATAGCAAGTTTGTTCTAAATTATGCAGTTTACCAACATCAGAAGTTTGAGTTTTCTGGTGTTTTGTTATTGGCATTTTTTGCTGGTATTTTCAGTAAACAGCTTGACCATAGGCAGCAGTATTATACTTTTAAAAAGTTTTTATTTCATATATTGACTCATGCACTCAAAGTTTAAACATTCTTTTGTTAGCTTTTTTTTCATACTGTTTCTTTTAATCAAATGCTTGGTTATTCTTAGTTTTTTGTGTTTGTTTTTTCAATCCAATTTAGTATTTGTAAGGGAAGACCTTCTTAAGAAGAATAGAATACTCTGGCTATTTCCAGCCAATATTTGGCCCAAAAGGGTTTCTTGGGCTAGAGCCAGTGGCCTGGTAGTTGAGTTTGGCGTGCTCTACTTCAGCAGCCCGGATTTAGTTCCCTGGCACGGACCTACCCCACTCTGTTAGAGGCCATGCTGTGCTGGTGGGCCCACATGCTAAAAAATAGAGAAAGATTGGCACATGTGCTAGCTCAGGGCAAAGCTTTCTTAGTAGAGAAAAAAAAAATGGTTTCTTTTCCCCCTCCCTCTGCCAGAAGCATGAGAAGACTGTTCTCCAGTATTCACTGTGACCACCAGTCCTGGAGGTAAAACTCACAAAAGTGTGGGGCCTCCCCATGACAGGGTCCCCTTGGAATTTTTAACTACCAGATTAGTCCACATTGAGCACTCAGCAATTTTCCAATTACAGTCCAGGTTTTCCTACCCAGCACTGGTTCCCGAAAGGTTTCAGCTTGTGGATTGCTACTCCAGTAAGTTGTGTTCTCTGTATTCACCTGTCAATCCTTCCAGTTTAAGGGGCAGTGGTTTGCTCTGGACCTCATGATGGATCTAGGAAGAGTCATTGCTTTTTCAATTTGTCTAGCTGTTTATTTATTGTAAGGACTGAATGGTAACTTCTAAACTTCTCACATGATAGACTGAAAACCAAAATTCTTAATTGTCTTTTTATGTATTTGAATAAAAGTCCTTTGAATTGACATTTGAATATATTTTATATATGTTCATATATATACTTGAATATGTATGAATTATAAATATTTTCTACTATTCTAGAGCTTGTCATTTTATTTTTCTTAACAGAGTCTAAGAGAAAAAGTTTCTAAATTTGATGAATTACAATTTATCATTTTTTTCTTTAAAACCTCATTCTTGGAGCCAACCCTATGGCCGAGTGGTTAAAGCTCCGCACACTCCACTTCGGCAGCCCGGGTTTGTGGGTTTGGATTCTGAGCATGGACCTACTCCACTCATCAGCCATGCTGTTAAGGCATCCCACATACAAAATAGAGGAAGACTGGCACAGATGTTAGCTCACAGCGAATATTCATCACCAAGAAAATAAATAAATAACAAAATCCCTCATTACTATTTGTCATATCTAAGAAATTTTTGCCTACCACAGGGTCAAAAAGATTGTCTCCTGTGTTTTATTCTAAAAGCTTTAGAATTTTAGTTTTTATATTTAGCTCTTTGATCCATTTCATGTTAAATTTTTTAGTGAGGTAACATTGGTTTATAACATTATATAAATTTCAGGTGTACATCATTATATCTTGATTTCTGTGTAGACTACATCATGTTCACCATCCAAAAACTAATTACCATCACCATACATATTTGCCCTTTTTCCTTCCTCCCTTCCCTCTTCCCCTTTGGTAACCACCAATTTAATCACTGTATCTATGTGTTTGTTTGCTGTTGTTGTCTTTCTCTTTCACTTCTGAGTGAAATCATACAATATTTGGCTTTTTCCATCTGACATTTCACTTAGCATAATACCCTCAAAGTCTATCCATATAGTCACAAATGGCAAGATTTCATCTTTTTTTTTTTATGACTGAGCAGTATTCTATTTTGTATATATACCACATCTTTTCTATCCATTCATCCATTGATGAGCACTTAGGTTGTTTCCAAGTCTTGGCTATTGTTAATAGTGCTGCAATGAACACAGGGGTGCAAATTATCTTTTCAACTTAGTGTATTCATGTTCATTGGATAAATGCCAAGAAGTGGAATAGCTAGATCATATAGTAGTTCTACTCTTAATTTTTTGAGGAACCTCCATACTATTTTCCACAGTGGCTGCACAAGTTTACATTCTCACCAGCATTGTATGAGCATTCCCTTCTCTCCACATCCTCTCCAACACTTATTTCTCATCTTGTTAATTACACCATTCTGACAGATGTGAGGTGATATCTCATTGTAGTTTTTATTTATATTTCCCTAATAATTAGTGATGTTGAATGTCTTTTCATGTGCCTTCTGGCCATCTGCATATCTTCTTTGGAAAAATGTCTGTATTTCCGTTGCCCATTTTAATAGGGTGGTTTCTTTTGTTATTGAGTTATATGAGTTCTTTATATATTTTGGATATTAATCCCTTATCAGATGTATGATTTGAAAATATCTTCTCCCAATTGTTAGGTTGTCTTTTCATTTTGTTGATGGTTTCCTTTGCTGGAAGAAGCTTTTTAGCTTGATGTAGTCTCATTTCTTTATTTTTTCTTTTCTTTCTCTTGCCTAGTGAAACTTGGTATTCAAAAAGATACTCCTAAGACTGAAGTCAAAGAACATACTGCCTATGTTTTCTTGTAGAAATTTTATAGTTTCAGGTCTTACATTCAAGTCTTTAATCCATTTTGAGTTATTTTTTGTGCATGGTGTTAAGATAATGGTCTACTTTCATTCTTTTACATGTGGCTGTCTGGTTTTCCCAACACCATTTATTCCTTTCTCCATTGTATGTTCTTGACTCTACTGCAAAAAAATTAGCATCCACAAACATGTGGGTTTGTTTCTGGGCTCTCAGTTCTCTTTCATTGATTCAGGTGTCTGTTTTTGTACCAGTACCATGCTGTTTTGATTACTATAGCTTCGCAGTATACTTTGAAAACAGGGAATGTGATACCTCCAGCTTTATTCTTTTCCTCTCAGCATTACTTAAGCTATTCAGGTCTTTTGTTGTTCGATATAAATTTTAGGATTCTTTGTTCTATATCAGTGAAAAATTGTCATTGATAGGGATTGCACTGAATCTGTAGGTTGCTTTAGGAAGTATGGACATTTTAACTACATTAATTTTTCCAATCCATGACCAAAGAATGTCTTCCCATTTCTTTCTATTTTCTTTGTTTTCTTTTGAAAATGTTTTATAGTGTAGGGGTCTTTCACCTCTTTGGTTAAATTGATACCAAATAAATAAAAGTATTTTATTCTTTGGGTTGCAATTGTAAATGGGACTGTATTCTTAATTTCTCTTTTTGCTGGCTCATTTTTGGAATATAGAAATGCAACAGATTTTTGTATGCTGATTTTGTATGCTACAACTTTGCTGTATTCATTTATTATTCCTCAGTTTTTTTTGTGGATTATTTAGGGTTGTCTACATATAAAATCATTTCATTTGCAAACAGTGACAATTTCAATTCTTCCTTTCCAATTTGGATCTGTTTTACTTCTTTTTCTTGCCTGATTGCTCTGGCTAGGACTTCCAATACTACATTAAATAAAAGTGGTGAAAGTGGGCATCCTTGTCTTTTTCGGGTTCTTAAAGGGATAGTTTTTCCACCATTAAGCATGATGTAGGCTGTGGTGGTGTCATATATGACCTTTATTACATTGAGGTAATTTCCTTCTGTACCAATTTATTCAGTGTTTTTTAATCATAAATGGATGCTGTGTCTTTTCAAGTGCTTTCTCTGCATCTATTGAGATAATCGTGTGATTAGTTTTCTTCATTTTACTAATGTAGTGTATCACGTTGATTGATTTGTGGATGTTCAAACCTCCCTGCATCCCTGAAAAAATCCCACTGGATCTTGGTGTATTGTTGTTGCATTTGATTTGTTGGTATTTTGTTGCAGGTTTTTGCATCGATGTTCATCAGTGATATTGGCCTGTAATTTTCAGTATTTTTTTGTGTTGTCCTTGTCTGGTTTTGGTATCATGGTAATGCTGGCCTCGTAGAATGAGATAGGAAGCATTCCCTCCTCTTCAATTTTATGGAAGAGTTTGAGAAGGATAGGAATTAAATCTTCTCTAAATATTTGGTTAAATTCACCTGGGAAGCTGCCTTGTCCTGGACTTCTTTTTGAGGGGTGGGGGAAGATTTTTTATTACTGTTTCAATCTCCTTACTAGTGATTGGTCTAATCGGATTCTCTATTACTTCTTAATTCAGTTTTGGAAAGTTACATGATTCTAAGAATTTATTCATTTCTTCTAGATTACCAAATTTGTTGGTGTATAGCTTTCCATAGTATTCACTTATAATCCTTTGCATTTCTGTGGTATCATTATAATTTCTCCTCCTTTATTTCTAATTTATTTATGCAAGCCTTCTTTCTTTCTTTGTGAGTGTAGCTAAAGGTTTGTCAATTTTGCTATCTTTTCACAGAAGCAGCTCTGAATTTTATTGATCTTTTCTATTTTCTTTTTAATCTCTTGTTCATTTCCATTCTGATTTTTATTTTTATTTCCTCCTTCTGCTGATTTTCGTTTTGTTCGTGCTTCTTTGTATAGTTCTTTTAGGTGTATTGTTAGATTCTTGCAGATTTTTGTTGTTTGTTGAGGTAGGCCTGTTTTGCTATAAACTTCCCTCTTAGTATTGCCTTTCCTGTCTTCCATAAGCTTTGGCATGTCTTATTTTCATTTTCCTTTGTATCCAGGTATTTTTTAATTTCTCCTTTGATTTCTTCATTGACCCAATAGTCATTCAGTAGCATTTTGTTTAATCTCCACATATTTCTGACTTTTCCAGTTTTCTTCTTGTAGTTGATTTCTAGTTTTATCCCATTGTGGTCAGAAAAGATACCTGGTATGATTTCAACCTTCCTAAATGTATTGAGACTTGTTTAATGCTCTCATGTGTGAGCCATCCTGGAGAATGTCCCATGGGCATTTGAAAAGAATGTGCATTCTGGAGTTTTTGGATGGAATGTTCTGTATATATCTACTAAGTCCCTCTGGTCCAATGTGTCATTTAAGGTCAATGTTTCCTTATTGACCTCCTGTTTGGATAATCTAACCATTGACATATGTGAAGTGGTAAAGTCCCCTAATATTATTGTGTTACAGTCCATTTTTCCTTTTATGTTTGTTAATGATTGCTTAATATATTTAGATGCTCCTACATTGGGGTGCTTATATATTTACTGGTGTTATATCTTCTTGTTGGATTGTTCCCTTTATCATTATGTACTGCCCTTCTTTGTCTCTTGCTACATATTTTTTGTGAGGAATATTAGCCCTGAGCTAACATCTGCTACCAAGCTCTCTCTCTCTTTTTTTTTTTTTTTGCTGAGGAAGACTAGCCCTGAGCTAATTTATACTCTACTTTATATGTGGGATGTCTGCCACAGCACGGCTTGACAAGCAGTGTGTATGTCAACACCTGGGACCCAAACAGGCCAACCCTGGGCTGCCAAAGCCAGATGTGCAAACTGAACTGCTGTGCCACTAGGCTAGCCCCTACAGTTTTTATTTTAAAGTCTATTTTATCTGATATAAGTATTGCTACCCCAGCTTTCTTTTTGTTTCCATTTGCATGGAATATCTTTTTCCATCCATTCATTTACAGTTTGTGAGTGTCTTTAGGTCTGAAGCGTGTCTCTTGTCTGCAGCATATATATGGGTTTTGTTTTTTTATCCAACTTGTCACACTATGCATTTTTATTTGAACTTTTAGTCCATTGATATTTAAATTAACTATTGATAAGTATGGACTTATTGCCATTTTGTTACTTTTTTCTGGGTGTTTTAGTAGTTCTTCTCCACTCCTTTCTTCATTGTTTGCTCTATTCCTTTGTGACTTGATGCCTTTATTTAGTGTTCTATGGGTCGCTTTCTCTTTATTTTTTGCATATTTATTATAGTTTTTTGGTTTATGATTATCATGAGGCTCATATATAATAACCTACATAAACAGCAATCCATATTAAATCAGTTGTCTCTTAAGTTGGCCTTATACTTTTACTCCCCTTCCTCTACATTTTGTTTTTGATACCATACTCAAACTCCTTTGTGTATGTGTATCCCTTGATGTTATAATGGAGATATATATTTTTAGTCCTTTTGCATTTTTACCATAACACTAGCTTTATACATGGTTGATCCACTACCTTTACTGTATATTTGCATTTATTGGTGATATTTCTTCTTTGATAATTTTCTTATTCCTATTTGTGGTCTTTTCTTTCCCACTTACATAAGTCCTTTTAATATTTCTTTTTTCTATCCAGCTAGGGTGATTTCCTCTGCTCATCCATCCAGATCACTGATCCATTCTTCTGTATTATCTACTCTGTTGTTGATTCCCTCTAGTGAATTTTTCATTTCCATTACTGCATTCTTCAGTTCTGATTGGTTCTCTTTTATATTTTCCTTGTTGAAGTTCTTACTGTGTTCATCTATTCTTCTCCCAAGATCACTGAGCATCCTTATGACAGTTTGTACTCTTTATCAGGTAGATGGTTTATCTCTTTTGTTTAGTACTTTTTCTGAGGATTTATCCTGTTCCCTTATTTGGAGTATATGGCTTTGTCTCCACATTTTCCCTGCTTTTCTGTGCTTATATCTATGTATTAGGTAGATCAGCTACATATCTCAATCTTGGAAATGTGTCCTTTGGTAAGAGATGCCTTATGAGGCCCAGCAACATGCTTCCCTCTTATCTCCCTTCCAAATGTTCCAGGAGTGTCCTGTGTGTGGGCTACATGTGTCCTTCTTTTGTGATGGGGTTGCTCTTGTTACGGGTACATGGGTAGGCTAGGCTAGCCCCTCAGCTGCTGGTTGTGAGGCTCAGCCACGTGTGGCTGCTACAGTCACCTCAGTCACTTTATTGGGTGGAGCAAACTCTTGCACTGTTGCTTGCAAGGCCCCCAGTGTGACTGGTTGCTAGGCTCATGGGCTCACAATTGCTGCAGGCCTCTGGTGAGGCTCCTTGTGGTACAAGGCTATTGTCAGCTCTCTCAGCAGCACAGATGGGTGGGGCTGGCCCTAGGCATGGCAGCACACAATCATTTCAGGGGTTAAAAGGCAGGGCTTATCCCTTTTGCAGCTGTTAGAGATGGCCAGCAGCACAAGTCTGCTGCAGCTGACATGCCCCACTGCCTACAGGCCCACACATCCTTCCAACACTGGCCTGACTCACACACATGCTCCACCAAGGCAGGCCCACTCACCTCACAGCTGAGACCCCACAAACTCCACCCATATGGGCCCACAAGTTCCCCAAGGGCTTGTTGGTGGGTGGGACCAGTCCTGGGGTGGTTGTCTGCCTGGCTGAGCTGGATTAAATTGGTGATCTAGTGGGCACGGCAAACTCCTGCATTAACAAGTCAGAAGAAGAAATCCAATGGTATCTGCCAGTGTTCATGTGAGCATGACTGAAGTAGGTCACAATAATGGCCACCGCCAGTGTCTCAGTCCCTGGGGAGGTGGGACCAGCTGCCTCCTGCGTCTCTGAGGTGTTCTCAGAGCTTAGCAAGTGAGTCTCTTTTACCAAAGAACTTTGAAGCTTTCTTTTTGGTGTCTTTGTGTTGGTTTCCGGAACAGGTGAATCTGTGCATGGGCCCTTTAAGAGCTTTTCTTTCTCTGAAGTTCAATAGTTTTTCTGGGTGTATTCTCTCATTGGTTTTCAAAGCTAGTAAAGCCAAGTGTCATGGGAACTCATCTCAGTTATGCTGAATTCAAAAGCTGGGATGCCTACTGTGGCACAGCTCTCCTGCTCAGATATCTCCACTCCTCTGGGAAAAGCTTCTTACCTTTACAATTGCTCCCAGTCATGAAGAACCGTGGCTAGGATGTGCTTCTTTTCCTTACCCGGGTGTATTTCTGCCTCTTCCCCCTCTGTCAGTGTTGTCCCTTGTTGTGGGGGTTCTTTCCATCTAGTTTTCACACCTCTCTCATATGTAATCATTCCACAGTTGGTTGTAGATTTGTTACATCCACGAGAGGAGGTGAGTTCAGAGTCCTCCTACGCCACCATCTTCTCAAAATTCTCAAGTTAATTGTGTGGTGAGAAGTCAAGGTTTATTTTAATTACATGGATATCCAATTCACACAAAACTTTTGTTGAAAAGATTTTCTTCACCCATTGACTTGCCTCATTATATTGGCAGAAAATCAATTGACCACATAAATATCATTTTATTTCTGGATTCTCTATACTGTTCCATTAAGCTATGTATTTATGCTTTGGTCAATATCACATTGTCTTTATCATATCCTTATAGAAAATTTTGAAATTTATAGAAAATCAGTGTATGTGCTCCACCTTTCTTCTTTTTCTTTTAATTGCTTTGTCTATTCCGGGTCCTTTGCATTTCCATATAAATTGCAGAATCAGTTTGTCAATTTGTACAAAACATCAGTGTGTTTAGACTGGGATTGTGTTGAATGTATAGACCAACGTATGTAGAGTTAAAATCTTAATAATATTGTGTCTTCCAATCCATGAAACTGGGATATGTCTCCGTTCTTCCAATCTTCTTTCATTTCTCTGAGCAATTTAAGATTTTATTTTACAGATCTTGCACATATTCTGTTAAAATTTCTGTATATATGTTTCATGTTTTCTGAAACAATGTATATGGAAGTGTACTTTTTGTTTCATGTTCTGTTTGTTTATTGCTTATACATAGAAATCCGTTTGAATTGTTTTAGATTTACCTTGTATCCAGTGACTTGCATTCAACTAATTAGTTTTGGTAGCTTTTGGGGGGAGACTGCTTAGGATTCTCTAGTCACGTGGCCAAATTGAGTTTGATTAAAGACAATTTTACTTCTTCCTTTCAAAGCATATGTCTTTCTTTATCTTGTCCTACTGCAATGGCTGTAGCATCCACTACAATGTTGAAGGAAGTGGTGAGAATGAACATCTTTGCCTTGCTCCAGATATTAAGGGAAAACATTGAGTCTTTCACTAGAGAGTATGACGATAGTTGTAGTTTTTTCAGAGATGTACTTTATTAGAGTGAGGAGGTTCTCTTCTACTCCTCCAGTTCTGGGAGAGGTTATAATGAATTGGTGCTAAATTTTCTCAAATGCTTTTTTTTCTCCACTATTCTGTTATTATGGTGAGTTACACTAAATGACTTGAATATGTTAAAACAACCTTGTATTCCTGGGATAAACCCTATTTGATCAAGACTTGTTAAACTATTTATATTTTGTTTATGAGGAATATTGGTGTGATTTTCTTTTCTTTTAATTTTCCTGTCTAGTTTTGACTTCAGACCAATACTCACTTTATGAAATGAGTTGCAAAATGCCTCTTTCATCTATTATCAGAAGATTCATGTATAATGGCATTATTTCTTCCATATATGTTTGATAAAATTCACTAGTGAAGTAATATCAGTTTGGTGTTTCTATGTGAAAATATGTTAATTACAAATTTAATTTCTTCACTAAATATAGAGCTGTTCAAATTTTCTCCTTATATCATTTGTGATAATTTGAGTCCTTTAAGAAACTTGCCAATTTTACCTAAATTGCAAAATTTATTTATGTATTTTTTAATATTTATTTTTAATATACGTAGAATATGTAGTAATGTGCCCTCTTTCTTTCCTGATATTATTAGTTTTTGTCTCATTTTCCTTTCATCAGCACAGCGAAAGGTCTATTAAGTAGATTAATTTTTTCCAAAGCACCAGTTTTATTTTCATTGATTTTCATTCTTTGGTTTCTACCTCACAGATTTTTGCTTTTATTTTATGACTACTTCCTTCTATTTATTTTGCATTTAATTTAGACTAATATTCTAGTTCCCTAAAGTAGCATCCTAAATAATTTACTTCAGACATTTTTTATTCTCTATTATAAGCATTTAAAGCTTTACAGTTTACTCAAAACACTGTGTTAGCTGAAGCTCATAAGTTTTGATATGTTTTCATTTGCATAGTGTTAAAAATATATTCTAATTGCCTTTGTGATTTCTTCTTTGAGTCATGGGCCATTAAGAAGTGATAGCTTATTTTCCAAATATTTGGGGGCTTTTCAAGATATCTTATTATTCTTGATTTCTAATTTAATTCTCAATGCAAAATAAATATGTTGAGACTGACTTCATGGCTCAGAATATACTCTATCTTGATGAATATTCCAAGTTCACTTGAAAAGAATGTTTTTATTTAGCTATTAAATATAGTAGCCAGTAAATATCAATTATATTAAGGTGGTTGATAGTATTCTTCAGGTCTTCTACATCCTTACTCACTTTTTGTCTAGTTGTTCTATCAATTGCTGAGAGATCCGAAGTAAACCTCCAAATACAATAGTGGATTTGCCTCTTTCTCCCTTTAGTTTTATCAGTGATTGCTTCATGAAATTTGAAGATCTAACATGTGTATGTGTTTGTGTGTAAATATGATATATTTTTATAAATTTAAATGTATATTTATTGTTGTTATATCTTCTTTATATATTTACCTTTTTATCATTTTAAAAGATTACTATATCTCTTTGTTTACTCTTTATACTAATATAGTCACTACAGTTCTCTTATATTTACTGTTTGCTTGTTATACCCTTTTCCATTCTTTGCTTTTCCTACCTTACAGGGCATTTGGGCTTAAAATGTATCTTTTACAGATAGCATGTAATTGATTCTTGATTTTTATCTAGTCTGACAATGTGTGCCTTTTGATCAGTGTTTTACCTGTTTACATTTAATATAATTATTAATATGTGTATTTCAATTTGTCATTTTTCTGTTTGTTTCCTATTTTCCTTGTCTTATTTTTGTTCCAAGATTCTTCCTTTCTTGCCTTATTTTGTGTATGAAGTATGTCCAGCATTTCATTTTGACTTCTCTATTGATTTTTTAGCTATATCTCTTTGCATAATTTTTCAATATTTGCTCTAGTATTTATGGTAGGTATTTTTAAAGTACATAATGGACTTAGAGTTAATACTGATTTTTTTTCAGGTAAATTATAGAAACTCTGCAATATTTATCTCAATTTACACTTCCATCTTTAGTGCTATCATTGTTATTGCATAACGTAGCTATACAGATACAGATAAGTAGATATACACGTATATGTGTATGTATATATGTATTTCTGTGTCTAAATGTATATACACATTTGTACATATATATACACATGCTTTTATATGTACATAAATATACACATATCTATGTACATGTGTATGCATATTTATATATGCATGTGTATTTATATATGAATGCATACTATATAAGTGTGCATATATATTTACATATGTGTACATGTATATAGCACAGTCAAATAAAGAGCAGAAAAGAGAAAACATAAACATAATTATTGATATTTACCCACATATTTACCATTTTTTGTGCTCATCTTTCTTTCTGTAGATCAATCATCTACTGCCTTGGCCTTTCAGCCTGAAAAATTTCAAATTCTTAGAATTTTTTTGTAGGGCAAGTTACTGGTGACATATTCTCTCATTAACTTTATTTGCTTCCATTTTAAAGGATAATTTCTTTGGGTATAGAATTTTTTTCATTGACTTTTTTTTCTTTCAGCACGTGTGTCATTCTAAAGTCTACTGACCTCCATTATTTGTGATAAGAAGTCAGCTACATTTTGTATCATTGCATCGCATATCTAATGTGTCTACTTTTAGGCTGCAATGAAGGTTTTCCTTTATATTGGGACTTTGGGAGGTTTTACTTTGCTGTGTATAGAATTGGTTTTCTTTGCCTCTATCTACTTGTAGTTATCTGAGCATCTTAGATATGTAAGTAAATGTTTTTCTTCAAATACGGAAAATAATAAGCATTGTTCCTAAAAAATATTTTGTTTCTGCCACACTTCTCTTTTCTTTATCTTGAAATCCAATTACAGGTATATTGGGCTACTTACATTTCCTGTCAAGTCCCTGAGGTTTTGATCATTTTTCTTCAACATTTTTTCTCTCTGCTCTATAGATTATATAATTCTTATTGTTCTACTGTTAGGTTCGTTAATTCTTTCTTCTGACATCTCTCATCAGCTTTTGGGCCCATCCAATGAATTTTTCATTTCAGTTATTGTACTTCTCAGTTCTAGACTTTAAGCTTATATGTTTTTATATGTTTTAATAGAATCATTTATCTGTTGAGATCCCAAACTATTCACTCATTATATTAATTTTTCCTTAAATTATTTGAGCATAATTTCCTTTAATTCTCTTAAAACATTCAAAATAACTACTGTGAAGTCTTTATCTGCTAAATACAATATCTTGGACTTCTCAGAGTCAGTTTTCCTTAACTGCCTATTTTCCTGAATGTTGTTCACACTTTTCTGTTTCTCTGAATGTCCAGTAATTTTTGGTTAATAAGTTGGACATTATGGATAACATGATACAATGACTGTATCCAGCTGTGTCATTCTGGAGACTTGCTTTCCTTGCAGGGAATTAAGTTGCCTGGGAATAAACTGTAAACTTTGTCTCCCCCACAGTGTGCAGCAGCTACCTCTGCTCAACTCATACGGCTGCCAGCTGCTGAACTTTTAGCTTGATTCCCTGATATAATGTAGCATTCAGCTAAGGATTTAGGCAGAGATAGCACTTAGATTTCAGAATACAATCTTCTGCAGTTTCCTTGTTTCTGAAGATTCCTCTTTAATTTCCAATTGCAGTTCCAGTCTCAGGCTCTATATTCCGAAATCTGAAACTAATAAGTCATCAGATTTCTGCTGCCTGAGTTGCATGTAGTTGAGAAATATTCTCTTAAAAATACCCATCAAACTCACAGAGCTCACCTGGTACACATGTGTCTTTCAAGGGCCTCACCATTCTTTTCTGCCCCATGGAGTATTTCTGGTCCATGCATATTTATACAGTTAATAATCAGATTTTAGGACTTAAACTTTCACAATTCTCTCATTTTCAGGATTTTCTCCTTAAGTTTCTAGTGGCTCTCATCTCTGAACTCTGTTCTCTGCCACATTGAGTCAGGAGGGCTGCAGTTTTCCACAGCCATTTAATTCGGCCACAGCTGTGGAGGTGGAGGAGCACCCTTAGGCTAGAAAGACATAATTTCACAATTCTTACCTATTCCGGCTGCAGTTTTTCAAGAGTAAACTCTGCTCTGGCTTCTTTCTTCTATTAGATGTGTTCCAGTGCCACTTAATATTATATATGTAGCATATATAAATATATATATTTGTATATAATATATATTTTTTAAATTTTAATATATATTTACATGTGTAGTATATTCCATATTTTACAAGTACCATCTCTGACAGTTTTCATATGACTACTTCACTTTGTTGTCAACACCTTCTCTATCATCTCTCATCTTTGTTTTGATTTGATCTTAGTTCTATATTTTTTCAAGTACTTTGTTAGAAGTGTCTTTATTAAATATGTTCTTAAATTCGTCTATATTTTTATATTTTATACAAGTGACAGAATTAATTTTCAAATATTTTAAATTGGCACCACCTGTCAATACAAAACTTTTTCTCCCTATTTTAGCAAACTATGCATTTTTCTATCACATTGGTAATAGTCTATAGTCTTTAGATGTTCTTGTCTGTTTTTGTTACTGCTTATTATTAAAGGCATACTTCTTCAACTCCTTAGACACTATTTGTGATAACTAATTATAAATTTGGAGCTGAAGCATACACTAAAGAAAGTAAGAAGGTAATATTTGAGGAAATCGAAACATTATTTAAAGAACCTTTGCTCTGCACTTCAGAAAATAGCAAACAGGAGACCTAAAGGCTTCCGTATTCCCCAAAGATCTTTTAAAAATTCATTTTCCTAAAAGACAAGGTCTATATCATCTTTTCCAACTACTATACACATATATAGGCAATGGAAAATCTTTGAAAAACTTTCTACTAACCTCAAGAGTGCCACAGTCACATTGTTCATCTGCTTCCAAGACTCCATTGCCACATACCTTCCTCTGTTTGTAAACTGGTGTATCAGGAAGGATATTATGAAGACACTTAAGGCCAGAATGTGAAGCAAAATGTTTAAAGTCATCCAAGCTACAGGTGCTAAAATCCTTTGCACCCCCAGAGTACCTAAAATATAAAAAAAATCAGTATGACAAACATTACTGCTGTAGATCTTTGCATTTCACCAAATGTATGCTATTTTGAAGAGAGATTTGAAGAGCATTATTATCCATGGGAACAATAAGCACGCTTATAAAATTACTGATTGCATTGCTAACATGTTTTAAGACATTTTTTTACATTTCATCAAGAAAATTCCTGTAATGAAAATTAAAAATTCCAAAATCTTTTTATTGCTATCCATCTTGTTTAAACAAGACCTATTATTTATCTATCTTATGACCTTTATTAAATCTTTAAACATAGGAACTGTGTTGTTCTTATTTACCTTCCCAGTGCCAAACAACAGAATCTTACATTTTTGGACTCAGTGTTTAATATACTTTTTATCCACTTATATCCTTTTTGTAGTTTTTCTGTAAATACTGACATGAATAAGTCTGTATCAACTTTAGTAGCATATTTTAGAGCTTTTGCTCTCCAGAATTAAACATTTTTCAAATTAAAGTCTGTTGTTTGAAGCACACTATGGGAGAGGCAACAGGAGTTCCTGCTCTGATGGAGTGAGGGCTGTTCGCACTTTGGTAGCACCTCAGCATCCAACTGAAACACTAGAAAGAATATGATTTAAGAGTAAAGACTATGCCCTAGACCAGGAGGTGACAAACTTTTTCTGTAAAGGGCCAGATAATAAATATTCTAGGCTTATATGTAATATACCTCATTGCAACTACTCAGCTCTGCCATTGTAGTGCAAAAGCAGCCATAAATAATATTCAAACCAATAAACCTGGCCATATTTCAATAAAATTTTACTTACAAAACAAGCAGCCAGCCAAATTTGGTCTATGAATTGTTATTGGCTGACCTCTGCCTTACACTAAAATCTACTCTATATCAATTTTAACAGAGCCTAAATTCAAGTTCTGACAAGATACCCAGAGGAGAATGAGTTTGAAAGTTCAGTCTCAACAATTTAGAGGGATTCTGAAATATCTTGAGTTTTCCATAGAGTCACACTAAGAAAGTATAAAACCAAGCATATAAATTTCAACATGATTAGCCAATAAATGAATTACCTGGTAGAAAAAGAATCAATGATTTTCAGAGGAAGGTAGGGGAATCCACACTTTCTATTCTGTTATCAACAATATCCAATATGCTAATAATAATAATAATGGACATATAAAGAAATAAGAAAATGTGATCTATAGTCAATAAGAAAAGCAGCTAATAGAAATCAACACTGAGATGGCCTGGGTATTAGGTTTGGCATACTGATAGTTAAAAGCAGTCACTACAAATATACTTAAACAATTAAAGAATAATGTTTAAACAAGTCAGAGAAATTACTGTCTTACAATTCTAGAGCAAAGAAAACTAACTGTAAATAGAAATCAGATCAGTGGTTGTCTGTGGCAAGAGAGGAAAGTAGGAGAGCCAAGGGTCACAAAGAAACTTTCTGTGGAGATGGAAATGTTGCATAGCCTGACTGACACTGTGGTTCAGAGATTTATATATGTTTGTCAAAAGTCATAAACTCATACACTTAAAGTGTATGAATTTCATTGTGGACAAATCATACCTCAATAAAGTTGATTTTTTATAAAGCATGTAAATAAAACACTCAAAAAGATGGTGAAATAATATTTTCTGAGAAATGATTTATCAAGGGGAGAAGAAATAAATTTAATTATCTACTTTGTGCCTTTACAAAAATTGAGGATATCATGGATTCCATAATCAAAGGATAAAGTGAAATAATGACAAAATATACTGAGCTGATTAAGTCATTATTGGCAACATATTTACTGAGCAATTTTCTAGGTAACTGGTATGTAGTAAAAAGTAGACCAAGTACCTGTTGAGGGCAAAAAGTATGAACATCAGAAAATAAATATGTGAAATAAGTCAGATAGTTATTGGAATGATGAAGAAAAATAAAACAACATAACATACAAGGGAATAAAAGATACTATTTTAGAAGAGAAGGCATTTATTTTTTAAAAAATACTGTAGCTAACATCATACTTATCATGAAAAACTGAACGCTTTTCCCATAAGATTGGTAACAAGGCAAGAATATCCACTTTCACCACATCAATTCACATTGGACTGAAGTTATTTCAAGTGCAATTAAGCAAGAAAAAGGAATTTCATGCAAATAGATAGAAAGGAAAAAATAAAACTGTTCTTATTCATGCATGACAAGATCTTGTTTGTAGAAGATCTTAAGGAATCAACAAACGAAATCTGGAACTTCTAATGAGTTTAGCAAGTTTGCAGCACAGAAAGTTAACATACAGAAATCAATTATATTTCTATGTACTAGCAATGAAGAATCTTAAAATGAAATTAAGAAAACAATTCTATCCATAAGAGCAAAAGAAAATAATAAAATGCTTCAGGATAAATTTAACAAAACAAGTACAAATCCTGTAAACTGTAAAATAATGTACATTGCTGAGAAAAATTTTAAAAGACCTAAGTAATTAAGACATATGCCATATTCAAGTATCAAAAGACCCAATATTGTTAAGATGCTGATTCTCCCAAAATTTAATTATACAATTGTTTGATAATGCAATATTTATCAAAATCACAGGAGTTTTCATAAAAATTGGAAAGCTGATAATAAAATGTATATGAAAATGCAAAGGACCTAGAACAGCCAAAACTATTTTGGAAAAGATGAAAAAACTTGAGGATTTGCACTACCTGATTTCAAAATTCAATATAAAGCTACAGTAATAAAGACAGTACGCTTTTCCATAAGGGTAGGCATACAGGTTAATGACACAAAATAGAGATTCCAATAAAAATCCACGCATTTATGTTCCTTCTATTTTTTGACAAAGTTGCCTAAGGCAATTAAGCGGGGGAAAGGATGAGTCTTTTCAACAAGAGGTATTGGAATACTTGGAAATCCGCATAGCCAAAATAAAAATAAAGTTAAGTATACACAATAAACTAAAAATGGATCATAAAACTGCATATAACAGCTATAAAACCATGATGCATAAAAGAAAACAACTGATAAACTGTACGTCATCAAAAGTAAAAACATTTTCTAAAAAAGGCACTATATGGAGGAAATATTTGGAAGTCGTGTACCTGATAAAGGACTCACAGCAAGAATATATAAATAATTCTTACAACTCAAGAAGAGCATGAAAATCTCAATCTTTCTTTACAAAAACGAACAAGAGTTTTGAATAGGCTCTTCACCAAAGAAGATATACAAAACTATTAAGCTTGAAAATATGTTCAATATCATTAGCCTCTAGGGAAATGCAGATTAATACCAACATGAGAAAAAACTACATATCCACTAAAATGATTCAGATTAAACATACTGAGCATACAAAGTCTTGGTGCTAATGTGAAACCACCAGGACTGACTATATAATTTGTGGGAAACAATGAAAAATAGAAATCCAGGGCCCCTTGCTTACAAAGTAGGGGGAAAGTATTATTTATGATTCTAAAATAAGTTTTTTCCTTTCTTCAGCAATCTCTCTCTCTCAATGGGTCATAGTGTCATTTATTTGCAATTTAATGTATTTCAAGATAAAATATTTTTAATTTAAATTATTAACATGAATTGTACTATTCATCCTTATATTGCACAATGCCAGTTTTAAATACAAATACCAAAGCATTTAACTTACCAGAATCACTAAAACTATATAACTCACATCATCTGTCCCTAGAGGGTACCTTCAATCCAGCCAGAAGAGAAATACAAGCTAGACTCTGGAAGGTTAGGAAGGAAGAAGAACGTTTGCCCAGGGGTGAAGGGGCCTGGGGGAGTGTTGGGCCTATTTTGGTGTGTGTTCCGTCTGCACTTGAAAAGAATGTGTATTCTGAAGTAGTTGGGCACAGTGTTCTATAACTGTCATTTACTTCAGTTTGGTTAACAGAAGTGTAAAAGTTCCTGATGAAAATATTTTTAAAAAGGAATGTATACACATAACAAAGAACATTGTCTTACACTGCATCTGGTGACATTGTGCAAATATCTCCCGAACAATAGCAGCCGTCAGCATCGTCATAACTCAACCCCAGATTAAAGCCGAGCAGCTGCACAACACTGACAGTGTACGACTCCAAGGACAAGCCCTCAGGATACTAAATATAAGGAAAATTTAAAAAAAGAGTTAGCTAAGAATGCTATTCAGTTATAAAGAAGACAATATTTACTATAATCAAACATTAGTACATAAAAATCATGTTTAACTTATGAAGGCATCTAAGACACCTTGTAGATACAACTGGAGTAGAGTTATATAGGCATTTGGATGTTAGACATTAAACACAGATGAGTAAACACAACACTTTAATTTTGAAATACTTAATGACAATACCAGCTATCTTAGCAAATCTAATAGAGTCTTAAATCTCACATTGTATTGCTTCTTTGAATTATTTTAAACAAAATACCTTTAATCTTTTATTTTAATAATCAATTCTACATTCTCTTAATAGTAGGCAGCCTCTAAAATGGATGCCAATGACCCCTGCCTTCTCATTTGTAGGTCTTCACATAGTCCCACTCCATTGAGTGTAGGCTGGACTTGCTTCTCATCAACTGAATATAGAAGAAGTGATGGCTCATCATTTCCAAGATAGGTTATAAAAAAGGCTGACCTCTTGGATTCTGTGTCTCACTCTCTGTTGCTCTTTCTGGGGGAAGCCAGTTACTATGTCATCAAGTAGGCCTACGGAGAGGTCCACATGAGTGAACTTGGACAGATTTTCTAAAGTCAGCCAACAGCCACAAGACTGAGCTTGGAAGCAAATCCTCACATGCTAACCCTTGAGGTAAATAAAGACTCATTATATATGAGGCCCTTTTGTTATGTCTCCCATATCTTTATAATTTTTTTTTTATCTTGCCCTATCTCATAAGGGCTGGAGGCCAGATCCAATTTGCATACTCTCCTGAGATCTGCTAACCATAGATTTTCCCATGGCCTAGGCAGCAGCTAATCTGATATGAGACCAATTTGAGCCTAAACTCCCACCATCACAGACATAAAACCATCAAGTGAAGCTGCTTGAAAGTGGCCCAGCAGCATGGGTTACACACAGTAAGCTCAGGAAATACAACAGAATCTCTAATGTCAAAGTAAGAAAACCAATAAATTTCCTCTATGCAATTTGTGCCATAGGAAAGGCAGTCCTTGAGCAGGCCTAGGGTGGAGGTTTTAGAGTCTGAGGTGAAGACATCTTAATGACTGTTGGTCTCATTGTAATTGGTCTAGGTGCTTTCATTGGTTTGCAGTCTGAAGGTCCAATCCTCCAAGTAAGTCATTGCTTCAACGAGACAATGGCAAATGCTGAGGCCCATGTGCCACTGAGTTTGGCTTACACAAATCTTACAACCCAAAGACCTCACCAGCTTGCCTGTCACCAAGCAAACTAACAACTGTGACAAAGGGCCCATAGTAACTGGCCAAATTAAAGGGTCTGTATACAGCTTATTCTGTACCCCCAACCTCAGACATAGACACTTTAAATGACAAACAATCTGACACCCTGATTAACAATGTACACCCAAATCAAGTCATATAATTTAAAATGCATTTATAGCAGAACCCTTCTCATCATCTAACAGGGCAAAATCTGAAACTGTTGGGTGCTTTTAGATCCAATCATGCCTCATTTGGGTTTTAACTGTGCCAGTCACCCTTGGGCACAGATGCCAACATCACTTTTGCTAGCTATGCACTCACAAGCCCTTTGAGTTAAAAGCTATTTATAAGTCCCATGTCCAACATTGCCTTCAAATTACACAAGTGCCTCAGCATTATTATAAAACCTCAGTCACACAAACAAGACCTACATTAACTTAAGTGGGTATCAAGTTGAAAAGGATACCCCAGAGGTGGGACCAAGATGGTGGAATGAGTAGTCTTCTTTGTCTCTCCCCCTTCTAATCTACAACTAATTGGACATTCATCAATTAACAAAGGATATCTATATAGCATCTCAAGACACCTGAGAGACCCATGCTGCTATACATTGGAAGGTGGATGGACTTCCCCCAGGGGAAGATGTGGAGATAGGTGAAAACTCTCCAACTCCCGAGCCCCACACAGCCTAGTACCTGCAAGAGTCTCTCTTCCAGCGGACTGTGCCATAGCATCGTCACGCACCAAGGGCAGGAGTGTGCACTCACCAGTGGAGCGACAGTGGAAACAGGTGACTACAGGCCTACCTAAGCCCCCCACGATTACACCTAAGGCCAGGGGGAAACCCCAGGGTCCCACACCACTGGCAGAGAAAGCTTCTGCTCGCCATTAGCAGAGAGGCCCTGCCCAGCATTCAAAATGCCAGGAAGCTCCAAAAGAGCATAATTCCCGGCAGGGCAGGAGCCCGCCAACCACTGCCGGGCCCACAGACTCCAGCTGTGCCCCAGACGGAGCAAGAGGTGCCCAGAGATCCTGTGGGTGAGCTTGGGGGCCAGGTGGAGCTCCAGCACCCAGCTCCACGGCCCAGGGGAAAACTCCAGGGTCCTGCACTGCTAGCAGGGAAAGCCTCTGCTCACCATTAGCAGAGAGGCCCTTCCCAGCCCTCAGAAGCTCCCAAAGAGGAGAATTCCCTGCAAGGCAGCAGCCTGCCAGCCACTGCCAGGCCCATGGACTCTGGCTGTGTCCCAGACGGGGCAAGGGGCTCCTAGAGATTCTGTGGGAGTGGTCTGGGGCTGGGTGGAGCTCCAGAAGACCGGCTCCATGGCCCAGGGGGTAACTCCAGGTTCCCACAGCAGCCTCAGCGAAAGCCTCTGCACAGCACTAGTGGAGAGGCCCTGACCAGCAATCACAAGGATGGAAGGCCCTAGGGCAAAAGTAGCACAGCTAGGTGAGCTAACCACAGACTTCAGAAGATACCCATAGCTCTGCTGGGACCTACAGTGGACAAGTGAGATCTTGTGGGCTCTGACAGTGACAGATTGCAATTGCAATTATAGGTGATTCTGCTCCCAGCTGCTGGGAAAGCCCATAACACCACTGCAGACCATAAGGAGGGAGCGTGTCTAGGTGGTCTGCAACAGTATGCACCAGCAGCCTGGGGCCCCCTTGCGATTGCCCCCACAACTGATGAGGGACCCCAAAGGACCACTGTGACTATGAAGAGGGGCCCAGGTCCAGTCAGTAACAGCTGACAAGGTTCCTGGTCAGCGCAGTCTAAACAGCTGCTCCCGCCCACACCAGTTGAAACAAGTGGAAGCAGTAACTAAACTCTATCTCTATGTGGAGGCACAAATCCACACCATCAAGCAGTATGAAAAAATATATTAAATCTCCAGAACAGAAGGAAAATGACAAGTACCCAGAAAACAATCCAAAAGACAATGAAATCTACAACCTAAATGATGATAAATTCAAAATAGCCATTATTAAAAAACTCAACAAGTTAAAAGAGAATTCAGATAGACAACTCAACGAATTCAGGAGCTATGTCACAAAAGAGCTTGATATTATAAAGAAGAACCAATTAGAAATACTGGAGGTGAAGAACACAATGGAGGAGATTACCAAAAATCTGGACACTCTGAATAGTAGGGTCGATAATATGGAGGACAGAATTAGCAATTTGGAGGACAGGAATATAGAAATGCTGCAGACAGAGGAGAGAGAACTAAGACTAAAAAGAAACGAAGAAACTCTCCAAGAATTACCTGACTCAATTAGGAAATGCAACATAAGGATTATAGGTATATCAGAGGGAGAAGAGAAGTAGAAGGGGCAGAAGGCCTGTTCAAAGAAATAATGGCTGAGAACTTTCCACTTGGGGAGAGAGATGGAACTTCATGTGACAGAAGCCAATAGATCTCCAAACTTCATCAATGTAAGAAGACCAACCCCAAGGCATATAGTAGTGAAGCTAGCAAAAGTCAACAACAAAGAGAAAATACTAAGGGCAGACAGACAGAGGAAAATAACGCACAAAGGAACCCCCATAAGGCTATCAGCAGATTTCTCAGGAGAGACGTTACAGGCTAGAAGACAATGCAATGATATATTCAAAACTCTGAAGGACAAAAACCTGCAGCCAAGAATACTCTGCCCAGCAAAAATATCCTTCAAATACAATGGAGAAATAAAAACTTTCCCAGATAAACAAAAGTTAAGGGAGTTCATTGCCACAAGACCTCCTCTTCAAGAAATGCTCAGGAAGAACCTCATACCTGAAAAATCAAAAAAAGGAAAGGGGTTCCAAAACCCAGATCAAAGGAGATAAGCATAAGGACAATAACAGAAAGTAGCAGCTCTCCATCAGAACACGTTAGTAAAAGTTAAATAAAACATTAAAGATAAACAGAACGGAAACACCAAGAATAAATATAACCTTGTCATTTTAACCACAAACTCACAACACAAGAAGGAAGAGGGAAAAAAATCTGACAATAACAACCTAGAAGGGGAAGAGACAAGGGATGAAACATTTTAATTTAAGGAAATAAGAGGCTATCAGAAAAAGGACTATCTCATCTATGAGATGTGTTATACAAACCACCTGGTAACCATTAATCAAATAACAAGAATAAAGACACAAATTACAAATAAGAAGAAAACCAATACAGAAATTTACCTACCTGAATTAGGAATCCAAAAGTCATGGGACGAAAACAAAGGAAATGCAAAAGAACCAGAAAACTAGTGATAAAACGGCAGCAATAGGCACCCACGTTTCAATAATCACTCTAAATGTAAATGGATTGAACTCTCCAATCAAAAGACACAGAGTGGCAGGATGGATCAAAGAAAAAGATCCAACAATATGCTGCCTCCAAGAAACACACCTCAGCCCCAAAGACAAACACAGACTCAGAGTGAAGGGATGGAAGACAATACTCCAAGCTAATAATGAACAAAATAAAGCAGGTGTTGCCATACTTATATTAGACAAAGTAGACTTCAAAGCAAAACATATAAAGAAACACAAAGAGGGGCAGTATATAATGCTAAAAATAACACTCTACCAAGATGACATAACACGTATAAATATATACACACCCAACACAGGAGCACCAAAATTTGTAAAGCAACTATTAACAAAACTAAAAGGAGACATCAACAACAATACAATAATAGTAGGGGACATCAACACCCCATTAACACCAATGGATAGATCATCCAGACAGAAAACCAACAAGGAAATTATGGAATTAAATGAAAAATTAGACCAGATGGACTTAATAGATATGTATAGCACACTTCATGCAAAAACGGCAGGTTACACATTCTTCTCAAATGCGCATGGAACATTCTCAAGGATATACCTTATCTTTGGAAACAAAGCAAGCATCAATAAATTCAAGAGGTTGAAATAATATCAAGCATCTTTTCTGATCATAATGCTGTGAAACTAGAAGTCAACTACAAGAATAGGGCTGGGAAAGGGACAAAAATGTGGAGACTAAACAACATGCTACTAAACAAACAATGGATTACTGAATAAATTAAAGAAGAAATCAAATATTATCTGGAGACAAATGAAAATGAAAACACGCAATACCAACTTATTTGGGACACAGCAAAAGCAGTCCTAAGAGGGAAATTCATTGCAATACAGGCTCACCTCAATAAGCAAGAAAAATCTTACATAAACAACCTCAAATGACACCAAACAGAATTAGCAAAAGAAGAACAAACAAAGCCCAAAGTCAGTAGAAAGAGGGAAATAATAAAAATTAGAGCAGAAATAAACGATATTGAAACAAAAAAGACAGTAGAAAGGATCAAAGAAACAAAGAGTTAATTCTTTGAAAGAATTAACAAAATTGATAAACACTTAGCTAGACTCACTAAGAAAAAAGAGAGCAGTCTCAAACAAATAAAATTAGAAATGAGAGAGGAGAAATCACAGCAGATACCGAAGAAATACAAAGGATCATAAGAGAATACTATGAAAAACTATATGCCAACAAATTGAACAACCTAGAAGACATTGGTAAATTCCTAGACTCTTACAACCTCCCCACACTGAATCAGGAAGAAATAGAGAATCTGAATAGACCAATCACAAGTAAAGAAATAGAAACAGTAATCAAAAACCTCCCCAAAAATAAGAGTCCAGGACCAGACGGCTTCTCTGGAGAATTCTACCAAACATTCAAAGAAAATTTAATACCTATCCTTCTCAAACTATTCCAGAAAATTGAGGAAGATGGAGTACTCTGTAACACATTCTTTGAAGCCAACATCACCCAGATCCCCAAACCTGAAAAGCACAACACAAAGAAGGAAAACTACAGGCCAATATCACTGACGAACACAGATGCAAAATTCCTCAACAAAATTTTGGCAAACTGAATACAGCAATACATCAAAAAGATTATACACCATGACCAAGTGGGATTTATACCAGGGACACAGGGATGGGTCAACATCCACAAGTGAATCAACGTGATTCACTACATTAACAAAATGAGAAACAAAAACCACATGATCATCTCAATAGATGCAGAGAAAGCATTCAACAAGATCCAACATCCATTTATGATAAAAACCCTCAATAAAATAGGTATAGAAGGAAAGTACCTCAACATAATAAAGGCCATATATGACAAACCCACAGCTAACATCATACTCAATGGACAAAGACTGAAACCCATCCCTCTGAGAACAGGAACAAGACAAGGGTGCCCACTTTCACCACTCTTATTCAACATAGTACTGGAGGTGTTGGCCAGAGCAATTTGGCAGGAAAAAGAAATAAAAGGAATCAAAATAGGCAACGAAGAATTAAAACTCTTGCTGTTTGCAAATGACATGATCTTATATATAGAAAACCCCAAAGAATCCATAGGAAAACTATTAGAAACAATCAACAGCTACAGCAAAGTTGTAGGGTATAAAATCAACATATATAAATCAGAAGCATTTCTAAATGCTAACAATGAGCTAACAGAAAAAGAATTCAAAAACTCAATCCCATTCACAATCGCAACAAAAAGAATAAAATACCTTGGGATAAATTTAACCAAGGAAGTGAAAGATCTATACAACGAAAACTACAAGACTTTCTTGAAAGAAATCAATGACAACATAAAGAAATGGAAAGACATTCCATGAACATGGATTGGAAGAATAAACATAGTTAAAATGTCCATACTACCTAAAGCAATCTACAGATTCAATGCAATCCCAATCAGAATCCCAATGACATTCTTTACAGAAATTGAACAAAGAATATTAAAATTCATATGGGGCAACAAAAGACCGCGAATTGCTAAAGCAATCCTGAGAAAGAAGAACAAAGCCGGAGGCATCACAATCCCTGACTTCATAGCATACTACAAAGCTACAGTAATCAAAACAGCATGGTACCGGTGCCAAAACAGGTGCACAGATCAATGGAACAGAATTGAAAGCTCAGAAATAAAACCACACATCTATGGACAGCTAATCTTTGACAAAGGAGCTGAGGGCCTACAATGGAGGAAAGAAAGTCTCTTCAACAAATGGTGCTGGGAAAACTGGACAGCCACATGTAGAAGAATTAAAATTGAGCATTCCTTTTCACCATTCACAAAAATCAACTCAAAATGGATCAAAGACCTAAAGATTAGGCCTGAAACAATAAGTCTTCTAGAAGAGAATATAGGCAGTACGCTCTTTGACATCAGTTTCAAAAGAATCTTTTCGGACACCATAACCCCTCAGGTGAGGGAAACAATAGAAAAAATAAACAAATGGGACTTCATGAGACTAAAGAGCTTCTTCAAGGCAAGGGAAAACAGGATTGAAATAAAAAAACAGCTCCCTAATTGGGAAAAATATTTACAAGTTATCTATCTGAGAAAGGTTAATCTACATAATATATAAAGAACTCACACAGCTCAACAACAAAAAATCAAACAACCCGATCAAAAAATGGGCAGGGGAGATGAACAGACATCTCTCCAAAGAAGATATACAGATGGCCAATAGACATATGAAAATATGCTCATTATCACTAATCATCAGGGAAATGCAAATCAAAACTACACTAAGATATCACCTTACACCTGTTAGAATGGCAAAAATATCCAAAACCAAGAGTGACAAATGTTGGAGAGGCTGTGGAGAAAAAGGAACCCTCATACACTGTTGGTGAGAATGCAAACTGGTGCTGCCACTTTGGAAAACAGTATGGAGATTTCTCACAAAGTTAAAAACAGAAATACCTTATGACCCAGCCATCCCACTACTGGGTATCTATCCTAAGAACCTGAAATCAGCAATTCCAAAAGTCCCAGGCACCCCTATGTTCATCGCAGCATTATTCACAATAGCCAAGACATGGAACCAACATAAGTGCCTAGCAACTGATGATTGGATAAAGAAGATATGGTATATATACACAATGGAATACTACTCAGCCATAAAAAAGGACAAAGTCATCCCATTCACAACAACATGGATGGACCTTGAGGGTATTATGTTGAGTGAAATAAGCCAGACAAAGAAAGATGAACTCTGTACGACTCCACTCATAGGTGGTAGTTAACATATAGACAAAGAGAACTGATCGGTGGTTAACAGGTGAAAGGGGGGGTGGGGTAAGGGCACAAGGGATGACGTGGTGTACCTACAACATGACTAACAATAATGTAAACTGTAATTTCATAAGGTTGCTAACTATCATAATCTTAATAAAAAAATAAAAAAGGATACCCCAGTTCCACATCCCAAGCTACATTGTCCTGGCCCAGGAAGTCACTGCTAGAGATGACATCACCTCAGATGATGTCACACCAGCCCAAGACCTCCATGTTAGAGATGACTCAGCATCCCACACTGGACACAACTTCACATCAGACACTAAAACCTCCACCCCAGGCCTGCTCATGGACTACCTCTCCTATGGCACAAATTGGATAGAGGAAATTTATTGGTTTTCTTTCTTTGATATTAGAGAATCTATTGCATTTCCAGAGCTTGCTGTCTGTGTAGCACATGATGCTAGCATACTTTTGCTCTCTATCAAAACATATATCGCTATACTCCATGTCTAAAGAGAAATCTGGTCAAGGTTACTACTACCTGTGGCATTCTAAAAACTAATGCAGATTATTGCTTTCCCTCAAAGTCATCTGCCTCATGGCAGTGATCCTCTGCGTCCCTGGGGAGAGGACCATTCACTCCTCAGTGCCTTCTCTTCCACCTCCCCATCCAGTTTTCTACCACAACCTCCCAGCTGTGTCTCTGACTGTGACTACCACATCCACCTATTCCCTTTGCTTACACACAAAAATACCACTAATCTTTACATATACCCTACCAAACTATCAATTGACACAGAACAAAAGTTGGTTCTTTGAAAAAACTAATAAAGTTGAAAACACATAATGAGACTGATTGAGAAAAACCAAAGAGCAAACTCAAAAAGTCAACGTCGAGATTTAAAAATATGAAATCAGCAAAGATCATGCATACATTTAAAATATCATTATATTGTGAAGAACTTTATGAATTTTATGTTATACTTAAGATAGATATAACAACCTCTCAGAAAATAAGAAAGTGGGATCACTTCCCTACTGCTTTATGCAACTTGGTAAGGAAAACTCAAAAAAGACATTACATCACAAGAAAGGAAAATGGTACATCAATCTCATTCCTTAACATATATAATAAACACTAACGGGGCCAGCCTGGTGTTACAGTGGTTAAGTTTGTGAGCTCCACTTTGGCTGCCTGGGGTTCACAGGTTCGGATCCCAGGCACAGACCTAGACACTGCTCATCAAACCATGCTGTGGCAGTATCCCACATACAAAATAGAGAAAGACTGTCACAGATGTTAGGTCAGCAACAATCTTCCTCAAGCAAAAGGAGGAAGATTTGCAACAGATGTTAGCTCAGGGCCAATCTTCCTCATCAAAAAAGAAAACAACCACTAAATAAAGGCAGCAAAACAAATCCAGGAAATATAACAATTATGGTAAAACATGACCATATCAATTTTACCCCAGAATTTAACAATCATAAGTTTATTGATGTAATAATCCATATCAATGATTAGAGATGTAAAATCATATGATCATCTCATTATTATTGATAAAATGAAACAAACAGCAGAAAACAACTGTTAAAATATTTAGCAGAAGAGTATATGCCAAAAAACAAACCTGTGAAGAAAAATTAAAATCTAATACAATACTCCAATCTTAATTATATGAGTTAAACAAGTATTTACAGTATGAAAGAACAGCATGAATCAAAACCTCAACAACTCAACATTGAAATAATTGAACAATAGGAACAATTGAAACAGGAAGTGACAGAATTCAGGAAATTATTGAAGAAAAAGAAAATTGTTTCAGAAATGAAGACTAAAATACAACATATCCAAGGTGAAGACATATAAACAAAAGTATAGTAAGCAAGAGAAAACAGAAAATAAAAGAGACAAGAATATGAATCATAAATCATGATCAAGGAAAAACAGTGAAGAAAATAAGAAATATAGAGACATAGAAGGAATATGCATAATCATGTTATATAGGAAAATATGAAATAATGTTAAAACTATAAGTTACACAGAGAAATTATCACATGTTAAAACTATAATTTATACAGAGAAATTCTGACATAAAAGAATCCTCATATTGAAACGACACACTGCATACCTGTGAAAATAAGCTCATGCAGAGTACTGCTGCTTTATATCCTAGTAAAACAGCTAAATTTTAAAGATAAAAAGAAAATAATCTGAGTATCTAGGAAAAAGGGCCCAATCAGTTAAAAAATAAAATCATCTGGCACTGGGTTTTTCAACAGCAAGATATAAATCACAGCAAGATTAGAGAAAAATTTCTAAGACACTCCAGGACATAAAGTCAACAAATGTTTATTCAGCAATCAGTCCTGTAAGTAACAACACTAGGGAAAAATAATTTTAAACAAGTAAGAATTAGGGTATCATTACACCCACAAACCTTTCCTGAGTTATCTATATAATAATGATGAACATCATCCAACCAGAACATGACTAAGAAAAGATAAAAAAAATGACTGGTGCATAAATTTAACTTTAAGAATATATAAACACGGACTAATAGTATGTAAATGTTACATACTCCAGTAAAGTAGAAATAACAAAACTAAAATTGAAGAGAGAGAAAGAGAAAAGGGGACACAGAATGTAGAGAAAGAATATAATATAAAGTCACCAAATAAAATGGTATAAGCCTACATAAAAAAGAAGACCAACACTTTATAGGGAGGTGTTGATATAAAGGAATTCACTAGAACTACAATCTTGCCTGAAACCCAGAAAATTATTTTAAAATTATAAATGAAAAAACAAAGAAAACAGACATGAAGCAATTATACTACACAAAGTAAACACAAAACACATAACAGAAATAAAACCAAACATGACTCATAAATAACTAATTTTTAAAAATAAGATTCCTTAGATGTACTCACAAAATTCACCTCTATGGTTTATACAAGAGACATACCTTACATAACAAATCGTGCCAAAAGGTTAAAAACAAAAGGATGGGCAAAGATAAACAAGGAAACTGCAAACAAGATAGAACATATACTCACAATCTTGGTATCTGTCAAGAATAGAATAAAATAAAATAAGGACACTTTATAATAAGAAAGTCTCCACCTCAGAAATTAAGTATAAAGTTCAGTCACAATGTAATTTTATGTGTGTCTTCGATTCTTTTTGTTAATGTTTTATTTAGTATATTTGCATTTGATACATAAATGTGATTCTTTGGTTCAAAGTTTATAATGGTTAAGTATTAGTTATATTCACTTGATAAAAATGAATTTAGAGGGGGCCGGCCCCATGGCTGAGTGGTTAAGTTCACACTCTCCGCTTCGGCAGCCCAGGGTTTCACCGGTTCAGATCCTGGGCGTGGACATGGCACCGTTCATCAGGCCATGCTGAGGCAGCATCCCACATGCCACAACTAGAAGAACCCACAACTAAAATATACAACTACGTACTGGGGGGAGTTGGGGAGAAAAAGCAGAGAAATTAAAAAAAAAAAAAAGATCGACAACAGTTGTTAGCTCAGGTGCCAATCTTTAAAAACAAAAATGAATTTAGATTTTTTTCCTACCCTTTCTGTACTGTTGACAGAATTATCTGTGAAAGCATTTATCTTCTTCTAAGGTGACTGTTCTGTTTAAATTTTCTATCTGTTTGAGTCAGTTTTATTACATTTAATCAATGTTTCCTACTTATTTGCATAGAAATTGTATCAAGTAGAGTAAGATTTTTCAGATTTTCTGTTTTGATGGTTATTTTAACCGTTGTAATCTCTTGTGCACTCTACTTGTTACTTTTCATGGTTATTCTAATAAGTTGCATATTTTGTTCATTTTATGAGGAAAAAATCGTCTTTTAAATGTAGTGATTATTTCTACAGTGCTCTGTTTCTTCAATCACTTAATCCAGATTTTATCTTTTTAGTTTATTTTCCCCTGATTTCTTTCATTTACTTTTTTTAATCTTTGGCATTAACTTCTCAAATCATTTATATTCATACATTTGCATTTATTTAAAGCTTTGAATATTCTTCCTAGCACTGCTTAGTTTGGTTCCCATAGATTTTCATGTATAGAATTTCTCTTAACATCATTTTCAATCACAGTTCAGGTTCCAAAGATGAGAATGTGAAAAACAGAGAATCTGAAAATCTTCTTGATCCGAAGCACAGTCTTCTCTGTCTTGAACCCTGGGCCTGCAGCAAGTGAATCCAAGGGCAAAACAAATGCCCAAAGGCCTTTGGGCTAAGGGATAAACACTGAGAAGATCTAACAGATTAGTTCCTCAGCAAAATCATTTGGACCTCATAGACACATGGGTAGTTTTTCTAAAGAAAAGGGAGCTTAACCTTCTTAAATCTTAGCCCGACCAAGGTCAACTTGACAGTTAGTAAACTTTGAATCCATGCTTCCTCATCTTAGCTGCCAACAGAAGGAAAAGTGGCTCTCTGAGAATCCAAAATTAACAAACAGACCAAAAACCTTATGCAAATTGCCACTATTATTATATACACAATGTTTAGTTAACAATAAAAAATTATGAGACATGTGAAGAAGGAAGAAAATGGAAACCACAAACAAGTAAATTTTCCATAGGAACAGACTCATATACAGTCTAATTTTGAAACTGACAAGGAATTTAAAACAAATATTCTAAATATCTTTTAGGAGTTACAGAAAAATTTAGAAAGAATGGGTGAATAAATGGAGAATAAATCAGCAAAGGTATGAAAACTATAAAAAACAAACCTAGGTGGAAATTCTAGAATTAAAAAATGCAATCCCTGAAAAAGAAGTATATATACATATAATGTGCTTAACAGCAGAATGAATGCTGTTGGACAAAGGATCAGTGGACTTAAAATCATATTAAAAAAATTATCTCTTGAAACACAGAGCAAAAGATTGAAAAATCAGAATACAAAGTGACTTGTAGGATAATGGCAAGTGGTTTAACTATGCTGTAATCACATCCCAGAAGAAGTGGGATTGGAGCAGGAAAAAAAATGTTTGAAGACATAATAGCTCTAAATTTTTCACATTTGATGAAAAATATCCACCCACTAATCCAAGAAGTTCAACAAACAACAAACAGGATAAAACTGGAAGAAAACAGAGCTAGGAATAATATAACCATACTGCTGAAAATCAAAGAAAAAGAACTTTCTAAAAGCAGCCAGAGGTGGGGCTTGCCCAGTGGTGTAGCGGTTAAGTTCGTGACTCTGCTTTGGCAGCCTGGGGTTGGCCAGTTTGGATCCCAGGCGCGGACCTACATACTGCTCGTCAAGCCATACTGTGGTGGTGTTCCACATGCAAAATAGAGGAAGATTGGCACAAATGTTAGCTCAGGGACAATCTCCCTCACCAAAAATAAAAAAATAAAAGCAGCCAAAGGAAAAAAAAAGACGTGTTAATACAGGAGAAGGATGATTATACCCTCACCAGAAACAATGCAAACCAGAAGAAAATAAAATTACACTTGTACTAAAAGAAAAAAATTGGTAGTCTAGGATTCTATATTCCAGTGAAGATATTTTTCATAAATGAAGTAAAATAAAGACATTGTTAAATAAATGAAAGCTGAGAGAATTCAATGTCAGCAGATTTTACACTATAAAACATAGTTAAGCAAATTTTTCAGAATGAAGAGACATGATTCCAGATAGAAATTTGGATCTGCACAAAGATTGCAGAGTGCTCCAAATTGCAAATGAGTAGAGAGATATACAATACTATTTTTTTTTTCTTTTCCTAACTGCTTTGAAGGGCATTTGACAATTTAAATGGGGGAAAAGCTTAACTGTATTTATTATGGGGATTATATATATGTAGTTGTAAATATATGAAAATTTAACAAAAAAGGAAAGGTGTAAATGGTATTATACTGTTGTAGAGTATTTACATATAGTGATAAAACAGTAAATCAAATAGGTAGTGATATGAAAAAGATATCTATGTTACTGGACAAAAAAGTACAAAGTAGGAAAGGAAGATCAAAGGAAAAAGAAGAGAAGAAACAAATGGGAAAACAAATAACAAGATGGTAGCCCTGTACCCGAACTTATTACTTACATTACATATAAATGAGCTAAGCATTCTAATTAAGATCGAGGACTGTCAGAATGAATTTTAAAAAACAGATGTAATTATAGGCTGATTACAAAAGATGCACTATAAGTACAGAGTGGTAGAAGTAGGCAGAAGTAAAAGGGAGGAAAATATAAGCCATACAATCATCATAAAGTTGATGTTGCTATATTGATGTCACATTTCATAATGAAAAAATGGTCAGTGTATCAAGAATACGCAGCAATCCTAAATATCTATGCAATTAAAATCAGAGAGCTTCAAAGTGTATGAATCAGAAATTGGCAGAACTAATTGGAGAAAGGTAAATCCACATTTATTAGAGGTTTTAACACCAAAATCTCAGTAATTGAGAGAACAAGTAGACAAAAATCAGAAACACTGTCAGCCATCTAAACAGAAAATATTTGTAGAACACAATACCTAACAACTACAGAATGAACACACATTTTTCTCAAGCACACTTGAAAAAATATGCCAACATACACCATACCCTGGGGCAGAAAACAAGTCTCAATAAATGTCAAATAATTAAAATAGCACAGAGTATATTCTCTCACAAGTGAATTAACCTGTCACACGTCAGCAAAAAGATATTAAGAAAAATCACAAATATTTGGAAATTTAGCAACACATATGTAAATCTCATAAGCCAAATGAGAAATTAAAGGGAAATTAGAAAACATTCTGAACAATTAAGAAAGCATTAAAATATCTAGGATGCAGCTAAGCTTACACTAAAAAGGAAGTCATAGCTTTAAATGTCTATATATTTTTAAAGTTTTTAAATAAATTAATAATCTAAGTTTCTGTTTTTAGAAGCAGGAAAGAAAACAACATAAATCTAAACAAATTAGAATAAATAAATTAATAAAGAGAAAGAATCACTAAAGGAGAAAACAAACATCAGAGAGAATCAACAAAGTCTATAAATTGGTCCTTAGAAAAAATTGAAAGAATTGAGAAACCCTTAGAAAACCAACCCAAAAGCAGGAGGAGGAGGAATATCACTACAGATTCTACCACAGGATAATAAGAGAGAATTATGATCAACGCATACTGACAAAATTGATTATGTAGATGAAATGGGCACATTCTTTGAAAAACACAACTTATCAGCACTTACACAAGAATAAACAAGCAAACTGAATAACTCCATAACTGTACAATAAATTGATTTCTTAATTAAAAACTTTCCCAGAAAGAAAGCTTCTTCCATACATTGTTTCATTGGCAAATTCTAACAAATATTTAAGGAACAAATAATATCAATACTATGCAAACTATTTCAGGAAATAGAGAAAGAGGGAACACTTCCTAGCTATTTTATGAGGCAAGTATAACCCTAATACAACAAATCTGACAAGGAATCACAAGAAAAGAAAATTACAAATCAATATTACTAATAAATACACAAACAAGTCTTTAACAAAAAAAAATAGCAAATAGAAAAGAGTAAAATATAAAATGATAATAGATCATGACCAAATGGGGTTTAACTTAAGAATGAAAGATCAGACTATTTTGAAAATCAATTAATATAATCACTAAATTAACTGAAAATAAAAAGGAAAAACAATATGATCACCTTACTCGATGAAGGAAATTCATTTAACAACATTCAATTCATTCATGATACTAACTCTCAGCAGATGTAAGAATAGAAGGAAACCTCTTCCACTCTCTGATAAAGAGGAACAACACACACACACACAGCTACCTTCACACTTAAGATGCAAAACTGAATATTTTCCTCTAAGTTCAGGAGCAAGGCAAGGATGTCCTTTCTCATCCCTTCTAATAACATTGCCCTGGATGTCCAAGTAAGTTAAATAAGGAAACAAAAGAAGCAGTAAAACTGTCTTTGTTCAGAGACAACATGATGATGTATACCAAAAATCTAAAGGAATATAAAAAAATAATAGGCAGTGATGTCATCAACATGGTGACATAGGTCATTCCTGACTTCAGTCCCCCTCAAGAAAAGATCAAATAGCAACTATCCATAGACAAGACACCACTGTGAAAATCCCAGAACCTGGGGTGAGACTGAATCACCCTCCTAGAACACAGACTGAGAAGGACCACCTTAGAAGGCTAAGAGGAGTGGCTACACAATGACCACATCAACTTCCACAAGCACCACACCAGGATGGCCCCCTTGGCCTACAACTTCTCCAGTGAGAAGAGAGCCCAAGGTGGGCTTCCAGCTCCCACAGAAATTTAGGACACTTCCTAGGAGGCCTACTCAGGTCTCACCTCATGGGGTTCACTGGAGGAATCCGTGGAGCTTGACTACTAGGGATTAGATGGAGATGGAGAAGGGGGACAGGGCTCATAGCAACCAGTGCTCAGATCTTGGCAGACCACATTCCCACTTGCATTGGCACCTGAGCAGAGATCCTACCCAGTAGCTCTGCCCATCTGCAGAGCTGAGCCAGTGGCCCAGTCTAGCCAGGGAATTCTGGCAGCGGTGCCTGATTTGGGTCCCCAGGCAACAAGCCAAACCATACAAGCCATGGAGTCCATTCTACAGACTTACTCTGACAGGGAAGCAAATGCGAAGCCCTGCTTAACTGATGAGTATAGCCTCCAGTCCTGCCTGACCAAGAAGCCTAGCCAGAGAACCCAGGAAGCCAGGGAACCTTCCAACAACCATACTTGGGCAGAGAGCCAAGCCAGCAATCCTGCCCAACTGTTAAGCATAGCCTCTGGCCCTGTCTAACAAGAAGGCCTGAACAGTGACCCCAGACATTCCTGAAACCCAGACTATGGTACCACCCAGCTACAAAATCCAAGCTACAGCCCTACCCCAGAGCAGAGCCTAGCCTGTGGCCCTGCCTGATTGCAGAACAAAGCTTGCAGCTTCACCCAGGAGAGGGAGCCCAGCCAGTGACCCTGCCCAATGGTGAAGCATAGCCTGAAGCCCTGCACACTGAAGGACTCTGGACAGTAACTCTGCCCCACTACAGAGCACAGTCTCTAGACCCACCCAACAGTGGGATACAGCTGGAGGTGAATCCTGACCAGAGAGACTGGCCAGTGACATTGCCCAACAGCACAGTGGAGCCAGCTGCCTACCTGATCACAAAGCCTAGCCTGGCGCCCTGAAAACTTGGCAGCATAGCCTGTGGCCTCAACAAACTGCAGAGCACAGCCTGAGGCCCTGTCCACCCACAAAGCCCTGCTTGCAGCCCCTTCTGAACACAGACTCTAGCCCACAGCACTACCTAGTTGGTTAGCACATCTTTAGAACCCATTTAACCAGGATCCCAGTGGAGCCAAGCCCATGGCCCTGTCCAATCAAAGAATCTAATCAGTGGCACCACTCTGGAAGAGACAACAGCCTGCAACATTCCCCTACAAGAAGTAACCGCAGAATGCAGTTACTGAAGGCCCCAGCTGATCATGGAGCAGAGCTAGCAGCCCAACCCCCAATCAGGGAGCACACCCAGTGGACCCACTTGAATACAGAACCCAGCCAACAGGCCCACATGACTGCAGTGCCCAGTCAGTGGCAGGTTTACTGACCACACAGCACAGGTAGTGGCCTCACACAAATAGAGACCCCAATAGCAAGCCCGACCCACCTATGACACTACCAGGCAATGATCCAGTAATCAAACTTGGTGAATGTCTGTCCCTGCTGAAGCAAATCTATAAAGTCTGGGAGAGGCGACCACTTACTCAAATGTACAAGAATCACAAAGACTAAGGAAAACATGACATCACCAAAGGAAACTAATAAAGCTCCAATAACTGATCCTAATGAACTGGAAATCTATGGAATGTCTGACAAAGAATTCAGAATAATCCTCTTAAAGAAGTTCAGTGAATTATAACAACAAACAGACAACTAAACAAAATTAGGAAAATAATGCATGAATAATATGAGCAGTTCAACAATGACATAAAAACTATCTAAAAGCAATCAAACAGAAATCCTAGAGCTGAAGAATAGAATGACTGAATAGAAGAATTCAATAGTGAGCTTCAACATCAGACTCAATCAAGCAGATGCAAGAACCAGAGAACTACAGGATAGGTCATGTGAAATTATTTGGTCAGAGAAACAAAAAGAAAAAAGAATGAAAAAGGGTGAAGAAATTCTATGGAATTTGTTGGACATGATCAAACTAAACAATATATGTATTATGGGAATCCCAGAAGGAGAAGAGAAAGAGAAAGGGATAGAAGTCTATTTAAAGCAATAATGACTGAAAACTACCCAAACATTGGGAGAGAGAGAGACTTCCAGATTCATGAGACCCAAAGGACCCCAAATATGTTGAACCTAAAAAAGGTTACATGAGACATATCATAATTAAATTTTCAAAAGTCAAAGATGAAGAGAAAATATTGAAATCAGCAGAAGAAAAGTGACTCATCACATAAAAAGGCATCTCAATAAGACTATAAGCAGATTTCTCAGCAGAAACTTTGCAGGCCAGGAGACAGTGGGATGATATATTCAAAATACTGAAAGAAAAAAATAACTGTCAACCAAGATACTATACCAGCAAAGCTGTCCTTCAGAAATAAAGGACAGAACATTTTTTTCAAATAAACAATAATAGAAGGATTTTATCACCATTAGACCTGTCTTACCAGAAACGCTAAAGGGAGTTCTTCAAGCATAAACAAAAGGATTCAAATTCACAGCATAAAAACATGACTGTGTAAAACCCAGTGGTAATGGCAAATATATAGACAAAGTCAGATTCACTAATATGGTAATGGTAGCACGTAGTTCACTTACAATTCCCATTTAAAAGTTAAAAAACAAACATATTAAAAATAACCATAACTACAATAATTTGTTATTGGATAGACAACATAAAAAAGATGTAAATTGTAACAGCAACAACTTAAAATGTGAGTAGGGATTAGTAAAAGAATAAAGTTTCTGCAGGCTATCTTAAAGTTAAGTTGTCAGCCTAAAATCTGATGCTATAATATAAGATATCTTATGTAAGCCTTATGATAAGCACAAAGGAAAAAGCTGTAACAGGTATACAAAACATTATGATAAAGGAATCAAGCCATACTATTACAAAAATGTATCAAATCACAAAGAAAGATAGCAAGGGAGGAAGTAAGGTACGGGAAATTTACAAAACAGTCAGAAAACAATGAACAAAATGGCAATAGTAAGTCCTTCCCAACCAATAATTACTTTAAACATAAATGGATAAAAGTTCCCAATCAGGAGGAGGATCCAAGATGGCGCCGTGAGTAGTCCTCTTTGTCTCTCGCCCTTCGAGTCTACAATTATTTGGACACTTATCGCTTGACAAAGGATATCCAGACAACATCTCAGGACGTCTGAGACACCCACGCGACTATACATCGGAAGGCGGATGGACTTTCCTCCGGGAGGATGTGGAAATAGGTGAAAACTCTCCGACCCCGACGGGCAGCCTAGTACCCGCAAGCAGCTTTCTTCCAACGGACGCCCCCAGAGGATCCACACACATCTAGGCCAGGAGCGAGAACACAACAGAGGAGCGACGGTGGAAACAGGTGACCAGAACCCTACCTAAACCCCCCGCAATTACTCCTAAACGCAGAGGGAAACTTTGGAGTTGCACACCTGAGCCCGCGGAGAGAGTTTCTCCCCGCCATTGGCGGGGAGACCCAGCCTGGTGCTCAGGGTGCCCGGAGGGTCCCAGAGAGAGACACGGAGGGCACGGAGGTCTCCCAGCTGCCGTTGCCCGCCCCGTGGGGCTAGGGATTGCCGGAGATCTCGGAGAGGACCGGGGTGGGGGGAAGTTTCAAAGGCCGGTTCTGCGACCCAGAGGGGAAGCGCCGGAGCTCCGCCCGGGCAGCAGACAAAACTCTCTGTCTGCCGTTAGCAGAGGGGCCACGCTGAACATTCACGGCTCCGGGAGAGGCCCAGAGAGAATCCCAGAGAGCGGGGCGACCCCCAGCTGCCGTTGCCCGCCCCGTGGGGCTAGGGATTGCCGGAGATCTCGGAGAGGACCGGGGCGGGGGGAAGTTTCAAAGGCCGGTTCTGCGACCCGGAGGGGAACTGCCGGAGCTCTGCCCGGGCAGCAGACAAAACTCTCTGTCTGCCGTTAGCAGAGGGGCCACGCTGAGCAGTCACGGCTCCGGGAGAGACCTGGAGAGAATCCCAGAGAGCGGGGCGACCCCCAGCTGCCGTTGCCCGCCCTGTGGGGCTAGGGATTGCCGGAGATCTCGGAGAGGACCGGGGCGGGGGGAAGTTTCAAAGGCCGGTTCTGCGACCCGGAGGGGAAGCGCCGGAGCTCCGCCCGGGCAGCAGACAAAACTCTCTGTCTGCCGTTAGCAGAGGGGCCACGCTGAGCATTCACGGCTCCGGGAGAGGCCTGGAGAGAATCCCAGAGAGCGGGGCGACCCCCAGCTGCCGTTGCCCGCCCCGTGGGGCTAGGGATTGCCGGAGATCTCAGAGAGGACCGGGGCGGGGGGAACTTTCAAAGGCCGGTCCTGCGACCCGGAGGGGAAGCGCCGGAGCTCCGCCAGGCAGCAGACAAAACTCTCTGTCTGCCATTAGCAGAGGGGCCACGCCCAGCATTCAGGGCTTCCGGCAGAGGCCCGGAGAGAAGCCCTGAGGGCGGGGCGATCCCCAGCTGCCGTTGCCCGCCCCGTGAGGATAGGGATTGCCGGAGATCTCGGAGAGGACTGGGGCTGGAGAGAGTTCCAGAGACCCAGCTTAGTAGCCTAGTGGGAAACCCTACAGGCTCACAGCAGCCTTAGGGAAAGCCTCTGCACAGCACCAGTAGAAGGCACCCAGCCGCCAGCCACAAGGCTGGAAGACCCCAGGGCAAAAGCAGCATAGCTAGGTGTACTAACCACAGACTGTAGAAGATGCCAATAGCTCTCCTGCGACCCATAGAGGACAAGTGAGTTTTGGTGGGTGCAGAGAGCAACGGAGCAACAAATATAAGTGATCCCACCCCTGGCAGCTGGAAAAGCCCATAACACTGTTGCAGACCCCAAGGAGAGAGCACATCTAGGTGGGCTGCAACAGTAGGCATCTGCAGCCTGAAGCCCCCCTGTGACGGCCCCCACGGCAGAGGAGGGAATACAAAGGGCCACTGTGGCTACGAAGAGGGGCCCAGGCCCAGTTAGCAACTACGGACAGGGTTCCTGGTTGGTGAAGTATAAACAGCGGCTCCCCCCACCACAGCAGCTGAAACAAGTGAAAGGAGCAACTAAACTCTATCTCTATGCGGAGGCACAAATCAACAACATCAAGCAATATGAAAAAATACATTAAATCTCCAGAACAGAAAGAAGGTAACAAATACACAGAAAACAATCCAAAAGAAAATGAGATATATAACCTAAATGATGACGACTTCAAAACAGTCATCATTAAGATTCTCAATGAGTTAAGCGAGAACTCTGACCGACAACTCAACGAGTTCAGGAGCTATGTCACAAAAGAGTTTGATACGATAAAGAAGAACCAAACAGAAATATTGGAAATGAAGAACACAATAGAGGAGATTAAGAAAAATCTAGATGCTCTGAACAGTAGGGCCGATAATATGGAGGAACGAATTAGCAATTTGGAAGATGGCAATATAGAATTGTTGCAGGCAGAGGAGGAGAGAGAAGCAAGACTTAAAAGAAATGAAGAAACTCTCCGAGAATTATCAGACACAATTAGGAGATGCAACGTAAGGATTATAGGTATATCAGAGGGAGAAGAGAAGGAGAAAGGGGCAGAAAACCTATTCAAAGAAATAATGGCTGAGAACTTCCCAAATCTGGAGAGGGAGATGGATCTGCAGGTGACAGAAGCCAATAGATCTCCAAACTTTATCAATGCAAGAAGACCAACTCCACGACATATAGTAGTGAAGCTAGCAAAAGTCAACGACAAGGAGAAAATACTAAGGACAGCCAGGCAAAAGAAACTAACCTACAAAGGAACCCCCATCAGGCTATCAGCAGATTTCTCAGCAGAAACTTTACAGGCTAGAAGAGAGTGGAATGATATATTCAAAAATCTGAAGGACAAAAATCTACAGCCGAGAATTCTCTACCCAGCGAAAATATCCTTCAAATACGATGGAGAAATAAAAACTTTCCCAGATAAACAAAAATTAAGGGAGTTTATTGCCACAAAACCTCCTCTTCAGGAAATCCTCAGGAAAACCCTCACTCCTGAAAAATCCAAAAAAGGAAAGGGGCTACAAAACCAAGAGCAGAGGAGATAAGTAGAAGGACAACAACAGAGTGTAGCAGCTCTACATCAGAACAGATTAAACCATGGGACGAGAAACAAAGGAAACTGAAGAAAACCGGAAAACAAGACACAAAATGGGAGTGGAAGGCCCCCACGTCTCAATAATCACTCTAAATGTAAATGGATTGAACTCCCCAATCAAAAGACACAGAGTGGCAGGATGGATCAAAGAACAAGATCCAACAATATGCTGCCTCCAGGAAACACACCTCAGCCCCAAAGACAAACACAGACTCAGAGTGAAGGGATGGAGAACAATACTCCAAGCTAATAACGAACAAAAGAAAGCAGGTGTCGCTATACTAATATCAGACAAGGTAGATTTCAAAGCAAAACAGATAAAGAAAGATAAAGAGGGACAGTATATAATGATAAAAGGGACTCTCCACCAAGAAGACATAACACTTATAAATATATACGCACCCAACACAGGAGCACCAAAATTTGTAAAGCAACTCTTAATAGAACTAAAAGAAGACATCAACAACAATACAATAATAGTAGGGGACCTCAACACACCACTAACACCAATGGACAGAACATCCAGACAGAAAATCAAGAGGGAAATAATAGAATTAAATGAAAAATTAGACCAGATGGACTTAATAGATATATATAGAACACTTCATCCAAAAACAGCAGGTTACACATTCTTCTCAAGCGCACATGGAACATTCTCAAGGATTGACCATATTTTGGGAAACAAAGCAAACATCAATAAATACAAGAGAGTTGAAATAATATCAAGCATCTTTTCTGATCATAATGCTATGAAAGTAGAAATCAACTACAAGAAAAAAGCAGAGAAAGGTGCAAAAATGTGGAGACTAAACAACACGCTTCTGAACAAACAATGGATCATTGAAGAAATTAAAGAAGAAATCAAATATTATCTGGAGACAAATGAAAATGAGAACACGACATACCAAATCATTTGGGATGCAGCAAAAGCAGTCCTAAGAGGGAAATTCATTGCAATACAGGCTCACCTCACTAAACAAGAAAAAGCTCACGTAAGCAACCTCAAACGACACCTAACAGAACTAGAAAAAGAAGAACAAACAAAGCCCAGAGTCAGTAGAAGGAGGGAAATAATAAAAATAAGAGCAGAAATAAACGATATTGAAACAAAAAAGACAATAGAAAGGATCAATGAAACAAAGAGTTGGTTCTTCGAAAGAATTAACAAAATTGACAAACCCCTAGCCAGACTCACCAAGAAAAAAAGAGAGAAATCGCAAATTAATAAAATCAGGAATGACAGGGGAGAAATCACAACAGATACCAATGAAACACAAGAGATCATAAGAGAATACTATGAAAAACTATATGCCAACAAATTGAACAACCTGGAAGAAATGGACAAATTCCTAGACTCCTACAATCTCCCCAAACTGAATCAGGAAGAAATGGAGAATCTGAATAGACCTATCACAAGTAAAGAAATAGAAACGGTAATCAAAAACCTCCCCAAAAACAAGAGTCCAGGACCAGACGGCTTCTCTGGAGAATTCTACCAAACATTCAAAGAAGACTTAATACCCATTCTCCTCAAACTGTTCCAGAAAATTGAGAAAGATGGAGAACTCCCTAACACATTCTATGAAGCCAACATCACTCTGATCCCCAAACCTGACAAGGACAACACAAAGAAGAACTATAGGCCGATATCACTGATGAACATAGATGCAAAAATCCTCAACAAAATTTTGGCAAACCGATTACAGCAATACATCAAAAAGATTATACACCATGATCAAGTGGGATTTATACCAGGGACACAGGGATGGTTCAACATCCGCAAGTCAATCAATGTGATACACTACATCAACAAAATGAAAAACAAAAACCACATGATCATCTCAATAGATGCAGAGAAAGCATTCGACAAGATCCAACACCCATTTATGATAAAGACCCTCAGTAAAATGGGTATAGAAGGAAAGTACCTCAACATAATAAAGGCCATATATGACAAACCCACAGCAAACATCATACTCAACGGACAAAAGCTGAAAGCCATCCCTCTGAGGACAGGAACAAGACAAGGGTGCCCACTTTCACCACTCCTATTCAACATAGTACTGGAGGTGCTGGCCAGAGCAATTCGGCAGGAAAAAGAAATAAAAGGAATCCAAATAGGTAACGAAGAAGTAAAACTCTCGTTGTTTGCAGACGACATGATCTTATACATAGAAAACCCCAAAGAATCCACAGAAAAACTATTAGAAATAATCAACAACTACAGCAAAGTAGCAGGGTATAAAATTAACGTGCGTAAATCAGTAGCATTTCTATACACTAACAATAAACTAACAGAAAAAGAACTCAAGAACTCTATCCCATTCACAATCGAAACGAAAAGAATAAAATACCTTGGGATAAACTTAACCAAGGAAGTGAAGGATCTATACAATGAAAACTACAAGACTTTCTTGAAAGAAATTGACGATGACATAAAGAGATGGAAAGACATTCCTTGCACATGGATTGGAAGAATAAACATAGTTAAAATGTCCATACTACCTAAAGCAATATACAGATTCAATGCTATCCCAATCAGAATCCCAAGAACATTCTTCACAGAAATTGAACAAACAATCCTAAAATTCATATGGGGCAACAAAAGACCGCAAATTGCTAAAGCAATCCTGAGAAAGAAAAACAAAGCCGGCGGAATCACAATCCCCGATTTCAAAACATACTACAAAGCTACAGTGATCAAAACAGCATGGTACTGGTACAAAAACAGGTCCACAGATCAATGGAACAGAATTGAAAGCCCAGAGATAAAACCACACATCTATGGACAGCTCATCTTCGACAAAGGAGCAGAGGGCCTACAATGGAGAAAAGAAAGTCTCTTCAACAAATGGTGCTGGGAAAACTGGTCAGCCACATGCAAAAGATTGAAAATCGACCATTCTTTTTCACCACACACCAAAATAAACTCAAAATGGATCAAAGACCTAAAGATTAGGCCTGAGACAATAAGTCTTTTGGAAGAGAATATAGGCAGTACACTCTTTGACATCAGTTTCAAAAGAATCTTTTCGGACACTGTAACTCCTCAGTTGAGGGAAACAATAGAAAGAATAAACAAATGGGACTTCATCAGACTAAAGAGCTTCTTCAAGGCAAGGGAAAACAGAATTGAAACAAAAAAACAGCTCACTAATTGGGAAAAAATATTTACAAGCCACTTATCCGACAAAGGGTTAATCTTCATAATATACAAAGAACTCACACTGCTTAACAACAAAAAAACAAACAACCCGATCAAAAAATGGGCAGAGGACATGAACAGACATTTCTCAAAAGAAGATATGAATATGGCCAATAGACACATGAAAAGATGTTCATAATCGCTAATCATCAGGGAAATGCAAATCAAAACTACACTAAGATATCACCTTACCCCCGTTAGATTGGCAAAAACATCCAAAACCAAGAACGACAAATGTTGGAGAGGTTGTGGAGAAAGAGGAACCCTCATACACTGTTGGTGGGAATGCAAACTGGTACAGCCACTATGGAAAACAGTATGGAGATTTCTCAAAAAGTTAAAAATAGAAATACCCTATGACCCAGCCATCCCATTACTGGGTATCTATCCTAAGAACCTGATATCAGATATCTCAAGAGTCCGTTGCACCCCTATGTTCATCGCAGCATTATTTACAATAGCCAAGACGTGGAACCAGCCTACATGCCCAGAAACTGATGATTGGATAAAGAAGATGTGGTATATATACACAATGGAATACTACTCAGCCATAAAAAAAGACGAAATTGGCCCATTCACAACAACGTGGATGGACCTCGAGGGCATTATGTTAAGCGAAATAAGTCAGTCAGAGAAAGACAAACTCTATATGACTCCACTCATAGGTGGAAATTAGTATATTGTGAAGGAGATCTGATCGGTGGTTACCAGGGAAAAGGGGGGGTGGGGGGAGGGTATGGAGGGGGAAGTGGTGTACCCACAATATGACTAACAAAAATGTACAACTGAAATCTCAAAAGGTTGTAATGTATCATAACATTAATAAAAAAAAAAAAGTTAAAAAAAAAAAAAAACAAAGTTCCCAATCAAAAGACACAAAATGGTTGCATGGATTAAAAAAAGTAAGATCCAACAATATGCTGCCTACAAGAGAATCATTTGACTTTAAGGTCACACATAGACTGAAAGTGAAGGCACGGAAAAATATATTCAAGGAAATCATTAGCAGAAGAATGCAGAGATAGCTACACTTATAGGACACAAAGTAGACTTTAAGCTAAATATGGCCAAAAGAGACAAAAATCTCATCATGTAATGATAAAGATCTCAATCTATCAAAGAGGTGAAAAAATTGTAATTATTTACATATCCAATATTGGAGCACCTAAATATGTTAAGCAAATACTAGCAAACTAACAAGGAGAAACAAACATCAATATAATAATAGGGATTTTAATATCTCACTTTCAACAAGAGATAGATCATCCAGAACGAAAATCAATAGGGAAACAGTAGATTTGAACAACACTATATACCAAATAGACCTAAAAGATATACACAGAACATTTCATCTGACAGCAGCAGAATATACATTCTTCTCCATTGTACAGACAACATTTTCTCAGATAGATCATATATTAGGCCACATAACAAGTCTCAACAAATACAAGAAGATCAAAATTATATCCAGCATCTTTTCTGAACACAATGGTATGCAACTAGAAATCAATAACTGGAGGAATGCTTGAAAATTCACAAATACATGGAAATTGAGCAACACATTCCTGAACAATAAATGGATAAAAAAATAAAAAAGGGAATTTTTTTAAATCTTGAGACAAATGCAAGTGGAAATACAATATATCAAAAATTACGGGATGCAGTAAAAGCAGTTATAAGAAGGACATTAATAGCAATAAATGCACACATCAATAAAAAAGAAAGATCTGAATCTAACTTTACATCACAAGGAAGTAGAAAAAAAAAAACTAAGCCCAAAATTAGCAGAAGAAAGGAAATAATAAGGATTTGAACAGAAATAAATGAAATAGAGAATAGGAAATCAATAGAAAAAAATGTAAAAACTAACAGTTGGTTCTTTGAAAAGATAAACAAAATTGACAAAACTTTAGCTAGAGAGGACCCAAATAAATACAATTATAAATGCAAGAGTAGACATTACAAATTATACCACAAAAATACAAGGAATCTTAAAAAACTACTGTGAACAATCATACATCAACAAATTGGACAACCTAGAAGAAATCAATAAATTCCTAGAAAAATATAATCTACCAAGAATGACTCATGTAGAAGTAGAAAATCTGATCAGACTAATAACAAGCAAGGAGATTGAATCAGTAAACATAAACCCCTCAAAAAATAAAAGCCCAGGACCAGATTGTTTTGCTGGGCAATTCTACCAAACATTTAATGAAGAAGTAAACTAATCCTTCTCAGAATATTCCCAAAAATTTAAGACAAAAAAATATTCCCAAACTCATTTTAAGAGGCCATTATTACCCTGAGACCAAAGCCAGAGAAGGACATTACAAGGAAAGGTAGATAATAGACTAATGTCCCTGATGAATATAGAAGCAAAAAATTATCAACAAAATAGAAGCAAATCAAATTCAACAGCATGTTAAAAGGATCATAAACCATGATCAAATGAGACTCAGCCCTGGGATACAAGGAGGATTCAACATACACAAATAAATAAATGTGATATATCACACTATTAAAATGAAATAAAAATCATATGATCATCTCGACAAATGTAGAAAAACCATTTGACAAAATTCCATATCCATTCATGATTTTAAAAAACATCACAAGAAATTGAGAACAGAAGGAATGTACCTCAACATAATAAAGGTCATACATGACAAACCTACAGCTGACATCACACTCCAACAATGAAGGGTAAATCTTTTCCTCTAAGATAGGGATCAAGAAAAGAGTGCCCACTCTCACCACTCCTATTCAGTATAGTACTGGAAGTTTTAGGCAGAGCAAGCAAAAAAGAAAAGGATATAAAAGGCAATCAAATCAGAAAGGAAGAAGTAAAATTGTCTGTCTTTGCCGATAACATGATCTTATATATAGAAAAATCCTAAAGACTTCACCAAAAAATTGTTAGAACTAATAAATTCAGTAAAGTTGCAGGATACAAAATAAACCTACAAAAAGGAGTTGCATTTCTATATATTAACGAGTTAACTGAAATAAAAGAAATTACAATAGCAATAAAAACAACAAAATATTAGGAACAAATTTAAGCAAGGGAGTGAAAGGTCTCTACTCTGAAACCTGTAAGGTTCTGATGAAAGGCATTGAAGAAGACACAATTAAATGGAAAGATATCCCATGTTTATGGATTGGAAGAATTAATATTGTTAAAATGTCCATGCTACCCAAAGCCATCTATAGATGCAATGCAATCCCTATCAAAATTCCAATGGCATTTTTCACAGAAATAGAAAAAAAAACTAAAATTCATATGAGACCACAAAAGACCCCAAACAAACAAAGTAATCCTGAGAAAGAAGAACAAAGATGGAGGTATCACACTTCCTGTTTTTAAACTACACTACAAAGCCTATCATAATCAAAAATGTATGGAACTGGCATAAAAACAAACTCATAGATCAAGGGAACAGAATAGAGAGCCCACAAATAAACCCTTGTATATTCAGTCAACTAATATTTGACAAGGGAGCCAGGAACATTCAATTAAGAAAAGACAGTCTCTTCAATAAATGGTGTTGGTAAAACTGGATAGTCATATACAATAACGAAACTGGACTCCTATCTTACACCACTCACAAAAATTAACACAAAATCAACTAAAGACTTAAAGGTAAGGAGTAAAATTATAAAACTCCTCAAAGAAAACAGTAAAAAATCTCCTTGATGCTGGTCTTGGCAATGATTTTATGGCTATGACATCAAAATCACAAACAATAAAAGCAAAAATAAACAGGTGGGACTACATCAATATAAAAGGTTCTGCATAGGAAAAGAACTAATCAACAAAATGAAAAGGCAACATACTGAAGGGGAGAAAATATTTGCAAATTACACATCTGATAAGGGGTTAATATCCAAAATATATTAAGAAATGGTCAAAGGACCTGAATAGACAGTTCTCCAAAGAGGATATTCAAATGGCCAACATATACATGAAAAGGTACTCAACATCACTAATCATCAGGGCAAGGCAAATCAAACCCACAATAGATATCACCTCACACCTGTTAGAATGGCTATTATCAAAAAGGCAGGATGTAACAAAAGTCGGCAAGGCTGTGGAGGAAATGGAACCCTTGTACACTGTTGATAGGAATGTAAATCAGTGCAGCCACTATGGAAAACAGTATGGAGTTTCTTGACAAAAAGAAAAATAGAACTACCATATGAATCAGCAATTCTGCTTCTGGGTGTTTATGTGAAGGAAATGAAATCACCATCTCAAAGAGATATCTGCACACTGTGTTCACCACAGATCATTCACAATAGCTAAGACACGGAAACAAGCTAAGCGTCTATTGACAGATGAATGGATAAAGAAATTGTGACATACATATGTATGTGTGTGAATATTATTCAGTCATTAAAAAAAGGAAATTGTGCCATTTGGGACAACATGGATGAACTTTGAGGGCATTATGCTAAGTGAAATAAGTCAGACAGAGAAAGACACATTCTGCATGATCTCACTTACATGTGGAATCCAAAACAACCAAATTCATAGAAACAGAGAAAAGATTGCTGCTTGCTGGCGGGGAGTGGGTGCTGGAGGCTGGGAGTGAGTGAAAGTGGTCAAAGGGTATAAACTTCTAGTTTCTGGGATGTAACATACAGCATTGTGACTATAGTTAATAATACTGTATTGTATATTTGAAAGTTGCTAAGAGAGTAGATCTTAAAGGTTCTCACCACACACACTCAAATGGTTACTATGTGAGATGATGGCTGTGTTAACTAACCTTATTGAGACAATCATTTCACAATACATACGTAATTCATACTGTACGTCTTAAACTTACATAATGTTACATGTCAATTACATCTCATTAAAGCTGGAAAAATCATGGATCTGACATGTTAAATTCAGCAAAGTTATAGGATATGTAGAAAACATAAAAATCAACTACATATGTATAACACTAGCAGTGAAAAATTGGAAGATCAATTTAAATAATCAATACTAGCTGCAATAGCATCAGAACATATAAAATACCTAAGAATAAATTTAGCAGATGTGTTAAAACTCTACAGAGAACTTTTTAAAAACCTGAGTAAATGGAGAGAGAAATCATGTGAGTGGATTGGAAAGTCCAATGCTATTAAGATGTCAGTTCTCCCCTAATTGATTCATAAATTACACACCACCCCAATCAAAATCTAAGTGAGCATTTTTGTGGGTGTGGAACTAGACAAGCCAATTCCAAAATCTATATGAAAACACAAAGTTAAATACAGAAAGTACAGTATTGAGGAAGAACAAAGTTGGAGGACTTAAAGTGCCTGATTTCAAGACATTTAGTAAAGCTACTGTGTTTAAGGAAAAAGTTCTAAACTTTAAAAAAATATTTTAAAATATTATGATAGCTATCTATCTTTTAAAAATTTAATCTTCAAACTGTTTGTTGCTGGTATAATATCTACTGCTGGTTCTATCTTTGTCTCTGGTAGTTATATCTACTTATTTTATTTCCTATATTTGTATTTTTAATATTTTTATTATTATATTTTAATTTTATACTGACATTTTTACAGAATTCTTGCTTGAATCATATATTAGTTCTTTTCCTTTACAAATTTTTATTATGAAAATGCCAATCAAAATTAAAGTCTGAAGAATGGCACCAGGAAAACACAAATACTAATCCACTTATATTCAGTAATTCTTATTATCTTCAAGACCTGAATCATTGGTGATGGTCTTTCCTCAAACTTTGCCTGAGGGAGGACCAAAAGCAGAAGCTGAGAATAAAAACAAATTCCTAGGAAATGTCTGATTGTTTTTTAGCTATGGTAACAAATAACTCCCAAAACTGGTTTAAGATTTACCTAATCACTCAATATGTCTTTTATAGTAATGGTCACAAGTACATAACAGAACTGCTTTTAAATCTGTCTAAACTGTCAATGGCAATTTACGTTGTTGTACATGTTACTAAAAGTCAACCAACTATTCAAATGGGTCAGTATAAAAATCATAGTACAGACTTCTTTTGCTGAAGCACTCTCAACTTAGTTCACTTCTCTACTTTCTGTATAACTTGTTGTAAAAGGAATATAACTCTTCAGTAAGAGCTCTTTCTCACTTTCCCCAGAAAGATGTAGATTATGAATATTTGATGGCAGTTTCTTCCTACAACAGTCTGCTCCTTCCAAACGTATAATAAAGAATTGAATGCAATGATAAAATAGTTCTCTTAAAATAGAAAAACTGACGAATGTCACTTAGAAAAGCACATGAATGTACAGCAATTATCAATTTTGAGAGAAAAATGGATAATATGTTTAACAACTAACACTAAAATTGCATTGATTATATAGTGAATATCCATGCAAGCATACTACTATTCAAAACATTAAACTTTGACTTATAAAGGCCAAATAGGTTTTTTTTAATGACATTATGTTCAGTTCAATTTATAAATGTTCTATTTTTTGAAGGAATTATATACAGTTCAATTTTTATTCTCCAACTTAGTAATATAAAGACTATTAAAGGATGAGTAAACTAAGTGATATGTTTATTGATGCTTTAAATTATTTAGGAAATTGTGAAACATGAAAATCATGAGAGCAAACTGGATAATAATTACATACCAGGACAACTCCTGCAGCATAATTCTTGTCACATATCTTTCTAGGAAATGTGGCTCCTATAAATCTAGGCTGTTTCTTGTAGCTAAAAAATAAAATTTTCCTCACAATTGCATTAGAGAATAGTATTATTAATGATGGTAATTTTAATAGCAGCAAACATTATTGAACAATTACTATGTCTAAGTAACATGCTACTCTGAATTAAACTATTTAAATACATTTTTCTCAAACCTTCCATGTTGAGAATATTTCAATATGTATTTATAAATTTTGAATTTGACAACATCCAGAAGTATAATAAGGGTGAGGCCTAATAGCTTATGCAAAATGCCATTGCAGTAAGGGTTATAGTTTTTGTTTTGGTTCTCTCTACTTTTATAAAAGCCCGGAAAATTCCATTTTCTGTGATCTCCTTCTTCATTTATTCACTAAAGATGAGTGATTTTTCTGTGCATTAGATTCTAGATAGTGCAAAAATTCAATGTATTCAAGTTATTAGAACATAAAAACATAATTATTCAGATGAGAGACAAGAAGGTAGAGATAAGATAACAGGTAGTAAAAGTTATAAGCCAAGGGAAAACAAAGAAGTCATATCACTCATAATTTACCTCCTCTACTTATTTCAATGTGTTTATGAAATATTAATTTTATCAGATAATTTTATGTCAGTTGATCAAAGTTTTTTAAAGTCTTGCTTCACATTAGTCCCTTGAGGACAGGACTTTAACTTATATTTTTATCCTGTCACATGGTAGCTATCAAATTTAACAACACAGTTAATATTAAGTAAAGTTTACTTTTCATAATTAACATATGAAATCATTTTGGGTTATTCCTTTAATGCTATGCAAATACACAATACTGTACTCACGCAAATAAGTATGCAGTATGATAAGGTTGGAAGAGATGTGTGCTTTTCCAGTTTAAAAATCTAAATAATATATTATTAGGAGTCCCTGTAGTAGAAATTTTGTTTTTATTTGACCAGATTTCTATGGAAGATATTACAACAGTCATTTTTAATTGGGTAAGCATCTAAAAGGAGAAGATAAAAAAAATTAAATAAATTTGAATATTATGTTAAACTTTCATAAAAATACATTTAAGACATCTAATTCAATATTTTGATTATGGAAACTCTTCAACAGCACAGCAAAATACTATACACATCAATTCATATTACCTATACTTTTACAAAGTATATAAACAAAATAGCTTTTAAAAACTTACTGCGTTAACAAAGCCAATTATCTGAATAATCTTCTGTGTTACAGCCTTTATATCAGAGCCCATGTAATCAAACTGAAAAAGATAAATTATTTTTAAGACTAGTGGATGACACTAATATATCATATACCCCTTACACGTATAATGTGCTATATTCTAAAATAGCTATGGGGCCACATTCCAAGTGAAATCCTGGAAACCAATAATGACTATCAATAATAATTTATTTAAAAACATAAACAGGGACAGGCCTGGAAGCCTAGTGGTTAAATTTAGCGTGTTCTTCTTTTGTGGCCCAGGTTCTTTTTTGGTGGCCCCAGGAGTGGACCTACATCACTCATCTGTCAGTAGCCATGCTGTGGTGGCAGCTGTCATACAAGACGGAGGAAGACTGGCAGCAGATGTTAGCTCAGGGCAAATCTTCCTCAGCAAATTAATTAATTAATTAGAAATTTAATTTATATAATAAAGACATTTAATAAAATGATTTTAAACAATGTTTCATGCACTCAACTTGGGCATTACTTATTGTTTATGAAAATTGAATCATAAATTTTTTAACGTGGTATTTCAAAATATAGTTATTTCTAAAATAATACATATAATCACAGACCAAAAAATACATGCATAACAAAGGGAAATCTAGAATGAGAGGCTCACTGTTATAGTGATCCTGGATACTATATTCAGATACATCCTTTCACACCACGGAGCAACTTACATCTAACTTCTTCTTTATTCCAATAAGCTGTTTCTTTGTCTAATGCTTAAAAATGTCAGCACAATATGAGCTTTGCTCCTGATTTTTCATTGGAAGACCTCAAATATTTCATCAGTAAGTGGTGTTCAGTTTAAGGTAAGTATTTTGGATCATGTTGAGAAATACCTATTTCTAAACCTCCCTATATACTAAAGCTTTTATAAAAAATAGAATTGAGCTTCTAGCAAAAGTCTTTTTGAAGCATACCAAAATGATTTTCGTCTTTTGACTTATTGATGCAATACATTTCGCTGATATATTACTTAATATTAAATCATCATTACATTCACTAATATACTATGGAAAATAATACAGTATTTTGTTTATAAGTTTTTAGCTTTAAGAAAAATGGGCCTGTTGCTCATGTGTGTGCACACACACTTTGCATAATTGAGCAAATGAAATGTTTTTTACTAAATATTAGATCATTACCTAAAATTGTCGCATATTTTTCCTATATCCTAGAATTATATTAGCATATGAATTGTGTCTTCCTGAAACATTTTAAAGAACTCTCCTTTAAAATGGTCTATACCAAACATTAGCAACTGATCCATTCAAATTATTTTTTTCCACCTTTTTGAGATATAATTGACATACAACATTGTGTAAGTTTAAGGTGTACAATGTTATGATTTCATTTAAATTTTTATCTCCTTTGGAGAATTCATCAAATCTGTGTTTGTTTGAATCTTCTCCAAGGCCATGGTTATATCATCTTCATCCTTTTTAACACCATAACATGTTTTCTTCCTTTTTGCTTAATTATACTTTCTACCTATTTTTTTCAATAAACCAGCTCTTGAATTCACTTATCCATTTTAATGTTTCTGTTTATCATCAACTTATGCTTCTTATTAATTATTGCCCATTCTCCTTATATTTCTCTTGTTTTACAGCTTTAAAACTTTAAATTGAAAGCTTCATTTATACATTTTTCATTCCTACTTTCCTAATAGCAAATTCTTTCAAAAATATGAGTTTTCTCTGTGTCTAGTTTTGGTACTATCCTCTGTGGTAGGCATTATCCCTATTCACCAACATTCAGTTATCTTCTAGTTCAGGAACTCTTCCTCTTTAAAGAAAGGCATGGGCCAGGTGATTTACTTTGGCCGATGAAACGAGGGCAAAAGTGATGAATGTCACTTCTAAGGGGAAGTATTTCCTTATCGTGGCTCATACCCCTTTGGGTCTGCTTTTCTGTTGGCTTGGCAATCAGAAAAGAAACTATCCATATGGAAATGCCAAAAAAAATCTAGGCATTCTGGAGTGGTGAGCCAACACATAGAAGACAGCTGTTCTGGAGAGTCACCCAGACCCATGGCTGATGTCGCATGAACGAAAAATAAACTGGGTTTAGCCACTAAGATTTTGCACTTATTTATTACCATAGCAAAACCTTGCCTGTCCTGATTAATACAAACTCTCTAAATTTTGAAATATTGTATAGAATTCATTAATTTCTAAATAGTTTATAACTGGGGTTTTTTTCAACATTGAAAAAGCTACTCATAATGGTATTTAAAATTTTTCATTTTATTATTTTTTGCCTTATCTCTTTTTATTCCTTATTGTTTTAATATATTGTGACAGAGTTTTGGCATATAAGTTCTTACTTTTACAAAATTATGGATATTTTCCTTGTGACCTAGAGATGACTACCTTTGCATACATTTGCTATACATTTTCCACAGATATCTACAGACATTTGAATGTATATGGCACCCATTCATAAGTTACAAAGGTCAATAAGTGTCTAGTAAAGCAAGCTGATAAATAATTTGATCTTTATGTGCTAGCATTTATTATTTGTCTGTCTCTTAAAGGCTAAAAGAAATGCTTTACTGTGTTCCACTATAGCTTTGGGTTTTGTTAGTTTCTCCTGAGTATTCCCAAAAGTTTTGCTTTTCCAGTTTCATCATAACACACTTGGCAACTAAATGTTTATTATTAGAAATACACCTTTAATTTGAATTGTATTTTTCAATATAAAATATCCCTCCCATTCTTCTACTTAAGACTTTTTATCCTGAATCTTACTTGATCTATTAGTAATGTCATCCTGATTTTCTTTTTGATTACTAACCTTGGCACAATTTTGTTGGTCTTTTAATAAATGTTTTATACCTAACACTGCCATTTTGTTTTAAGTTGTCTCATAAGTGTCATCTAATTTGAGATTCTTAGCACTTTAATAGGGACATTTAACTCACTCACATTATTGTAATCAATAAAGTTGACCCATAAGTTTCTATTTTCTTATTCATGTCCTCACAGTATTTCCTTTTGACTTTTGCCATATTATATGAGAATATTTTGGGTTTTTCTTCTGTGATGATTTCAAGGTTATACATTTAACATTGTATATTCAGATATGTTTAAACATTTTAAAACAAGTTTCTTCATTTTTATCAACTGGACCCACCTGGATAAGAAGACCTTGATCGGTCAGAAGACGAAAATCAAAAATTTTGAGGATTCATCAAGGTTTTAATTATTTTTTCTAAAATAGTTAATAATGCTTACTAGGAAGATGCTGAATATGGCTATGTAAATGAGGCAACACCACACCCTATCAACTGATTGGAGGCAGCAGTGCATTTCTCTTTCTTTTTGACTTAATGATAAAAGCCTATTTAAATAATTTTTTGAAATGCATGTTTATTTGTGACTATCCTACTCTAAAGCTTTTAGGTCAACTTTATTGAAGTATAATTTATATACACTGAAATTCACCCACTTTAAGGATTCATTAATTTTGGCAAATAGCATTTACTTTATATTTTGAAAAAATTCAACCTACAGAAAATTGAAAGTTTTCAGACTATCCCTACATCCTTCACCTAGATTAAGTTATTATTAATGTTTGCCACATTTAGTTCTTTCTATATATCTTTATCTATCTGTATACGGATGTGGATCGGGGCATGCATTGTTCATTTTGCTGAACTATTTGACAGTAAGTTGCGAATACCTCAGATGTAGCTTGTAAAAATAAGGATTTTCTCCTGTTTTCCCACTATACAATTATCATGTCCAAGAAATTTAATATTAATTCAATAATACCTAATATATATCTATATGTCATATTTAATAACTGTATATACATATATATGACATATCTATATTTCATATCTAATGATATGTAATATCTACTGTCAAATATATAATATTCTTGGGCAGGGAAGGTAATCTGTAGCCCTGCCCATCTCCAAATACAGCCTCCAACCCTGCTAACCAGAACTCCTGGGAATCTCAGTAGCCCACCCTGCAGCCTCGATTGCAGTAGCACTTGAGTGGAGAGCCCAGCCAGTGACTCTGCATCTGCAGAGCCAAGACAGTGGCCCTGACTGGCCAGGGAGCTTAAGATGTAGTTCTGTCTGAGTTGATCCACAAACAAAGAGCATTTCTGGTCTGGGGCCTGTTCTACAGTACAAACTGGGCAGGAAACTAATTTACAGCCCCATCCAAAGCTGAATACAGCCTCTAGCCCAGCCCGACCAGGAAACCTAACTGGAGCTCTGGGAATCTGTGTAGCCCATTCTGCAGCTCCAATTAGAGCAGCACTTTACCGAACAGCCCAGGCCGTGATCCCACTCATCTGCAGAGCTAGAATGGTGGCTCATCAGGCCTGAGAACTTGGTGCATAATTTTGTCTAATTCGATCCTCAAACAAAAGACTGACCAGAATTAAGGCCTGTATGGGGGCCCTGCCCAGGCAGGAAAACTAATTCATAGCCCAGCCCATGGCTGAATATATCCTTCAGCCCATCTGATCAGGGAACCTATCAGAGTACACAGGATGCTGCAAAGCCTATCCTATAGCACTGTTTACAGTGGCACTTGAACAAAAACACAGGTTGCAGCTTTCTATATTTGAAGAGTAAAACTGGTAGCTCCAACTGGCCAGGGAATTCAGTACAGAGTGTTTCCTGACTTGGGTCCTTACACATAAGCTGTGGCTACAGGGCTCATTTTGCTGCCACACTAAGGTATAAAAGCTAATTCATAGCCCCACCTCCTGCTGAGTATAGACTCAGTCTTGAGCATCTAGGAAGCCCAGCTAGAGAATCCAGGGAATTACAAAGCCCATCCTACAGCCTCACGTGGGCAGGGAACTAAGCCAGCAGTCCTATACAACTGTTCTCAGCCAGCAGCACCCTACCCCCAACCTCAGAGCTCATGAAGTAGCCTCATCCAAAAATACACCCTGATAGCAAATCCCACCTGCCCAACGACACTACCAGCTGACACTGCCAGAGCCCCAAGTTAAGCTGAATTAACTTGTTAAGGATTAACAAGGATTGTCCCTGCCAAAGCAAACTTGTAAAGTCTGGAATGGAGATAGCTTACTCAAATGTTCAGAAATCAATGTAAGGAATCAAGGATCACAAAAAAATCGGGAAAATATGACATCACCCAAGAAAACTAACAAAGCTCCAATAGCTGACCCTAATGAAATGGAAATCTATGAACTGTCAGACAAAGAATTCAGAATAATCATCTAAATAAGCTTAGTAAACTACAAGAATATGTACAAAACTAAAGAAAATTAAGAAATCAATTCATGAACAAAATGAGTTCAACAAAGTAATAGAAATCATTAAAAAAAAAACAAAAAACAGATATCTTAGAGCTGAAAAATACAATGACTGAACTGAAGAATTCAATAGAGAGCTTCAACAGCAGACTTGACCATGCAGAAGAAAGAATCAGTCATCTGTAAGACAGGGAATTTGAAATTATGCACTGAGAGGAGCAAAAGAATAAAGAATTAAAAAGAGTGAAGAAACCCTATAGGATCTATGACAAATAACAAAAATAAAAAATATCCATAATATGGGAAACCAGAAGCAGAAGAAAGAGAAAAAAGGACATAAAGTATATTTATAGCAATAACAGCTGAAAATTTGCCAAATCTGGGAAAAGAAATAGAACTCCAGATCCATGAAGCCCTAAAGATCCCAAATAGGTTGAACCCAAATAGGGCTACAATGAGACACATTATAATTAAATTTTCTAAAGTCATAGACAAAGAAAGAATTTTGAAAGCAGCAGAAATCACATACAAGTGAAACCCCATAAGACCAGCAGCAATTTATTCAACAGAAAATTTTCAGGCCAGGATAAAATGGGATGACAGTGGTGCTGGAAAAACTGAATCTCTAATGCAAAAGAACTAAGTTGGACCCCTACCTTAACTCATATACAAAAGTCAACTCAAAATTTATTAAAGACCTCAATATAAAACCTAAAACTACAAAACTCCTAGAAGAAAACATAGAGGAAAAGTTTCAGGACATTGGATTTGGCAATGATTTCTTGGATATGACACCCAAAGCTCAGGCAAAAAAAGTAAAAATACACAAATTGTATTACATTAAACTTAAAAACTTTTATGCATCAAAGCAAACAATCAACAGACTGAAAAAGCAGGCTACAGAGTGAAAGAAGTTATTTGCAAAACATATATCTTACAAGGGTTAATATATAGAATATATAAAGAACTCCTACAACTCGACAACAATGAAAACCAAGTAATGCAATTGAAAAATGGGCAAAGGACTTGGAATAGACAATTCTCCAAATAAAATACACAAATGGCCAACATGTGTATGAAAAGACACTCACATCACTAATCATAAGAGAAACAAATCAAAACCACAGTGAGATATCACCTCACAGCAATTAGGATGGCCACTAGCAAAATAACAGAAAGTAACAGGTGTTGGTGAGAGCGAGGGGAAATTAGAAGCCCTGAGCACTGTTGGTCGGGATGTAAAATGGTGTAGCCATTTCGGAAAACAGTATGGTGGTTCTGCAAATAAGTAAACATAGATTTACCATATGTTCCAGCAATCTGACTTTTGGGTATACACTTAAAAAATTCAAAGCAAGATCTCAAAGAGATATTTACACATCCATGTTCCTTGCAGCAATATTCACAACAGCCAAGAAGTAGAAGAAAGCCCAATGTCCATTAATAGGTGACTGGATAAATAAAAGGTGCTATAAACATACAATGGAATATTATGCAGTCTTAAAGAAGAAGAAAATACTGTCACATGCTACAGCATGGATGAAACTTAAGGACATTATGCTAAGCAAAATAAGCTAGTCACAAAAGGACAAATACTGTGTGATTCCATTCATATAAAGTATTTAGTCAAAATCACAGAAACAGAAAGTAGAAAGGTGTTTGCCAAGTGCTGGAGGGAAGGAAATGGGGAAATTAGTGTTTAGTAGGCACAGAGTTTGTTTCCAAAAGGCAAACGTTCCAGAGATCTGTAGCACGATAAGGTGAATAGACTTAAGACTACTGAACTGTACATTTTAAAATGGTTAAGATGGCAAATTTAATGTTATGATTTTTACCACAATAAAAAAATGATTACACAGTTTAATGCACAAAACTAGGAAATAATCCTAGATCTGACTCTAAACCGTGTATGTATAACTGATAAATCTAGTTTACTATGAAATACAACAAAAGGTACATCTTGACTAGAAAATAATTAGAGAAATGGGTAACTTCCCACTGGTGGGCTATTTCAAGGACGCTGGGGGAACTTCACAGCAACCTTCCCATTGGGCTTCACCAAGGCCACAGCCACTCCTCACGTCTGCCACTGGTAACCACACGGCAATGGATATTTAGTTTCAATTAAGTAGTTGGTACCTCTTTAAGTGTATCCCTATACCTCTGAAATCTTAATAAAGAACACTTTCTCTGTGAGGAAAGAAGGAGTTAAAAAGTAATCCAGTAAAAAGGAAACAGAGAGAAAGCCAACAAAGTTTTTAAGATAGCTGTATCATTAAAAGGCTACCAAATTAGACTTAAAAGGGTCTGAGCTTGATAAAACTCCAAAAACATCTCTCAGCTCCCAACAAAATAAAAAAGTGGTTATTGGTTTAAGCCACTAAATTTTGGAATAGTTTGCTATGTAGTAATAGATACACTTATCTTAAAGTCCACTTCATCTAATATTAATCTGGCTAAACAAGTTTTTAGAGTTTTTGTTTTTATGGTATATTTTCACAATCTTTTACTTTCATAAGTGCCATATTTTAGATACATCAGTTGTAAGCAGAACATGTGCATGTATGTGTGTTTGTCTTGCATGGTAATCTCTGTCTTTGCTTTTAATGGATCTTTACCTTTGTTTTTTAATTGCAGTACTTTGTCCTTCTACATCTAAATAACTGTATATTTGAGTTAAAATCTTTTATCTTAACCTCAGCATTTAAATTTGCCCCACATTTACGAAACAAATGCTTAATGTATAATGTTTTTATTTTCCTTTATTTCCTTCTTTTTTTTTGATTGATTACACTTGAAATTCTGCTTTCATACTTCTAATTGCTTTGTACTTTTACAGGAATATGATTTCAGAGTATGCACTGGATTTGTACTGAGTCAACATAGCTATACTATAAAACCCTCTGACTCTTTAGTGAGCCATACACTTCAATTTTTGTTAACTCTGACAACATTTAGCTCAGCTTCCCTGTTTCTGGAAGAAACAGATTCCCTTATGGGAAATAATATTTTTATTTTACAACATATCTTAAAATCTTAATATCTGAAGGTTTTCTGGATCTAAATCCATCATCTTTTGTTTTGCTAAACCTTGTTCATGGTGATTAATTTTCCTCCAGATTTTGAGCTCATATATGGCTGATATTAATCTATGAGAATCCTACTTGAAGATGCATTTCTCCAGAACTACTATCTGCTTCCATTAGGTGCCCTTGGATTTTACCAACCTGGGACAAACGTTGCCTTATAGCTTAGAATCTCCTAACCACCTATGTTTTATAAATTCAAAATCTTAACACATACAAGATCTGAAGTTTAGTCATGAATCCTCAATACGAGAATTTCGTTTGTTTTTCTGTAATTTCATTTACCTAGAACTGAGAACAAAACAGATAACTTGTTTTCTCCCTTTGCTTGAAAGAAGCAGCATATTTATTTTTGTAGACTACCCTTCCAATTAGGCCGAGGCAGTTAAACATTATTGGTGCATGTCAGGGATGAGGGTTTGGAGGAATTTTAATCTGTACTTTCACTGAGGATGTAGTCCGTTTTTTTTAAAAAAAGAAAAATTCCTGACAAGCTTTAGAAAATGAAAAGATGCTTCCTCTTACAAAAGCAATTAGAGAGATCTTATATAAAAAATAAGTGAATTAACAAAAACTTAGTTTATTCACAATTTTTAAGCACTTATTAATTGCAAAAGCAAAATAAACATTTATCAAAACACAAAAAATGTTTAAAATTTTTATTACATCATTGAAATAAAGTTAAAAGACAAATATTAAATCATTTAAAAATAACAATACATAAAAAAGGACCTACCAGATTTTTATCCACAACAATATACATTTCAAGATATCGAGGGAATGACTTAAATGATTCAGTTCTCTGAAAAACACACAACATGGGTCCTGAGGAATTTCCAAAAATTTACCTTCTAATAAAATTTATCCTCAGAGATAAACTGAGAGACATGTTGCTACTAACATGATTATAACAAGACTGTGTCAAATACAAAATTTAGCTACCATTCAGAAAATTTCAGTCTAAAAGGTGCTTCAGGTTAATAAGAATTTTCAACGATATTTCAAGCTAGATAAGAATTCAGATATCTTTTGATTTTAGCAACAGCTGAAATTGAAAATTGAATTTTTATAACAAATTGAAAGTTTATAACATAAAGCTTTTCTTTCCTCAGTCTTGTGATAATTTTCACAGTAACTACACATGGACAGATATTCTGCTACAACTTATTAGGAAACTACTTTTAGCAAACAATAGAGTTTAGAAAAATATTACTGAAGTGTACAGTCAATGGCAGCTCAGGAGAGCCAGGTATCTTACTGATGGCAATTTATAGGTCTTTCAGGAGGAGGAGCTCATCACTTTGCTTAACATGTACCTATGTAGGCCACTGATATTCATTTCTGAACTCTCATGAAACAATGATTTAACTTAGAAATCCAGATCACATAATATTTTCACCTAAATTATCAGAGTAATTGAGGAAAACGAATAATTTACACTAATTATCCAAATGCCCACATGTGAACATTATTTATTTTGCTTTCTTTAATCCTATATTCACATACTGGTTTCTAAGATTAATTACCTAAATTTTTGCTAGACTTTAATAACAAGCATAACAAAGAACTTAATTTCATTCTCTATCCATTTTAAAAGTCATACAGGGCCCTCACAAAAAAGTAATTTTATGATTGTAAGTCACTAAATTTTGCTCTGAAAGTATTTTTCATTTCACAAAATTATACTAATAAGTTAAAATTAGAAAGTCAACACTTACTTTTGAACTTTCTCTCATTTGAAATTCTGAATTACGGCTGTAAGTTTCATCTTCTCCTAAGAGACGAATATTAGCGTTATCATTTTTTTCCTTATAAATCATGTGCACGAATCCTGATATAGCCTCCATTGGTTCGATTCCATATGAGACGTTTTTAATCTGCAATGTTCCCCTGAATGTTAAGATAATCAAAAGAAGTCTGAAATGATTCTACCAAAACTATAATCTAATATTCTGATAAGAAATTTTGGCCAGGATTTTTTTTTCACATTTAAAGTTACCTTAGTTTTTCTACTTTATCTCTTTATTCTTTCAGGTGTTACCCGGGAACTGGACCGGTGATACCATTGGATACGTATTGCTTTATATTAAAAATACTCCAAGGGAAATATTTTGATTATCTTAAAGAAAGCATGTTAGTGGAATGGATTCACGTGCTTTAACAAGCTATGACCCTTGCCTTTAGGGTACACATTTTCTAAACAAGCCCATAGGCTGTATAGGCACTTATCATTAGTATCAGGTCCCTTTCTTCTTTTTAAGACACTTAACTCTCCCCTGACACATAGTGCCCTAAATCATTTGTGTGTGGGCTGAATTGGAGGTACTACCTGTCTACAAACAACTGAGAGTAGACCCAAAGTGTCTATCAGATTCAGACATTTTACAGCTGTCACTCATTCTAGGAAATTAACAAATGAGTAAAAACGTAAAGAATTTGGGAAAACTACAGACGTATGGACCAATCAACCCCCTCCTACACTCAAGATTGTTCAAAGCCTCAAGCAGCAGATCCTGTCAGAATCAACAAGTAGCCTCCCATCAGGAACCGATGCAGCCAGGGTGACCAACTCTATTTTATCAGTAATTCTGGTTCACTCCTTAGGGAATGGGAATAACACAGGGACTGCAGAACTAGAAAAGATACAGGGAGGACCAACTTATAGACCTGCAGGGTCTAATACTGGCAAATAAAATATTTTTAAATGGGCTACAACCTGAGTCCTGAACAAGTGTTGAGTGACACAAGAGAATTTGGAAAACCTGCAACATATCCATGGTAATTGCAATCCATCTGGAAAAAACCACACAAAGAAAAAGAAACGGATAACTTATTTTAAAAATAGACATCCCCTAGATGTGTCATTTATATTTACTACTTTAGCTACCTTAAGACTTTAATGTGAATGGCAATTGCCCAATGAAGTGGTGCCAGGTAAAAATAAGAACTAGTCCAGGTTATTCGATTTTAGTGAATATGCAAAATAATATTCTAGTAATTTCAGAATATTCATATGTTTAAAGAAAATCCAGAATAAGAAATCTGTAAAAATTCTAGGTCTTACCTGAGCTAACAAAGGCTTAGAACGTTGGGTATCATCTTTGTCATAAGAATAAACAACAAAAACTGAAGATAGAAATGATCTAGGCAGAAACCACAAAAACATGCTCAAGTTGTGAAATATAAAACAGAAAAAATTATTCTTCATAATAGAAATTTTCTTTTTTACTGAGGAATTTAATGTAGTGCCAAATATCTTGGCATATCCTATTGTCCAGATACTTTTCTATCATTTACAATAAATTAGGTGCTGAGGGAGGTATTTTAACTATAGTGACATACAATGCTAAAATGCATGATAACAAACAGCCCAAATTGCTAGAAATATCGAATAGTGAAATAACACAGGTCCCAATTTCCAGCATAGAACTTTCTTATCTTTGTCTTTATTGCTCATTGATTCCAGAAATTAAACCTGAATCTCAAAATTAAAATTTAGTGTTATGACAGAACTTAGACAGATTTTCTTGGCATCACTATAAATTCCTATTCACTAAGTGTAGCTAATTACCAAGTTCTTTTCAATAACTTTGGTCAGAATTTTCTTTCATTTTCCTTGAGAACTATTCAAAAACTTGAAACCACTTCTGTCAATCAACTCACATAACCTCCATGTCACCTTACTTTCAGATCACCTGTACCCACCCTCACTCCTTATCTTTATTTCTAGAGGATGACTACTCCTTTTGTTCAAAGCAAACTCTTAACAGTTGTGCTACGAATTTCATCCTGTGCTATATAGTAAAGACACATACTTTTTCGATCCTATAATTTCAAACTTCCTCTCTACTGTTTTTTTTGTCTCAATACTATTTAAAAGTTTATTATCAAGTATTTACCACTCTAAATAACTCTCCCTTGACCCCATGTCCTACTTGAGCTATTCCCTATGTATTTTCAATTCTGAACAGATTTTGTCAAAAGAGTAGTCTACACAGTTTCTCCACTTTGCAAATTCTTATTCAGCTTGAAACTGCTCTGGAAAAGATTCATAACCACCAGAATTTCAAATCCAAAAGACAATTTTAAAATAATCATTGCAGTGGACTTCTAGCATAATTTTTGAAACTGGGGCCACTTCATCTAATCACTTAATTTACATCACACATCACCCTTCTGCTTATCTTCCTACCTCGCTGACACTTCCAGCTTGATCTTCCATGTTGGCTGCTCATTTTTGTTCTACCTATCCCAGACATATTGGTCTTTCCTGGGATTCAGCCTTTAGCCACTAGCCTATATGCATTCTGTAAGCTCTCATTAAAAAAAAAAATTACAGCCAAACTATTGATTACTGCTAAATCTTTATCCCTATTGGCAATATCCCCAGAGATGCAAATTCCTATATTCATATACCTAGTAGGAAAACCCACTTGGACATTTTATAGGCACTGCAAACCAAACTCACCTCTTCCTCACATAAACATCTCTGTGTTCATATTCCTCATTTAATTACACTATAACCTACCCATTTTCTTAAGCAACAAGTAAACTATCCAAGATTCCTCACTGTTTCCCAATCACTCTATCAAATCTGTCTCCAAGGTCTTTTGACTTTTTCTTTCCAGAGCTATGACCAATGCCGTTGTTCAAGCCACCATCATCACTCACCTAAACTATTATATAATCATATACTTAGACACCCCGCCTCTACTTCTTCCTCCCCAAAAATAGCCTGCAAGACTCAATGGGCCTATATAAGTACATGCTTAAAAACATTTTTGGCTTCCAGTATCCTTATCATAGCATTACAGATCTCCTACAACCTGGCTCCTGCCTACCTTTCCAAAATCTTCTACTTCAATCTTCCATAAAGTATGCCCTTTAGTAATTCACACTGACTTTTTGCACACCACAGAATCCACTCTGTTTCACTCCTCCATGTTTTGCATATGATTTCTTCTAAACAGAATTCCTCCTATACTACCCCACTTCTTTACAGAGCTAACTAGGTATCTTCCCTCAAGCTACAAGTCATCTCTTACCTCTTTCCAAAAAGCCTTCCCTGATTTCCAAAGAATACCATTTACACATGTATCATAATTACATACTATAAAATTCTCCATTTCTCTAATTAATGTGTTTGAATATATCTTCTGGTATTATAAATTCTTTAACTGTCGACCATGTTTTATTGTCTTTTGTATGCCTAGGACTTTACTCAATAATGGATATAGAATAGGTATCAAATGAATATAGGTATCAAATATACATTTGAATTGAAATGATTCTATTCATAACTATTTTTAAAAATCAAGAAACCAAAGAATTAAAATTTGAAAGGATAAAATAATTACTTACTGCTTTGTGAGATGGATAAAATATGGTTTTTCTTCTATGGTAATAACATAAGCAATCTGCAACATGAGTATCCAAAAAAATTTCAATAATAACACATAAATAATATATGTTAAATAATGTTTCCTCTAACTTATGCTTTAAAAATATTGATGAAATTAATACTAATAATATATAACCATTATATGTGTTTCCCTTCTCATGTGGATATTTGAAGCCTCAGGATTCTGAATTGAGAACTAGGTGGTAGAATCTCCACATGCCTACTATTCACCATTACTCACATTTCTGAGAAAGAAGTTTCCTGATGATTGTTATCTTTTGGCTTAGACACACACCACCATTTCACCATGCCCAAGGCAAATACCAAAGATGCCCACCTCACTTGAGATAACCTGTTGCTTGCTTATTCCCAGTCCTCCTCGAAAGTAAATTGCCATGCTCATTGGAGGAGACACTCCTAAAAGACAGAACTACAAGAAATGTACTCTACCAACATAAGACAAATAGTACCATTGCAATTTCCTTTTCCACGTAAGCAATGAAACTCCACTGGAATAGATGGTAGGAGAGGATAGAGAGAGAGCAGAGATGTGTCTAGAGAACTCCTGAGAAGATAACAGAAAATAAGAGTCATCAAATTATTTATTTGGTTAATTTTATAAAATTATATTTCAAAAGAAATAGCCATTTAAAAGTTTTAATTTCCTTACCTTTGTATTAGAGCAGAACAAGATTCTTTGCAAGAGATAAATGTTCTGAGAAGATGCACTGATTTGAACTCTGGAAAGAAGTATAGGTCCTGAAAGTTATCTTGAAAATTGTGCCCCCTAAAAATTCCTTGCTGGGGGTGGCCTAGTGGCATAGTGGTTAAGTTCACATGCTCTTCTTCAGAGGCCTGGAGTTCACGGGTTCAGATCCAAGAGGTGGACATACACACCACTCATCAAGCCATGCTGTGGTGGCATCCCACGTATAAAAGAGAGGAATATTGGCACAGATGTTAGCTCAGGGGCAATCTTCTTCATAAATAAATAAATATCCCTTGTTCTTAAACAAATATGTTGAGAAATAAAGGAGAATATGATAGTACCAATAAAACCTAAAGTCCACATATCTTATAAGGCAAAAACCATAAAGAAATTAGAATGTAATTAATAAGAAATGTACAAAACTGACAGGAGGAAAAAAAGACACTGTCCAGAGCTTCTGAGTTTTCCCACACAACATCCAAATGTTTGGATTGAATTGTGTTCCCCTCCCTCCAAATTTATATGTGAATTCCTAACTCCAGTACCTCAGAATGTGACCTGATCCAGAGATAGGGTCTTTACAGAGATAATAAAGTGAAAATGAGGTAATTAGTTTGGCCTATAACCCGAGATGATCAGTATCCTTATAAAAAGGGGAAATTTTGACACAGACATACACAAAGGGAGAATGCCATGTGAAGATTCATAAGGAGAAGACATCCATCTACAACCCAATGATAGAGGCCTGGAGCAGATCCTTCGCTCACAGATCTTCCCTCACAGGAAGAACCAACTTCACCATCACCTTAATCTTGGACTTCTTGCCTCCAGAACTGTGAGACAATAAATTTGTGTTGTTTAAGCCACATTGTTTGTGTTACTTTGTTGTGGTAGCCCTAGCAAACTAATACACTAACTTTCAATAAAAAATTAGAAGAATTGCTAAAGAACAGGATCTAATTACTAAAAAACAAATAAAAATAGAGAATAATAACAAAGCCAAGTATAATATGTATAACCACCATGATTAAAATGAGAAAATGATGGAGAATTTCAGTAGAACTGTAGAATCTCTAATAATAAAGTTGAAATTATAAGCAAAAAATGCAATATATGTTATTAAAAGTTCAATAAAATGGTTTAAGAGAAGATTAGACATAGAAGAAGATATGATTGTTGAAAAGAAATACAGGTCAGTAGAAAATATCCAGATTGAAGCACAAAAAGTATACATAAAAAAAATTAAATAAATGTGACCCATTAAAAATGTCTAATATTAATGTAATTATAGTACAAGAGAAATACAGAGATAGAGACTAGGAAAGAAATGATATTTGAAGAATTAATGGGTGAAATTTTCCAAAGCTTATGAAAGATTTCCAATAACAATCCATAATCTCAAAATCCAAAATCTTATGAATCCAAAGGAGGATGAAAACAAAGAAAGTAAAACCTAAGCATATCATATTCAAACAGCTAAAATAAAAGACAAGGAGAACATATTTAAAAAGCAGCAAGAGAAAAAGCACATACTACTTTAAAAACAATTTTTCAATAATGTATAAGTAACTCTCCCAAAGAAATAATGGACCCCAGAGGGCAATGGAATGATATCTTTAAAGTGCTGAAAGAAAATAATATCCAATCAAGAGTTTTATAGCCAGCAGAAAAATCCAGCAAATATACAAGCAAAATAAACACATTTCCTCACAAGTGGAGAGGAGAGAATTCATTGACAGAAAACCTGCACTGAAAGAAACACTAAAAATAGTTTTTTTAATGGAAAGAAAATTGCTCCAAGACAGAACTGTGAAAATGTAAAAGAGAATGAAGAACAAAGGAGAAAGAAAATATGTCAGTAAATGTAAGTGAATATCATTTGTTTATAATGGTAATGCTATTTGCCCCTGTGATTGAAAAAAACACACATAATGGTAAAATACATGACAATAGCACAAATGACAGGAAGGATATAAATGGACTAAAGTTTCAATGTTCTTGAGTTATTCAGGAAGTGGTAAAAATACAAATTTAATATAGCAGGTAATAAATAAAGGATGCATGTTGTAATCACAAGTGTAACCACTAATAGAATAATAAAAGAATGCATCACTAATAGCCTAATAAAGAAGATTAAAATAATAAAAATCACATCATGGATTATAAACAATGGAAGAAAGAAAAATTAAGGAAGAAAAACTAAACAGATTTAAAAAATAATAATTGTACACTTTATAAAAGTGAAGCATTTTAAATATAAAAACATTGAAAATAAAAGGATGAAAAATGTTATACCATGCAAACAATACCGAAAAGAAAACTAATGTAGCTATATTAATAGCAAGCATTATATAATATAATTTAAGACGGATTACAAAAAACACAGGGGGACAGTTCATCATGATAAAAAGCATCAATTAAAAGTTAAAATCTCATAGGGCCCATCCTTGTGGTGCAGCAGTTAAGTTCTCACATTCTGCTTCCACTGCCCAGTGTTCACTGGTTTAGATCCCAGGTGTGGACTTACACACCACTTATCAGGCCATGCTGTGGCAGGCATCCCTTATACAAAATAGAGGAAGATGGGCACAGATGTTAGCTCAGGGCTAATCTTTCTCAAAAAAGAAAAAAAATAATAAAATATTACAATCCTAAAAATTTTATGCAATTAATATCATATCTCCAAAATATATAAAGCATGTCTCATCAAATTTTGAAAATCAACAGTGTATCTAGGGACAAGCAACAAGCAGTTAGAAAATGAACTTAAAGAAACAACACCATTTATTATAGCATTAAAATATGCTAGGGGGCTGGCCCTATGGCCGAGTGGTTAAGTTTGCGTGCTCAGCTTTGGTGGCCTGAGGTTTCACCGGTTTGGATCCCTGAAGCCAACGTGGCACTGCTCATCAGGCCATGCTGAGGCAGCGTCCCACATAGCACAACCAGAGGCACTCACAACTAGAATATACAACTATGTACTGGGGGGCTTTGGGGAGAAGAAAGAAATAATAAAATATGTTTAAAAACTGAGAATAAATTTAACAAAAGATTTGTATGACATCAACACTAAAACTACTAAACCTTACCGAAAGAAAACCTAAACTATATGGAAAGATATACCACATACATGAATTTTAAGTAAATGACTCATCTTTGAAAAACTAAGTTCTTAAATCAAGGAAAAGCCTCCACTACTTTGATCAATCAGCTTCTACTAGAACTAGCCTTACTACACATAACAAATGTACATTCTGCTCAAAACTCACAAAAAAAATGACCTGAAGGCATTGAAAAGTGAACAAAAGCTGCCACAGTCTAGAAATGAGCGAACACTTGAAAAAAGGGAATGACATAATGCAAGTTCTATCTATTTATGCATTTTAGTCTTACAGCAAGATGAAGTGGGCACCATGCAGCTAAACTCTAAAGAACCAAAGCATAGTGTATGGAGCAACCATAGCTGCTATAAAGTCAGGTTGAAATCAGACAGGAGAGAACCAGAGATAGAGAGCCCCACACACTTACTGCATGGTTTAATTTATATAATGTTTAAAAATAGGCGAAACTAATTTATGATGATAGAAATCATAACAGTGCCTTTGGGGTGGTGAGGGAATTAACTCGAAAGGGACATATGGGAATTTCTGGGATGATCTTTATCTTGATTTAAGTATTGACTACAAGAATATGTACATTTGCAAAACCCCAAGGAACTGTACACTTAAGATCTATGCTTTTAACTGTATATAAATTTTATCCCTCAACACGAAGATCTTTGTCTCAATAATTATTTAAGAAATGAAAATTAAAACAACAATGAGATATCACTTAAGTCTATCAGAATGACAGAAATCACAAAGTTAAATTATACTTATTAAGGTGTTGGCTGCAGCTGTGATCTCATCTGAAGGCTGAGTAAGCTCATTGATTGACTGCAGAATTTATCTCCTTGTAATTTTATTATTGACGTCACCATTTACTTGCTGACTGTCAGTCAAGGTTGCTTCCAGCTCATAGAGGCTGCCAGCTTTCCTTGCCATAATGTCCCCACAGGCATGTTCACAACATGGCAGTTTTTGTCTTCTTTGAGGCCAGCTGGAGAAATACTCCAGAAAGCTGCAATGGAGTCTTGTATAACACAAACTAACCCATCATATTTACAGGTCCCACTAACACTCAAGGGGAAGGAATTACACAGCATGCATGCACCAGGGAGCAGGAATCCTAAGGGCCATTTAAAATTCTGTCTACTGCAATATTACACAAACATATATACATACATAAATAAATATATCAAGTACCATTTGTATAGCTGTCATTGGATGGAAGAGGGAAATTAGAATGGGGAATAGGAATAAGGGAGAAAATATAAGAATAAGAGGCTTGATGGGACCATTAATCATAGTGTGCTATGAAATGAAGGCGGGGATACATATCTACACCTGAGGTCCCAAAAATCCTCTATGGAATATTTCCAGAAACACCAAATTTGAATCAAATTAATCACAGAAATCAACCTATAAATCCCTCTTAAGAACATATTGCATTGTTGCTGGAATGAATTGGAAGACATTGTGAAACACAGTAATAATTCTTTCTAAGTAAGCAGGAATTGATGAATTTCCCACCTTCACTGTTTCATATGAGGGCAGGGTAGTTGGTGGGGTGTGAGGAGCTAAAGGATATTCTGGGTCACACTGTTTTTTCCTGGACAAGTCTTCACTAGTTTGTTCTACTAGCAAAACTTCCAGTTGCAGGAATGATGACATAGATTGTCCATATTGTTCATTTTGGTTGTTCTTGTGGAAGGAATCAACTATACCACTATCATTCACAAAATTCATTTAAAATAGAACTAGGGTTCTGGTGGTTATGATTGAAAAAAGTATGCAAATATTATTACTTAAATAAAGCTAAACAACATGAAAACACTACACTATACCTGTAGGATACTGAGAAGTAAATACCAAACAATATTAATAAAAAATCAAATGCCAAGGGGTTGTAAAGAGCAGTTTCAGTTGGCTTATATTTGGTATGTTATATAATATCCTGAGTCTCTATCTTACTATTCCAAACTCCCCTTGAATAGCCTTGGCTCAGTCAATTCGTGCTCCAGGAAGAGTCACTATTACATCGACTTTTGTTATTAATATGTGTCCAGGGCAAAACGTTTTACCATGATACTTTTCTGCCCAGGAACCAAGGAAGAGAGAACAAAAGGAAAAGCAATTAGTATTACTTCTTTCTTTGCCCATGAAACTAAATAATTGGGCCACTTTTTTTTGTTTTTGGTCCTATTTGATCAAACAATAAGTGAAGATTTGGAATGACAAGCCTAGGCTGCCTTAATTCCTATATCTAACTCAGAGAAGTCATTTGGTACACATAAATATGCAAATAAATTATTTTTTCTGTCTTTTTTTTTTTTTGTGATATTAGCCCTGAGCTAACATACACCGCCAATCCTCCTCTTTTTGCTGAGGGAGACCGGCCCTGAGCTAACATGCATGCCCATCTTCCTCCACTTTATATGTGGGAAGCCTGCCACAGCATGGCTTGCTAAGCAGTGCATAGGTCCGCACCAGGGATTCGAATTGCTGAACCCTGGGCAGCTAAAGTGGAACGTGTGAACTTAACTGCTGCGCCACTGGGCCGGCCCCTAAATTAATATTTTTCATTCCTCAACACCTTGGTGTGTGTGTAGGATTGCCAGGCATCCTGTATAGATGGACACGCCCTGAATTTAATGATTTTTGTCCCGTGTAATATCTTTGTCAGAACATCCTAAATATACCGTATTCATATCTTCCCAATAAATTACAAAAATTTGGCAGTCAGAGCTATTTTCCACTACTGTAACAGGTGCTTAAATCACTTAAATGGCAACATTAGCTGAAAATCATGCTTCCACAAATAAAGACCTGTACAATCCCTTATCTCTCCTTGTGGGCTTGTCTGAGAGAAGTCTAAAAGGGAGGACTGAGTATTAAAAATACTTACTTTTCATATTCAAGAAAGGAAAACACCGTTCTTTGGCCAAAGTCCCAAGAAACGAACAAGCAACCTCCATTAGAGATAACTTTCGGTCAGTGCACACGATCAAAAATCAGCCAATCAACAACAGCTGCAGTTAACCAGATTCTGAAAGCTGGCAAATCAATGACAGCCCCAAGTTTCTGACAGTGAACCATTCAGTGACAGCCTCAGCTCCTAGACAAGAGCCAGTAAGTGTCTCACTCTACTGATGAAGACTCTCAAAGTGAGAGGGTTAACAAGGAGCCTTACTCCACGGACCATACTAACACAGCTGAAAGCCTATCAACACCTAAACCCTCTTTGTTCCAAAAGCCTGAACACCAGGCTTCCCAAAACCTTAGAGAAGAACAGCTCCAGCTTTGCTGCGGAAGACTGTATCATTACAACTGGCCCTTACAGACAAGCGGGAAGTGCACTATTTTTTCTGAATCACATATCAAGTTCAATTTATTGTTTGTTCACAAGTTCACAATCCTTTCAACAGTTCAACTTGTTTATGATTAGTTAGGAGTGTGGACTTGTGAGTTACAGACTCATTGATATAACTACAATATAATCAAATTTAATATTTTCCATTCTTTTTGAAATATTTTGAAACTATTATCTCTTCTTTTATTTGTATATATTTAAACTCTAAAATGCCAAAACACAAGTGTAAATTTTGCGATGGATTTTCTGAACAGTAGAAATTTATCAGCTGAGGGAAAAATCCTTTTGAAACTCTTTGTGCAGCATGCAGCAGTTCATTCCACATAAAAAATGGTGGAAAGTCAGATGTAAACCAGCATATACTAATAGCTAAGCAAAAGAGATGAGTGATTTCCTCATACAGTACCAAAGAAGGTGATACAATAAATTTTCCAGATTCAGAAAAATTCAGGTGAAGAGGATATAAGAATTGCAGCAGGGGCCAGCGAGGTGGCACAGTGGTTGGGTGCCTGTGTTCTGCTTCAGTGGCCCAGGGTTCCCCAGTTCGGATCGCAGATGCAGACTTATGCACCACTTGGCAAGCCATGCTGTGGTAGGCGTCCCACGTATAGGGTAGAGGAAGATGGGCATGGATATTAGCTCAGGGCCAGTTTTCCTCAGCAAAAAGAGGAGAATTGGCAGCAGATGTTAGCTCAGAGCTAATCTTCCTCAAAAAAAAAAAAAAATGGGGGCCCACCCGGTGGTGCAGCAGTTAAGTTCACACGTTCCACTTCTCAGTGGCCCAGGGTTCGCGGGTTTGGATCCTGGGTGAGGACATGGCAACACTTAGCAAAAGCCATGCTGTGGTAGGCGTTCCACGTATAAGGTAGAGGAAGATGGGCATGGATGCTACCTCAGGCCAGCCTTCCTCAGCAAAAAGAAGAGGATTGGCAGTAGTTAGCTCAGGGCTAATCTTACTCAAAAAAAAAAAAAAAAGAGAATTGCGGCACTGTATTGGTTTTCCACACTGTGTATCATAAATCCTTCTGCTCAAATGACTGTTTGAATGTACAATTACCGGAAGTACTTTCTGATTCCAAAATTACAAGCAAATTTTCAGGTCCCAGTTTGAAATCCACTGCAATAATTAAAGCATATAATGGCTCCCTTTGCAATTACAGAAATTAGCAAAGATCTACACATCACCTTGTTGGGGCACAGCCACTGGTGCAAGTAATCACAATGTAGAAAAAATGTTCCCTTGGCTTGTATAGTATTTTTCTAGTGGAAAAAAGGCTTGCTTCTAAGGCTATTTTCAAGTAAAATTCCTTCCACATGGGGCATCAAAGACAATAACAAACTTTTGAAGACTCTCTTATTGAGTTGAGTTAATGAGAAAAATTATACTGCTTTTGGTGGAGATAAAACCAATTTTTGTGGAAGTTTACATAATTATGCAGACAACGTTTATTCAAAATTGAAGCAAAGTGTGAATGATTCTGTGGAAGGTGTTGGCTGTTCTGGCCATATTCTGCATGATGCAGCTCAAACAGCATCTGATAAACTTTCTACTGACACTGAGGTCATTGTCATGGTATTGTTCTCTTGCTTCAGCATCTATGCTGTTTGAACTGAGTGAGTAAAGGATTTTTGTGATTTTGTTGACATCCAGTATTCTTCAGGTTTCTTGCATTCACCAAACCTGTTGGCTCTTTTTAACAAACGCAGCTGAGAGAATCCTAAGTTTATTTGAAGCACAGAAGTCATGCTTTAATTCTAAAGCAAGGCCCCCCAAATTCTTGTTGACTTTTTAAATAATCCATTGAGTGAAGTCTACTTCTTTTTCATAGTTCTCTCTTTAGCAATAGGATTTTGCAAGTTGGAAAAAGAGCAACAGTGTTATTGAAGTATTCCATTGCTCAAAATTGAATGTGTTGAAGAAAGAACTGAACACAATTGTATGCCTTTGAGGGTCAATTCTGTTCTTAAAGGGGACAACATCACTTAGGAACAGGAAAAGAAATTCCAACTTGAAGTGAATAATGCTGATGGCACTTGTTCTATCTTTTGAAATAGTTTTAATACCTCGAAGAATTCAATTCTTTTATCTGGATGTTACTAAATACTTTCCCAACATGGGAAGAAGTGGAATCACCCTGCGTAGTGTTAGAGAAGGAGGGAAGAAAAATTGATGACAATGTTCTGTTTATAGGGGCCGGCCCGGTGGCACAGCGGTTAAGTTCGCACGTTCCGTTTCTCGGCGGCCCGGGGTTCGCTGGTTCGGATCCCGGGTGCGGACATGGCACTGCTTGGCAGCCATGCTGTGGTAGGCGTCCCACGTATAAACTAGAGGAAGATGGGCACGGATGTTAGCTCAGAGCCAGGCTTCCTCAGCAAAAAGAGGAGGACTGGCAGTAGTTAGCTGAGGGCTAATCTTCCTCCAAAAAAAAACCAAACAAACAAACAAAAAGAAGCACGACACAATGGTCAAGAACGGAAAAGCAAGTTAAGAAGAGCAATGATCAGAGTTGTTAACTTAATGTCAGTACATGTTCAGTATGCCATATCACAATGCTAATGTCCAGTATGTCTTCTCACTAACAAATGATCAATGGAAAGAAGAATGAAATAAATTGGATTGACCACTGTAGAAACTATGTTACAATATAAATGGAATAACTGCAAGGATTTTATAAGCAAATTCTGCAAAACAAAGAACTGTTACGGAAAGTCAAATCATCAGGGAAATACAATTCAAGAAAGAGGCAGATAATTTAGATACTCATAATTTATTTCAGATGAATAGCAAATAATTTTTAGTATTTAAAATTTAGTACACCCCATGCGATAATTTTATCTTTATGTATATACACGAGCAATGAGAAATAATTCAAATTTAATTGGGCACACAGGTTTTTATTTGCTAAATCTGGGAACTCTTTCTGGTTTTGATAAACCGTCTATAAGCTAATTACTAGATCACCTTTCAGCTCCTTACTGACTTACAGAAAGCTGAGGCAAGTAGCTGGGGGGAATCACCAGGGCTAGAACTAGGGGGCTAGAAAACTCAGTAATCAACACAAATGCTATTTCACTGCAATATTTTAGACAATCAGAATTAATGCAAAAACAAAAACCTAGGTTGAACACAGTGTCAAAATTTCAAACAAAGACAGGACCTGACTCTGAGTTCCTCATTCACCTCACCCTAATCCTAGTCCTGGGAGAACCCCAGGTTTCTGCCACCCTGTTAAATCTTGTGCCTGAGTCAAGCCCTTTGCTTGCCTCTCCCTAGTCCTGGCCCTGCTGGATCCTATCCTTGAAATCCTTCATCCTCCATGGAAAAACACACACATACAGAGTCACACCCACTCATACACATCAAAATACTTGTGAACAAGGAGTTGTCAGCTCTGCCTCTAAGAACTGAGTTCCTGCCTACATTCAGCAACTTTGGTCTTGACATTAAAGGCAACTTAACACAATTTAAGACATAAAAACATTATTTCCCAATTACATTTTCTGGATCTCTTTTTGAGTCAGATGATGAAACCTTCTCAGGAACCGTGGTCTGTATAAATGTTTTATGAGGATCTACAATAAAAATAAGCAAAGTTATTTTGATACTTTTAATCTTACATTATCCATTTCTAAATCCAATCCTGCTTTTGTTTCTCTACCAAAAAATTTTTGTATAATCTTTGCATATACTCTTCCTTTCCATTGTCTTTCTGGTCATTCTTACCTACACGTTTCTTAACCCTTGTCAAGATCTCAACCATTTTTATTCTCTCTCTCTCTCTCTCTCCACACACACACACACACTCCCCTCATTAGGCAGTCTGACTAACACTGAGTAACAAATTACAGTGTTGTAAAAGAGGTGTAGAAATGAGAAAACACGAGTGCATCAAGACAGAGGGATCATTTGCAGGGAAAACATATAGAATAATGAATATAAGCGTGATCTACAATTTTCAATGGACCAGGTGGAGGACAGCAGTCACCAAAATCAGGAAATCACTGATACCTTCTCCATGGTGATACAATTATTTCTGGAATAGCATAATTTTGTATGTGGAAAAGACCACATATATCATTTTTCTCCATTTTACAGACAAGGAAACCATCCCAGAGAGGTGAAAAGATTTTCTGCCCAGAGGCTGCCTCTGCCTTCTTGGCCACAGACCCCGAAGTGAGAGGCAAAGAGAAAGTGGGTGGCAACAGCGAGGGGCCAGGTTAAGGTCTGGGCCAGGATGCTGGATCAAAAATTACAGCTCCTTAGCCAAATCCCGTCAGAAGCCTAGATTGGGAGGGGAAACAAGTATTTGGACTTACCAGGGCCTGCGTGCAGCCCGCCAATTCCGGTGAGAAGGACCGCAAGAAGGAACATGGCTCCGCTGTCTTGGAGCCAGGCTGGCAGAACGGCAGCAGTTGAGGCGTTGAGGCAACTGAAGGCGGAGCCGCGCGGGCGGCCGCTGAGCGTTGGAAATGCGCGACGTGAGCGGGAGGGTGGAGGTGGCGGAGTGGGAAAGAGCTCGAGGGATAAGGGAAAAGCTGGGTTGGCATAGGTAATGTGCAGCTAGCCGGCAGATGGGGGCTCAAGAGAAGACAGCAATACTGACGCACGTTCACTTTATTGTTAAGGAAGGAAAAGCTGTGTAATTTTCAATTCTCAGGTTAGGGTGATGCCTGGTGAGGCTTTTGTTTTTATCTTTCACTTAGGTCGATGATTTCTGAAGTAATTTCTAGTTACAGTGAGGCAAAGGAACAAAGATAAAAATGCTCAAGTTACTGATAGCAAACAAGTTTCTTTCTGTTACATTTACATACCATCCAAAGAGACGAAATGCATATATTCGCAAAAACTGTTGCAAACACTGTGACTTCTAAATTTAATGGTTGGATACCCATTACAGGACCGCTATTGAATGCAGAAGATGCCAAACCATCCCTGTTCAAATATAGACTCTTCCAAAAAATCTTCTTCAATATCGCTAGTTATTATTTCCACACTCTGTATAATTCTGCAGCCCCTAGTTTTTACTTCTTCACTTAGCCATTTTTAAAGTCTGCCTCTATTAGGAGCAACAACATTTTGATTTATTGAGGTCTGTAGGCATTCATGCTTCACAAACCGTAGCCTATATCTTATTAACTACATTAGAATACAGCCATGCCCCACATTAATTTAGTTTTAACAAATGTTGAAAACATGTTTATAAATTCACTTTGAAATTGCTTGACTCTTCCGAAAAGATAAGAGAATTTATCAGCAGACTATAACAGTAACAAATAATCTTTAAAAAGAACCAAGTAACCAAGAAATAAAGTCACAATAGGTGGAATTAACGGTAGAATGGATACATATTGCTTAATGAATTAGAAATTTGGAATATTGGAGAGACAAACTCTCCCAGGAAGGAACAAGAAAGGATAAAAAATAGAAAACACAAAAATAAAATTAAGAGATAAGAAAAAGAAAAGTAGAACTGTCCATATCCAGATAATAGCATTTCCAGAAGGAGAGAAATATTAAAACAGTTAAGAGGAAATATTTAAAGGGATAATGGAAAAAGTTTCTCTGAATTTAAAAATAAGAAAATAACCTTGGAAAGGACCCAGGTATTAAAAACTGGGCATTGAAGAAAAAACAAATCTGAAACTTCAAATGACAGCAAAGTGAAAAATCTGAAATCTTCCAGAGGAAAAGAGCAGATCACCTATCAAGGCACTAGAGTCAGACTGACATTAATAGCCATATTGGATGCATGGCTTTCTATTTGTCCTGCCCTTTTTTGTGGTTTTCTCTCCTTTTTTGCCTTCCATTGGATTGATAATTCTTTATTATTTCGTTTTCCTTCTTTATTGGCATGACAGCTAAGTAGTTTTTAAATTTTTCTTTTAGTGGTTACTTTAGAATTATAGCATGTGCTCAGGAATATCTCCCTATCTTAATGTCCCCTGATTAGCAACTTGACATCTGCAAAGTCCCCTCACAGGAATACCTTGATTAATGTTTGATTGAATAACTAGGAGACAGGGAGCTTGGAGGGATATCTTTAGAATTCTTCATAGAATAAGTGGCCTATTAATGTCTCTAATCCTTTGGGCTCTTAACTAGATCAGGATATGACTGTTCAGGTGTCATTCTTTGATGCTATGGTGGTATGATTTTATTTTTATTGAGTTGATAGGTTACAATCTTGTGAAATTTCAGTTGTACATTAATGTTTGTCAGTCGTGTTGTAGGTGCACCACTTCACCCTTTGTGCCCACCCCCACTCCACCTTTCCCCTGGTAGCCACTAATCTGTTCTCTTTGTCCACATTTTTAAATTCCTCATATGAGTGGAGTCATACAGAGATTATCCTTCTCTAGCTGGGTTATTTCACTTAACATAATTCCCTTAAGGTCCATCCATGTTATTGCAAATGGAATGATTTTGTTCTGTTTTGCAGCTGAGTAGTATTCCATTGTGTATATATATATATACATGTATATATATATATATATATATATATATATATATCACATCTTCTTTATCCATTCATCTGTTGATGGGCACTTAGGTTGCTTCCATGTCTTGGCTATTGTAAATAATGCTGCAGTGAACATTGGGACGCATAGGACTTTTGGAATTGCTGACTGCAAGCTCTTTGGATAGATACCCAGTAGTGGAATAGCTGAGCCATATGGTAGTTCTATTTTTATTTTTTTGAGGAATCTCCATACTCTTTTCCTCAGTGGCTGCACCAGTTTGCATTCCCACCAGCAGTGTATGAGGGTTCCTTTTTCTCCACAACCTCTCCAACATTTGTTACTATTAGTTTTAGATATTTTTGTCATTCTAATGGGTGTAAGGTGATATCTTAGTGTAGTTTTGATTTACATTTCCCTCATGATCAGCGATGATGAACATCTTTTCATGTGCCTATTGGCCATCCGTATATCTTCTTTGGAGAAATGTCTGTTCATGTCTCCAGCCCATTTTTTGATCGGGTTGTTTGATTTTTTGTTGTTGAGTTGTGACAGTTCTTTATGTATTATGGATATTAAGCCTTTGTCAGATATATGACTTGCAAATATTTTTTCCCAGTTAGTGGGTTTTTCTTTGTTTCAATCCTGTTTTCATTTGCCTTGAAGAAGCTCTTTATTCTGATGAAGTTCCATTTGTTTATTCTTTCTCTTGTTTCCCTTCCCTGAGAAGACATGGTGTCTGAAAAGATCCTTTTAATACTGATGTCAAAGAGTGTACTGCCTACGTTTTCGTCTAGAATCCTTATGGTTTCAAGTCTCACATTTAGGTCTTTGATCCATTTTGAGTTTATTTTGGTAAATGGTGAAAAAGAATGGTCAATTTTCATTCTTTTACATATGGCTTTCCTGTTTTCCCAGCACCATTTATTGAAAAGACTTTCTTTTCTTCATTGTATGCCCTCAGCTCCTCTGTCGAAGATAAGCTGTCCGTAGATGTGTGGTTTTATTTCTGGGCTTTCAATACTGTTGGATTGATCTGTGCACCTGTTTTGGTACCAGTACCATGCTGTTTTGATTACTGTAGCTTTGTAGTATGTTTTGAAGTCAGGGATTGTGATGCCTCCTGTTTTGTTCTTTTTTCTCAGGATTGCTTTAACAATTCGGGGTCTTTTGTTGCCCCATATGAATTTTAGGATTCTTTGTTCTAATTCTGTAAAGAATGTCATTGGGATTCTGATTGGGATAGCGTTGAATCTGTGGATTGCTTTAGGTAGAACAGACATTTTAACTATGTTTATTCTTCCAATTGATGTACATGGAATGTCTTTTCATACCCTTATATTGTCATCCAATGCTCTCAGAAAGGCCTTGTAATTTTCATTATATAGGTCCTTCACTTCCTTACTTAAATTTACCCTGAGGTATTTTATTCTTTTTTGTGATTATGAATGGTATTGTGTTCTTGAGTTCTTTTTCTGTTAGCTCATTATTAGAATATAGAAATGCTACTGATTTATACAAATTGATTTTATACCCTGCAACTTTGCTATAGTTGTTGATTACTTCTAAGAGCTTTCCAACGGATTCTTTGGGGTTTTCTATATATAAGATCATGTGGTCTGTAAACAGCGAGAGTTGCACTTCTTCCCTCCCTATTTGGATTCCTTTTATTCCTTTTTCTTGCCTGATTGCTCTGGCCAGGACCTCCAGTACTATGTTAAATAAGAGTGGCGATAGAGGGCATCCTTGTCTCGTTCCTGGTTTCAGGGGGATGGTGCTCAGTTTTTGCCCAGTGAGTATGATGTTGGCTGTGGGTTTGTCATATATGGCCTATATTATTTTGAAGTAGTTCCCTTCTATGCCCATTTTGTTCAGAGTTTTTACCATAAATGGCTGTTGGATCTTGTCAAATGCTTTCTCTGCATCTATTGAGATGATCATGTGGTTTTTATGCCTCAGTTTGTTGATGTGGTGTATGACGTTGATTGATTTGTGGATGTTGAACCATCCCTGTGTCCCTGGTATGAATCCCACCTGATCATGATGCATGATCCTTTTGATGAGTTGCTAAATTCTGGTTGCCAAAATTTTGTTTAGAATTTTTGCATCTACGTTCATCAGTGATATTGGCCTGTAGTTCTCTTTTTTTCTGGTGTCCTTGTCAGGCTTTGGTATCAGTGTCATGTTGGCCTCCTGGAACGTGTTAGGAAGTGTTCTATCCTCCCTAATTTTTTGGAATAGCTTGAAAAGGATAGGTATTAAATCCTCTCTGAAAGTTTGGTAGAATTCCCCAGGAAAGCCATCTGGTCCTGGGGTTTTATTCTTTGGGCTGTTTTTGATTGCTGTTTCAATCTCTTTCCTTGTGCTTGGTCTGTTCAAATTGTCTGCTTCTTATGAGTGAGCTTTGGGAGATTGTAGGAGTCCAGGAATTTATCCATTTCCTCTAGGTTATCGATTTTGCTGGCATAGAGTTTTTCATAGTATTCTCTTATAATCTGTTGTATTTCTGCAGAGTCTGTTGTTATTTCTCCTCTTTCATTTCTGATTTTGTTTATTTGAGCTTTCTCCCTTTTTTTCTTTGTAAGTCTGGCCAGTGGTTTGTCAATTTTATTTATCTTCTCAAAGAACCAGCTCTTTGTCTCACTGATCCTTTCTACTGCCTTTTTTGTTTCAATAGCATTTATTTCTGCTCTGATTTTTATTATTTCTCTCCTTCTGCTGACTTTGGGCTTTATTTGTTCTTCTTTCTCTAGTTCACTTAGGTGTAGTTTAAGATTGCTTATTTTGGATCTTTCTTGTTTGTTAAGATGTGCCTGTATTGCAATGAATTTTCCTCTTAATACAGCTTTGCTGTATCCCATATGAGTTGGTATGACATGTTATCATTTTCATTTGTTTCCAGGTGTTTTTTGATTTCTTCTTTAATTTCTTCAATGATCCATTGCTTGTTCAGTAGTGTATTGTTTAGTCTCCACATCCTTTGCCTTTCTCAGCTTTTTTCTTGTACTTAATTTCTAGCCTTAAAGCATTATGATCAGAGAAGATGCTTGTTATAATTTCAATTTTTTTAAATTCATAGAGGCGTGCCTTGTTTCCCAACATATGGTCTATCCTTGAGAATGTTCCATGTGCACTTGAGAAGAATGTGTATTCTGCTGTTTTAGGATGAAGTGATCTATATATGTCTATTAAGTCCAATTGTTTTAGTTTTTCATTTATCCCCACTATTTCCTTGTTGGATTTTCTGTCTGGATGATCTGTCCATTGATGTGAGTGGGGTGTTGAGGTCTCCTACTATTGTTGTGTTGTTTTCGACATCTTTCTTTAGGTCTGTTAATCGTTGCTTTATGAGCTTAGGTGCTCCTATGTTGGGTACATAGATATTTATAAGTGTTAGTTCTTCTTGATGAAGTGTCCCTTTGATCATTATATATTGTCCCTCTGTGTCTCTCTTTAACTGCCTTATTTTGAAATCCGTTTTGTCTGATATAAGAATTGCAACACCTTCTTTCTTTCGCTTGCTATTAGCTTGAAGTATTGTCCTCCACCCCTTCACTCTGAGCCTGTTTGTCCTTGGGGCTGAGGTGTGTTTCCTGGAGGAGGCAAATAGTTGGATCTTGTTCTTTAATCCATTTTGACACTCTGTGTCTTTTTATTGGAGAGTTCAATCCATTTACATTGAGGATGATTCTTGATGCATGTGGACTTAATGCTGTCAATCTGTCACTCATTATCTGTTTTTCCTGCATTGCCTTTGTTTCTCGTCCTGTGTGTTTTAGCCTAACCATTGACTACTGCAATTTCTTATGCTGGGTTTCTTAGATTTTTCCTTATTTCTGTTTTGTGGGTCTGTTCTGTTTCTTAGTGTAGTGGCTACCCTGAAGTTTGTATTTAGAATCTCGTGTATAATATAGTCTATACTCTGGTGGGATCTTACTTACTTGGCCTAGACTGATTTAGTCCCTTTGTTCTTCCCCTCCTAAATTATTATTTTCATTTCTTATTCCAACTCGTGTTATGAGTTTGTAGTTAGAGTGATCAGATGGTCTTTGCTTTAGTAGTTTCCTTACCTTTATCCTAATGCTATAGTTGAATATTTGCTATCATATTCTGGTTCTATCTATCTGTCTCCCTACTCTGTGGTTTGTGATCCCTTTCTGCCTTTTTTCTTTTTTCAGGTATGAGAGCCTTCTTGAGGATTTCTTGTAGTGGAGGACTTTTGGCTACAAATTCCCTTAACTTTTGTTTGTCTGGAAAAGATTTAATTTCTCCCTTACATCTGAAGGATATTTTTGCTGGATAGAGTATTTTTGGCTGAAGATTTTTATCTTTTACAGTTTTGAATATGTCACTCCATTCTTTCCTAGCTTGTAAGGTTTCTGTAGAGAAATCCGCTGAAAGTCTGATAGGGTTTCTTTGTAGGTGATTTTCTTCTGTCTTGCTGCCCTGTGTATTCATTCTTTGTCTTTCATTTTTGCCATTTTTACTACTATATGCCTTGCAGTAGGTCTTTTTACATTGATAAATCTAGGAGATCTGAAAGCTTCCTCCACACACATTTCTCCCTCAATCCCTAGATTTGGGAAGTTCTCTTCTATAATTTCATTAAGCACACTTTCTGCTCCATTTTCCTTTTCCATGTTCTCGGGAATTCCTATCATCCTTAAATTCTTTCTTCTCATTGAATCCACTATCTCTCTGATATTTTCCTCATTCTTTTTAATTCTTAGTTCTCTTTCTCCCTCTGTCTGGAGCCATTCAGCCTGTCTATCTTCGATTATGCTAATTTTCTCCTCTATGGTGTCTACACAGGCATTCAGGGAATCCATATTCTGTTTTATCTGGTCCATTGTGTTTTTCATCTCTAGTAATTCTATTTGATTCTTCTTTAGAATTTCAATCTCTTTTGTGAAGTAACACCAGAACCCGTTGGTTTATTTCTCTATCTTTCTACCTCATTGAGTTTTTGGATGATAGCTACTCTGAACTCATTTTCACTTAGTGTACCTATTTCCAAGTCCTCAGGACTTAATTCTGTGTTTTTATTGTTTTCCTTCTGGTCTGGAGCTTTTATTAATTGCTGGATATAGAGGAGCAGTTTTTGAGCATGATGGTAGAATTCAGTTGCAGTTACAGCCTCTTGCCACTAGGTGTGGGTCAAGAGCTGTGTGTTCTGAGCTCTCTGCCTTCAGGCAAGATGGCAGTGCCCAGCACGGTTTGCCAGAGGGAGGGGCAGTTACTCTCACGTGCAGATCTGGATTTGGATCAGCTCTCATTCTCTGGTCTCCCGGGGCCCTGGCTTGATGGGGTCCCTGCACACAGACACTTTCCCCCATCAGCGGGTTTCCACTACACCAGCAGTGGGAGTCCTGGATGATCCCCCAGTTGTGCAGCCCCTCCCCTGCTCCTTCCCTTACTTGCGGCAGCGATTCCAGTCTCTAGGGGAGGGAGCGAAGTTCTCACTTACTCCGTTCCAGCTCCTCTGAGGGCAGCTACAGCCTCCCCATTCTCTGGAGGTCTCTGACGGTCTCAGCATTAGGGGTCATTGGTTGAAATTCAGTTTTTCCGTATCTTCGGTTTTATTTTGGAGGGGAGAGAGTCCCGGCTCAGCTAACCCCGCCATTTTGCTCTGCCTCTAATTATGATGGTATGATTTTTAGCAGGTCTTGGAGAAAGTATAAAGGTGTAGTCTTCCTGATTCTGTCATAGTGGGTACTTAGTTTGAACTGCTATTGCTAAGTGTTTATTAGACTTCAGCTGACACAGAATGACTCACAAATTTCACCAAGTCCTTCTGCAACCCAAAATACCTAACCTGCATTGGATCATGTCTAACCTGAAAACCTGTAAAGTTAGATGGCCATTGAAATGCCATTGAAATGGCAAACAAGATTCATCTCTCCATATGAGACGTAGATGGTATCCTGGAACCTCACCTCTTATGAGGCACTCTTCTCTGACCTCAGAGCTGCTACATAATTTATGGATGGCTCCACCACCCTCACTTCCAAATAGCTAAGGATAGTAGACACACTAACTCCAGCGTCTTGGAATATACTCTTAGAGGAGGGTGAAGAAACTTAGTCAAGTGGACAGAATTGAAGACAGTACTCATGGAATTTACCTGGACTCTCTAGTTAACATCAGGCCTGATCCTTATAGACCTTTATTACTTGTCTGTGCCTAATAGTTTAGCTGACTTGGCATTCTAATGGGAGGAGAACTGTGACCAGCATTGAATTGGTGAAATTCCTTTACACTCAAGTCAGAATTTTCCCCTCTGGGATCAAGATTTTCTGTCAGCTTCTTAGAGAACTGATTGACTAGGTATCCAAACAGTTATTAGATCACACTTGTGGTGGGACTGAGTCATGAAATTTACTTTTCCCTTGAGCAGCCAAATGAGAGAAGCACCATTCCTGCCTACAAAGTCTCTTCTAGACTTGAGGTAAAATGAGAAAAAAAGAGAAAATAAATGACCCACATACCCTGGAAGAGCTCAATAAGCCAAGAGTTACGGAGGATATTCCAATATAACTGATCAAGGAGAACAGGTAAACCACTGTGCACCAGCTTCAATATTATAACATGAAGAAACTTTCTGTTAACATATTGGCCAAAGAAGAGACAGAGAAGCTGGTAGAGCCACAGGGGTGTAATTGAACTTCATGGGTTTCATAATTCCCTGAACCAACAAGCCCAAGAAGGAGGTCCTGTTGCATCTGATTGACTTAAAGAAACCTTTAATTAAAATTCCCATTGTAATTAATTGGTGGTGTCTTATTCCATATGCTCCTGTCACCAACTAGTTACCCCAAGGAACTCAAGGGTAGGTTCGGATATTTTACCTTTTCCAAATGTGTTTTTCCCTTTGTTATGTTAAGGAGGTACAATCACCAACCACCCTGAACCAGACCAAGCCTCACTACGAGAGCTGAGAGCTACACTTGTGACCTTTGCCTCATTTTTAATACTAAGATCTCTCCAGGAGGAGCTTAGACCTTATTACCATAACCTGCAGTGTATGTGGATCATGTTTTCCAGCTGGGCATGCACAAGCAAATACACACCTCTCCTTTTTGAATATTCATTCCCTATCTAAAAGGAAGGCCCCCTCTTCCCCTTGTTTGGGGATGCCATGACTCTGGAAATGATTCCTCATGGTCTCCTATTTACCACAAAGATGCTTTACTTTGTGAGACTACTTCTGGTGGACAGTCTGGTTTAACTTACCAGGAGGAACACACTTTGGTTTCAGTAACACTCCCATCCATAGGATTCACAGAGTCTATCTGTACTATAACTTAAAATGGCCAAGTTAAGCGCTATGGAACTCAACTCAACTGCTTGAATCGTTTGAAAGAGTATTGTATGAAACATAAAATCCTGAACAATGCCACAGAGACATCTGACTAATTGGATATTTCAGAGTTTCTGAGAAGAAGTTAAAATTGAAACCAAATATTTTGACTCTGTTAAAGATTGTGAAGAAGCTACTTCTATATTAGTTAAATACTCAGATCCTGTACACAGAATTTTCTGTCACCATTTAATTACAGAGAAAAATACTTAGAAAACTGATAGAAATGTAACAGGCTGAGATTCAAAAAGTCTACCTTAGACTTTCATCTTTTAAAGATAGAGTTGGACAGATTCTCATAGAAAGCATTTCTGGGATCAGAGAGATCAGCTGCAAACTGAATGGAAAGGATCCTGATCAGCTTTACAACCTGCTCATAAGCATTCAAAAACACTTTAAAAGCCCATGAAGCTCTCAGCCTTTCCTTGAACTTATGGAAAGAAGAAAAGTTCTTGGATATTTTGAAGTTATAAGGCACACCAGATCTCCAGTAATCTAAAAACCAAAAGCAAATGCCTAAATAATACTTATTACATTGTTAAGAAATTTTTCATGGTAGTCTTTACCAATTGCAAAGAATGTAATCCTCCTGAGAGTGAATACAACAAATGTGCCAATATCTTAGATAAATTCTTTACTGAAGTTAAGAAAGATGGGTTGACAATCATTTTCTCCTCTTTCTTAAAACCTAATTAGTGTACTTACTAGTGTATGTGTGGCAGTTTCATTTTAAAACAAAATTGGGTACATAAGCTTCTGCAGTGAATCCTGATGTAAGGACCAGTGGAGGTTTCCCCACAATGACAAGCAATTCTCTGACACCAGTTGGGTATCCTACAATTCAACTCAATTCTGACACTATCTACCCAGACAAAGCATCAGATCCCACAGGTTAAGGGCTCAGTCCTACAAAACTGCCTCCACTTCTGATGCCAATCACAAGTCCAGATTGTCAATTGTGCTTCTGACCTACCAGCTATAGACTGCAGGTTCCCATAGCCACCTCCATGGGTTCTATTATGTCAACCTACAAAATTAGAAACCAGTTTAAAAGGCAAAGCACTTATTTGGGATCAAATAATTGCAGTTTGGGGGAGCACAGATTCAAGTAGAAACCCAAATAGTGTCCCACCAGGGAGTAAAAATCAGGAGCTTTTAAAGGCAAAAAAGGGAGGGTGTATTACAAAGAATTTTAATTGGAATTGGAGGCAGAGAGCTAGTCTTGGCTAAACATTGATTGACTATTTATTCTGTCTTCAGGAAGTCCACAGTCTTCAGTCTTTGTGATCAGGATGTCTGTTCTCCTGCTGATTTATCAATTGCTTGTAAAACAATTGCTGTTTTGGCCCAGTCCAAGTTTCAAGATAGCAAAGCAGTTTCCCTAGAAAGGCAGCTCTGCCTCTATTTTAAAATGGCTCCACTAAAGTCAGTTTTGACAATTAATTTGCTGGAACAGCTCGCAGAACTCAGAGAAATGTTTTACTTACCAGGTTACAGGTTTATTATTAAAGGATATAACTCAAGAAAAGACAGATGGAAAAAATAAATAGAGCAAAGTATGGGGAAAGGGCACAGAGCTTCCATGCCCTCTCTGAGTGTGCCACTCTCCCCACATCTCCACGTGTTCACCAACCCAGAAGCTCTCTGAATGCCATCCTTTTTGGGTTATTATGGAGGCTTCATTACATGGGCATGATTGATTAACTCACTGGCCATTATCATTGAACTCAATCTCTGGTCTCCTTCCCTTCCCTGGAGGTTGGAGGGAGGGACTGAAAGTTCTACCCTCTATTCACATGGTTGGCTTTGCTGGCAACCACCCCCCCATCCTTAGGAGTGCCCCAAAGTCATCTCATTAACATAACAAAAGGCATCTTTGTCACTCTCATCACTTAGGAATTCATTGGAGCTCTGTGCCAGAAACAGAGATAAAGACTAAGTATATATTTCTTATTATAAATCACGGTAACACAATATTATGTATTAAAAATAATTGCATCCTGTAAAACCAGCACTTAAAACAAACAAAAAATTCATCCTAGCTTCCTAACTTTTCAAGTGTGCATTTACAGTCATAGAATATTTCTATGGAGCAGATTAAAATACATTTACTATTAATATAAATTTTATATGAATGTCCATTAGCTGAATATTCAGTAATACATGATCATTTAGTAACAGATGATAAAACACTGTTTTAGGGGGTCAAGGCAACTTACCAAACTACAAATTTTGTCCTTTTGTTAATGAAGTGTGAAGCTTTATTTTTACTCTATTCTGGATAAGTTTAAGCAAGGGATACAAGATAAAAGTCCTGAAAAAACATGAAATAGGTGTGTTTAATGGGTTATTGTATATATTTTAAAATAATTTTATAGTGAGTGGCTTTGAGCCATTCTCAACAATTCCATTCCCAAAAGGTGATTGTTTTGATACTAAGATATCCTGAAAAATGCAGAGTTTTCATAAACATCTACTTTTTTATAATGCTACCTAGCACTAAATTAAATGTACAACCAATATGTTAATATTGAGTTTTCTCTAAGTAAATGTATAATATCATGTTTGATTTTGCTTCTGCAATATCTGATTTCAAAAATTAACTTTGTGTCACCCAGGTGTAAACTTGATTCTGAAATGTAATTGTAGACTTTAATAAGGAGGAGTTCATATTGTCTATATGTTAATTCTAGCTTATCCTTATTCTAATAAATAAGATATTGTTTCAACATTTTTAAATACCAAAAAAAAAAAAAAATCACCTTAGTGCTATTTAAAACTTCTAGTGAAAAATAGCAACCCAGCTTGTATTGAGTACCTTGGAATTGGCTTCTAAAGATGCACTACATCGTATCTGATGGGGGATTGGTGAGCTGGGGAGTCAAAGGAAAGAGTTCTTGGACTCTGAAGGTCTGGCAATAGTGCTCCTTTATTCAGAGAATAGTATGGAATAGCATGGGGACAGGACCCATGGGCAGTAAGAGCTGCAGGCATGGGAACAGGACCCATAGGCAGTAAGAGTTGCAATGTGTTGAGGGTTAGAGCTAAATTTATAAGGCATAGGTATGTGAGTTATTTCTTTATAAGATAAAGGAAAGAATATGTTAAAAAAAAAAGTTGTTAAAATGGCATCAGTGCAGGTGGGGTCTGGTTGTTGGGTGGCCCTATAACTTTAGATAAGAATCAGATCGGATTAAGTCAGGATGTCCTTGCCTTCCACATTAAGAGTTTCTAGAGATAAGGTCATCCCCCCCCCCCCCCCCCGCCTGGTGCAGAGAGGGAGACATCCCTACAGATGGAGATCTCCCTTACAAATGTAAATGTCTCCCAAGAAAGGGCAAGCAAATTCCACTCCTCAGAGCCTCCTTCCCATCTGCAGTTTTCGAAAGTAACCAGCCCAAAATAATCCTCATCATAACTCCCCCCAAACCCATTTGGCCCCAAAATCTTTTGGGGATATGGATGATGGTCAGTCTTCTGTAACTACTTCCAGCTGTACAAGGTCATAGAGCTGTTCCTAAATGGTGCCATTGGTACAGGTAGGAAGTTCAGTGTACTGGAAGGTTGCACCCCTGGAGTCCAAGGCTAACGAGGTATACGGATCCTCTGGAGATGAGAGAACCATTTGACAAGAAATGGTCCAGGAGGTGAAACTTTGTTAACATGTGGAAGAAAAACAATGAAATAGACAACAAATTGTAATAAGAAATGCAAGCAATATGATTAACCCAATGAATAAGGCTTTGATTGTAGTCCAGAAACCTGGTCCTGACCAAGAGTTCAACCAATCATTTAGAGACAGGGTAGGGTCAGACATGGATTTAATTTGGTGGCTCATATCAGATAGAAAGCCAGAGATACTTTGATGGTAGTCAGGAATATAGACACAACATTCAGTTTTTAGAATGGCACAAGTGCCCCCCGTGCTTCTGTCAAGACATCCAGTGCCATTGGTTTTGGAGGACTGCCTTACTCATTTGGGATACTTCTAAATCAAACAGCAGAAGACTATGTTGTGTATCATTTAATGCCTTCATAGTAAATTTGTTTAGAGCTTCCATGTGCCAGATGACACTTTCGATTCCTAATGGAGGAAGGAAAATTGAGTCAAGGTGGTCATGCCAGTGGAAGACAGAGTGGGTACAGCACTGTTGTAGGTTGGGTAGGTTAGCAGGAGATATAGTAAATGTAGTTCTACCTTGCATCCAGATGAAGCCTAGGGTGCATCGTCCAATCCATCCAGGTGGTAGCCAAGGCCATAAGTTGGAGCCACAGAACCACTGAGTGCCATTAGAGGCTAACTGATGTATACAGGGCCATCTATCCCAGTCAGTCCCAAACCAATCAGTATTTTTTAAGGCTATGATATGAGAACACATATAATGAGGAATTTTCATTTATAGGTCGGGTGCTATTAGGTCACATATCACAGGTGTGATTGGTTTGTCCCCAACATATAGTGGCCTTTTGACTGAGTTGACCACTAGGAGGAGTGAGCCAAATATATTCGTCCCAAATTTCCTATAGTCCATCCTGTGTGTATCGATAGGTTGGGGACTTTACCTTTGGAACTTGTTGTTTATGATCCACCTGTGACAAGGCAAATATAGTTAGTATTTGGGCATTAGAGTTGAAGGAAAATGTTTGATTGTTGCCAGGGGGCTCCCAGGTATCAGAGATGGATGGCCACAAGGAGACATTATGATTAGTAATAGGTGAATCTTGTAGAAGAGAAGAGCTAGAATCTACTATCCATGAATGCGTACTATAGCTTCTACTGAAACATAATTTTTCTCTCTAAAATCCTCCTCATTTTTACAGGATAGCCAAATTAAGACTAAATGGTTTGCAAAATAAGTGTAGTTTCAATACAACTTGGTCCAAGTATTTACATAACTGCAGCAAAAATAGCAAGTGATCATATAGGCTCCTTTAAATCTGCTTGCTTGAATTTTTATGAGGAATCTCAGATTGAACTTTAAAGGCCTCTGGAGTCCAGAAAGCCAAGCCAAGGACTTGTCATCAGATTTTGCCTGCAATACCTACAGGTTTGGGTGGACTCCTCTCTTCTCAAGGTCCCCCAAAATATTCTAAGTTTCCTTGCACCTGTCAGATAAGCAAGCTTCCTTACTTACCAGGTAAGATTGCCAGAATCTCTGTAAACAAGGGCCAGGCCAATATTTCCAAGTGGCTTTATTCCAGAAAGTCCAATCTTTGTTCCTGAAAGCTGTCTTGTCATATCTGAGCCTGTATGTTTGTCTCACATATGACATTCCAGTCAAAGCCTTGGTAATGTAATCAATGTGTCCTGTTATAAGGAGAACAGATTTTTATTGGACTTATGCAAATAACTATACTGCCACAAATAACCATACTCACTCACAGTTTCCAAATTCTGGAGGGATCAGGCAGGGGGAAAAAGATAAATGTTTCAGTTTTTCTCATAAAGGTATAATTTCACCAAATTGCTATAATTAGTAGTTAGCATAAGCCTTAAAGCTGAGAAAACAAAACAAAACATCAAAAACTCAATAACATTTCAAACAAAAGTTATAAAAAATTGTAATCATCCTCGTCAGTTCAACAGCCTTGTATAATCAATTCTTGATCTTAATCTTCTGTTAGCAGTTTTATGAGCTCAGTTTCTCTGTTAGAATTTTGTAATATCTTAGCCAGTTCATTGTTACAATTTGAAAGTTTATCAGTAACATGTAGCTTAGAATCTTGTGTCAGAATCCTTTCCAGGAATTTCTCTGAAGATGAAACATATTTGCCAAAGCATCATAGTAAAACAGCAACTATCTACAAATGGACAAAAGACTCAAAAGGGCAATTGACAAAGAAACTTGGTTACTTCTGTGACATACAACATTTCAAGATAATAACTGGAATTATGACCGATAACCAGGACAGATCAGAATTTTAGGAATCTTACATAATTTTAAGACACCTATATCACTTACTCACATAATACCACATAAGAAAGGTTATCATCGCTTATTTGACAATGCTTCCCATGTAGTTTACTACACCAAATAAGCTTAATTAGTTTAGTATTTTTCTCCATAAAGGAAGAGAGAGCAAATTTCGTTGAGAAGTCTCAGGGGCTCTCTGAAAATCCTCAGAGAAAATTTCGTCTTTCTTTCAGGTCAAAAGAAAGCCTTCATTCAGGATTTGAATATTTTTTTTTCAGGGAGAAGTATGTCAAAAATATCAAAAGATTTTAAAACACTTGTTCAAATAGGAAACAATGCTCACTGTGAAACAATGCTCAGGTATGCATTCAAAGTGACAACAGAAAAAGTCAAAAATCTTTTTTTTTTTTTTGAGAAAGATTAGCCCTGAGCTAACTACTGCCAGTCCTCCTCTTTTTGCTGAGGAAGACCAGCCCTGAGCTAACATCCCTACCCATGTTCCTCTACTTTATATGTGGGACACCTACCACAGCATGGTGTGCCAAGCAGTGCCATGTCCACACCCAGCATCTGAACTGGCGAACCCAGGGCTGCCAAGAAGCGGAACGTGTGAAGTTAACTACTGTGCCACCAGGCTGGCCCCAAGTCTAAAATCTTAAGAGTGAGCTCAGTCATTATTTTAACACAACAGATTTGTCTTTTAGGTAGACTTACTCAAAGGAACACCTTTTATAACCTGTTTATCAAGAGCAGACCAAAAGTTCAAGAAAATTATTCTGAGAGAAAAACCAAATTTTAATTTTTACACCAGCTTATTTTTAACTTTGAAATTCATTTACTTAATTGGATTTACTTTAATCTTAGTCTGCTTCACCAGGCATAAAACTCCTTTGTGAATTTCTTTAATACAAACCTTCTACAACTTTCTTTTTACATTCAGACTTTGTCCCATGCTTTCTTTCTTCCCTTCTAGTACTTTAGGACAAATTTATCTTTCTTAACCCAACACACAAAAATACTTCCATTCTTTATACCCTCATTACAGAAAACATACATTTTAACTTCCTTGAATATAGAACTGTTTTCCTTATTAATTTCCAGTAGCTTTAACTACATATATTAATTAGAACTTTTAACCATTAATAGACCCTACTAAACACTAAAGAGGTAAGCAATTACAAATTGCCTTTTATATCAGCATTCTAAATACTTCATAATTTCTAGAAACACGCCACTTTACGGTAACAGACCCAAAAACTTTTAGCCTCTCTGCAATAAGAAGCTAAAAGTAAATAACTTAGATGTGTTTAGCAATAATGTTTCAGTGTTCCATCCTATCCAAAAATGACCCACTCAATAGATTTTTATCATTTAACTTATCTTGGCAAAACTCTGAAGTTTTAAGTTACCAAAAAAGAAGTTAGAAGCTGTTTTTTCCCCAAGTACACAGACCATGAAACAATTATTGTACCCACAAACCCATCCATTTTTATCTATTTAAACCATTTGTTTCCAACAATTACGTTCAGATTGCCCACAAAAACCTCAGGAGATATTAGACAAACAGCTATTTAAAGTCATTATTTTGCTGATGAATTTCTAACAGACAACATGAACTTATTTGACTAGTAAACCTAGGCTGCATGCCTGAATCATATCCAAATACTGACAACTCTGACAAGAAGACTATTTCAATCAAACCAACAAACTTGAACAAGCTTTCATTTACCAAAGATTAATTCACATCATGTTAACTTTGAAAGATACTGGGTTAATTTCTACTACATTTAGAATTTGTGTAAGTGGTTACTTTAAGCCAATTAAACAGAGTTCATAATTTTAGCCATATCATCTGGAGGTAAAATACCACACACATATAACATACATACAGACACACATACACAGAATCTCCACAGCAATTGTTTTAAAAATTACTGCCATGAATCAGGTACAGTAATACAAAGCTCCCTAGTTAATGAATCCAAACTTTTTTTTGAGCCTTTTTTACCAATATTTGTGGAGAAGACACCCAAGATGCTGGATTTTTTGGCAAGGGCACACTGTGGCTGTTTCCCCCCCCCTTTTTTTTCCTTCAGTCTTAGGAATTAGTGATGGGCTAGGAAGTCCCCAGAGGATTTGCAAGCTCTTTGAGATAAGGGAAATGGGAGGAACCTGAATTCCTCTAGAGCTGCTTTCCAGCCTTACAAGGACAGTTGCTCTTGACTTCTCAGAAACTGGGTTATAACTCAGATAACATTACAGGTTGCTCTACCTGTCCAACTGCATCATAAAGGAACAGAGAAACCCTTCAAGTTTTCTCCAAGATGGAGTTTCTGGGGCATAGCCCATCCAATTGAAACTGTTTCCAATTAGTTAAAGTGCATCCAAGCAGTGAGTCTCCAGGGATGCTTAGGGCATTCCCCATGGTGGTAAAGCCAGTGTCCGACTGAAAGTGGACTGGAGGAGGGTGTAGAGCACAATCGCAGGTGTCAACATAGTTATAAGATTTAATCAAGTCCCACTTAGCCACGGCACTTAGTCCCTGAGCCAGCACAAGGCGCAGAGAGGGAGACACCCCTACAGATGGAGATCTCCTTTACAAATGTAAATGTCTCCCAACAAAGGGCAAGCAAATTCCACTCTTCAGAGCCTTCTTGCAGTCTGCAGTTTTCAAAAGTAACTAGGCCAAAATAATCCTCATCAGTATCTGCTTTGTGTTGATAAATAAGTGAAAAGCAATAAGCAATAGAATATATTAGAGTCTATGAGGAAGCCATTTGGTTTAAAACTAATTCAGCTTCACCTTGTTTTTCCAGAAAGCCCTGGTGTGGCCTGTTGAGCATGCATTGTACATCTGCTTTAAACATTTACAATGTCCCAGAGAGAAGAATGATGTCCTTCAAAATAGGGATATATCTTCCCCCATATGGACATTTCCTTAAGGATATGCATCTCCGCCTAGAAACTAAGGATTAATTACTGACCTGCTGTGTTCACCTTGTGACAACTGATCTGCTGACCACTGATCTGCTGTGCCAGCAAAGCAATCTTGTGACTGTTGTGAAAAGGAGATTCTTGTCATATGTGATGTATGCTCTTTGTTCCGAGATGGTTTATAACCACTCAGTACATCCCATTTCTTTGGTGCCCTTCCTTCCTTGAGGAATGAAGGCCCCAGGCCATAGTCCTCAGGTCTGGCTCATATTAAACTCACTCCAATTTAGACTGATAGATTGAATATGGATTATTTGCATCAACAGTATTATTTGAAGGGTTTTTTTAATGGATTTTATTATAGAGTATTATCTTTAAAATCAGGTATTCTCTTCTATATTGAAAGCATTTTGTTTTCTAATTTAAAAATTAATATTTTCATATAACTAATATGTAGTAAAGCTGAAGTAGATATATTAGCAATTTATCACTGTGGAACAAATTATCCTAGAACTAGGATCTTAAAACATTAACATTTTTCAACTTCCTTATTCAGCAAATATTGTAAAATAAATCACTAAAATATTTCATTCCAAGTAACTCAAAATAAATAGTACCATGATAAAATGAAAGATGAAATACTTGGGTCAAGGGATTTTAAAGATTTGGCTGATGTTCCTCCCTCATTCCAGTTCTGCTTTACAATCAGAACTAAAATAGATTATCAGGTTAGCCTGCCACTAAATATCATCATCTAACTATGATCAGAATGCTTGACTCCCTCAAATGTACTGTGTTCTGCCACTTTTAACAATGTATTATATATTACTTATTTTTCGTACCTGAGGTACATTCATGAAATCTTGTGATGACTGAAAGTCTATTTTCCATTCATTGTGTTTTCTGGTCATTGTTGCTCACCTGTAAGAGCCATCAGCAGGGGTTTACATATATTCCCATTATGTATGTATTTTTCTCTTTATTTAAACATTTTTTTTTTATTTAAACATTATACCTTTGCAAAATCTTCCTAATAAAAATGAGAAATCATGGCTGGCCCAGTGGCCTAGTGGTTGGGTTTGTGCATTTCACTTCGGTAGCCAGGAGTTCACAGGTTTGGATCCTGCGCATGGACCTACACATCGCTTATCAAGCCATGCTGTGGCAGCATCCCACATACAATATAGAGGAAGATTGGCACAGATGTTAGCTCAGGGACAATCTTCCTCACCAAAAAAAAAAGGAAGAAAGAAAGAAAGGAAAATAAATACTTCTCTACTTATCAAATCTGCTACTGGGAAACTGTCATTTCTGAGGTAGGAATTGAATATTTTAAGAAACAAGTTAAATAGAATTCAGTCATTCATTGTGTAAAAATAAGCAAATGCTTAATGATTAATCTCTTATTTCCTTATAAAATAGTTTTTTTTGTGTGCATTTCCTACTTAAATTAATGGAATAATTAAAAAGGAGGCTAAAAGACTAACATTCACTGTACACCTTACTGAGTGCCAGGCATGGTGAAATATTCCTCTGCCTGATATTTAATTTTGGTAATGATTATAATGATTAGCAATTAGAAGGCATTTTCCAATATCTTCCACTTACTGAAGGCCCCCCATTGCCCACAAGTTAGGGACGTATATGAATCATTTAAAATACTCTTACCTAGGTTTTATTATTCCCACTGAATGGGAATTAATTATTGGCAAGTGTATGCCCTAAATGCATCTAGTTCTTTTATGTTTTTCATATATGTGTGTGTATATTTTTTGAAATCAGACAATTCAGAGAAAAAATATCTTCACATCCTGGAAATATTTTTTCCTGTATCTTAGGCATAGAGCTATTCATATTTTGCTCAAATTGCTCTTTCTCCTTCACAATTATTCCTTCTGTTGAGTCATTTATTCCATAATAACACGTAATATTTATTTTTGATTGATAATTATATTTATCACCATCGTCTCTAGCTTTACTATAAAAATTTGATGCCACTTCTTATTAGCACTTTTGACATTCTCACTACTACTGTACTTTTGAAACATAAGTTCTAGAATTGCACATCAACAACTACAAAAATTAGCAAAAATCAAACACAATAGATCCCAAAACAACTTGACTTGTGAGGCATAGATGACCTTTCACAAGTGCCCATGTCACCTCTACATGTCACTCTATGGGTAACATCAAGGTGACTTGGTCTTTAGAGAGTATCTTAGTTCAAGTCTATGAAGTCCACTACTGAGAGTCTATATATTGAGCTGTTTCCAGATACATGATGATCATTGTTATCAGTTTATGTGCTTGTATTTATATGTGATATGCATGTGTGTTTATTTTTTCCTCCTCTTCTTTCTTCTCCTTCAAGTATAAAATATGGTACTGTTAACTATAATACAATGCTGTGCACTAGATCCCCAGAACTTATTCATCTTCTAACTGGAAGTATGTAAACTTTGATCAACATCTCCCCAGCTCCCCCACCCACTAGCCCCTGGTAACCACCATTCTACTTTCTATTTCTATGAGTTCAGTTTTATTAGATTCCACATATAAGAAATGTCATACAGTATTTGTCTTCTTCTGTCTGACTTATTTCACTTAGCATAATGCCTTCAAGGTCTATATATGTTGTCACAAATGGAAAATTTCTTTCTTTTTTATGGCTGAATAATATATCTTTTCTGAAAAGCACATCTTCTTATCCATTCATCCATTGATTGACTCTTAGGTTGTTTCCATATCTTGCCTATCGTGAATAATGTTGCAATGAGCATGGAAGTGCAGATATCTTTTTGAGATCCTGTTTTCATTTCCTTTGGATATAGACCCAGAAGTGGGATTGATGGGTCATATGGTAGTTCTATTTTTAATATTTTGAGAAATCTCAATATTGTTTTCCATAGTGGCTGTACCAATTTACATTCCCATCCATGGTGCACAAGGGTTCCCTTTTGCCTGCAACCTTGCCAATAGTTGCTATCCTTGTTTGTTTTGTTTTTTTTTTTTTGAGGAAGTTTAGCCCTACACTAACATCTGTGCCCATCTTTCTCTACTTTACATGTAGGATGCCTGCCACAGATGGCTTAACAAGTGGTACATAGGTCTGTGCCCAGGATCCTGATGTGTTTACCATTTATATATAATGTAATTACTGATATGGAAGGATTTAAGCCTGCCATTAGGTTATTTGTTTTCTGTTTGTTGCCTCTCTTTTTCCTTTCTTTGTTACTTGTTTTCAAGTACCTGTAGGTTATTTGAACACTTTTACTACTGCATTTGAATTTACTTATAGTGTTTAAAAAAACTGTCTAATCTGTAAAAAATTTTCTAGAGATCAAAATATACATACATAGCTTATCACAGTCTGCTAGTATCAACATTTTACCACTTCAAGTGGGATGTTGATACCTTACCACCATTTAGGTCCCTTTATCTCCCCACAAAGTGAGCCCCACTACGATATGGCTGTCTTGAATGTTCTCTGCACATGCTGAGAACTTTACCTAGCAATGTTATCATTTTTGCTTGCAACTGTCACAAGTTTTAAAACTCAAGAGAATAATAATAATCCATTATATTTGCCCATGTATTTACCCTTTTCATTCTTTTTTCATTCTTGTATTCCAAGTTTCTTTTTATTATAATTACCTTTCTTATGAATTTCCTTTAGCTATTCTGTTAGAACAGGTTTGCTAGTGACAAATTCTCTTTGTTTACCTTCATCTCAGAATGTCCTTATTTCACCTTCACTCCTGATGGGTATTTTTGCTGGATGTAAAATTCTGTGTTGAAAGTTCTTTTCTTTTCACACTTGAAAATATTCAGTCACTTCCTTTGTCCTCCATGATTTCTGAAGAGTAAACTATTGTCATTTGAATCATTGTTGCTCTCTAGGTAATGTGTCATTTTTCTCTGACTGCTTTAAAGATGTTTTTCCTTTGTGTTTAGTTTCTGAAGTTTGTTTCTGGGTATGTATTTCTTTGAGTTTATACTGTTTGAATTTGCTCGGCTTCTTGAATCTGTAGGTTTATGTACTTGCCAAGTTGGAATATCTTAAGCCATTATTTCTTCAAATAGTTTTTCAGCCCCACATTCTTTTTCCTCTCCTTCTGGGACTCCAATGAAATGAATGTTAAACCTCTTGTTATTGTCTCATAGGCTTCTAAGGCAGTCTTTCTGTTAAATCATTTCCTCTCTGTTGTTCTGATTGGATAATTTGTAATGATCTGTAAGTTCACTGATTCTTTTTTTAGTCATTTCCATTCTACTTTTGAGTTTATCCAGAAGATATCTTATTTATGGGATTGTAGTTTGTACTTCTAGGATTTCTTTTTTCATATCTGCTATTGTTTGCTGAGATTTTTAATTATTTATTTTATTCAAGAGTCTTCATAGTTGCTTTTTGGAGCATTTTTATAGTAGCTGCTTTAAAATCTTTTTCTGATAATTTCAATGTCTGTGTCATTTCATGTTATTTTGATTGTATTTTATCATTCAAGTTGAGATTTTCCTGGATCTTAGTATATGATAAGTAATTTTGGATGATGTTCTGCACATTTTCCATTTGTGGTAAAAGACTCTGGTTCCTATTTATATATTATATTTTAGTAGACAGTCAACATGTCTATAGAAGACATGTCCTGGCTTGCTTCTGTTGGCTGCGGTCAAATGTCAATTTAGTTTACAAAAGCTGTTAGTCTTGTCTGCTCCATTTGTCGGTTACCCAAATGATAGGTCTCGACCCCACGGTCTCTGCAGCATAAACTGGAAAGAGTGAGAGATGCCGCCTTATCATCAGAAGCTAAAGATGGAAGACAAGATTCCACTTATTGACTTAACAAAAGTGGGGCATCGCCTTGTTACTGCAGGGAGGGGGTGCTGGAAGTCAGAGTTCCACACACAAGCCCAGTTAGGGGAGGGGCATTGCCTCAATTGCCACAGTGTGTGGTGAAGACAGGATCTTACCCACTGGCTCAGCTGCTGCAGTGCTTGCTTCTGTGGGAGAGAGGTGCTACTGTTTTCACATCGTGCCTGTTTCCAGAGAAGCAGTCATGGTTAAAAGGTTTCTGACCTACTGGGATGCTCTTTTCTTTGTCCTTTGGCTAGAGGGGGCAGGTTTTCTTTGGAGCTATTTTTTTTCTCTGTGCCAATTGACATCTCTAGATTGTCAGCTTCTCTATTGCTCAGGCCAATATATATAGGAGGCAAGCAAAAAGCCACAGGGAACTCACTGCTGGGTTGCTGCTTGAGTCCCACGGTCTCTAACCAGTCTGCTTTCCTTTCCCTACATTTCAGAGTCTTCTGGGAGTTGACATATATGTTCTTCCCAATCTTTTTTGTTATGACTAACAGGGGGGAGTAAAATGGAATGTATTTACTCCATTTTGTCTATAACTGGAAACATGAAGCCATTTTAGAGGCAGCCTGCCATAGCAAGTTATGGGTTTCTGTACATCATTAAAAATGACAAAATTGTACACTTATAAACTTAACATATTGGTACAAAATAATTTTAAATTGTATCTTAAACATTTTAAAAGATGAGCAGTGTCTTCAGTTCTAGGCCTAAATGGAGCAGATGGTCTTCATTCTATTCTTACCACTAAGCACAGCTAAAAACACTGGACATTATATGTAAACATAAGAACACTTCGAACTAGGATCTAAATTAATACTGCCCTATAGAAACATAATAGGAGACATAGATGCAACTTTAAGTTTTCTAATAGTCATATTAAAAAAGTAAAAAGAAAAAGATGAAATTAATAATATATTTTATTTAACCCAATAGATCCAAAATATCATTTCAACATTTAATCATTATGAAACATTATTGATATATTAGATTCCTTTTTTGTACTAAATCTTAAAAAATTTTGTGTGTTTTTTGTACTTACAGCATATCTCAATCAGACTTGCCACATTTTAAGTGTTCAATGGCCATATTTGGTAATGGCTAACATATTGGACAATATAGATCTAAAGGAAGGAGGCACTCACCACTGGGTGAGTAGAGAAGCACATATTCGGTTGTGGATGGGAAAATTAACCATGAATAAACTCTGTTCCTTCCCAGGATGGTTGGGAAAGGAGAATAATGGGAAGAGTAGAAGAAAGACAGGTCTCCACTTCTGTTGAAGCTTTTGAAACAGTGAAGGAGGAAAAGTACTGTACAAGCAGAAAGTAGAGAAATGAATTTGATAATAGCTGATTATTATTCAATGACATCTTGAGTAGCAAATAAAAAGAAATTTGTTGAAAAGTCCTCTCCTTGATGACTATCTCTTATTCTTCTGAATTCTGAACTTTCTCTCACTGCTTCATGCAAAGAACCTATTCATACTGAGTGAGGCAAAGTGAAGGGAATTTCTCCTGATCTTTGGGCAAAATTCCCTTAAAAATAGGCATTCTGTGTTCCTTCATGAGGACATGCTTTATGTGTAAGTTTAATCCAGGGACAAATTATTAGGAGGTCAATTTCACAGCCTTGTTCTCTATTTCAGCTTGGCCAGTAATATTCTCAGCCCTATTCTCCGTTTCCGCTTGGCCAATAATGAAAATGATTATTTGATCTACAATTGTCTGCCTATGCTGTCTACCTTGCTATTGGATTTGGAACCTAGAGGAAGAATAGCATCCCCACTGAACATTAGCAATATGTTCCTATAACTAGATAGTACAGATGAAAATAAACTTTGAGCTCATCTCCCAATATCTTAAGTGAGATAAATTGTATGTTACATGTCAACCCAAAGTTTCCAGCCTTTGATCAATTTGCTAAAAACAACTAACTACAGCAGTGCTACTCAATGGGTGGTCCATCACCACCTAGGAGATTGCAGAGATGCAGAATCTCAGGTCCCACCAAAAACCTACAGAATCAGAATACCTTGGAATGAGGCAATTCAGGTGATTATTTTTATGCATGCTAAAGGTTGAAAAGCACTAGATAGATAGATAGATGATAGCTAGATAGCTAGCTAGATTGATAGATAAATTACAATATATATTTATTTTGTAACCTGCTTAAAACATCATAATACAGTTAATTTGTTAGCAGTGACATCTTTTACGCTGTAATCATTTTCTTCACTCTTTGCTTCCTTATCCAGATAGTATTTTCTTCAACACTATAAACTTTTGGAAAACATTTTATGGCACTAGAAAAAACAAAGGCTAAATGTTAAAGGGCAAATGTGGAAATCACAAGTGCACAACGGGAAAGAATCACTCACACTATGATGCCTTTCTTAGTTCCAACAGTATGGACCTAGAACTTGTTTTTATTACTGGGAAGCAATGAAGCTGGCAGAAGTATCCTAAGAAAAAAGGACACTGACCCAAAGAGTACTCCTATCTAAAGAAGTGACCATGATGTCAAAATAAGGTTGCAAATCTACTGTTTCTGGAGAGCAGAAAAAGTTGAGTCCATGAAAAAGCCTTCAGTATATTATTTATATTTAAAAGGAGGGTATAAAAATTGTTTTTAAAGATAGCTGTAATGTGTTGGGGCTCAAGCCATAAAATTAATTACATATTTGTCAAGAACATTGAAGGGTCTGAGGCCTTACCCTATTTGCAAGCTAATAAGTTAGTCTGCCATTATTTCATGGCTGATGGCAGAAGACCTGTGACTCCTGGGACAAATGAAGTCAAAGGCCTCTATTACTCATAGCACAGCACAGCAGGCAATATGTTTGCATTGGCTCCCCTTGCCCACAAAGTCCCACAGGTGTGATGTGGAGGTAGGCCCACCCAGGTGGATGCCGCACATGCAGTGGGTTTGTGTCACAGTAGAGGGTTTTACAAGAAGATTGCTAGAAAACTTGACCAGGATACTTCAAAGGAGATGATGTAACAATGCAGTATTTTGGACTAACTTATACTTTTTCACTGTACATCTGAAATTCAGCCTTAACTGGGTGTCCTGATTTTATCTAGCAGCCCAGAGTATAAGTCATTGATGATCTTTTCCAGACCCATTTCAGGAGACTGACAGGGGTGGAAGTTTGATTGCATTAGGAGTGAGGCAGGAATTGGAAACTTTGATTTTTTTTAACTTAATTTAATTTTTTTAAAAATTAAAATGTTTTATAAACAAAAAATCACGAATTTTGACAATTAGAAGTATTTCTCTAAATGTCCAAAACCAATTACTGCTTACCTGAGGCCTTCAGAAGTTTGTGTAGTTGACCACAGTGGCAGTTCAGTGCTCCTCTGTACATATGCCTTCCATACCACCCCTTTCCCCAACTCACTGGTATCTGAAGTCCTGATGGGTGAGTAAAGTACTCCTGGGACAAGATTCCAAGCTCCTTTTGGGCAATCAGTCATAATAGACGGCAGGTCTCAAGGTATCCCCTTTGGTTTCCACAGATAAGGCCTCTGGGCATCCATCATCCTTGTCAATGTCCCTAGGTTCCCTGGAAAGGGGCACTGTGGCACAGGAGCTGCTGAAGCTCACCTTCCCAAATGAATACTTGAAGCTTCAAGCCTTTCTACTGATAATGGGGGCTGGGCACCTATGTGCCTGCTGGTCATCATTACTCTCATTATTCTCAGAGTAAATCTTGCCTGATAACTGTTCCTTTATTGCTCAGACCTATCCATCCAGCTCACCATGAACCTCACTTGAAAGCATCTGTTGCTTGCTCATCTCTCACTCTCCTGTAAAATCAATTTCTCTGTTCATTGGAAGTGTTAAAGTATAATTTCCAAAATGTTAAAAATGAGACTCTCATATCAATGTGCAATAGGTATACATCAAAGATTTATTGAACTCATCAATGAGGGAATCAGTATTATGGTAAGGTTGGTTCAAAGAGCTTTTGATTTATATAGTCCAAAAGGAAATAAATTATAAAATAAATAAATTACATATAAAACTGGTTAATGTCCTTCAAAGCAATAAAATTTCACTTTTTAAGTGTCTCTTCCAGAATAGAATATCTCTGCTGTACATAAATCTTTTGCAACTTATCAGATTTCTTATGTCTGTCATCTAACTTTACTGAGAATTTTAACAGTCTGTGGAGACTGTAACCCTACTTATTGATTAAGGGTTCTAATCAATAATAAATAGAAGTCAAATAAAGGTATATTCTCCTAGAAAATTGGATAAACTTGGGCAAGTCTGTTAGACAATGCTCAAGTATGTCACTGAAAGGATGTGCAGTCATCCTTTGGCATTATTTCCAAATAGTGCACATTTTGTCCTAACAAAAGAAATACTCCTCCAAATCAGAACTGAAAGGAATTGTTACCACATTTCTAATATCATAATCCAATAAACGTCCCTTGTACTTCACTCATATACATAAGAAATCAGACTTTTTTGGAATAGAGTAATGTGGGATCAGAGAATGGGCCTAAAACACCCCACAGAAGTCAAGAAGAGAGATAATAATCATTAAATATCTGCACTTAATGCTGAGAAAGGTAATTAAAAGTTATGGGGCTGTATAATTGACAGGAAAAGATACTTAAAAGCCACTGTGAAGTAGATATGTGTTCCAAGAAGACTCACCTGGGCCACTCTCTACCCTGGAATCATCTGGGTATAATCAGACTCAGAATACCATCAGTCTAAACACACATTGTTGAAAATCCAAGGGAACTAGAGCAGTGCTGGTCGAACTTTTAAAATGCACATATCCTATGACCCACCAATTCCTTGCCCAAGTATCAATTTTGCAGAAATACTTGCAACTACAAGTGCACATAGATGTGTGTATCAGGATATTAATTTCAATGATGTTTTAAAATAATAAAAATAGCAAAGAGCTTAAATATCCATCAATAAGAACACTGTTAAATAAATTATGGTATAACTATAATAAGATGTATAAATAAAAGATACTAGATATGTATATACTGAAAAGGAAAGTTGTCCATGGTATATCATTGGGTGAAATAAGAAAGTGGCAGAAAACATATGTAGCATAATCCCAATGTTGTTTAAATTTCTATACTAGTATACATAAGTTTATAGAGATATGAATATATATTTATGTTTAAGTATATACATTTGCTCATAGAAAACTTCTCAGAGATACATAAATTGTGAACAGTGGTTGCCAAAGAGGAGTGATACTTGGTAGTAGGGAAAGTACATCTGCAGATTTTCACCTTTAACAGTCTGCAGGGAAAAAAATGGAATAAAATAGAGTGCCTGTATCTACAGAGAAATTTGATTTATGACAAAAGTAACCATGTAAGTTTGTGAGATAAGGGTAGATTGTTTAGTGTTAGAAAAAACAGATCACTATACAGAGAAAAGTTAATTGGGATCTCTACTTCACACCATATTCAAAGCTGAATGTCAGATTGTATATAGACCTAAATATAAAATGTGAATCAAAAATGATGGGAAAAAAAGTAGAATAATATTTGCATGACATAAAATATTTTGAGGCAGGGAAGGACTTCTAAAACAATACCATACCATAAGAAACAATGAAATCTGACCATTTGTGAGAACATGGATGTAGTTTGAGGGCATTATGCAAAGTGAAATAAGTCAGAGGGAGAAAGTCAAATACAGTATGATCTCACTCATAAGCAGAAGATAAAAACAATGAGAAACAAGCACATAGCAACAGAGATTGGATTGGTGGTTACCATGGGAGAAGCAAGGAGGAAGGAGGGCAAAAGGGGTGATTAGGCTCACCTGTGTGGTGATGGACTATAATTAGTTTTTGGGGGGTGAATATGATGTAATGTACACAGAATTCAAATTATATTATGATGTACATCTAAAAGCTATATAATGTTATAATCCAATGTTACCACACTAAGAGAAAATAAACAAAATAAAAAGGAATCAGTAACAGAAAGAAAAGAAAAGAATAAATAAATAAATAAAACTTGTGGTTGGAATGGAAGAAGAGGAATTTGGCTAACAATAGTGGTGCTAACAGTAGAAGGGGGAATTAGACCTAGGCATGGACGAGAAAGGTCCTTTTAAGTCACAGTTTTGAATTGGTTTGTTTTTAGGTGAAGCTGGCCACTAAGTCAAGATATAGTGTACAATGAATAGGTAATTATTTTAGTAGTTTCAGGATAATATAATTTATTCATCTGTATTATATTGTACTATCTATCTATGAATAAAAAATTCTTGGAGTTTATTAACTAAATTCAGTCATCTCAGAATAAAACTGCTTATAAATATTAAAATTGAGCACTTACTGTGTATTAGGCAGTATTCTAAGTAATTTCCATCCTTTATTTCATTTAAAACTACCATGATCAGTGTCTTTAGGACATCTAGCTACATATATAAAACTGAGGTTGTGCGTAAGCCCATGTCTCAGACATCAGCATTGCTCCCATGGATGCACCCATGCCTCAGACCGCAGCACCAATGACGGATTCGATGGCCACAGAGAAAAAAATGAGAGCAGGAGGACCCCAACAGTCTTCACCACGAAGGACCCAGAATCCCTCACAACCACCATAGAAACCCACATTCTTAGCCACCAAGGAAGACAGCAATCCTCACCAATGCTGAGCATGGCTGATGGAAAGGCTCAGAGTCCGTGCCACTGTGCTCTTCCAGAGCCAGATACACTGCCAAGCCCCCACAGGGTCAGAGCCACTGCTCCCAACCCAGCTGCACCCTTGCACCCACCCAAAGGTGAAGGTGTTTCTTTACCAAAGCCAGTCTGTAAAGTCCAGAAGAGGTGAATGCTCCTTCAAATACTCAAGCACCACCAAAGAAACAAAATAGATTCCCAATAACTATCCAAAAAAAATGGAGATTGATGAATTGCCTGACAAACAATACAAAATAATTGTTTTAAAAAAGCTTGGTGAGTACAAGAGAACACAGACAAATAGCTCAATGAAATCAGGGAAACAATATATGAAGAAAATGAGAAGTTCAACAAAGAGATAGAAATCATAAAAAAGAACCAAACAGACATTCTCCTATTAAAGATTTAAACTATTGACAGGCAGGATCCAAGATGGCGCCGTGAGTAGTCCTCTTTGTCTCTCCCCCTTCGAGTCTACAATTATTTGGACACTTATCGCTTAACAAAGGACATCCAGACAGCATCTCAGGACGTCTGAGAGACCCACGCGACTATACATCGGAAGGCGGACGGACTTTCCTCTGGGAGGATGTGGAAATAGGTGAAAACTCTCTGACCCCGACCGAACAGCCTAGTACCCCCAAGTGGCTTTCTTCCAACGGACGCCCCCAGAAGATCAACAAACATCTAGGGCAGGAGCGAGCACACAACAGAGGAGTGACGGTGGAAACAGGTGACCAGAACCCTACCTAAAGCCCCCGCAATTACTCCTAAACGCAGAGGGAAACTTTGGAGTTGCACACCTGGGCCCGCGGGGAGAGTCTCTCCCCGCCATTGGCGGGGCAATCCCGCCTGGTGTTCGTGGCACCCGGAGGGTCCCAGAGAGAGTTGCTGAGGGTACGGAGGTCCCCCGGCTGCCACTGCCTGCACGGTGGGGCTAGGGATTGCTGGAGATCTCCGAGCGGACTGGGGCTGGCTGAAGATCCAGAGGCCGACTCCGCACCCCGGAGGGGAAGCTCCAGAGTTCCGCCCAGGCAGCAGACAAAACTCTCTGTCTGCCATTAGCGGAGGGGCCACGCCCAGCATTGATGGCTCTGGGAAAGTCCCGGAGAGAATCCCAGAGGGCGGGGCGACCCCCAGCTGTTGTTGCCTGCCCTGTGGGACTAAGGATTGCTGGAGATCTCAGAGCGAACTGGGGCTGGGTGAAGCTCCAGGGGCCGGCTCTGTGCCCCGGAGGGGAAGCTCTGGAGTTCCGCCCAAGCAGCAGACAGGGCTCTCTGTCTGCCATTAGCGGAGGGGCCACGCCAGCATTCAACTCCGGGAAAGTCCTGGAGAGAATCCCAGAGGGCTGGGTGACCTCCAGCTGCCATTGCCCGCCCCATGGGGCTAGGGATTGCCGGAGATCTCGGAGAGGACTGGGGCTAGGTGAAGCTCCAGAGGCCCGCTCCACGCCCAGAGGGGAAGCTTCAGAGTTCTGCCCAGGAAGCAGACAAAACTCTCTGCTATTAGCGGAGGGGCCACGCCCAGCATCCACAATACTGGGAGGGTCCCGGAGAGGAGAATATCAGGCAGGGCAGCAGCTGACCAGCTACCACTGAAGTCAGGATCTCCGGCTATCCCCCAAGACAGGGCAAAGGGCTCACCGAGTTCCTGGGGAACAGGACTGGGGCTGGGGGGAGTTCCAGCGACCCAGCTCCGTAGCCTAGGGGGAAACCCTACAGGCTCACAGCAGCCTCAGGGAAAGCCTCTGCACAGCACTAGTAGAAAGCATCCATCCGGAAGCCACAAGGCTGGAAGACCCCGGGACAAAAGTAGCATAGCTACGTGAACTAACCACAGACTGTAGAAGATGCCAATAGCTCTCCTGCAACCCATAGTGGACAAGTGAGATTTTGTGGGTGCCGACAGCGACAGAGCGACAAATATAAGTGATCCCACCCCTGGCCGCTGGAAAAGCCCATAACACCATTGCAGACCCCAAGGAGGGAGCACGTCTCAGTGGGCTGCAACAGTAGGCACCAGCAGCCTGAAGCCCCCCTGTGATGGCCCCCACAGCAGAGGAGGGAATCCAAAGGACCACTGTGACTACGAGGAGGGGCCCAGGCCCAGTTAGCAACTGTGGATAGGGTTCCTGGTTGGTGCAGTATAAACAGCTGCTCCCCCACCACAGCAGCAGAAACAAGTGAAAGGAGCAACTAAACTCTATCTCTATGCGGAGGCACAAATCAACAACTTCAAGCAATATGAAAAAATACATTAAGTCTCCAGAACAGAAAGAAAATAACAAATACACAGAAAACAATCCCAAAGAAAATGAGATATATAACCTAAATGATGATGACTTCAAAACAGCCATCATTAAAATACTCAATAATTTAAGAGAGAATTCTGAACGACAACTCAATGAGTTCAGGAGCTATGTCACAAAAGAGTTTGATACGATAAAGAAGAACCAAACAGAAATATTGCAAATGAAGAACAAAATAGAAGAGATTAAGAAAAATCTAGATGCTCTGAACAGTAGGGCCGATAATATGGAGGAAAGAAGTAGCAATTTGGAAGATGGCAATATAGAATTGCTGCAGGCAGAGGAGGAGAGAGAAGCAAGACTAAAAAGAAATGAAGAAACTCTCCGAGAATTATCAGACACAATTAGGAGATGGAGTGTAAGGATTATAGGTATACTAGAGGGAGAAGAGAAGGAGAAAGGGCAGAAAGCCTATTCAAAGAAATAATGGCTGAGAACTTCCCAAATCTGGTGAGAGAGATGGATCTTCAGGTGACAGAAGCCAATAAATCTCCAAACTTTATCAATGCAAGAAGACCAACTCCACGCCATATAGTAGTGAAGCTAGCAAAAGTCAACGACAAGGAGAAAATACTAAGGACAGCCAGGCGAAAGAAACTAACCTACAAAGGAACCCCCATCAAGCCATCAGCAGATTTCTCAGCAGAAACTTTACAGGCTAGAAGAGAGTGGAATGATATATTCAAAAATCTGAAGGACAAAAATCTGCAGCTGAGAATTCTCTACCCAGCGAAAATATCCTTCAAATACGATGGAGAAATAAAAACTTTCCCAGATAAACAAAAATTAAGGGATTTCATTGCCACAAAACCTCCTCTTCAGGAAATCCTCAGGAAAACCCTCATTCCTGAAAAATCCAAACAAGGAAAGGGGCTACAAAACCAAGAGCAGAGGAGATAAGTAGAAGGACAACAACAGAGAGTAGCAGCTCTTCATCAGAACAGATTAAACCATGGGACGAGAAACAAAGGAAATTGAAGAAAACAGGAAAATAAGACACAAAATGGTAGAGGAAGGCCCCCACATCTCAATAATCACTCTAAATGTAAATGGATTGAACTCCCCAATCAAAAGACACAGAGTGGCAGGATGGATCAAAGAACAAGATCCAACAGTATGCTGCCTCCAGGAAACACACCTCAGCCCCAAAGACAAACACAGACTCAGAGTGAAGGGATGGAGAACAATACTCCAAGCTAATAATGATCAAAAGAAAGCAGGTGTCGCTATACTAATATCAGACAAGGTAGATTTCAAAGCAAAACAGATAAAGAAAGACAAAGAGGGACAGTATATAATGATAAAAGGGACTCTCCACCAACAAGACATAACACTTATAAATATATACGCACCCAACACAGGAGCACCAAAATTTGTAAAGCAACTCTTAACAGAACTAAAAGAAGACATCAACAACAATACAATAATAGTAGGGGACCTCAACACACCACTAACACCAATGGACAGAACATCCAGACAGAAAATCAAGAGGGAAATAATAGAATTAAATGAAAAATTAGACCAGATGGACTTAATAGATATATATAGAACACTTCATCCAAAAACAGCAGGTTACACATTCTTCTCAAGTGCACATGGAACATTCTCAAGGATTGACCATATTTTGGGAAACAAAGCAAACATCAATAAATACAAGAGAGTTGAAATAATATCAAGCATCTTTTCTGATCATAATGCTATTAATCTAGAAATCAACTACAAGAAAAAAGCAGAGAAAGGTGCAAAAATGTGGAGACTAAACAACATGCTTCTGAAAAACAATGGATCATTGAAGAAATTAAAGAAGAAATCAAATATTATCTGGAGACAAATGAAAATGAGAACACGACATACCAAATCATTTGGGATGCAGCAAAAGCAGTCCTAAGAGGGAAATTCATCGCAATACAGGCTCACCTCACTAAACAAGAAAAAGCTCACATAAGCAACCTCAAACGACACCTAACAGAACTAGAAAAAGAAGAACAAACAAAGCCCAGAGTCAGTAGAAGGAGGGAAATAATAAAATTAAGAGCAGAAATAAACGATATTGAAACAAAAAAGACAGTAGAAGGATCAATGAAACAAAGAGTTGGTTCTTCGAAAGAATTAACAAAATTGACAAACCCTTAGCCAGACTCACCAAGAAAAGAAGAGAGAAATCACAAATAAATAAAATTAGGAATGAGAGAGGAGAAATCACAACAGATACCAATGAAATACAAGAGATTATAAGAGAATACTATGAAAAACTATATGCCAACAAATTGAACAACCTGGAAGAAATGGATAAATTCCTAGACTCCTACAATCTCCCCAAACTGAATCAGGAAGAAATGGAGAATCTGAATAGGCCAATCACAAGTAAGGAAATAGAAACGGTAATCAAAAACCTCCCCCAAAACAAGAGTCCAGGACCAGACGGCTTCTCTGGAGAATTCTACCAAACATTCAAAGAAGACTTAATACCTATTCTTCTCAAACTGTTCCAGAAAATTGAGAAAGATGGAGTACTCCCTAACACATTCTATGAAGCCAACATCACTCTGATCCCCAAACCTGACAAGGACAACACAAAGAAGGAGAACTACAGGCCGACATCACTGATGAACATAAATGCAAAAATCCTCAACAAAATTTTGGCAAACCGAATACAGCAATACATCAAAAAGATTATACACCATGATCAAGTGGGATTTATACCAGGGACACAGGGATGGTTCAACATCCGCAAGTCAATCAACGTGATACACTACATCAACAAAATGAAAAACAAAAACCACATGATCATCTCAATAGATGCAGAGAAAGCATTCGACAAGATCCAACACCCATTTATGATAAAAACCCTCAATAAAATGGGTATAGAAGGAAAGTACCTCAACATAATAAAGGCCATATATGACAGACCCACAGCCAACATCATACTCAATGGACAAAAACTGAAAGCCATCCCTCTGAGGGCAGGAACAAGACAAGGGTGCCCACTTTCACCACTCCTATTCAACATAGTACTAGAGGTGCTGGCTAGAGCAATTCGTCAGGAAAAAGAAATAAAAGGAATCCAAATAGGTAAAGAAGAAGTAAAACTCTTGCTGTTTGCAGACGACATGATCTTATATATAGAAAACCCCAAAGAATCCATAGAAAAACTATTAGAAATAATCAACAACTACAGCAAAGTATCAGGGTATAAAATTAATGTGCATAAATCAGTAGCATTTCTATACACTAACAATGAACTAACAGAAAAAGAACTCAAGAACTCAATCCCATTCACAATCCCATGAAAAGAATAAAATGCCTTGGGATAAACTTAACCAAGGAAGTGAAGGATCTATACAATGAAAACCACAAGACTTTCTTGAAAGAAATTGACGATGACATAAAGAGATGGAAAGACATTCCATGCACATGGATTGGAAGAATAAACTTAGTTAAAATGTCCATACTACCTAAAGCAATCTACAGATTCAATGCTATCCCAATCAGAATCCCAAGAACATTCTTCACAGAAATTGAACAAACAATCCTAAAATTCATATGGGGCAACAAAAGACCGCGAATTGCTAAAGCAATCCTGAGAAAGAAAAACAAAGCCGGCGGAATCACAATCCCCGATTTCAAAACATACTGCAAAGCTACAGTGATCAAAACAGCATGGTACTGGTACAAAAACAGGTCCACAGATCAATGGAACAGAATTGAAAGCCCAGAGATAAAACCACACATCTATGGACAGCTCATCTTCGACAAAGGAGCAGAGGGCCTACAATGGAGAAAAGAAAGTCTCTTCAACAAATGGTGCTGGGAAAACTGGACAGCCACATGCAAAAGATTGAAAATTGACCATTCTTTTTCACCACACACCAAAATAAACTCAAAATGGATCAAAGACCTAAAGATTAGGCCTGAGACAATAAGTCTTTTGGAAGAGAATATAGGCAACACACTCTTTGACATCAGTTTCAAAAGAATCTTTTCGGACACTGTAAATCCTCAGTTGAGGGAAACAATAGAAAGAATAAACAAATGGGACTTCATGAGACTAAAGAGCTTCTTCAAGGCAAGGGAAAACAGGATTGCAACAATAAAACAGCTCACTAATTGGGAAAAAATATTTACAAGCCCACTTATCCGACAATATATCCATAATATACAAAGAATTCACACTGCTTAACAACAAAAAAACAAACAACCCGATCAAAAAATGGGCAGAGGACATGAACAGACATTTCTCAAAAGAAGATATGAATATGGCCAATAGACACATGAAAAGATGTTCATCATCGCTAATCATCAGGGAAATGCAAATCAAAACTACACTAAGATATCACCTTACACCCGTTAGATTGGCAAAAACATCCAAAACCAAGAGCGACAAATGTTGGAGAGGTTGTGGAGAAAAAGGAACCCTCATACACTGTTGGTGGGAATGCAAACTGGTACAGCCACTATGGAAAACAGTATGGAGATTTCTCAAAAAGTTAAAAATAGAAATACCCTATGACCCAGCCATCCCATTACTGGGTATCTATCCTAAGAACCTGAAATCAGAAATCTCAAGAGTCCGTTGCACCCCTATGTTCATCGCAGCATTATTTACAATAGCCAAGACGTGGAACCAACCTACATGCCCAGAAACTGATGATTGGATAAAGAAGATGTGGTATATATACACAATGGAATACTACTCAGCCATAAAAAAAGACAAAATTGGCCCATTCACAACAACGTGGATGGACCTTGAGGGTATTATGTTAAGCGAAATAAGCCAGTCAGAGAAAGACGAACTCTATATGACTCCACTCATAGGTGGAAGTTAGTATATTGATAAAGAGATCTGATCGGTGGTTACCAGGGAAAAGGAGGGGTGGGGGGAGGGCACAAAGGGGGAATTGGTGTACCCACAACATGACTAACAAAAATGTACAACTGAAATCTCACAAGGTTGTAATCTATCATAACATTAATAAAAAAATATTTAAACTATTAAAATGAAAAATGCAATAGAGAATTCAAAAATAGAATCAAGCAGAAGAAAGAATATGCAAATTCAAAGACAAGTCATTTGAAATTATCCAGGCAGAGGGAATAAAATTGAAAAACAGTGAAGCAATTCCACAGTACTATGAAATACCACCAAATGAACAAATATATGCATTATGAAAGTCATTTTAAAGAAATAAAAACAGAAAGAGAAAAGTGCAGAAAGCCCATTTAAAGAAATAATGGTTGAAAAATCACCAAATCTTTGGAAGGAAATGGATATCCAGATTCACAAAGCTTAAAATGATCCAAAATAGGATCAATCTAAAGAAGACTAAAAAGATTCACGTTACAATCAAATTGTCAAAAGTCAAGGACAAATATAGAATTTTGAAAGAAGGAAGTGAAAAGCAACTAGTCGCATCCAAGGGAACCCCTACAAACTATCAGTGAATTTTTCAGCAGAAAACTTGCAGGCAAGAATGGAGTGGGAGGATATATTTAAAATACTAAAGGAAAAAAATCTACCGACCAAGCATACTATATCCATAAAAACTGTCCTTTAAAAATAAAGAGAGAATATCATTTTCAGACAAACAAAAAATGAGAAAATTCACCACAACTGGACCTGCCTTACAAGAAATGCTTAAGGGAGCTGTTCAAATTAAAATGAAAACATGCTAAACAGCAGTGCAAAAGCACAGAAAACATAAATCTCATTGGTAAAGTTAAATATATAAACAACTGCAGTATAATGTAAAACTGTAATAATGATGTATAAAGTACTTATAACCTACTATAAAAGTATAAAATATAAAAATTTGTTTATATTTTGAATCACAATATAAAAAAAAAGCTAATTCTGACTAAAAGAACAGAAAGTGTGTGGAAAAGGAGTAAAAGTGTAGATTTTTTGTATTCAATTGAAGTTAAGCTTTTATCAATTTAAGTTAAAATTATAAGATATTTTATGCAAGCCTTGAGCTGATAATGAAGAAAAAAGCATATAATAGATACACAAAGAATAAAGGTAAAAGAATCAAAATCATTACAAAAAATCATCAAATAACAAAGGACAAGAATGAGAGGAAGATCGGGACAATACAATTGCAAAATAGACAGAAAACAATAAACAAAATGGCAATAATAAGTCCTCACTTATTAATAATTAATTTAAATGTAAGTGGACTAAATTCCCCAATGAAAAGGCATAGACTGGCTGAATGAATAAAAAACCAAAAACAAAATCCAACTATATACTGTCTATAAGAGATCCCTTTAGATTTAAGGACACACATAGACTGAAAGTCAAGGGATGGAAAAGATATTCCATGTGAACAAAGGAAAGCAGAGGTGACTAAACTTACATCAGACAAATAGATTTTAAGTCAAAACTACCTCTAGAGACAAAGAAATTCATTATATACTGATTAAAGGCTCAATTAAACAGAAAGATAAAAGAATTATAAATATATATGAACCCAAATCATGTAAAGTATAAGACTGACAGATGAGGAGGGAGTGATTGATAGCAATACAATAATACTAGGAGACTTCTTTACCCGATTCACAGTAGTAGATAGAACATCAAGACAGAAAACCAATAAAGAAACATCAAAATCAATTGTGTTTCTATACACTAACAATGATCTATCAGAAAAGGAAATTTTTTAAAACTCTCATTCACAATAGCAACAAAAAAAATAGAATACTTAGGAATGAACCAAAAAGGTGAAAGACTTGCACACTGAAAATTATAAAACACTGATGAAGGAAACTAATTAAGACACAGATAGATGGAAAGATATCCTATGTTTATGGATTCAAATAATCAATACCATTAAAGTATCATACGACCCAAAGTAATCTACAGATTCAATGCAATTCCTATCAAAATCTCAATGGGATTCTTTACAGAAATAGCAAAAACAATCTTAAAATTCATATGGAACCAGAAAAGACTGCTAATAGGCAAAGAAATCTGGAGCCAGAAGAATAATGCTGGAGGCATCACACTTCCAAATTTCAAAATATATTACAAAGCTACAGTAATCAAAACAGTATGGTACTGGCGTAACAACAGATATGTAGACCAACTGAACAGAATAGAGAGTCAAGAAATAAATCCACACATCTACATTCAACTGATATTCAATAAGGGCACCAAGAACACACCATGGAGGAAGGACAGTCTTGTCAATAAATGGTGTTGGGAAAACTGGATGTCCCCATGCAGAAGAATGAAATTGGACACTTTTATCATATCATACACAAAAAATCAACTCAAAATGGATTAAAGACTTAAATTTGACCTAAAAGTCACATGACCAAAATGGCAACAGAGGAGACTCCAGCCTTCTCATCTCCCTAAAAAGATCAACAATTAGATAAACAATTAGCAAAAACAGCTCTGGGACAGCTCTCAAGTCCACTTAGGAAAAAAATGTGAGACTAACCACTCAAGAAGAGAAGAAAGAGCTTTATTTTGTCTGCATTAGTCTATCCCCCAAGCTGATGTTATTCAGCACCAGAGGGAACTTTCTAAGCAGAAACAATTCTCCTGGCCATGAAAGGAAAAATGGGGTGAGATAGGTAGGAACAAAGAAGGTGTGCACACAACAGGCTCCAGCCACCACTGCCTACATTAGTACCTCACCACTGGGCCTGAAGTCACTGCTGAGGACACCAACAGCCCCTGTGGCCACTGTGGACCATCCATAATACTCGCCAAGGACCACAAAATTGTCAATTCTGTGGACCCCAGTGACCTGTGTCAGAGACAGCACACCCCACTGGACTCAGTGCCACCAACACACCCCAAAACTGGGTGCCCTGCACCACTAAACCCAGGGTCACAGCACAATCCAGACTATCCCTACCTGCAGATGAAGGTCTTCCCTTACAGAAGGCAGTCCATAAAGTCTGAAAGAGGTGATTGCTTCTTCAAATGCACAGACACCTACACAAGGCTACAGGATCACAAAGAAGCAGGGAAACATGATACTACCAGAAAGGAACACAGTAAACATCCAGTAAATGGCCTCAGAGAATTGGAGATTCATCATTTGTCTGACAAATAATTCCAAATAGTCATTCTAATGACTCTCAGAGAGCTACAAGAGAACACAAGAACATAGATAGACAATTTAGTCATATGGGAAAAACAATATAAGAACAAAATAAGAGGTTCAACAAATAGATAGAAAATATATAAAAGAACCACACAGAAATTTTGAGGCTAAAGGATGCAATGACTGGACCAATGAATCCAATAGAGATCTTCAATAGTAGAATTCACCAAGCAGAAGAAACAATCAGTAAGCCACACGACAGAGGATTGAAATTATCCAATCAAATGGAAAAAGAATGGAAAGGAATGAAACAAACCTATCGGACTTATGGGATACCATCAATAGAAATAACTTACACATCATTGAAGTCACAGAAGGAGAAAAGAGGGAGAAAGAGGTAGAAAGCTTATTTAAAGAAATAAAGGCTGAGAACATAAACTGGGGCAGGGGGCAGAAATTTGGACATCCAAGTTTACGAAGCTAATAGATCATGCCAAAAGTTCAATCCAAAATGATCCTCCCCAAGACACATTATAATAAAACTATAAAGTCAAAGACAAAGAGAGAAATTTACAGCATCAAGAGAAAAAAATTTCTTTCATAAAAGGGAACCCCCATTAGTCTATCAGTACACTTCTCAGGAGAAAACCCATAGGCCAGGAAAGAATGGTATGATATATTCAAAGTTCTGAAAGAAACTGCCAACCAAGAATACTTTAACCAGCAAAGCTATCTTTCAGAAATTAAGCAAAGATAAAACTTTCCCTAATAAATAAAAGCTAAGGGATTTAATTAGCAATAAACCTGCATTACAAAAAGTGTTAAATGCAGTACATTTAACTGATCTTCAGTTGCTGGGCTGACATGTAAGGAGCTAATCAGTAACATGAAAACAAGTGAAAATATACAACACAGTGGTGAAGGCAAGGATGTAGTCAGATCATAATACTCTAAAAATGAAATATGGTGGTGTGTTAACTACTTAATTCTAGTATAAAGGTTAAGGACAAAAGTGTTAAAAACAGCAATACCTACAATGATTTCTTAATGGATACACACTACAAAAAAGATGTAAAATGTGACATCAAAAACATAAAAGGAGGGGAGAAAAAGCTTAGGGTTTTGTATGCAAAGTTAAATTGTATCAGTATAAAATAGGCTATTATAATATACAATATTTTATGTAAGTTGTATAGTAAGCATAAACTAAAACCTGCAATAGATTCACAAATGATCAAGAGAAGGGAATCAAAGCATACCACTAAGAAAAATCACAAATTCTCAAAGCAAACCAGCAAGATAGGAGGAAGGGAACTACAAAACACCAAGAAAACTATTAACATGATAGAATTAGTAAATCCTTACCTATCCATAATTATTCTAATTGCAAATGAATTAAATTCTTCAATTAAAAGACACATAGTTGCTGGATGGATTCAAAATAAAGAACATGCAACTATATGCTGCCTACAAGAGAATCATTTCATGTATACGTACAAACATAGGCAAATGTGAAAGAACGGAAAAAAGATTCCATGCAGGTGGAAAAGGAGAGAGCAGGGGTAGCTATATTTACCTAAGACAAAATAGATTTTAAGCCAAAAATTGTAACAAAAGAAAAAGAGGGTCATTAAACAATGAAAATTCATGAAGAATATGTAACAATCATAAAAATGTAAACCCCAAATCAAAGCACCTAAATATCTTAAGCAAATACTAACAAAACAGAAGAAGGACATAGACAGTACAATAGTAGGGAGCTCAGTATTCCACTTTCAACAGTGGATAGATATCCAGACAGAAAATCAACAAGGAAACATTGGACTTGAAACATACTTTGGACCAAAGGGAACCAACAACCATATGCAGAATATTCCATCCAACAGCGGCAGAAGACACATTCTTCTCAAGTATGCACAGAACATTCTCCACAGTAGATCGTATGATATATCAAAAAACAATTCTTAGAAAATTTAAGAAGATTGAAATCATACAAAGTATCTTTTCCAACAACAGTGGTATAACACTAGAAATCAATAGAAGGAAAGCACGAAAACTCATCAATATGTGGAAATTAGACAACACACTCCTAAACAACCAATGAATCAAAGAAGAAATCAAGCAGGAAATCCAAAGATGAAACAAATCAAAATGAAGCACAGGGGCTGGCCTGGTGGTGCAGTGGTTAAGTGTGCATGTTCTGCTTCAGTGGCCTGGGGTTTGCCACTTTGGATCCCAGGTGCAGACATGGCACTGCATGGCAAGCCATGCTGTGGTAGGTGTCCCACATATAAAGTAGAGGAGGATGGGCATGGATGTTGGCTCAGGGCGAGCCTTCCTCAGCAGAAAGAGGAGGATTTTCAGCAGTTAGCTTAGGGCTAATCTTCCTCAAAACAAACAAAATGGAAGCACAACATATCAAAACCTATGTGATGCTAATCAACAAGGAAACATTGGCCTTATACAGCACATTAGACCAGAGGTACTTAATAGAAATATACAGAAAATTCCAATCAAAAGTAGCAGAATATACATTCTTTTCAGGTGCACACGAAACATTCTTCAGGACACATGACATGTTAGGCCACAAAACAAGTCTCAATAAATCTAAAAAGACAAGCATATTTTCCGACAACAACAGTATGAAACTACAAACCAATTACAAGAAGAAAACTGGGAAAAACACAAATACATGGAGGCTAAACAATATGCTAGTAAACAACCAATGGATCAACAAAAAAATTAAAGAGGAAATAAAAAAAAAAACTTGCATGCCAGCCCCACTGGCATAGTGGTTAAGTTTGGTGCACTCCACCTTGGCATTCCGGGTTTGGTTCCAGGTAAGACCTACACTACACGTCAGTAGCCATGTAGGGGCAGACACCCACACAGAAAATAGAGAAAGATTGTCACAGGTGTTAGCTCAGTGAAAATCTTCCTCAGCAAACAAAAATAACAATAATAAGTTTAGAGAAATGAAAACGGAAACAGAATGCTCCAAAATCTATACGAAACAGAGAAAGCAGTTCTAAGAGAGATGCTTATAGCAATATAGGCCTGCCTTAGCAAACAAGAAAAATCTCAAACAATCTACTGTCACACCTAAGGGAACTAAAAAAGAAGAACAAAGCTAAAAGTTAGTAGAAGGAAGGAAATAATAAAGATTGGAGTGGAAATAAATGAAATAGAGAGAAAAAACAATAGACAAGGTTAATGAAACTAAGAGGTGGTTCTTTGAAAAGATAAACAGAACTGATAATTCTTTCGCCAGATTGAAGACAAAAAAAAGTGAGAGGGTTCAAATAAACAAAATCAGAAATGAAAGAGGAGAGTTACAAATGACACCCCAGAAATACAAAGAATCATAAGAGATTACTATGAATAATTAAATGTCAACAAATTGGATAAACCAGAAGAAATGGATAAATTCCTAGAAATATACAATCTTCCAAAACTGAATCAAGAAGAAGTAGAAAATCTGAACCAACCATTTACTAGTAATGAAAATGAATCAGTAATCAACAAACAAGGTCCAGAACTGGATGGCTTCACTGGTGAATTCTACCAAATATTTAAAGAAGAGTTAATACCTATCCTTCTCAAACTATCCCAAAAAACTGAAGAGGAAGGAATGCTTCCAAACTCAAGCTAAGAGGCCAGCATTACCCTGATACCAAAACCAGATAGCATGCTGCAAAAAGAGGCAATTACGGGCCAATATCACTGATGAAGAGAGATGCAAACTCAACAAAATATTAGCAAACTGAATTTAATAATACATTAGAAGGATCATACACCATAATTAAGTGGTATTTATCCCAGGGATGCAAGGATGGTTCAAAATCTGCAAATCAGTCTAATGTGATAAATCACATTAACAAAATGAAGGATAAAAATCATATGATCATCTCAATAGATGCAGAAAAATCATTTGATAAAATTCCACATCCATTTGTGATAAAAATTCTCAAGAAAGTGGGTATACGGGGAACATAGCTCAACATAATAAAAGCCATATAAGACAAAATCACGGCTAATATCATACTCAACAATGGAAAACTGAAAGTATTTCTTCTAAGATCAAGAAGAAGACAGGATGCACACTCTTGCCACTGTTTAAAGTCCTAGTCACAGCAATAATACCAAATAAATAAATAAAAGGCATCCAAATTGGAAAGGAAGAAGTAAAACCATCACTATCTGCAGATGATATGAAACTATATATAGAAAACCCTAAAGACTTCACCAAAAAAGTATTAGAAGTAATGAATGAATTCAGTAAATTTGCAAGATATGAGATCAATATACAGGAATCTGTTGCATTTCTAAACATTAATAATGAACGATCAGAAAGAGAAATTAAGAAAATAATCCCATGTATAATTGTATCGAAAAGAATAAAATACCTAGGGAAACATTTCACCAAGAAGGTAAAATACCTGTGTTCTGAAAACTATAAGACATTGATGAAAAAAGTTGAAGATGACACAAATAAGTGGAAAGATGTACTGTGCCCATGGATTGGAAGAACTAATATTGTCAATATGTCCATACTACCTAAAGCAAACTATGGATTCAATGCAATCCCCATCAAAAGTCCAATGGCATATTTCACAGAACTAGAACAAAAATCCTAAAATTTGTATGTAAGCACCAAATACCCAGAGTATCCAAATCAGTTTTGAGAAAGAAGAACAAAGCTGGAGGCATCATGCTCCCTGACTTCAAACTGTACTACAAAGCCATAGTAATCAGAACTTGATGGTACTGGCATAAAAACATATAGATCAATGGAACAGAAAGCCCAGAAATAAACCCATGCTTATATGATCAATTAATCTATGACAAAGGAGGCAAGAATATGCAATGAGGAAAAGAGAATTTCTTCAATAAATGGTGTAAGGAAAACTGGACAGCTACATTGTGAAAGAATGAAACTAGACCACATGCTTACACCATATACAAAAATAAACTCAAAAGGATTAAAGACTTAAATGTAAAACCTGAAACCATAAAACTCCTGGAAGAAAATATGCGCAGTCAGCTCTTTGACATTAGTCTTAGTAACACTTTTATGGATCTGTCTCCTCAGGCAAAGGCAACAAAAGTAAAAATAAACAAATAGGACTACATCAAACAAAATCTTTTGCATAGTGAAGAAAAGCACCAACAAAATGATATGGCAACCTACTGAATGGGAGAAGATATTTGCAAGTCATATATCCAATAAGGGGTTAATATCCAAAATATATAATGAGCTCATAAAACTCAACAGCAAAAAGACAAACAACCTGATTTAAAAAATGGGCAGAGAACTTGAATAGATATTTTTCCAGAGAAGACACATAGATGGCCAACAGACACATGAAAATAGCTCAACATCACTAATCGCCCAGGAAATGCAAACCAAAACTGCAATAAGATATCATTTCACACCTGTTAGAATGGCTCTCATCAAAAAGCCAAGAGATAATAAATGTTGGGGAGGATGTGGGGAAAGGGGAACACTTGTGTACCATTAGTGGAAATGTAAATTAGTGCAGCCACTATGAATAACAGAATGAAGCTTCCTCAAAAAGTTAAAAATAGACCTACTATATGATCCAGCAATCCCACTGCCAATCCACTTCATATCCAAAGGAAATGAAAACAAGATCTCAAAGGACATATCTGCACACCCATGTTCATTGCAGCATTATTCAAAATAGCCAAGCTATGGAAACAACTTGTGTCCATCAGTGGATGAAGGGGTAAAAAAATATTGTAAAAACATACAACGGAATATTATTCAATCATGAGAAAGAAAGAAATCTTGCAATTTGCAATAATATGGATAAAACTTGTGGACATTATAGTAAGTGAAATAAGTCAGATAGTGAAAGACAAATACTCTATGTTATTACTTATATGTGGAATCCAAAAAAGCCAAATTCATAGAAATAGAGGGCAAGTGGTGGTTACCATGGGCTGGAAAGTGATGGAAAAGGTGAGGTGTTTGTCAACCAATACAAGTTTCCTGTTATAAAATGAAGTTCTGGGGATCTAATGTACAGCATGATGTTTATACTTAATAACACCATATTATATACTTAAAAGTTGCTAAGAAAGTAGATCTTAAATGTTCTCACCACAGAAAAGAAATGGTAATTATGTGACAAAATGGAGGTGTTTGTTAACACTGTGGTGGTAATCATTTTGTAATATATAAGAGAATCAAATCAACACATTGTACACCTTAAACTTACACAATGTCAATTGTATCTCAATAAAGCTGGTGGGGACCAGGGAGGGACACTTACACGTAAGACCTGAAACTGTAACACTACTAGAGGAAAACATAGGGGGAAAGCTCTTGGACATTGCTCCGGGAAATAATATTTTGGATGTGACACAAAAGCACAGGCAACAAAAGCAAAAATAGACAAGTGGGACCAAATCAAATTTAAAAACTTCTCAGAACACACCCAAAAAAATCAACAGTGAAAAGGAAACCTATAGAATGCAAGAAAATATTTGCAAACAATATATCTCATAAGATGTTAATCTCCAAAATATATAAGTAACTCATACAACTCAATAGCAAAATCAAATAATGAAATTTAAAAATAGCAAAGGACCTGAATAGCCATTTCTCAAAAGAAGACATACAAATGGCTGTCTCATATAGGAATAGGTGTTCAAAATCACTAATCATCAGGGAAATGAAAATCAAAACCACAACTCACATCTTTAGGGTAGCTATTATCAAAGAGACAAAAGATAAGTATTAGCAAGGATGTGGAGAAAATTGGTACAGCCATTATAGAAAATAGTATAAAGTCCCTCAAAAATTAAAAATGAACTACCATATGGCCCAGCAATTCCATTTCTGGGTGTATGCATGTAATGGATATATTAAGTAGCTTCATTGTGGCAACTATTTCACAATGTATATGTATATCGAAATATCAAGTCATATATCTTAAATATATACATTTTTATTTGTAAACATACCTTAATAAAGTTTGATAAAATAAAAATGTAGATGTTAAATAGAATAAATAATTTAAATTATTTAATTTACATTCTCTATATATTTATAAATATAGAATCAAAATTTTATGTATATAACTGCCCATTGTCTTAGTAATATTAATAAAAATACTGAATACCAACTATTTAGATGTTACAAAAGAATCTTACCTGCTTCAAATAGGCCCCGACAACATGCATCGAGATCCTGGCATTCTCCACTATAACAAAAATGTTTTCCTCTGCATAACTTTCCATCGTGAAAAGTTATATCAGGTGGACACTGTGGTGAGATTCCATCACAATTCTCAGGTAAATCACATTCATAATGCCTTAGGGACGTACATAGAACATTTCTTCCTGCAATCAAATAGAAGTTAAAATATTAAAAATTAAGCATTATATATGATTGTTGTGATTATCAACATTTATTTCAAAATTTGGTTAATCCATTTATAGTTTACTGATCTATTTATTCATTAATGTCTATTAGTAACTTCTTTGCATGAAACATTATACTAATCATATTTTTAAAATATTGAATGTTATCAACTAAAACAGGAGATAAGACATATGTACAAGAAAAAGTATAACACAAATATGATGTGATGAGAGCCAAAGTTTTGTTTGTGTTTTCGTGTGAGGGAGGAAAAGTCACTTTTAGCTTGGGATAATTATTTTTGGGGGATGAAGATAGTGTAATTTAGACAATTTTGAAATAAAATATGCTTATTCAAACCATAGCTTGTAAGTATGGAATATTTGTAATTCTATGACAAATGTGAAACACAAACAACAGAACAAAGAGAGGGAAACTGAAAGGTGATTAAAGAGGCAGTTCAACTACAGAAGTCTGCAGAGGAAGGAATTCAATTGCTATCTTGAATTATCCTATAGTTAATTAACACTTCCACATATAGAATTCTGAAAATCTATATGAAAGAATCTCAAGTGGGCATCTATCTCATACTTCTTAATTGATGACTTCCAGTTGACACTAAAAAGGGCACAGAGGTAAGAATGTAACCACATTATAAGATTCTAGAAAAAAATAATGCAAAACTGTGTCAGTCAAGAACACAGAACCCAGGGCAGGTAGTTCAATAGAGAGATTTTCATATGATGAATTTGTTACAAATAGATTGGAAGAGTTGAAAAGGAAAACAAGGGACAGGAGTCAACATCTTCAACATATAATCTAAAATGTGATCTTTAAGTCAAATGATCTTTGAATAATACGTTCAGAATTTAAATTTTGTGCTAACATGTAGCATTTGGAAAGTGTTACTTCTGGTGAGTTTCATTATTTACACATTTATAGGAAACTGCAGTATCTTCAATTACATACCTATAGATACCTATCACAACCAGTAATGACATTTTTTATTCATAAAAACATAAGTATTGGATAGAGTGAATGAAAATAGTCCCTCTTAATGGAGACTTTCTATATTGAAGAATTCTATAGCAGCTCTCAATCAAGGCTTAAAAACAATAGCACCAAGTTAGGGAGACTAAGAGCATTAGAAAGAGGCCTCAACATGCACTAAGTTCTCAAAATAAGAAACCTGATTCTGAATTTAGTATCTTTTTGTTTATTTGAAAGGTCATTTATTTTGACTTATGCCTTTATATCCAAGTGTTTTAAAGTATGTTAGACATGATTCATTACATATTGGGGAGATATTAATAAACTTGAATCTTACTTTACAGTTCTTGCAGCACAGTCCTTCCTCACATTGTGCTCCTTCTTTCAGTTTACAAGTTTGAGGATCACAACAGGTAAGAGGTCCACATTGCTATGAATGAGTGGCAAGCACAAGTAAAAATACATCATGACAATAATATAAACTTTGGGAGAAGCTTTAATTACTGTGTGTATTTTTTGAGTTTTGGGGAAGATTATGAATGCTATCAACGTTTATAGATTTTTGCATCCCTAAACAATTAAAATACTAAAGTAGGACTTTTACTTCGGGTTGAAACAGAGTAACTGGTGTCTCACTAATTCTTATCCAACTAGAACACTGGGCAAATTATATGACACAATTCTTTCAGAAATTGGATAACAATAACAGAGAGTAGAATGGTGTCTACTAGTGCCTGGAGGGTGGGAGGAAAGGAGAAATATTGATCAAAGGCTACAAACTTCCGTTTATAAGATGAATTAGTTCTCAGAATCTAATGCACAACATGGTGACTAAAATCAACAATACTGTATTATATACTTGAAATTTGCTAAGATGATAGGTGATGTATTCTCAATACAAGAAAAAGATAGTGTGAGGTGATGGATATGTTAATTAATTTGATTGTGGTAATCATTTCACAACATATACATCTATCAAAACATCATATTGTACACCTTAAATATATATAGTTTTTATTTATCAATAATACTTCAATAAAGCTGGGGGGAGAAGAGTGTGTAGAATTTAGGGCCACTGCAAAGTTAGCGAAGATGTCCCCACGACTTCCCTCACTTCTTACACCAATCACAAGTTCAGTGCACTCCCCAAATCCCCTCAGGTTTAATACTTGGCTGAAAGGATTCATAGAATTCACTGAAAGCTGTTATACTCACAGTTATGGTTTATTACATGGAAAGGATACAAATTAAAATCAACCAAGAGATGAAATACCTAGGACAGAATTCAAGAGAAGCACTAAACATGGAGCTCCTATTGTCTTCACCCCATGGAATCATAGACCCACTACTCTTCCTCCCTTGATGTGTGACACTTTCTAACTCATTCTATGAGGCCAGTATTACCCTAATACCAAGCCCAGACAAAGATGTTACAAGAAAGGAAAATTACAGACCTGTATTTCTCATAAACAAAGATGCAAAAATCCTCAAAAAAGATTAGGAAATTGAACCCAACAGTGTATAAAAAGAACTATGCACTACAACCAAGTGGGATTTATCACAAGTTTACAAGGCTGGTTCATCATTCAAACATCAATTGATGTAATCCACCATATCGATGGCTGAAGAAGAAAAACCATATTATCATAACAATTGATGTAGAACAAGCATTTGACAAAATCAAACACTCACTTATACAAAATGTTAGCAACTAGGAATAGGAAAAAGAAACTTCCACAATTTGGTAATGAACATCTAGAAAAAACCTACAGCTAACATCATACTCATGGTGAGAAACAATAAGCTTTCCCCCTAAGATCAGGAACAAGGCAAGGATGCCCCCTCTCACCAATGCTTTCAACATCTTACTGGAAGTCCTAGCTAATGTAATAAGACAAGAAAATAAAATTAAAAATATACAAGTTGAGAAGGGAGAAACAAAGCTGGTTTTGTGCATAGATTACAAAATTGTCTATGTAAAGGAAATAATTGACCAAATAACTGATTATAGCAAGGCTACTGGATACAAAGTTAGCGTACAAAGTCAATTGTTTTCCTATATACCAACAATGAAAAATGGCAATTTGAAATTAAAAAAGCACAATACTATTTAAATTAACATGAAAACAATGAAGTACTTGGGAAAAGTTCTAACAAAATTTTATAGGATCTGTATCAGAGAAACTACAAAACTCAATGAAAGAAATCGAAGAAGATGTAAATAAATGTAGAGATATTCCACATTCATGGATAGGAAGACTCAATATTGTTAAGATGTCATCTTCCAAATTGATCCAGAGATCCAATGCAATGGCAAATAAAATTTCAGCAAGTTATTTTGTGGATATTTACAAACCGATTCTAAAGTTTATATGGAGAGGAAAAAGATGGAGGAGGAGGAGGGGGAGGAGGAGAAGGAGGAGAAAAATTGAAGGACTGACAATAGCCAACTTCAAAACTTACTATAAACTATAATAATGACAGTGTGGTATTCACAAAAGAATAGAAGAGATCACTGGAACAAAATAAAGACCCCAGAAATAGACCTACACAGAGATAATGAATCTTTGACAATCGAGCAAATGCAATTCACTGGAGAATGGATAGTCTTTTTCAACAAAAGCTTGCAATAACAACCAGACATACACGTGGAAAATGACTCTAGACACTGATCGTATACTTTTCAAAAAATTAACTCAAAAATAGATCTTATACCTAAATATAAAATGCAAAACTATAAAACTTGTGTGAGGATAGATTTAAGAGAGTGGATCTCATGTTAAGTGCTCTTCCACTATAAAAATAATAAATAAATAGGAGTAATACCAATCTTAAACAAATTCATTCAGAAAGTAGGGAGTAAGGGAACACTTTCCAACTCATTTTATGAGTCCAGAATTACCCTGATGCCAAAATGAGAAGAAAATATTACAAGAAAAGAAAAAGCTACAGACCACAATCCCCTTGTGAAAATAAGTCCCAGAATCCTGAAGAAAATATGGGCAAATTAAATCTAGGAACATGTATATACATAGAATAATCCAAGTGGGGCTAATCTCAGAAATACATAGTTGGGTTAGAATTCAAAAAACAATCAATGAAATGCACCATATTAATAGGTAAAAAAAGAAAACTCATATGATCAGCTCCATAGACACAGAAATAAGACATCTCACAAAACTCAACACTAATTCTTGATTGAAAACTCTCAACTAACTAACATTATGCTCAATGGAGAGAAATTGAAAGTGTTTCCTCTAAGATCAGGAACAAGGCAAGTATGCCCATTCTCATCATCCCTATTCAACACAGTACAGGAAGTCCTAGCTAGAGCAATTAGGCAAGATGAAATAAAAGGCATCCAAATTGGAAAGGAAGAAGTAAAACTGCCATTATTTGCTAACAATATGATCCTATATATAAAAAATCCCAAAGAATTGATTAAAAAATAAAAAAACTGTGGGATTAATCAACAATTTCAGTAAAGTGCCAGGATACAAAATTAACATACAGAAACCAATTGCATTCCTTTACACTAATGATGAAGCATCTGAAAAAGAAATAAAGAAAACCATCAGATTCACAATAGCATCAAAAACAACAAAACACTTAGGAATAAATGTAACCAAGGAAATGAAAGATTTGTACAATGAATACAAAACTGCTGAAAGAAATCAAAGAGGACACAAATGGAAAGATATCCCATGTTCATGGATCAAAAGAATTAATATTGTCAAAATGACCATACTAACCAAAGCCATCTACAGATTCAATGCAATCTCCATCAAAATAGCAAAGGCATTCTTCACAGAAATAGAAGAAACAATCCTAAAATTTGTCTGGAACAACAGAACCTGAATAGCCAAAGCAATCCTAAGAAAAAAGAACAAAGTTGAAAGTATCAGACATCCAGATTTCAAACTATACTACAAAGTCCTAGCAACAAAAACAGGATGGTACTGGCACAAAAATAGACACGACAAAGAGAACAGAATAGAGAGCCCAGAATTATCCCTGGCATATATGGTCAGCATATACAATATCTCACAAGAAAGCCAAAATACCCAATGGGGAAAGGATAGTTTCTTCAACAAATGGTGCTAGAAAACTGAAGAAACCCAGGCAGAACAATGAAATTGAATCTCCATCTCACACCACTCAGAAAACTTAATTTGAAATGGATCAAAGACCGAAATGTAAGACCAGATACTCCTAGAAGAAAACATAGGGGAAGAGCTTATCCGTATTGGTCTTGGCAATAACTTGGAGGGCATGATGTCAAAAGCACAAACAACAAAAGAAAAAATCACCAAATGAGACTACATCAAAATCCAAAGCTTCTGCACAGCAAAAGAAACAATTAACAAAATGAAAAGACAATCTACAGAGTGGGAGAAAATTTCTGCAAACCATATATTGGATAAGGGGCTAATATCCAAAATATATAAAGAACTCAGTCAACTCAATAAAAACAAACAAACAATCCAATTAAAAAATGGGCAGATGAACAAAATAGACATTTCTTCAAAGAGGACATCAAATGGACAATAGGCACATGAAAAAATGCTCAACATCATAATCATCAGGGAAATGCAAATCAAAGCACAATGAGATATCACTTCACGTCTGTTAGAATGGTTTTCGAGAAGATATGCGAGAACAGGCACTGGCAAGGATATGGTGGAAAGGAAACCCTTATACATTGTTGGCAGGAAAGTAAATGGCCCAACCACTATGGAAAACAATATGGAGATTCCACAAAAAAATTCAAAATAGATCAACCATATGACTCAGCAATTCCACATCTGGATATATACCAAAGGGAACAAAAACAGGCTTTTGACAAGATATATGCACTCCCATTTTATTGCAGCATTATTCACAATAGCCAAGATATTGAAACAATCCAAATGCCCATCAACTGATTAATGGATAAACAAGACATGCATAATGGAATATTATGCAGCCACAAGAAAGGAATATATCCTTTCATTATGACAACATGGATGGACCTTGAGCACATATGCTAAGTGACATAAGTAAGACAGAGAAAGACACATACTGTAAGGTATCACTTACATGTGGAATCTAAAAAAGTTAAACCTGTAAAAAACGGAGAATAAAATGGTGGTTACCAGGAGGTGAGGGTGGGAGGATAAAAGTGATGGTGCTTAAGAGTACAAACTTATAATGAGTAGTAAATAAGCCAGAGAAATCTAATGCACAATATAATGAATATAGACAATAATATTATATTATAATTATGTAATGTGATAAATATTGCTACATTGGCAATCGTATTGATGTGGATTAAGGCTGCCCCAGGTAGAGAAGCCCAAGGTGACCTGGCCTACATGCCGATCTATATGACCTGGTGGATCTTTATGGGGTGAATTAGGGCTGCCCCAGGGAGAGAAGCCCAGGGCATCCTCACCTACATGCCGATCTATATGACCAGATTCATATCTAAAGTTATACGACCGCACAATAACCAGACCCCATCTGCACTGAAATCATTTAATGAGTTTTTACATCTTCTTTTCTTTTCCCAGCAAAAATAAGTCACATAACCATGCCTTATAAATTTAGCCCTAACCTTCAACTCCGGGCAGCAACTCTTCACTGCCCATGGGTCCTGTCCCCATGCCTGCAGCTCTTCACTGCTCATGGGTCCTGTCCCCATGCTATTCCGTACTATTCTCTAAATAAAAGAGCACTACTGCCAGACCTGGAGAGTCCAAGAAATCTTTCTTTCAACTCTTTAGCTCGCCATCCCCGCATCAATATTACAATATATAAATGTGTCAAATTAACACATTGTACAACTTAAACTTACACAACATTATACATCAAATTCATTCAACAATTAAAAAACCTCCCAGCTAACTAGAAATAGAAGGAAACTTAAGATAAAGGGCATCTGCTAAATATATATAAATATATGTCTAACATATTTAATGGTGAAAGTGAGAAAGCTTTGCCCCTAAAAATAAAAACCAAAGAGGAACACTCTCAGCACTTCTAATCAACACTAAACCCAAGGTGAACTCACAGAAGGCAACTGCATTTTTTTATACTAGCAATGGATAATTGTTAAGTAACATTTTAAAGCAATAACATCAAGACAAGTAAACTAGAGAAGACCTGAATAAATTAAAGAAGACTGAAATAAGTGGAGTGATACACCATGTGCACAGATTGGCAGACTCAGTATTGGTAAGAAAATAATTCCCCCCAAATGGATGGAAGATTGTATGGATACAACAAAACTCCAAAGTTCCTACATTCACATGCTGATTATCCAATTTATATGGAAATACAAAGGTCCCAGAATGGGAAAACTATGTTGGAAAGAGATGCAAAGTGGGATGATTTATGCTGTTTTCAAGACATCATAAAGTACATTAATCAAGACACTGTGGAACTGGCATAAGAACAGACATGAATAAACAGAAAAGAATCCAGGAATAGATACACATGGATGGTAATTTATTTTCATAAGGGCACTAAGGTAATACAATATGAAAAGATAGTCATTTTAACAAATACTGCTACAAAAATTTGATTTTCGTATGGAGGATAATGAACCTCAACCCAATTCTCTCACCAAACACAAAAACAAACTCAAAATGGATCGCAGACTAAATGTAAAAGTTATAATAGTATTTTAGTAGAAAACATAGGAGAAAATATTCACGACTTTGGGTAAGCAAAGATTTTTTAGGACAGAAAAAGCATGACCACAGAAGAAAAAAACAATACCTTGGACTTCAAAAAAATAAAAAAATGCCTGCTATACAAAGATGTTAAGAAACAGAAAAGGAAATACATAGACTAGAAACATGTTTGTAATATAAGTGTCTGACAAAGTTCTGGTATCCAGTCTGTATAAGGAACTCTTACAAATGAATAATAAAAACTAAACGACCTAATTTTTATTTTATTTATTTATTTATTTATTTATTTATTTATTTATTTATTTATTTTGAGGAAGACTAGCCCTGAGCTAACATCTGCCAATCCTCCTCTTTTTGCTGAGGAAGACCACCCCCGAGCTAACATCCATGCCCATCTTCCTCTGCCCTATACGTGGGATGCCTATCACAGCATGGTGTGCCAAGTGGTGCCATGTCCGCACCTGGGATTTGAACCAGAGAACCGTGGGCCTGCCACGCTGAAACATGTGCACTTAACTGCTGTGCCACGGGGCCAGCCTCTAATTTTTAAAACTGGCAAAATATTTGAATGGATTATTCGAACAACAAATGGCCAAAGGGACATGAGAACACGCTCAATATCATTAGAGTCATCAGAGAAGTAAAATCAAAACGAATGGCTAAAATTTTAAAGGCTGCAATATCAAATTTTGGTGAACATGTGGAGGAAATAAAAGTTTCCTATGTTGCTGAGAGAAGTGCAAAACGATACAACTACTTTGGAAAATAGTTTGGCAGTTTCTTATAAACATAAACTTATCATATGACCCAGAAATTCAACTTTTAGGAGTTCAGAACAATGGCCCAATACTACTAGCAACTTAAATGTCCATTTAACAGGTAAATGGAAAAACAGATTTTGGTATGTCTAAGCAATGAAATATTACGTAAAATAAAAACAAAGAAACTCTTGTGACATAAAACAATGTGGGTGAATCTCGCAAACACTGTATTGAACAAAAGAAGCCAAACACAAAGAATATGTGCTGAATCATTCCATTCATAGGACTTTCTAGATCAGGCAAAACTGACATAATCAGAAGTTGCCTGGAGATGAGTAGAGGTGGGCATGACTGTAGGGAGACATGAATAAATTTTTGCGGACAAAGAAAAGAATCTATATCTTAATTGCACCAATGCTTATATACATTTGTCAGAACACACCAACCAGTATCCTTAAAGTGGGTGCATTTTATTGTATGTAGATCATCCCCCAATAAAGCTAATTTAAAGATAAATGAAGAGGAGCAAAGAGGGAGGACTTGTTCTACCAAATGGTAAAACATTTGTTTATCTGCAGTGTTGCTGCAAATATTGAATTGTCTAGCAGCATTATTTCCTGGCCTTTTGCATTCATTATATTTTCAGGGCTTCCCTATCAAGTGAATAATCCAAATCACCCAATGTTCAGACTATAACATTAACACAGTCTTCCCTCACTATACTATTGATTCCACTGTGAAGTAATACCCTGCAGCATACTTGATGGTTTGCTGACATTTTAATTTTCAGTTAGACATTTATAAAATGTCCAATGGGTTAAGCACAGGTTTGGAAAAATCTTATATATTTAGTCTGGAACCCAAAAGCTCATTCTAGATTCACCTTTTCCCCATCAGCAATAATATTTTTGGAGTACATTTTATGTTTGTTCAAAACTCTTCAATCTATAAAACCTAGACAGTATATTCTTGTATTTCAAACTTGATTTCACATACTGCCAATATTCTGCATGGTATTCAGTCATAGTTGAGATATATAACATTTACAATGAAAAGATGAACTAAAACAATAAATATATTAATCAGTTTCCTAGTTATCAGACTTTCTTCCACAGTACCACAGTCACAGACTTCACTGCCCTACACTCTGCGGTTGCCACATGTTGATTGTGCAGATGCTTGCATTTGTGGCTTATTCTGAAGACATCTGGCACCCACTTTTGAAATGAAATTTTCTAAGTCACTCAAACTGCAACTGCTGAAAGTCTTCACACCACTGGATTGACTAAAGATGAATACATATAACGTCATTGTCAGTATACTGCTGAAAACACAATTCTGTATTACATAAATTAATTTCAAAATGCTAAATTTAATAGGTAATGATAAATGTTCATAACAAGTATTTAGAGGCCAAAATCATTCTTGAGGAGGTTATGTAATTTCATTCACTGGAATACATGTCCTTATTAAAACAAAACTAAATACAACCCAATAGCAAAGAACAACTGAATTTGAAAATGGGTGAAGGACTTGAATAGACACTTCTCCAAAGAAGACATTCAAATGGCCAACAGGTATATGAAAAGGTGCTCAATATCACTAACCATCAGGGAATTACAAAGCAAAACCATAATAAGATATCACCTCACACCTGTTAAGATGCTATTATAAAGAAAGATAGCAAGTGTTGGAGAGGATGTGGAGAAATTGGAATCCTGGTACACTGTTAGTGGGAATGTATATTCACAGTGGGTATAGCCACTGTGAAAAACTGTAGGGAGGTTCTTCAAAAAATTAAAAATAGAACTACCATATGATCCAGCAAACCCACTTCTGGGTATATGTCAAAAATAATTGAAATCAGGATCTTGAAGAGATACCTGCACTCCTATGTTCACAGCAGCATTATTCACAATAGCAAAGGTATGGAAGCAACCTAAATGCCCATTGACAGATGAATGGATAAAGAAAATGGGATACCTAGATGCAATGGAATATTATTCAACCTTAAAAAAGGAAGGAAATCCTGCCATATGCAATGACATCCATGAACTTTAAGGACATTATGCTAAGTGAAATAAGCCAGTCACAGAAGGATAAATACTGCATGAGCTCACTTACATGAGATATCTAAAATGGTCAAACTCATACATGCAGACAGTAGAATAGTAGTTGTTAGGGGCTAGAAGGAGGGGGAAATGGGGTCTAAATGGCATTCAATGGGTATAAGTATTCACTTATGCAAGATGAATAAATTCTAGATATCTGCTGTACAACATAGTGTCTATAGTTAACAATACTATATTGTGTATTTTAAAATTTAAGGGGATTCCTGTTAAGTATTCCTACCACAATAAAAAAAATCAAGAATAGATTAATTTTATTTTTGTACACATTACAAATTAAATCCAGTTAAGAGAAATTTTTGAGCTTTTGGGTGTGACTTATGAAAATTCTTGTATATGGAGGAAAAAATGGTTAATATATGTATGACACCTCTGCCTAGGTTAAATAAAACTGAAATGATGGCATGGAGAAAACCCTGTATCCATTTATATAAATTCCCAGATGTATATCAAGAACTCTTCAAACTTCTCTTCTTCTTCCTCTGTCTTTCCCCTGACCATTATAAAATTAAGAATCAAGCTCTTTGAAAGTTTGAATCTCTTCTATTTCAATATTTTTTCAATGTTTATTCACAGGTTTGTAGCACATTTATAATGCGACAGATAATGAATTAAATTGCAAGTTGCTTGAGGTGGGAACTTTGTCATCTTTATTGTTGGTATCACTTTTTACCAGCACAATTCTTAGCAAAAGTAGAATCAACTGTCTATCGATTCTTCCTACAACAAACTTTAATAACAACAAACTTTTATTAAACAGACTATACTGTGCTTAGTCCTGAAATTTCTTAAAGATCTCAGAGAAATTGTGTACTAATCAAAATTTTAGATAATTATGTCCATATTCCCACTAATGAAGATAACTTCAAGGAATATATGTGTAGGCTGAATCATTCTCAATATGTAGTAAGAACCTGTAAAGCAAGGAGGAAAATGACATTTATTGAGCACTTATTATTAGCCAGACATTTTGTATACTGGATTATTTAATGCTCACCACAAACCAGGGAGGTTGGTATTGTCATCAACATTTTATACTAATTGAGCTAAAGTTTGGAGAAGCTAAAAATCTCACCAAAATCAGACAGTTCATAAACTAGCATGATTAGTATTCATATACAATTGTTTAAGACTTCAAATTCAGTTACTTTTACTCAAAAATTCATCTTTGAACATTACATAATTCAATAAAATAGTAATATTTTACTACTTACCAGAAATTTTGTGATCTTACCACCAAAACTGAAAGGTGAAGAAAAATTTAACTAAAAAATTGTATAATATTTTGGCTCTTGGAACTATTTATAGTCAATTATATATAATCCCTACCCAGTCACCTTTTTGCTGCCCCATAATGGTGGTTAAGAACATGTATTCCCAAAGTTTATTTGTAATCAATTATCTGGAATTTTTTTTCATTATTTGGTTGAGATATTGCACTCTGAATTCTAATGCTATGTTAGCTTTGTTCCCAAATTATTTTATAAAAGCTTATTGAAACTATAATATAACTAACCTAAGTTCTGAGTTCAAAGAACAGAGAAATTAATTTATGGAAGGAAATGATGGAAAAGAAAGTAGTTTTCTAAAGTTGAGGTTAGAACTTGACAGCGTTTTGAAAAAAGAAAAGTTTAAATTTTATATTATCTCATTTTCTTTTCAGGGTCTTTATCTCTTCTACTTTTTTTCCCCCTAAATTACATGTTCTCACTGCTCTTGTCTATCCCTACCCCACTATTTTAACACCCTTCTGAGTCTTCCCTACTCCTCAAATAATAAGACACACCAGCACAATGATAAATAATTTACATACATCTTAATTACTTGAATCCTAACAACAACTGTATCAAAGTAGCTCTCATCATCCACATTTTTCAGAGGAGAAAACTAAGGGTTAGAAAAATTAGCAAACAAGTGAAATATTCCAAAGCCCATGTTCCCCTCAATGGATTCATACTCCAAAATGGTACCCCCTTCCCCAATCAAACTTCCATAGCTTAATGAAATTGCTTTTAGCAAGGAATCAAGAGGAAGCAATATGAGAAAAATAATTCAATTTCTTTAAACTGATAAATCCATGCTCCTTCTAAATGTTTTTGCCTTTTTGCAAAATGATGAAACCAGATAGGTGAGCAAACCTTGACTCTGAGTTTTCCCTAGGTTCCTACATTCGTAGCGATTGTCATTTTGTATGCCTCTTTCCTCTCTCTACTTCTGAAGTCGTTTGTGTGCACAGACTGTCCTGAAAGTGAGGGTTTAAGACAAGAGCTACCCATTTTCACAAAGGAGATATAAATTAAATCATCAAACTAATATACAAGCATGTGCCGCATACCGACATTTTGGTCAATGATGGGCCAACAGGGGTCCCATAAAATTAGTACCATATAGCTTAAGTGTATAGTAGGCTATACCATCTAGACTTGTTCAAGTATACTCTATGATGTTCACACAACAACAAAATGGCCTAATGACACTTTTCTCAGAATTTATCCCCATTGTTAAGCAACATATGACTGTACTAGAAGGACCACTGAAGTGTAAGAATGAAGTTTGTACAAATACATACTAATGTCCTCTTGCTACTTTGTTTAAGTTAATTCCAATATATTAACTGTCTTCTATATGAATTCAGTATGCAATAGAGAAAATAACAAAACTCTGAGTTAGATAGACCTGTTGACTTGTACCAACCTTGTGACTTGAGGCTTTAGGCAAAGTCATCAAACTCTCTAAGTCTCAGTTTTCACATCCTCAAAATAGAGGTAACACCTATGTACTTCATAGGATTCTTGTGAGGATTAAATATTATTAAAGTAAAGTGCCTAATTTAATTCTCTGGCTTATGGTAAGTGCCCCAAAATCATTGGTTATATTACTGACATCAGCTAAAGTTTGGCCACTAAGTAACCGTATATCCAATGTAGAGTCATTTAGGCTATCTGTGCTCCAGGGACTTTTTAAAAATAAAAACCATTAAATGAAGATAATAATATTTTATTTACTTATTCTCATTCCTTCTTTGAAAATTACATAAAACAATGTATGAGATGTACTGTGGAAATGCAATATATATATATATATGGAATATGCAATATATATATATATATATATATGGAATTGTTAGATTTTGTAAAAATTAAGATAATACTTGCCCTACACACATCACAAGAGTTTTCTAAGGAGCTGGAGAACATGTACGAAAGCAATTTAAATGTTATAAAGCACCATACAAATCTAAAAGTTTATTAGCACAGATTCTAAAGTCAGAATGCCTGGGTTCAAAATTCAGATCTGCTACAAACTAGCTATCTGACCATGGATAATTAATCCTTTTTACAACTCAGTTCCTCATCTCTAAAAATGGGAATAGTAAGACCTGCCCTATAGACATGTTGTGAAAATCAAATGAGTTAATATATGTTAATTTTTTGGGATCATCTCTAGCACATAGTAAATTCAACATAAATATTTGTTATTCTTACTATCATTAATACTAGACTTTGGGTGACTTGCACATAATATCATAGCATACTCGAGAAAACTTGGACAAATGAAGAATAGGTCCAAAATAGTAATACTCATTTTGTTTATATAGCTATATAAATTATATACTGGATTTAATAAACATATTATTATAATATATATTTAATTTATTATATATTAAATTTAATTAAAATTATATAAAACTTTATACATGTATAAAATATTGTTTTTATATAATCCATTTAGAGCTAATTAATAATATAATATGTGTAGTATATATAAATATATATGTTTGAGTTTGAGCTATTTCTAAAATGTAAGCGTTAACCCTTGGACAGTGCTTAAGAGTAACGATAAAAAGAGCATGGTTTCAAAAATTAATGGCTTATTTTCACTTGTAGCTTTTGATTTTTCTTCGGTTATGAATAGGTCATACTTAGCACAGGCCCTTTTCACAAATAAAAGACCTATAGAATATTAACAACATCTGCTGTAGTCCTTGTCTGATATATACTATTTGGGGTACATTGACAAACTTAGAAATCACTGTAACTAATCTATCACATACTTATGGGATTTTATAGTTTAGAAAATACTTTCCCATTTTGTTTTCACGTTACATTCTTACATCACTCTGTGAAATAAGAGAATTGACATAATCATTCTCATTCTAAAGATGAAAAAAATAAATCCAAGCAAGGTGGGGTAATTTCTCCAAAGTCACACAAATACGTATTTGATATGAGTCTCCAAGTAGGACCTCTTATTCTTTGGATGATAGTTTTTCTACAATATTAAACTACTCTAAAAGCAAAACCAAAAATTTTGTATAAAAACAAAGGCCCTTGTTTTGGCCTATTGATATATTTTTAAAGATCCTTACTAAGGGGTTTCATAAAATACACAGCCTAAGGAGAATTCCTTCGGTAATATAACTTGCATAGCGGACTTTTTAGCATTGACTGTTCTTTTTTCATTTTTTTAGAAGTAAATTAATTTTTTTCAAAATAACATCATAAGATGACTTATCTCCTATAAAACACATAACTGGCATGTAATCAGGAAATGAACTAAACAAATATTCAAGATATTAAATAAATAGTTTACATTTGTAAAAACCAATGCTATCTGAATCATTGTAAAAGTTACTTAAATTAGGTCTTCCTGATCTCTTACTTGGACTCAGTAGCCTCCTACTGATCTCTCCTAACTCCAAACTTCATCTTCCAAAGTCACTATATCCTTCTTTCAGAACAGGAAAACCCATCATGTAACACCCCTAGTTTTTTATTTAATTATTTTATTGAGGTCATATTGGCTTATAACATTGTGAATTTTCAGGTGTACATTATTATATATTGGTTTCTATACAGACTGCATCGTGCCCACCATCAGTAGTGTAGTTTTTATCCATCACCATACATATGTGCCCTTTAACCTCTTTTATCCTCCCCTGTAACCCCCTCCCCTCTGACAACCACTAACTGTTCTCTTTGTCCATTTGTTTATTTATCTTCCACATATGAGTGAAATTACATGGTGTTTGGCTTTCTCCTTCTGGTTTATTTTGCTTAGCATAATACCTTCAAGGTCCATCCACATTGTTGCAAATGGCATGATTGTGTCTTTTTTATGGCTAAGTAGTATTCCATTGTATATGTATATACCCCATCTTCTTTATCCATTCATCCATTGATGGGCACTTTCGTTGCTTGCATATCTTGGCTATTGTGAATAATGCTGCAAGAACATGGGGATGCATAAATCTCTTTGAATTGTTGATTTAATGTTATTTGGATAAATACTTAGTAGTGGGATGGCTGGATGATATGGTATTCATATTTCATTTATTTGAGAAATCTCCATACTGTTTTCCATAGTGACTGCACCAGTTTGCATTTCCAACAGCAATGTATGAGAGTTCCCTTTTCTCCACATCCTCTCCAACATTTGTTATCTTTTTGTGTTCTTAGTTATAGCCATTCTGATGGGTGTAAGGTGATGATATCACATTGTAGTTTTGATTTGTATTTCCCTGATAATTAGAGATGTTGAACATCTTTTCATGTGCCTATTGGCCATCATTATATCTTCTTTGGAAAAATGTCTGTTCATATCCTTTACTCATTTTTTCATCAGGTCGTTTTTTTCTTTATTGTTGCGTTGAGTGAGTTCTTTATATATTTTGGGAATCAACATTGTGTTGGATATATGATTTGCAAATATTTTCTTCCAGTTGGTGGGTTGTCTTTTCATTTTGTTCATGGTTTCCTTTGCCTGTGGAACTCTTTAGTCTGACGTAGTCTCATTTGTTTATTTTTTCTTTTGTTTCCGTTGTCTGAGTAGACATGGTATTTGAAAAGATATTGCTAACACCAATGTCAAAAAGCATATTGTCTGCATTTTCTTCTAGGAGTTTTATGATTTTAGGTCTTACATTCAAGTCTTTAATCCAATTTGAGTTAATTTTTATGTTCTAAGATAATGGTCTACTTTCATTCTTTTGCACATGGCCGTCCAGTTTTCCCAAAATCTATTATTGAAGAGACTTTCCATTTTCCATTGTATGTTATTGACTCCTTTGTCAAAGATTAGCTCACCACAGATGCGTGGTTTTATTTCTGGGCTCTTGATTCTGTTCCACTTATCTCTGTTTTTGTGCCAGTCTCATGTTGTTTTGATTACTATAGCTTTGCAGTATATTCTTAAGTCAGAGACTGTGATGCCTCCAGCTATCTTCTTTTTTTCTCAGGATTCCTTTGGCTATTCAGAGTCTTTTGTTGCTCCATATAAATTTTAGGAATTTTTGTTCTATTTCCGTGAAGAACGTCATTGGCATTCTGATTGTGATTGCATTGAATCTGTAGATTGCTTTAAGTAATATGGACATTTTAACTATGTTTATTCTTCCATCTATGAGCATGGGATATCTTTCAATTTCTTTATGTCTTCTTCAACATCTTTCAAGAATGTCTTACAGTCTTCAGTGTAGAGGTCTTTCACCTCCCTGGTTAAATTTATTCCCATATATTTTCTTCCTTTTGTTGTGATTGTAAATGGGATCAAGGCAAGCCTCCATAAATTTAAGAAGATTAAAATCATATAAAGCATCTTTTGCAAACACAATAGTATGAAACTAAAAATCAACTGCAATAAAACAACCTGGGAAAGGCACAAATACATGGAGATTAAACAACATGCGACTGAAAAAACATTGAGTCAATGAAGAAATAAAGGATAAATCAAAACTTGCCCCCAAATGAAAACACAACATACCAACTGTTATGGGATGCGGCAAAAGTGGCATTGAGAGAAATTTCTAGCAACACAGGCCTGCCTCAACAAACAAGGAAAATCTCAAATGAATAATCTTAAACTGTACCTAACATAACTAGAAAAAGAAGAACAAGAAAAACCCCAAGTCAGCAGAAGGAGGAAAGTAATGAAAATTAGAGCAGAGATAAATGAAATAGAGACTAAAAAAAAAAAAAAACAATAGAAAGGATCAATGAAACTAAGAGCTGGTTCTTTGAGAAGATAAACAAAATGGACAAACTCTCAGCCAGACTCACCAAGAAAAGATGAGAGAATATGCAAATAAAATTAAAAATAAAAGGGGAGAAATGATCATGGATACCACAGAAATACAAATGATTATAAGAGAATACTATGAAAAACTATATGCCAACAAATTGGATAAGCTAGAAGAAATGGATAAATTTTTAGACTCATACAAGCTCCCAAAACTGAATCAAGAAGAAATAGACTCTGAATAGACTAAACGAGAGAAACAGCAGTCAAAAACTTTCCAAACCACACACAGAAACACACACACACCCCAGTCTCATTCCACATTCCCTGAATCCAATCGCCCTCCCATTAAAAGCAACAACTACCAACCTCTCCAAATCCCTTCTAAGATAAAGTATACGAGTCTACCTCTCATACTGTTAGGTGTAATTTAAGATTAATTATTTGAGATCTTCCTTGTTTGTTGAGGTAGGCCTGTATTACAGTAAATTTCCCTCTTAGCATCACTTTTGCTGCATCCCTTAAGAGTTAAGATGTTGTGTTTTCATTTTTATTTGTATCCAGGTATTTTATGTCTCCTTTGATTATGTCATTGATCTGATGGTTGTTCAGTAGCATGTTGTTTAGTCTCCACATAGTTGTGACTTTCCCAGCTTTCTTCGTGTAGTTGATTTCTAGTTTCACAGCCTTGTGGCTGGAAAAGATTCTTGGCATGATTTCCATCTTCTTAAATTTATTGAGGTTTGTTTGCCTTGTTTTCCAACATATGGTCTATCTTTGAGAATGTTCCACAGGCACTGGAGAAGAATGTGTATTCTGTTGTTTTGGGATGGAATGTTCTATATACATCAATTAACACCATCTTGTCTAGTGTTTCATTTAAGGCCACTGTTTCTTTGTTGACTTTCTGTCCGGATGATCTGTCCGTTGATGTAAGTGGGGTGTTGAGGTCCCCTATCATTATTGTCTTGCTGTCAATTTCTTCTTTTAGGTCTGTTAATAGTTGCTTTATATACTTTGGTGCTCCTGTGTTAGGTGCATATATATTAATAAGTTTTACAGTCTCTTGCGGAATGTCCCTCTTATCACTATATACTGCTCCTCTTTCTCATTATCTTTTTTATATTGAAGGCTGCTTTGTCTGATATAAGTATGTCTATACCATACACTTCATTTTTTAAAATCTTAGTTCTCTTTGCTCCTTCACCTGAAGAATTTCTAGATTTCTATCTTCTAGGTCACTTACTCTCTTCTCTATAAGGTCTGCTCTACTTTTTATGCATTCTAAATTATTTTTTATCTCATTAATTGTGTTCTTTGTATTCAGAATTTATGTGTACTTTTTTTTAAGGGCTTCAATCTCTGGTGAAATATTCCTTCTGTTCAGTAATTTTATTCCTGAGATCATTGAACTGTCTGCATTTGCTTGTAACTCGTTGAGTTTCTTAAAGACAACTATTTTGAATTCTCTGTCATTTAGAGTGTAGTTTTCTGTGACTTCAGGTTTGGTTCTTGGGGACTTGTAATTTTCCTTCTGTTCTGCAGTGTTACTATTGTTCTTCATGGTGTTTGATGAATTGATCCTCTGATGGCACATTGTTGGTAGTATCTGGTTGCAGATTGCACCTGCCACTACTGCAAGGTGAGGCAGCAGTTGTGTTTTCCATTTCTGCCCCATCTCCTCCTGTGTGCTGATTGGGCTGCTCTGCATTTGTGCAAGCTGACTGAAGCTGCTCAGTGAGTTGCACTCGTGCAGATGAGGCCACTGCACTCAGCAATCAGGTCACACTTGCATGTGCAGAGTGCCTTCACAGGGGACAACCATTGTGTTTCACAGGTGAGTGGGTTGCAATCTTGCAGGCAGGGCTGCTGTGCTCATCAGGCAGGTCATGCTTATGCAGGCATGGCAACTTCATATAGGCCAGGTGCTGTGCTCAGCAAGTGGGTTCCATGGGCTGCTGCACTTTGGCAAGTGGGGTGTCTTTGCAAGGTCCAGCACTGTGCTTGGCAGGCAGAGCACCTTCGCAGGGACTGAGCCACCACCCCTGGTGGGGAGTATTCTCACTGTACCACTACAGCATAGTGGGCACTCTTATGGACTGGGCTACCACTTTGAAAGCATTTGCACACTGGACAAGCTGTTCTTGCCTCCACTCACAGTCATGCTGGCCACTGTGTGAGGATCTGCATCCTGGATCACTGCCACTGGGTAAGGGGAGGTCCACTCCCTTATTCTACTGCTTTATGGGGGTCCAGTACACCCACCTTCAGATGTATAGCTGCATGGGTTTCTCAGGTATCCTGTTGTGTTGTGTAGGGAATCCTCTGTTGATTAATAGATGTCAGGTTAGATGTAACTTAGAGGAAAAAGACAAAGGGAACAACACATCCCATGAAGCTTACATCACTTGTTGGCCTTGACTGTTTTTAATGGTATACCTCCTTCCACATTCTTCTTACACTTAAAATCTCATGTTTCCATTACTTAATTTCTATTACTTAATCCATTTATAGCTAATTTGCCCCATAAGTAAATGCCAAATTTTTGCACCTTACATATATAAAACAAAATAAACATAACCAATAAATAAATCTTACATTTTTTAAACTTACATAGCTTCTAGATTCATTATACAGATGACCCCTGAAGACTGACATTTCTTTGGGTCATCGTATGATATTCCCAAACTGATTCCCAGCGTCTGGGTGAAAATAACTGAAAATGCCTCCACAGTTATCTCCTTGGGATACTAACATTAACAACAACAACAAAAAATTAAAATGAAAGACAATTCATTGAAGCATGTTAAAAAATAGTTTTCTAATTCTGACCATTTTTATTGTTTCATCAAATACTTAAGAATAGGGAAATATAATTCTTTGGACAGATGAGAAGCTGTAGCTCTTCTTATCAAATTAAATTGATATAAGCATATCGAATCTATGCTAAGCTTTGCCATGATTTAACAACTGAACGTCTAACATAATACTTAAGTAACTACCATAACTATGTAAAAGGGCTGTTTTTGCATTTACATTAGATTTTTGGCTACATGGACCATAATCTTCAACTTACCTAATTTCTTACAACAGCTCTCATATTCATTTAGGACAGTCCAAATGATACTCTGCCTCCCAGCTCACAAAGTGGCTACATAACCAAATCACTCAGTTTAAGTATGCTGCCTGCTTCCTGCCAGGATGGGGCACTGATAATTCATAATATGCAATGATATCATGATTTCTCAGATTATTACCAAATCTGACATAGGATAAGGTGCAGAAGGAGGCCAAGTTGCGCGAAAGATCAAGGCACTTTATTACTATAATGACAAACTATGATAAAGATTTTGGGGTCAACTGGCTTCTATGACAGAAGTAGAGAATGTAGGTTATGAAAAATATGTAGGGAAAGCTGTGAACGAGCACCTGAGAATGCAAATATGCAATCAGAAAGCCTCTGTAACAGCACTGTAGTAACTCCTCATCTTCTGTAGTTGTTGGACTGACACGGCTGATGATCAATCTCCGGGCTTAGTTATGAGGACTACAGGATTGCAGCACCAAGCTAATCCTCAATTCTAACAGATTTGTTAGGGAAGGAGTTAGAATCTGAAACTTGGGATGGGAACAATTGGTGTGACATGCACAAATATCCCTGGACTTCCTTCGCCAGCAGAGGAAGCTTCTCTCTAAATAATGAGAGAACTCCTACATTTAAAAAAACATTTTTAATGACAATACCCAAGAGATTTGTCTCACCACCCCTCATTGCCTCCAGGTCCATATTAAGAACTAAATCACAACAGGAGTGATGTCACCAAAATGGCAACATACGTTGTTCTCAACTTCACTCCTCCTCACAAGAAGAACTAAAAGTTATTCATGGAGTAAACACCACTGAGAAAATCCTAGAGCACAGAGGAGAGGCTGAAGCATCCCCTGCACCAACAGAGACCAAGACAGACAGTATCAGAAGGGCAAGAGGAGTAGCTATGCACTGAATGCACTGCCCCTCACCAAGGCTGGCACAGCACCACACTGAGAGATCTCCCTAGGGCCTGTGGTTCTTCAAGTGGGGAAAGAAAGCCCAGGGTGGACATACAGCTTCCCCAGGATTGTCAGTCACTTCTTGAGAGTTCCAACTCCACTCTTGCCTCATGGGGAGCACAGAGGATGCTGGGGGGCTTGATCGCTGTGATACAATTGTGATGGAGAAGTGTGGAGGAGCATGCAACAACTAGTGTTTCGATCTTGGCAGACCAGGTTCCCACATGCAGTACCCAAGTTGTAGTCCTAATCAGCAGCTTTGGTCATCTGCAGAGCCAAGATAGTGCAGCAGTCTGACCAGAACCCTTGATGGGGTGTATGCATGCCTGATTTAGGTCCTCAAATAAAAAGTCTTGCCAGAACTGGGAGGCTTGTCTGTCCCACACCCCTAGGGGAAATGAGTCATAGCCCTGCCCAATGCCAAGGCCCCACCTGAACAGAAGACTGGCTGAAACAACTGGGAGCTGCATAACCCAGCAAGCTTGAGCAGAGAATAAGGCAGGCAGAGCTGATTTCCAGAGCAAAGCTAGCGGCATTGTTTGGCAAGGGAACTTGAGGTGTGGGTCAGCTTAAGTCAAGACCACAAACAAAGAGCTTTGCTGGGCTTTTAGTCAGTTCTGCCTAGGCAAGGGAGCTAATTCATAGCCCCACCCATTGCTAAATATAGCTCCCAGCTCTGCCCACCAAAAACCTTAACCACAAACACCTGAGAGTCTTCTTGGAACCTGCCCTCCCACTCTGCCCAGGAAGGGGAGATAATTCCTAGCCCCATCCACATCTGAGTATAGGTCTCAGCCCTGCCTGAACAGAAAGCCTGGCTGGAATACTTGGAAGCTGTATAGCCCAGCAATGCTGAAGCTAAGAGTATGGCAGGCAGAGCTGACCATCCACAGAGCAGAGCCAGCAGTGTGTTCAGCCAGGGAACTTGGGGTACAGATCAGCTTGAGTCAAGATCACAAAGATCCAAGTGCTTCTGCTGCTCCACCTGGGCAGGGAAACTAATTCATAGCCCCTTCCATTGCTGAATATAGCCTTCAGCCAGCCTGACCAGGGAACCTAAGCAGAGTACACAAGAAGCTGCATAGCCATCTGCATACAGTGGCACTTGAACAAAGAGCACAGCCCATGGCTTTCCCTATTTTCAGAGCAAAACCAGTAGCCCCATCTGGCCAAGGAATTCAGCACATAGTCTTGCCTGATTCAGGCCCCAAAACAATGAGCCATGCAGGCCTTGGGGCCCATTGTGTTGCCCTGACAGTGCAGAGAAGCTAATTCACAGTCCACCTGCTGCTGAGAAAAGTACCCTATCCTGACAATCTAGGAAGCCTGACCAGTGAATGCAGGCAACCATGGAGCATTCTTACAGCCTCGGTTGGACAGGGAACGAAGCCAGCAGTCCTGTGCAACTGTTATCATCCAGTGGCACCCCCACTCCTGACTTCAGAGCTTGGTCAGTGGCCTCACTCAAAAATAGGCACTGATACTAAGCCCTACCTGCCTGAGGACATTATCAGTGGACGTGTCCAGAAACCCAAACTGAGCTGACTGGTGAAGAACTATCTCTGCCAAAGCAAACCTGTAAAATCTGGAAGAGAAGACCACTTACTCAATTTCACAGATATCCACGTAAGGAATCAAGGATCACAAAAATATCAGGTCAATGTAACACAACCAAAGGAAACTAATAAAGCTGCAATAACTAACCCTAAAGAAATGGAGATCTATCTACTTCTGTCAGACAAATAACTCACAATAATCTTTTGTTTTTAATTGAGTTAATGACAGGTTACAATCTTGTGAAATTTCAGTTGTACATTAATGTTTGTCAGTCGTGTTGTAGGTGCACCCCTTCACCCTTTGTGCCCACCCCCCACCCCATCTTTCCCCTGGTATCCACTAAACTGTTCTTAGTCCACATTTTTAAATTCCTCATATGAGTGGAGTCATACACAGATTATCCTTCTCTAGCTGGCTTATTTCACTTAACATAATTCCCTCAAGGTCCATCCATGTTATTGCAAATGGAATGATTTTGTTCTGTTTTGCAGCTGAGTAGTATTCCATTGTGTATATGTACCACATCTTCTTTATCCACTCGTCTGTTGATGGGCACTTAGGCTGCTTCCATGTCTTGGCTATTGTAAATAATGCTGCAATGAACATTGGGGTACATAGGACTTTTGGGATTGCTGACTTCAAGCTCTTTGGATAAATACCCAATAGTGGGATGGCTGGATTGTATGGTAGTTCTATTTTTAATTTTTTCAGGAATCTCCATATTGTTTTCCATACTGGCTGCATCAGTTTGCATTTCCACCAGCAATGTATGAGGGTTCCTTTTTCTCCACAACCTCTCCAACATTTGTTACTATTAGTTTTAGATATTTTTGTCATTCTAATGGGTGTAAGGTGATATCTTAGTGTAGTTTTGATTTGCATTTCCCTGATAATCAGCGACGATAAGCATCTTTTCGTGTGCCTATTGGCCATCCGTATATCTTCTTTGGAGAAATGTCTGTTCATGTCTCCAGCCCATTTTTTGATCGGGTTGTTTGATTTTTTGTTGTTGAGTTGTGACAGTTCTTTATATATTATGGATATTAAGCCTTTGTCAGATATATGACTTGCAAATATTTTTTCCTAGTTAGTGGGTTGTTTTTTGTTTCAATCCTGTTTTCATTTTCCTTGAAGAAGCTCTTTATTCTGATGAAGTCCCATTTGTTTATTCTTTCTCTTGTTTCCCTTCTCTGAGAAGGTATGGTGTCCGAAAAGATCCTTTTAATACTGATGTCAAAGAGTGTACTGCCTACGTTTTCTTCTAGAAGCCTTATGGTTTCAGGTCTCACCTTTAGGTCTTTGATCCATTTTGAGTTTATTTTGGCAAATGGTGAAAAAGAATGGTCAATTTTCATTCTTTCACATGTGGCTTTCCAGTTTTCCCAGCACCATTTGTTGAAAAGACTTTCTTTTCTCCATTGTATGCCCTCAGCTCCTTTGTCAAAGATAATCTGTCTATAGATGTGTTGTTTTATTTCTGGGCTTTCAATTCTGTTCCATTGATCTGTGCACCTGTTTTTGTACCAGTACCATGCTGTTTTGATTACTGTAGCTTTGTAGTATGTTTTGAAGTCAGGAATTGTGATGCCTCCCGTTTTGTTCTTTTTTCTCAGGATTGCTTTAGAAATTCGGGGTCGTTTGTCGCCCCATATGAATTTTAGGATTCTTTGTTCTAATTCTGCAAAGAATGACATTCGGATTCTGATTGGGATAGTGTTGAATCTGTAGATTGCTTTAGGTAGAACAGATATTTTAACTATGTTTATTCTTCCAATCCATGTACATGGAATGTCTTTCCATCTCCTTATGTCGTCATCCAATTCTCTCAGAAAGGCCTTGTAATTTTCATTATATAGGTCCTTCACTTCCTTAGCTAAATTTACCCCAAGGTATTTTATTCTTTTTGTTGCAATTGTGAATGGTATTGTGTTCTTGAGTTCTTTTTCTGTTAGTTCGTTATTGGAGTATAGAAATGCTACTGATTTATGCAAATTGATTTTGTACCCTGCAACTTTGCTGTAGTTGTGGATTACTTCTAAGAGTTTTCCAATGGATTCTTTGGGGTTTTCTATATATAAGATCATGTGGTCTGTAAACAGCAAGAGTTGCACTTCTTCCCTCCCTATTTGGATTCCTTTTATTCCTTTTTCTTGCCTGATTGCTCTGGCCAGGACCTCCAGTACTATGTTGAATAAGAGTAGTGATAGAGGGCATTCTTGTCTCCTTCCTGTTTTGCAGGGGATGGTGTTCAGTTTTTGCCCATTGAATATGATGTTGGCTATGGGTTTGTCATATATGGCCTTTATTATGTTGAGGTACTTTCCTTCTATGCCCATTTTGTTCAGAGTTTTTATCATAAATGGCTGCTGCATCTTGTCAAATGCCTTCTCTGCAACTAGTGAGATGATCCTGTGGTTTTTATTCCTCAGTTTGTTGATGTGGTGTATCACGTTGATTGATTTGCAGATGTTGAACCATCCCTGCATCCCTGGAATGAAACCCACTGAATCATGATGTATGATCTTTTTAATGTCTTGTTGTATTCGATTTGCTAGAATTTTGTTGAGGATTTTTACATCGATGTTCATCAGTGATATTGGCCTGTAATTTTCTTTTTTTGTGTTGTCCTTGTCTGGTTTTGGTATCAGGATAATGTGGGCTTTGTAGAAGGAGTTAGGAAGCCTCCCCTCCTCTTCAATTGTTTGGAAGAGTTTGAGAAGGATAGGTATTAAGTCTTCTTTCAATGTTTGGTAGATTTCACCAGGGAAGCCATCTGGTCCTGGAATTTTCTTTTTTGGGAGGTTTTTAATTGCTGTTTCGATCTCCTTACTGGTGATTGGTCTATTCAAATTTTCTATATCTTCTTGGTCCAGTTTTGGAAGGTTGTATGTTTCCAACAATTTATCCATTTCTTCTAGATTATCCAATTTGTTGGCGTATAGCTTTTCATAGTATTCTCTTATCTTTTGTATTTCTGAGGTGTCTGTTGTAATCTCTCCTCTTTCATTTCTGATTTTATTTATTTGAGCCTTCTCTCTTCTTTTCTTGGTGAGTCTAGCTAAGGGTTTGTCAATTTTATCTTTTCGAAGAACCAGTTCTTGGTTCCATTAATTTTTTCTATTGCTTTTTTAGTCTCTATTTCATTTATTTCTGCTCTGATTTTCATTATTTCCTTCCTTCGGCTGATTTTGGGCTTTGTTTGTTGTTCTTTTTCCAGTACCTTTAGGTGCACTGTTAGATTGTCTATTTGTGATTTTTCTTCTTTGTTGAGGTAGGCCTGAATTGCTATAAACTTCCGTCATAGAAGCGCTTTTGCTATATCCCTGAGATTCTGGCATGGCGTGTTTTCATTTTCATTTGTCTCCAGGAATTTTTTGATTTCTTCTTTGATTTCTTCATTGACCCAATCATTCAGTAGCATTTTGTTTACTCTCTACATTTTCGTGGCTTTTCTGGTTTTCTTACTGTAGTTGATTTCCAATTTTATACCTTTGCAGTCAGAAAATATGTATGGTATTATTTCGATCTTCTTAAATTTATTGAGACTTGTTTTGTGCCCTAATATGTGACCAATCCTGGAGAATGTTCCATGGGCATTTGAAAAGAATGTGTATTCTGTGGTTTTTGGATGGAATGTTCTGTATATATCTACTAAGTCCATCTGGTCTAATGTGTCCTTTAAGGTGAGTGTTTCCTTATTGATCTTCTGTTTGGATGATCTATCCATTGGTGTAAGTGGAGTGTTAAAGTCCCCTATTATTGTGTTACTGTCAATTTCTCCTCTTATGTCTGTTAATAATTGCTTTATATATTTAGGTGCTCCTATGTTGGGTGTGTAGATATTTACAAGTGTTATATTTTCTTGTTGGATTGTTCCCTTTATCATTATATAGTGCCCGTCTGTGTCTCTTATTACAGTTTTTGATTTAAAGTCTATTTTGTCTGATATAAGTATTGCTCCCCAGCTTTCTTTTCTTTGCCATTTGCGTGGAATATCTTTTTCCATCCTTTCACTTTCAGTTTGTGTGACTGAAGTGTGTCTCTTGCATGCAGCATATACATGGATCTTGTTTTTTTATCCAGTTGGCCACCCTATGGCATTTGATTGGAGCATTTAGTCCATTGACATTTAAAGTAGCTATTCATAAATATGTATTTATTGCCATTTTGTCACTTTGTCTTTTTTTGGGGTGTTTTAGTAGTTCTTCTCAGTTTCTTTCTTTTTCTCTTGCTCTCTTTCTTTCACTTGTGGTTTGATGGCTATCTTTAGTAATATGTTTTATTTCTTTTGTCTTACTTTTTTTCCTGCTTGTTATAGGTTTTTGGTTTGTGGTTCCCATGAGGATCCTATTTAATATTCTATGCATATAACAGTCTATATTGAGTAGATAGACTCTTTAGCTTGACATCTTTCTAAAAGCTCTACTTTTTCACTCCCCTCCTCCCATATTATATGTTTTTCGCATCATATATAGTCTTTTGTTTAGTGTGTGTATATGCATTACCCTCTTATCATTGAAATAGGTAATTTTAATGCATTTGTCTTTCAACCTTCATATTATCTTCACAGGTAGTGGATCTGCTGCCTTTACCTTACAAGTGATTTTATTGACTGTTTTTTTTCTTGTTGTTTTTTTGATAATTTTTTTCTTTTATCTCTATTTGTGGTCATTGCTTTCCCACTTAAATAAGTCCCTTCAGCATTTTTTGTAGAACTGGTTACTTGGTGATAAACTCCTTTAAATTTTGCTTGTCAGGGAAGCTCTTTATCTCTCCTTCCATTCTGAATGATAGCCTTGATGGATAGAGTATTCTTGGCTGAAGGTTTTTTCCCTTTTAGCAGTTCAAATATGTCCTGCCATTCTTGTCTCACCTGTAGGGTCTCAACTCAGAAGTCCGCTGACAGCCTGAGGGGCTTCCCTTTATATGTCACTTGTGGCCTTTCTCTTGCTGCTTTTAGGATTCTCTCTTTGTCTTTAATTTTAGACATTTTGATTATAATATGTCTTGTTGTGGCCCTCTTTGGGCTTCTTTTGTTTTGGAGCTCTCTGTGCTTCCTGAACTTGGATGTCTGTTTCCTTCCTCAAGTGAGGAAAATTTTCCTCTATTATCTCTACAAATAAATTTTCTGCCCCTTTGTCTCTCTCTTCTCCTTCTTGGACACCTATAATCCGAATGTTAGCATGCTTGATATTGTCCCAGAGTTCCCTTAGACTCTGCTTATTCATCTCTTTTTTCTCTTTTCTGTTCTGCTTGGGTGATTTCCTCTAGTCTTTCGTCTAGCTCGCTGATCTGTTCTTCTGCCTCCTCTACTCTGCTATTGAGTCCCTCTAGTGAGTTTCTCATTTCCAGTATTGTATTCTTCATTTCTGATTGGTTCTGTTTTATATCTTCCAGTTCTTTGCTGATGTGCTCACTGTGTTCATCCATTCTTCTCCACATATCTGTGAGCATCCTCATTATATTTTGTTTGAATTCTTTGTCAAGGAGGTCGCTAGTTTCTGTTTCACTTAGTTCTTTTTCTGGGGTTTTGTAGTGTTCCCTTGCTTGGAAAGTATTCCTTTGACTCCTCATTATGCCTCTTTCTCTGTGCTATTTTCTTTGTACTAGGTGAGTCAGCTATGTCTCCTGATCTTGGAGAAGTGGCCTTATGTATGAGATGCCTTATGAGGCCCAGCAGTGTGCTTGCCTCTCATCACCAGACCATAAGAACCAGGAGTGACCCCTTTGTGGGCTACTTGTGTTCTTCTTCTGTGGCAGGGTTGCTCCCACTGCAGGTACCCAGGGAGTCTGATCTTTCCTTCCCTGGCCAGCTATTTGTAAATCCGGTTTGGAGGGGCCACAGCACTGTTGGCTACAAAGTCTATCAGCACACTCTTATTGCAATTGTCCTCTTAATTGGGTTGGTACCCAGTGTAGCTGGTTGCTAGGCTCAGGGGCATACAGTTGTGATAGGCCTGAGGCCAACAAGGCTCTTGTCAGTTCTCTTAGGAGTGCAGCTGAGTGGGGCTAGCCCTGGGCATGGAGGCACTCAGTTGTTTCAGGCTTTGGAAGGTGGGGCTGATCCTTTTTATGGCTATTTGTGAAGCACAAGTCTTCTGCTGCTGATAAGCCTCATCCCCCACTGGACCACATACACTGTCAACACAGTCCTGGTCCATGCACACTTCTCAACCCCCTGGAGCGTACCCCAATGCCACACTTCAGAGGCCCCCACCTCTGCCCCAATGCCCCCCACAGTTCACCTGGTCCTCACACAAGCCCTGCCCCACAAAGGCAGACACCCTTGCCTGCCTGTAGAGGATCAAGGCACTCAGTCAATGCAGGCTGAAAAGTAGCCTGAGGGCTTGCTGTTAGGTGGGGCCTGTCCCTAGGGCTGGTTGCATGCCCTGGCTGAACTGGATTAAATCTGTGCTCAAGTGGGTGTGGCAGATCCTTGGGCTAACAGCCCAAGGGATACACCTCAATGGCCCCCACTGGTGTCCGTATAAGCACTCCTGGACCAGCTCAGAACAATGGCCCCCACCAATGTCTCAGTCTCCGGAGAGGATCCTCCTCTCACGAAGATGCCCCCAGAGCCCACTGGGTGAGTCTTGATTCACCAGAGGACAGTCAGCCTTCTCTCCTGTGATTCTAGGTTGCTGCAATGAGTGAGTTTGTGCGTGGGCCCTGTAAGACCTGGATGTTTTTGGCTTTTGGCTGATAGCTTTTCTGGGGTGTCCTCGCTGCAGTTAATAGCCAGCAAAGCCAGACAGTAAGAACCCCCTCTCAGTTGGGCTGAGTCCAAAGGATGGTTATAGCAGTATTGACCCAGCTGCAGACCTCACTCCTCCAGGGAGGGCTCGTACCTTAGTGTGGCTCCTGCCTGGCCAGCTGAGAGGCTCCGCTGCTCCCAAAGGTGGCTTTTTTCCTCTCCTGCCACAGTTACTGCCTCTTCTGCTTTTGTCAGGACTGTCCCTTCTCGTGGGGGTTCTTTTTCTCCAGTTTTAAGTTTTCAATCCAGGGTTATTCTTCCCAAAATTGTTGTAACCTGGTTGTGTTCGTGGAAGGAGGCGAGTTCAACGTCTGCTCACAGCACCATCTTGACGAGATCCTCCTGCATACTGCTTCTCTAGAACATGAAGCCTTCTGGCAAAAGCCAGGTGTGGTCAGGTAAAGAAGCAGCAGCAGCACTTGTGGAAAAGACTGAGAATACAGTAAAGCTTACAGAACTGAACAAATTTCTTTAAATTTAGTGCAAGGCTTAGGAGGAAAGGGCTTAAGTGGCTCATTTTGAGAGGGGAATGATTAAGATACAGAATAATAATAAAAATAGACATGGGCTTACGGCAATAAATGTGGGTAATACGTGTCATAAAGCAAGAGACCAGTAGGTAAACTGAAGCTTAATAAGAGAGAATGCTAATTTGAGTAGCAAGAATTTTGTAATGGAAGGACTCTGGAGAATGGGCCGCCTTCAATTTATTATTAAAATGAGTTCAACTGAATAAAGATTTCTGCAACGGCAGTGCCAGAATAGTGAAAGATTACAAGTAAAGAGCCACGGGAAAAACTGGTTAGTTCTTTAAAGCAAATACGTGACTCAATAACCATAAGAGAAATGGCAGAAGGTAGCAAAAAATAGATGAATAAACATGCTGCTTTCCTTGACACCAAAATAGACGACTCCATTAGTTATGTTCTGACCAACCCCAGGAATACATCCCCACAAGCAAAATACCTATCCTCATTTTGTCACTGAACTTTACTTTAGCCCCTATGCCAGAGTCGCTCAAAGCAAGCTATTTTATTTTTTGCAAATCCTGAAGCAACTTCACAAAACAAAAATCAAACATTACACTGACCTTTGGAGTACCACAGTCACACTCTTCCTTGGAGTCCACCAACTTATTTCCACAGAAGGGAACGCTATAGGCTTCATCTGGCTTCGGAATATTAAGAAGGCAGCTTCCTCCTTTATTTAAAGTTAACTTCTCAATGTCCTCTGCACTGCAACTGCTAAACTTTCTGGAACCTCTATAATAAACATTAATAAAAAGATCTTATTGTCATATATATCAACAATGGAATACTACTCAGTCATAAAAAAGGCAAAAATCATGCCATTCGCAACAACATGGGTGGACCTTGAGGGTATCACATTAAGTGAAAGAAGCCAAACAGAGAAAGACAAACACCACATGATTTCACTTGTATGTGGGAGATAAACACATGGACAAAGAGAATAGATTAGTGGTTATCAGAGGGGAAGGCGGTTGGGGGGTGGGCATAGAGGTGAAAGGACACATTTGTATGGTGACTGACAAATAATAATGTATAACTGAAATTTCACAATGTTTTAACTATTATGACCTCAATAAAAGAAAAAGAAAAAGACCTTATGTCATAGCAAATACTCATTTCAAAAATTTTAAGTCATGTCTTCAACCAAGTGAATATTTAAAATGGCAGAAAATAAGCTAATAAAAATAGAAAGATGAGAATTAATCTCTATTTCTAATAAATATAGACCATTATTTCAATTACTACATAATAATTCAGCATTTTGGTTACAATATATTTTACCTCCATGAAAATATCTTCCAAACACATCACTTACATTGAAAATCAAAATCATAAATCTCATCATCAGGAGAGACCTTAAAAATTATCTATCTAATCCTATCCTGAATTAAGTTTTACTTACCTTCCATAGTAAAAGTTCTTCAAATATTTGAAGCTAACTATATGCTTCCCCAATCTTTTTTCACTCTGCACAGTAACATTCTTATGTTCCCTCACTGCCACTTACAGGGAGTCATATGAAAATAGCGTGAATGGGCAATTCCAGTGAGGGCGCACTAGAGTCATCCAGTAGTAGAACGCACAGGGGAGAACTTAAGCTTCAGTTTGAGGTTTAAATACCTTTTATGATAACTCCTAAGAATGACAGTTTATACTCTGAACGCTAGATGGGCTTCTAGAAACTCTTCAACTGCAGCTATGTGAGATTTATATGTACACAATTACACATACAATCTTGATGTGTTCTACATGTTGGGGGTTTTTAGTTATTCTTTTACTCAATAACTACAAAATATTTTCAGATAGTCCTATTGGCTATTTTTACTTTTTTTTTTTTGGTGAAGAAGATTGGCCCTGAGCTAACATCTGTTGCCAATCTTCCTCTATTTTCTATGTGGGACACTGCCACAGCATGGCTTGATGAGCAGTGTGTAGGTCCACACCCCGAATCCAAACCCATGAACTCCAGGCTGCTGAAGTGGAGCATGCAAACTTAACCACTACACCACCAGGCTGGACCCTATTTTTATTTTTGAAGACTAGTGGGAAACACATCAATATATACAACAAGAATCTCTGAAAAATCCAAGTCACATTAAAATTTTATCAGGGGAATATGGGGTGCCCTGAAAGAATCTGTTTTCCATTGGTTTGAGTAATGGTGCCAAAAGTAGCAGCAGGAGTGAAAACTGTTGCATTATAGCTATTGAGGAGGTCTCCCAATCTAAGCTGAGTCTTTTGCACCCCCATGGAACCTAAGAAACAGTTCCTTCGTGTGAGACTTTGCCCCCTGGGTATACGTGTTACACTCTTCTTTGCTAACTGGCCCAAGTCTCCAGGGAAGTAGACAGTTCTGGCTCTTGGCTCTTGTGAATGGAAAGCAGTCTGCCTGGAACATTTTAGTACTGTTAACTATTTGACAAAAAAGTCTTTGAATGGAGGAGGCTGAAGGATTTTAACAGATTAACCGGCAGAGAAAGAAAGGAGAAAGAACATGAATAATCAATTGTCTATAATAAAAAGCTCAACAAAGACAATATTTGAATTCATATGGAAAGAAAAGACTTACCACAAGGTTTTTGAACATAACAAAAACATTTATTTTCTGTATTCTTTTTCCTGCTAGTCTCTGTTTAAGAATATTTTGAGTAGGAGTTCTTCTGTGCAATATCATTCATTCAACAAATATTTGTCAAACATCTATTATGTACAAGGCATTCTTCTTTTTGCAAGGGATAAAACAGTAAAAAAAAAAAAAAAAAGCAGACAAAAATCCCCACGCCTGTGAAGGTGACATTCTAGTGAGTGGGACAGACTACAAACATAAGGAAGTAAATTTGATAGTATATGAGAAGATAAGAGCCATGGGGGGAAAAAGCTAAGCAGGTGAAGGGGATGACCTGTGCAAGGGATGGGGGGGCCAGTGCAATTTTTAAAAGAGCAGTCAGGACAGACACTTCATACAGCGAGACAACTGAATCAAAACTGGATATCTAGAGGGAGAACATTACAGGGAGAAGGAGGAGCAATTGCAAAAGCCCTAAGGCAGTAGCCTGCTCCACAAGTTCAGGAACAATAAGGAAGCCAGTGGGTTGGAATGGAGTGAGCCAGGGAGGGAATGCATAAGGAAGAGCCACAGTCAGAGAAGGTGGGAATAGGCCATTGTAGGCCATTGTAAGAATCTGACTTTTTACTGTGAGTGAAATGGGGAGATTCTGACAGGGGGGATGAGACAGTGGAAAGTGTTGAGCAGGAGGAACATGATTTGACTTCCGTTTTAATAGAATCACCATGCTTCCTATGTTAAGCAGGAAAACCACACAGAAGGCTCTTGCAGAAATCCATTCAAATGATGATGATGGATCAGCAGGGTATCAGCAGAAGCAGTAACAAGTGTTTGGATTATTTATATGTTTCAAAGGAACAGCCATTAAAATGAAGAATGTGGGGGAAAAAAGAGAGATGTCAAGGATGATTCTGAGGTTTTTGTCCTGAGCTACCAAAAGGAAGGTGTTACCATTAACTGACAAGGGGGAGACTGTGGGTAGAGCAGGTTTTAGGAGGGACAATAGTAGTTTGAGTCTAATAGACATCAAGTGGAAATGTCAAACTAAAGTGTATAATAATAATTTGATAAACAAGAGACTTCCATTTAAAGAGAGGTTTGTAATTGTTTTTTATTTCCTATTATTGGTCTTTATGTGGTTAGTACAGTGTCTGCCACATAGTACACATTCAACAATGTTTTCTGTTAGAATATATTAATCAGCCAACAGCGAGGGCAGTTGTGCAGACATATGTATATTCCTACATTTGAGTCTTCAGTTTTAATCTACACAAAGTCCACCACTTCTAAACAGATTATTTTTAAAATAAGCTTGTTGTTTTGTAGACAGAACACATTTTCTTATAGAAACAATGCTTTAAATGTTTGATTCTAAAGCAATCTACAAAAATAAAATCTATTTCACCCACAATGAAGTTGACTATAGTACTGAAGAGGATAACAAAATCATAATCACTTCTGGCGCTTTTTAGCAGATGGAGATAATAACAAACATCCCCAGGTTGGCCTTTAGCAATGCTTTCGAAGCTAAAATGAAAACATTCTTGCCCTAGTCATCCTTGGATGGCATGTACAGTTATAAGAAGGATAATCTTTCTCCTGATACTTGGCTTGAATAGCAAGTAAAGTATTCCTACTCTTCTACCTATCACTTCTGGGCAATAGGATATTAATTTAAAGCATCTCCTCATCCCTTTTCTCACATCTAGGTGAGTTTCCCAAAACTGCTTCAAAAGGAGATAGATATGACTGAGAATAATGGAAATGTTCTACCAGGATATGATTTAAAAAAATAAACTATCATGTAGAATTTTCTTTATACCAGTAATCTAGAAATAACCAGAACACATTCCCACCATTAACATCCTAACCCCCACAGCCTAGAAATAGGAAGACCCAAGAGAAGACTCTAAGTGATGGCACTTAGATTTAAAAAGAAAAAAAAAAAAAAGCACTCTGATTTTGGAGACCTCTGGTGTAGGTGGCACTGAGGGGGAGTTAAGAAAGCCATTTCTCCAGAAAATTACCTCCCAGGAAGAGCACCCGACACTTCCAGGAATCCAAGTGTGTGAGACGTGTGAGACGAACACTACCAGGTTACCCAGATATCTTAAATAATAATGAATATCATGTTACAAAGTTAGATTATAACTAATATTTACCAAATAGCATATGAAGTAGAAAGTGGAAAATCTGTCCTCAAAAAAACAAGATTTAATACCACCAAGGATAACAAAATCCTACTTGTCAAATTATTCTTACCAAAAATTATTCAAATACAATGGCCAATACATTAAGAAAACACAACACAAAACCACAGGATACTATGATAACCACTATGAGAAAAAATAAGAGACACTATAAAGAAAAAATGATACAGTCCAATGAAGTCTACAGATACTAGAATTATCAAACAATAACCAAAAAAAAAAAAAAAATCCCTGCTTGCTACATATAGGCAAGAAGAAAAATGACAAACTTGAAAACTTTAGCAGGGATTGAAAATCCACAATATAGGAGATTTGAAAAAGAACCAGATAGAAATTTGGCAAATGAACTATAAGAGGCAAAATTAAGAATTCAATGGATAGGTTTAACAACAGACTAAATACAGATGAAGGCAGGATCAGTGAACTGAAAGATGTCAAAAAAATTACCCAGAAAGGGGCTGGCCTGGTGGCGCAGTGGTTAAGTGCACACGTTTCACTTTGGAGGCCTGGGGTTCACCAGTTCAGATCCCGAGTGCAGACATGGCACCACTTGGCAAGCCATGCTGTGGTAGGTGTCCCACATATAAAGTAGTGGAAGATGGACACTGATGTTAGCTCAGGGCCAGTCTTCATCAGAAAAAAGAGGAGGATTGGCAGCAGTTAGCTGAGGGCTAATCTTTCTCAAATAAAAAATTACCCAGAAAGAAACACAAAATGATAGAAAATATAAAAAGAAAGAGTCAGAGACAAAGAGCACATTGTGAGGTCTCACACACAGTTAGTGAGAATAACAGAAGAAAAAAGACAGCGAATATGCAGAAGCACTATGTACAGAGTCAATATGTGAAAACATAATGACTGAGAATTTTTCACAACTGATAAAAATTATCAAACCACAAACCTTTAAACTCAAAAAACCCTAAGTAGGATATGCATGCATATTTTGTATGTGTTTCTGCATGTTCTATATATATATATTTATATATATTTATTATAAATATTTACAAATATGTTTATAAATATATTATATATATATATATAAAATATATATTTAACTTGAACATGATAGAGAAACTTAAAAAAAAACTTAGGGTGGAAGATGATACTCCAAGCAATGGTAGTTGAAAGAAAGTAGGCAAAATACTTGCACCAGGCAAAATAGACTTCAGAAAACAAAGGTAACAAGGGACAAAGATTGGCATTATATAATAATAAAGGAGACAATCCACCAAGAAGACACAAATATTTATTAATATATATGCACCTAACATAGGAGCACCAAAATATATAAAGCAATTGTTAACAGACCTCAAGGGAAAAACTGACAGCAATACAATAATACTAGGGGACTTTAACACCTCACTTACATCAGTGGACAGATCATCCAGAGAGTCAACAAGGAAACATCAGCCTTAAATGACACATTAGACCAGAATGACTTAACAGATATATATATATAGAACAATTCCATGCAAAAGCAGTAGAATATGCATTCTTCCAAGTGCACATGGAACATTCTCAAGGATAGACCATATATTAAAATACAAAACAAGTCTCAATAAACTTAAGAAAATTGAAATTGTATCAAGTATCTTTTCTGACCACAACAGTATGAAACTAGAAATCAATTACAAGAAGAAAACTGGGAAAATCACAAATTTGTAAAGACTAAACAACATGCTACTAAACAACTATTGGGTCAATGAAGAAATCAAAGGAGAAATTAAAAAATACATGGAGATAAATGAAAATGAAAACATCACATACCAAAACCTATGGGTACTAAGTACTATGCAGTACTAAGAAGGAAGTTTATAGCAATGCAGGACTACCTCAAGAAACAAGAAACACCTCAAATAAAAAATCTAACCTTAACCTACAGGAATGAGAAAAAGAAGAACAAATGAAGCCCAAAGTCAGAAGGAAGCAACATGGGGGCAAGAAAAAAAAAGAGTGAAACACCAACATGCTGACAGAAAATAACTGACAATATAGAATTCTATATTCAACAAAAATATCCTCAAGAATGAAAGAAATAAAGACACTCTCAGGAAAAAACAAAAACTAAGAGATAGTAAATACTATCAGACACACACTAAAGGAAATTCAAAAACAGTTCTTCAAGGATATTAAAAAATGATACCAAACAGAAGGTCAGAGATGCAAGAGGATCAAAGAGCAACGGAAGTGATCAATATGCAGGCAAATCTAAATGAATAGTAATAAACAATGCTCATTAAACATTAATAACAAACAATGATAACAATATCTTTCTGGCACATAGCTATACAAGTCAAGAAGGGAATTTTTTGTTAGTGCTGTTGAGTCAATTCTGACTCCTAGTGACCCTGTGTACAGAGGAGCAAATGCCCTGTTTTGCTATCCCATCTTCTCATCTTCCAGTGTTATATCAAATGATGCTCGACTGTTATTCATAGCGTTTTCATGACCAATTTTTTCAGAAGTAGATGGCCAGGTCCTCCTTCTTACTCTGTCTGTCTTAGTCTGGAAAGTCTGCTGAAATCTGTACACCATGGGTGACTCGCCATGGGGTATTTGAAATACCAGCAGAGGTTTCAGCATCATGGCAAGACCACAGCCACCACAGCATGACAATCAACAGACAGATGGTGTGGTTCCCTAACCTGGAAATTAACCCAGGCCTCGGTGATGAGAGCAGTGAATCTCAGCCACTGGACCACCATAAGAAGGGGAGAAAAGGAGTTAAGCTGCTCTAAAGGCCCAGAATTGTGTAAGGAAGGATACGAATTAATATTAGATATTATAAACCAAGAACATGTGTTATAATTTCTAGGGTAACTTCTAAGAAAAATAATATAATAAAAGACTACATAACTTCCATTCTAATCGAGGGGAAATAATGAATATCGAAAACACACTACCAATACAAAAGAAACAAAAAAGAGGATTTTTTAAAAAGAACCTAAAAGAAGACAAAAAAACATCATAAGATGGTATTTATACTACTACTACTGTATTTCATTAATTCTAAAACATATTTTTTATACATTTAAAATACTCTGAAGTTGGGATTCATCTTACAATTAAAGTATTGATGTAATTGGCACCATTTTTTTCTTTTTTAGTGATATGTAAGGGTATATTTTATAATCAATGACATCTACATTGCAATAAATACAGTATAGTATTAATTACATTAATCATAAGTAAATTAAGTGATACAATTAAGAGACAAATATTGTCAGTCTGGATTTAAAAATAAAACCTAAATGCATGTTGTTTAAAAACATATACCTAAAACAGGAGGATCAAGAGAAGTTCAAAGTAAAAGGATGGAAAAAATACACTGTTGACATTACAAAGTAAATCTGGGGAAGCTAAATTACTATCAGACAAAATTGACAGTCTTAGCTAATGCAATAAGAAAAGAAAACGAAGACATACAGATTGGGAAGAAAGAAAGAAAACTGTCTTTGTTTGCAGAAGACATGATCATCTACTCAGAAAATCCAAAAGAATCAACAAAAGAATTTCTGAAACTAATAATCGATTATACCAAGGTTGTAGGATACAAGATTAATTTACAAAAATCTATCGCTTTCTTATATTCCAGAAACAAAGAATTGGAATTTTCAATTAAAAACACAATACCATTTATATTAGCAGAAACAAAGACAAAAAAAAAAAACAAAAGAAATATTTAGGAATAAATCTAACAAAATGTGTACAAGATCTATGAGGTAAACTACAAAACTCTGATGGAAAAAATCAAAGAAGATGTAAATAAATGGAGAGATACTCCATATTCAAGAACAGGAAGATTCAATTTTGTAAAGATGTCAGTTCTTCCCAACTTGATCTATAGATTCAATGCAATCCCAAACAAAATCCCAACCAGTTATTTTGTGGGTATCAACGAACTGATTCTAAAGTTTATATGGAAAGGCAAAGGATTCGGAATAGTAAACACAATACTGAAAGAGAAGAATAAAGATGGAAGACTGTCACTATCTAACTTCAAGACATACGATAAAGCTACAGTAATCAAGGCAGTGTGGTACTGGCAAAGAATAAATAAATAGATCAGTGAAAGAGAATACAGAGTCCAGAAATAAACACACACAAATACAATCAACGTATCTTTGTACCAAAAAGCATATCTTTGGAACAAAAGCAATTTGAGGGAGACAGGATAGGCTTTTCAACAAATGGTGCTGGAACAAGTGGACACCCGCATGCAAAAAAAAAAATGAATCTAAACACAGACATTATATGCTTCACAAAAATTAACTCCAAGTCAATCACAGTCATAAATACAGAATGCAAAACTATAAAATTCCTGAATATAACATAGGAGAAAATCTAGGTGACCTCGGTTTTGGCAATCACAGTTTAGATATAACACCAAAAGTATGATCCTTGAAAAAGAATTGGTAAGATTTTATTAAAATTAAAAACTTCCGCTCTGCAAATACTCTGTAAAGAGAATGAAACAACAAGCCACAGACTGGGAGAAAATATTTGCAAAACACCTATCAGACAAAAGACATCTAAAATATACAAAGAACTTTTAAAATTCAACAATAAGAAAACAAATAACCCAATTTAAAAAAATGGGCCAAAGACCTTAACAGAACCTCATCAAAGAAGATAAACAGATGGCAAATAAAAATAACACATTATCAATAATACATTATTCGAGGAATAATTGTACATTACCATATCAATGAATATGATCCTCTACTTTGAAAGAATAAGAAGAAAATCATATGATTATCTCACTAGAAACAAAAAAGAGCATTTGACAACATTAAACATCCATTAATAATAAAATCTCTTAGATCACTAGGAAGAAAACAAATTCGCACCAGAATGTTGGTTCTGCAAGGAGAGAAATCTTTGTATTATTAATATATGTGAGGCACTTAAATTAGGGGCTAGCACAAACACTTTGCAACAATTATTTGTTCTTGAATGAACTCCCTTAACCCAATAAGGGATATTTACAAAATCGTCAGCAAATATAACATTTAATGGCAAAATGCTGAAAGCTTCCCTTTTGATATCAAGAATAAGACAAAGATACATATTACCATCACTTCTATTTGAACATTGTACAGGAGCTCCTAGCCAGTACACTAAGGTAACAAAAATATATAAATAAGTTTTAAGGATTGATGAGAAAGTAAAGAAATTATGATTATTGCCAGATGATATGATTGTATAAGTAAAAATCCAAAAGAATTTATAGGTAAATGTTTAGCACTAATATAAGGGTGTAATAAGGCTGCTAGACATAAAATAAAGTCAATTTTATTTTCATATAAAGAATGAGAAATTGAAGTTTTAGAAGATATTTTCAGTAGCTTCTAGAAATATTAAGTAGAGAGAAAACACTAACAACACAGGAAGTTTACATCTCTACAGAGATAAAAAAAAAAAGTACTATAAGAGGAATTAAAGAAGACTCCATACTGAAAATATTTGATTCTTCACCAAACTAATCTAGAGATTTAATACAATACCAATCAAACCTCCAATAAGACTTTTTGTGGAACTTGACAAGCTAACTCTAAAATTTACACGGGAAAGCCACAACTAGCCAAGACCCTCTTAAATAAGTAGGTCAAAGTAGGATAACTTGTTTAATATAACCCATTATAAAGCCATGGGAATTGGGAAAGTGCAGCATTGATGCAAATATAGACAAATAAACAAAAGAAATAGAAGCAAGAGCCCAGAAACATACACATATATTTGTGAACAACTGATTTATGACAAAGGTGACACTGCAAAGGAGCAATAAAGGAAAGTCATTTTAACAAATTGTGCCAGTTCAACCAAGTATTCATATTGGAAGAAACATGACCTCTACTTAGACAATGCACAAATGGTAATTCTAGGTAGATGATGAACCTAAATAGGAAAGTCAAAACAGATGAAGAGTTGGGAAGACAACACAGAAGGATATCTCTGTGACAGCAAGCTCAGGGAACAATTTCTTAAGTAAGACACAAAAAGCAATAGTCATACAGGAACAGATTGTTATACATGACTACAGTAAAATCATAAATTAAGAAGTTTTCACTTAAAGTCATAAAAAAATTTATTTAAAAACTTCTATAAATCAATAAAGATAGACACCCCAGTAGAAAAACTGAGAGGAAATTGAACAGTGTCTTCACATAAAAGGAAATCCAAATGGGCCATAAATATGAATAAGTGATCTAACCTAATCTCATTAGTAATCAAGGAAATGCAAGGTAAAAGCAAAATAAAATACTACTACATACCCAACTTATTATTAAAGTTTCAAGTGGAAGAATATCAATTGTTGATGAGGTAGCTAGTGGGAACTCATTGTGCCCCACAACACACCTCCTCCACCCACCTTTGATTTCAGCAAAGTCATAGTGGACAGTTCCCCACAACTCCTACCTCTAAGCTTATTTGCTTCAGGTGTAACTCAAAAGTACAGGGGAGTTAAAATCCCTGGGGGCAACCCTCAAACCAAAGGCAGTGGAAGCAACAAAAATTAAAATGTACTGCAGCTACCTGCGTCAGGATGGGCAAACATCCCAAACACAATGTCAACTAATAAAAGCCACACCAACAGGAAACATACCATATAACTTTGCTTATTACTCTATTTTATCTACTCTATGATTAGAGCTCAAAAGAGACAAAAAAATAAAGTATTCAAGAATACATATTTAGGTTGCACAACTGTAAAGAAAAGCAAGCAGAGGATCACCATGAAAATCAGGATAATGGTTAACTTTGGGGAAGGAGGTATGATGGGGAAAACCACAAAAGGGACTTCTGAAGATACTTGTAGTGACTTGGGTAGTTACACAAGTGTTCACTTTATAAAATTGTGCTCAGCTGTACATTTGTTTAGCTAGATTTGCTGTATATTTTATTTTCACAATAAAAATTGGGCTTTTTTAATGTAGCACAAGTTCTATCAGAATAAGAAGACCCAGCAAGAGTTATCCTTGGAGCTTCCCTTCCTGCAGTCAGGCTCAGTGGCATCTAGTAGACCAGAAGGGTACTCAATAAGGACTGGGAAATCCTTTAGGAAAAAAAGGATGAATTTGCTCAACCTGGTGGGGGTTGTCAGAGCTCAGAAAGCTGACATGGAGTCATAGCTTTTACAGGAAGTAACCATCAATAAGAAAATAGAATCATAAATAAGAGGCAAACATATTTGAGACAATCTTATATTCACGCTTAGGTTTTAATATGCAGTAAATTTTAAACGTAATATTCATAAGACATTATCTTCAAAATATTTTATAATTACTTTAGACTTTAGGTCTCTTCTTTGACACAAGATTTACTTATCAGAGTGTTTTAAAATTACCAGTCCATTTAGGGGTTTCTGTTATGAATATTTAGTTTTACCACTTTGTAGTCAAAGAATGAGAAATGCTCTGTTACTGCTTCTTAGAAATTATGTAAGTCTTCTTTTGGAAAAATATATGATCAATTTTCGTTGAAATTCCTGGACACGCAAAATGAAGATTTATGTTCTGCTTGTGCAGAGAGTTATATTTTTATCTATCAAACCAATCATATTAATATTTATTTATGACATAACAAACAATTATGAAGAATACTCATTAATGATTGTACATCTCATAAATTAAAAGTGTTCATTTTTGCCTTATATTGAGTCTCTTTGCTTAAGCTATGTTTCCTGGATACAACATAAAATTACAGTGGTTTGTGATCTAGTTTAAGAGGCATTCCACATATATTTGTCAAAACTGTTACATTTGGCCCTAAATCATTGTACCTTACACTTCGTATTTTGGAACACTTTAGTGATATGTTTTTGCTTTCTTTTTTCTATGTAAAATAAATTTCCTGTTATCAATTTTACTTAGGGGTTATTACCATAACAATTTAAGATAAATTAGACAGAAGCGAGATCAAAATGGCAGAGTAGGAAGGTCTGTAGCTCACCTCCTTCCACAGACACACGAAAACTACAATTATATAGACAGCAACTATCGCTGAGAACAACCTGAAGACTAGCAGAACAGATTTTCCACAACTAAGGATAGGAAGAAAAAGCTGCATCAAGACAGGAAGAGAGGTGGAGACACAGTTTAGTCAGGACCCACAGCCCCCAAACAATGACACACAAGTAGGAGGGCTATCACAACTGAAGAGGTCCTCCCAGATGAGCCAAGGGCCCAAGCCCCACATCAGGTTCCCCAGCTCAGGGGGCCTGCACCAGGAAGATGAGCCCTCATAGTGTTTGGCTTTGAAAACCAGTAGGGCTGACACCCCAGAGAATGAGAGAGCTGGAAAAACTGAGACTCTGTTCTTAAAGGGCGTGCACACAAACTCATTCATTCCAAGTCCCCATGCTGAGGAAGCAGTTTGAAAAGTGCCTGGGTTATATATGAAGGAGATTCATTGACTAATTTTAGGACACGTGCCAGAGAAACAGGCATCTGTTGGAACCTTCTCTGGGGACAGTATTGCAGGGTGGAGGTTTTTTTTAACTTTCCTTCTACATAGCTGGCCCGGTGCTGGCAGGTACCATTTCTGATACATTCCATCTACCCTCCCAGCACCGCTCACCCCACTCCTGTGTTCTGCTGAGGACCTGCCCTGGCTCTTGCCACACTCCACACAGTGGATGGCCCTGGCTGGCACCAGAGGCTCTCCAAAGCACCCCCATCTTGACCTACCCAGCAGCACTAAAGGAAGCCCCTGCCCTGCCCCACCCAGCAGGTGGACACAGCCAGCACCAGAACCCCTCTGAAGCAGCTCCCACCCCAGTGGGCTGACCCTGCACATCAGTGCACCCACAGCAATTACAGTTTAGGCACAACAGCAGGGTGCATTCAGCCTACACAGGGGTCACATCTGAAGCACCTGGCTCCGGTGACTAGGGGGCCTGTCTACTAGGCCCCACAAGACATCTTCTACTTAAGGCCACCTCTTCAAGACCAGGAGATGTAGGTGATCTCTAAAACATACAAAGAAACAGAGTTAAGCAAAATGAGGAGCAGAGGAGTATGTTCCAAAAGAAGGAACAAGACAAAACTTCAGAAAAAGAACTAAATAAAACAAAGATAAGCAATCTACCAGATAAAGAGTTCAAAGTAATGGTCATAAAGATACTCACCGAACTCAGGAAAAGAATGGAGGAACACAGTGAGAACTTCAACAAAGAGTTAGAAAATACAAAAAAGAACCAATGACAGTTGAAGAATATAATTACTGAAATAAAAATACACTAGAAGGAATCAACAGGAGATTGGATGATGCAGAAGAATGGATCAGCATTCTGGAAGGCAGGGAAGTAGAAAGCACCCAATTGGAACAGCAAAAGAAAAAAGAATTAAAAAAATTGAGGATAGTCTAAGGGATCTCTGCGACAACATCTAACATTCATATTGTAGGGGCCCTTGAAGGAGAAGAGAGAGTGAAAGAGACACAAAACGTATTTGAAGAAATAATGGCTGAAAATTTCCCCAACCAAGAGAAGGAAACAGACATCCCAGTCCACGAAGCACGAAGAGTTCCAACTAAGATGGATCCAAAGAGACCCACACCAAAACACACTGTAATTAAAGTGTCAAAAGTTAAAGATAAAGAGAGAATCTTAAAAATAGCAAGAGAAAAACAAATAGTTACATACAAGGTAACCTCCCTAAGACTATCAGCTGATTTTCTGGCAGAAAGTTTTTAGGCAGAAGGGAGTGACATGACATATTCAAAGTGCTGCGAAAAAAAAAACTTACAACCAAGAATACGCTAACTGGCTAAGTTATCATTCAGAATTGAAGGAGAGATAAAGAGTTCCTCAGACAAGCAAAAACTAAACGAGTTCATCACCACTAAACTGGCCTTACAAGAAATATTAAAGGTTCTTCTTTAGCAGAAAAAAAGCAGCCATAAGTAGAAAAAAGAAAATATATGAAAGAAAAAAAAACCCACTGGTAAAGGCAAGCATTTAGTAAAGGCAATGGATCAGCCACTTATAAAGCTAGTATGAATGTTAAAAGACAAAAGTAGTAAAATCAACTATAATTACAATAAGTAGATAAGGGATAAACAAAATTAAAAAGGCACAAAATATGACATCAAAAACATAAAACATGGGGGAAAGGAGAGTAAAAATGAAGTGATTTTAGAATGTGTTCAAACTTAAGCAACTATCAACTTAAAATAGACTGCTCTATAAATTTGTTGTTATATATGAATCTCATGGCAACCACAAATCAAAAACCTAAAATAGACACACAAAAACTAAAGAGAAAGGAAAACAAACACTAAAGAAAGTCATCAAGTCACAAGGGAAGAGAGCAAGAGAAGAAGGGAACAGAGAAAAACTGTAGAAACAACCAGAAAACAATTAAAAATGGCAATAAGAACATAGCTATCAATAATTACTTTAAATATAAAATGGACTGAATGCTCCAACCAAAATACGTATGGTTGCTGAATGCATAAAAAAAAACAAGATCCATCTATATGCTACCTACAAAAGACTTACTTTAGATCTAAAGACACTCAAAGATTGAAAGTGAATGAATGGAAAAAGATATTCTGTGAACTTGGAAATGAAAAGAAAGCTGGAGTAGCAATACTTATGTCAGATAAAATAGACTTTAAAATCAAGGCTGTAACAAGAGACAAAGAAGGACATTACATAATGACAAAGGTATCAATCTAACAAGAGGATATAATGCTTGTAAATATCTATGCACCCAACATAGAAGCACCAAAATACATAAAGCCAATATTAACAGGCCAAAGAGAGAAATCAACAGTCATACAATAATAGCAGGAGACTTTAAGATCCCACTTATATCAATGGGTAGATCATCCAGACAGAAAATCAACAAGGAAACAGTGGTCTTAAATGACATATTAGACCAGAGGGATCTGGTAGATATATACAGAAAATTCTACCCCCAAACAGAATACACATCCTTTTCAAGCGCACATGGAACATTCTCCCAAAGTGATCACATATTAAGCCACAAAACAAGTCTCAAGTAATTTAAGAAGACTGAAATCATATCAAGTATGTTTTCCAACCATAACAGCATGAAACTAGAAAGCAAGTACAAGAAAAAAAACTGGGGAAAAACACAAACATGTGGAGGCTAAAGAACATGCTACTAAACAACCAATGGGTCAACAAAGAAATCAAAAAGGAAATAAAAAAAAATACCTTGAGACAAATGAAAACAGAAACACAACTTTCCAAAATCTATGGGATGCAGCAAGAGTAGATTCAAGAGGTAAGTTTACAGCAATACAGGCCTACCTCAGTAAAAAAGAAAAGTCTCAAATAAACAATCTAACCTTACACCTAAAGGAACTAGAAAAAGAAGAACAAAGCCAAAAGTTAGTAGAAGAAAGGAAATAATAAAGATCAGAGCAGAAATATATGAAATAAAGACTAAAAAAAAAAAAGTAAAGGTCAATGAAACTAAGGGCAAGTTCTTTGAAAAGATTAAATGAAATTAATTTAACCATTAGGGAGACTCCAAGAAAAAGAGAGAGAAGGCCCAAATAAATCAAATAAGAAATGAAAGAGAGGAGGGGGCCAGCCCCATGGTCTTGTGGCTAAGTTCAACATGCTCTGCTTCAGCAGACCAGGTTCAGTTCCTAGGCGTGGACATACTCCACTCATTGGCCACCATGCAGTGGCAGGGACCCACATACAAAATAGAGGAATACTGGCATAGATGTTACCTCAGGGCCAATCTTCCACAAGCAAAGAGAGGAGGATTGGCAACAGATAATGTTAGCTCAGGGTGAATCTTTCCCTGCCAAAAAAAAAAAAAAATTTAATTTTTTAAAAAAGACAACAAATAACAAGTGTTGGCAAGGATGTGAAGACAAGGGAATCCTCATACACAGTTGACAGGAAGGCAAATTGGTGCAGCTGCTATAGAAAACATTATGGAGGTTCCTCAAAAACTTAAAAACAGAACTACCATGTGATCCAGCAATCCCACTTCTGGGTATTTATCCAAAGAAAATGAAACCACTAATTCGAAAAGATATATGCATTCCTATGTTCATTGCAGGATTATTTACCATAACTATGATATGGAAGCAACCTATGTGTCCATCAATAGATGAATGGATAAAGAAGAGTAATGGAATATTACTCAGCCATAAAAAAGAATGAAACCTTGCCATTCGTGGCAACATGGATGGACCTAGAGGGTATTATGCTAAGTGAAATAAGTCAAACAGAGAAAGACAAATACCATATGATTTCACTTACCTGTGGAATCTAAAAAAAACAAAACAAAACAAACAGAACAAAACAGAAACAAACTCATACAAAGAACAAACTGTTGGTCACCAGAGGGAGGAAGATGGGGGGATGGGCAAAAAAGTGAAGGGGATTAAGATGTACAAACTTCCAGTTACAAAATAAATAAGTCATGGAGATGTAATATACAGCATAGGGAATATAGTCAATAATATAATAACTTTGTATGGTGACAGATGGTTGACAGATGGTTACTAGACTCGTCAGGGTGATCATTTTTTATAGGATATAGTTGAATCACTATGTTGTACACCTCAAAATACTACTGTTGTGCATTGCTTAACAATGGGGGTACATTCTGAGAAATGCATCCTTAGGCAATTTCGTCACTGTGGGAACATCACAGAGTGCACTTACACAAACGTAGATGGTATACAGCCTACCACACACCTAGGCTATATGATACTGATCTTATGGGGCCACCTCACACATGCAGTCTGTCATTGAATGAAACGTCATTATGTGGTGCATGACTGTATAACACTGTGTGTCAAGTATACTTCAAGAAAAATAAATGAGAGGAAATTTTATAATAAAATAAAACACAATTAGACATATTTCTCCAATTATCAGTAATTTTCTACCCCCCCACTCAGTTACTTTTACTTTTTTCTAATATTATATATTTTCTTTCAAGTTGCATTTGTTCTGGTTGCTTCTCCAGTAAGTCTAAAGGCCATGAAACTGTCTTTCCACTGTGTTCTCAACATCTATAATATCTTTCTTTTAGTCTCTATGTCCCTTCCCCCTGGAATCTGAGAAAATTTATAAGATTGACTTGCAGATTGTTTTTGAACAGGCATCAAGGAGGAGTCACCCAACCAGGGCCAAAATGAACTTCCTATACTAGGACTGAGATAAATTGAGACATCCTAGAATCCATGGACAGAGGTCAAGAGGGAACCCTAAACACTTTACCCTTCTCCACCCGTAACACACACACATGGCCTTGGTACCACTATCTGCCTTTATCTCATTATGTCCTTTATTCCTGTTTTCATCAATCACCATACGAAGCTGCAGCCCCTGTGTAGGCCCTTGTCTCCTGCACTCTAATACCCACGAGGCTACACATGTATCCTGTTCTCTTACCATGCACTCTGGAAATCACAGTCCACCATCAGCAAAAACTCCCAGATCTTCAACCTCTTCTCTGAAAGTAGCCTTTGCCTTCAAGGTCTATTTTGAAACTCAGCCAGCCCCTGATTTCACAGCTTCCACTAGAACCATCTCGAGTGGTGGCAGCTTTTTCTCACAACTCTGATACATCTAGAGACGGAATCAGTGTTCTCCCTTGATTGCTGCTTTTAGGCCATTCTGTCTCCCTCCTTCCTAAAATGTCCAAGCTTTGAATCTTTTAAGATGAAATTAGCCGCTATCTTTGTTACTAACATCTACCAACCCCCAGGTTACTCCTGCTCATTTCCTTCTTGCAAACACTTTCACTGTAACACTACGCTTGTCTTAATTTTTGCTGATTTCAATATACAGGTTGATAATCTTATCAATCTCTTGGGCTGTCAGTGGCTTGAACTCTTCTCCTCCAATGATCTTATCCTCTACCATGTCAATCACTCATGCCCATGATTTTAATGGATACATTCTCATTACCAATAACCATAACTTACAATCTCAACTTTATGCGTTCCACTCTCCCTTTAGTATAGCTATAGTCTCCAAAATCTCTTTAATCCTACCAGAACATCCAATCCATTGATGTTTTCCCTTTTTACTTCTCTCGTCCCATTGATGTCCTCTATTTCATAAGCCTTATCCAGTTTAAATGTCACGGTCCACCAGTATAATTACTGCTTTGCATAAAGGTTTGACTTCCTTGCCTCCTCTTACTTTATTGTAGTTGGCCTAAACACAACCAACTCTGTTACATACCTTTGCAATTGAATGTGGCTGGACAAAAACACAACTCTATACTGATTAATCTCATTTAAAATTCATAACTGTGAATCTCAAGTGGCCCCATTAAAGCTGCCCAGGGGCTGGCCTGGTGGTGCAGCAGTTAAGTTCACACGTTCTGCTTCGATGGCCTGGGGTTCGCCAGTTCAGATCCCAGGCACAGACCTATGCGCTACTTAGCAAGCCATGCTGTGGCAGGCATTCCACATATAAAGTAGGGGAAGATGGGCACAGATGTTAGCTCATGGCTAATCTTCCTCAAAAAAAAAAAAAAATGCTGCCCAGAAAACACACTCTACTCCATTTACTCTCCCATTCTACTAGATGACTATTTCATACCTTCTCCTATTTCCTGAAACCCCCAACAGCTCCTCCCCATCCTCTGTGTCAGCTGAGGAACCTACTTCCTACTTCACTGACAAAACTGACCCACAGACTCCCACCACCACATCCCTCCATCTACCAGCATCTACCTCCATTTACTCCTGTTACTACAGATACCCCACCACTTCTCCACTAAAGCAAAGCCCTCCATCCACTTGTACCCTAGCTCCCAGACCCTCTCATGTACTCAAGGAAGACTGTAGCAATGTTGTCCTCTCTATCCTAGATCATCAATTTTTCACCCTCTGCTAAACCAGGTCTATCAGTATATAACCCTGTTGTAATTTCTTCCATCTTGAAAAAAGAATCTATCCTGCCCGCACTGTTTTTGTACTTGCTCTTCACTCAGATACCCACATTGCTAACTTTCTGCTTAACTTTCTTCAAGCATTTGGGCCAACGTCATCTCAAAGAAACTTACCCTGACAATACAAATTGAAAATTGAAAACTGACCTCTACCACCACCACCACACCACCCCTGGCCCTGCCCATCGTCCAATCCTGCCCTATTTTATTTTCCATAGGGTTTATCATCTTCTAACGTTCTACATCATTGATGTATTTATTATGTTAATAGTTTTTATTCCCCCATTAAAATATGAACTCCATGAAGGGCAAGTCTTTATCTAACTCACTGAGACATTCCAGATGCCTAAAACAAAGACTCCCACATAGTCAGGGCTCAATAATTATTTGATGAGTGAATGAACAAAGGATGAGTCCACCCTTCATCAGTTCTCACATCATTTTAAATTCCACTATGGCACTGTTTCATGACATTCCTTCCTTAAATCTGAACACTCCCTTTTGCATCTTAGTCTTCTGTCTTATCTCATTGTTGATTATTCATTTCTTGTTCCCTGAGTTCATGTCATCCTCAACTTCACTGTCCACCAAAGCAAACACTAAATTTACCTCTCTCTCCTACATGGAATCTTTTACAAAGTTATGACTTTTCTTGTGAATATCACTATTTTTTTATTAAGTCTAGTTTTTTCATAAACACTATTCTATTTCTATTTTTCAGCCTAGTATTTGCTCAAAAACAGACAAATCCTGCAGGAAATTCTACTTGAGTGCTTCTCTTTACACCAGGATGTGATTAGAATTGTACTCTCAGATCTGAAGATAAAGAGCTGGCTAATAGAAACTACTATGATTCTTTCAGTGCTCCAGGAGCTGGAGGGAGGCAGAAAGGAGTGAACATTGGAGGCCATGGATATACCCCACATGAAATCTTCATCTGTGTTTGTTAAAGATGAACATCTTTCATATCTAATTTAGGAGTGAACACTGGGAGTCATGGATATACCTCACATGAAATCTTCATCTGTGTTCGTTAAAGATGAACATCTTTCATATCAAATTTTTCCTCTGGCTCAGCTTCTACTCCACATATGCATTGTGGACATGTCCAGCTCTCTGCTTAGCACTACTGCCTACTAAATTAGGGAGGAATCTTGTTGCCTTATGAAATCTGCATCAAAAAGAAGCCCAACAAATTCAATGGTTTTGTTTGTCCTCAGACCCTCTATTGTAATTTTTTTTGAACCCTGCCAAAGGAAGAGGTTCTAAGATCATAGCCTCTGGACTCAGACTTCCTGACTTCGAATTCCAGCTTTACCACTTACTTAGATGTGTGACCTCATCCGTAGAAAGAGATAAAATAAGGTAGCTACATCTCATGAGGTTGTTGAGCATTAAGTCATTAGTATCTTTTAAGTACTTAGACCAGTGGCTAATACATAAAAAGAGTTCAATAAATGTTACCTCTTGTTTCTCCTCCTCTTTGTCTTGCCTCCCACATTTATCTATAAAATTTAGGGTGTTAGCAGGACTGTGTCAGGACTTCTTTTACTTACAGTGACAATGCAGCACTTTCTCAAGGTGGAGTTTGTGAGTAAATACTTCATATAGTCCTCCAATCTAATCCAACCTGCACTGAATCTAGCAGAAGCTCTTCCCTAGTTTCTACTTCAGATGCAAATTATTCCAGGTTCTTAGAGTTCTTTGGTCTGTCAATTGGTTTACAACAGAGTGTAGCTACATACCTGTGCCCATTTAAATGTTTCTTTCTTAAAGCTCCCTGGAATTATTTATTTAATTTAAAAATAGACTTCTGATTGGTATATCATGTAATTAATTTCAGGGAAGCAACAAATAATTTTCCTGTTTTGTCAACAGAAGACATGAGTAGAGCACAGTTTAAGAAACACTGATCTAGTGATCTTGTCAAGATGGCGGTGTGAGCAGATGTTGAACTCATCTCCTCCCATGAACTCAAACAGGTTACAACAATTTTTGGAAAAATTACCCCGGATTGAAAACTGAAAACTGGATAAAAAGAATCCCCACAACAAGGGGCAGTCCTGAGGAAGGCAGAAGAGGCAGAAATTCCTTCTGGAGAGGAAAAAAGCCACCTTTGGGAACAGCGGAGCTTCTCAGCTGGCCAGGCAGGAGCCACACTAAGGTATGCAGCCTTCCCTGGAGGAGTGAGGTCCGGAGCAAGAGCGATACTGCTATAAGCATACTTCAAACTCAGCCCAACTGAGACAGGGGCCTTACTATCTGGCTTTGCTGGCTATTACTGCAGCGAGGACACCCCCAGAAAAGCTATCGGCTGAAGGCCGAAAGGACCTGGCTCTTAAAGGGCCCGCACAAAAACTCACTCATTGCAGCAACCTAGAATCACCAGAGAGAAGGCTGACAGTCCTTTGGTGAAACAAGACTCACCTGGTGGGCTCTGGGGGCATCTTGCTGAGAGGAGGGCCCTCTCCGGATGCTGAGACATTGGTGGGGGCCATTGTTCTGAGCTGGTCCAGGCATGCTGACACAGACACCAGTGGGTGCGATTGGGGTTCAGCCCTTGGCCTGTTAGCCCAGGGGTCTGCCACACCCACTTGAGCACAGATTTAATCCAGTTCAGCCAAGGCAGGCAACCAGCCCTAGGGACAGGCCCCACCTAACAGCAAGCCCTCAGGCTACTTTTCAGCCTGCATTGACTGAGTGCCTTGATCCTCTACAGGCAGGCTAGTGTGTCTGCCTCTGTGGGGCAGGGGCCTGTGTGAGGACCAGGTGAACTGTGGGGGACATTGGTAGAGAGGTGAGGGCCTCTGCAGTGTGGCATCAGGGTATGCTCCAGGGGCTTGAGAAGTGTGCACAGACCAGGACTGTGTTGACGGTGTATGTGGTCCTGTAGGGGGTGAGGCTTATCAGCAGCAGAAGACCTGTGCTTCACAAATAGCTATAAAATGGATCAGCCACACCTTCCAAAGCCTGAAACAATCGAGTGTCAAGGGCCAGCCCCACTCAGCTGCACTCCTAAGAGAACTGACAACAGCCTTGTAGGCCTGAGGCGTATCACAACTGTAAGCCCCTGAGCCTAGCAACCAGCTACAGTGGGTACCAACCCAATTAAGAGGAAAACTGCAATAAGAGTGTGCTGATAGACTTTGTAGCCGACAGTGCTAAGGCTCCCCAAACCGGATTTATAAACAGCTGGCCAGGGGAAGAAAGACTAGACTCCCTGGGTACCTGCAGTGGGAGCAACCCTGCCACAGAAGAAGGACACAAGTAGCCCACAAAGGTGTCACTCCTGGTTCTTATGGACTGGTGAGGAGAGGGAAGCACTCTGCTGGGCCTCATAAGGCATCTCATACATGAGGCCACTTCTCCAAGATCAGGAGACATAGCTGACTCACCTAATACACAGAAATAAGCATAGAGAAAGAGGCATAATGAGGAGACAAAGGAATACTTTCCAAGCAAGGGAACAGGACAAAACCTCAGAAAAAGGACTAAATGAAACAGAAACAAGTGACCTACTCGAGAAAGAGTTCAAACAAAATATCATGAGGATGCTCACAGATATGCGGAGAAGAATGGATAAACACAGTGAGCACATCAGCAAATAGCTGGAAGATAGAAAGAAAAAAATAATCAGAAATGAAGAATACAATACTGGAAATGAGAAATTCACTAGAAGGACTCAATAGCAGAGTAGAGGAAGCAGAAGAATGGATCAGTGAGCTAGACAAAAGACTAGAGAAAATCAACCAAGCAGAACAGAAAAGAGCAAAAAAGAATTAGACAGAATGGGAACAGTCTAAGGGAACTCTGGGACAATATCAAGCATGCTAACATTCGGATTATAGGTGTCCAAGAAGGAGAAGAGAGAGACAAAGGGGCAGAAAATTTATTTGTAGAGATAATAGATGAAAATTTTCCTCACCTGAGGAAGGAAACAGACATCCAAGTTCAGGAAGCACAGCGAGCTCCAACAAGATAAGCCCAAAGAGGCCCACACCAACACATATTAGAATTAAAATGTCCAAAATTATAGACAAAGAGAGAATCCTAAAAGGAGCAAGAGAAAGGCCACAAGTGACAGATAAAGAGAGGCCAACAGGCTATCAGCGGACTTCTCAGCGGAGACCCTACAGGCGAAAAGGGAATGGCACGGCATATTTAAAGTGCTAAAAGGAAAAGACCTACAGCCAAGAATACTCTATCCATCAAGGTTGTCATTCAAATTGGAAGGATAGATAAAGAGCTTCCCAGACAAGCAAAAATTAAAGGAGTTTATCACCAACAAACCAGTTCTGCAAGAAATGCTAAAGGGACTTACTTAAATGGGAAAGCAATGACTACAAATCGAGATAAAACAAAATTACCACAAAAACAAAACAACAACAACAAAAAATCAGGCAATAAAATCACTTGTAAGGTAAAAATATAGTAAAGGTAGCAGATCAACTACCTGTGAAGATAATATGAAGGTTAAAAGACAAATGTACTAAAATAACCTATTCCAATGATAAGAGGCTAATGGATAGACACACACTAAACAGGAGACTATATAAGGTTTGAAAAACATATAACGTGGGAGGAGGGGAGTGAAAAGTAGAACTTTTAGAAAGAAGTCAAGCTAAAGAGTCTATCTACTCAATATAGACTGTTATATGCATAGAATATTAAATAGGATCCTTATTGTAATCACAAATCAGAAACCTATAACAAGGAAGAAAAAAATTAAGACAAAAGAAATCAAACATATTACTAAAATAACCATCAAACCACAAGGGAAGAGAGCAAGAGAAAAAGAAAGGAACAGAGAAGAACTAATAAAACACCCAGAAAAAAAAGAGACAAAATGGCAATAAATACATATTTATGAATAGCAACTTTAAATGTCAATGGACTAAAGGCTCCAATCAAATGCAATACAGTGGCCAATTGGATAAAAAAACAAGACCCATATATATGCTGCATACAAGAGACACACTTCAGACCTAAAGACACTCAAAAACTAAAACTGAAAGGATGGAAAAAGATAATACATGCAGGGGGGCCGGCTCCATGGCCGAGTGGTTAAGTTCGTGCACTCTGCTGCGGCGGCCCAGGGTTCAGATCCTGGGCACAGACACGGCACCGCTCGTCAGGCCACATTGAGGCAGCATCCCACATCCCACAACTAGAAGGACCTGGAACTAAAATATACAACTATGTATGGGGGGCTTGGGAAGATAAACCAGAAAAAAAAAAAAAGTTAATCCATGCAAATGGAAAGAAAAGAAAGAGGGGGTAGAAATATTTATATCAGACAAAAGAGACTTTAAAACAAAAACTGTAACAAGAGACAAAGACAGGCACTACATAATGATAAATGGAACAATCCAACAAGAAAATATAACACTTGTACATATCTATGCACCCAACATAGGCTCACCTAAATATATAAAGCAATTATTAACAGACATAAGAGGAGAAATTGACAGTAACACAATAATAGTAGGGGACGTTAACAGTCCACTAACACCAATGGATAGATCATACAAACAGAAGATCAATAAGGAAACACTGGCCTTAAAGGACACATTAGACCAGATGGACTTAGTAGATATGTACGGAACATTCCATCCAAAAACCACAGAATACACATTCTTTTCAAATGCCCATGGAACATTCTCCAGGATTGATCACATATTAGGCCCCAAAACAAGTCTCAATAAATTTAAGAAGATTGAAATAATACCTTGCATCTTTTCTGACCACAGACGTATGAAACTGGAAATCAACTACAGGAAGAAAACCAGAAAAGCCACGAAAATGTGGAGAGTAAACAAAATGCTACTGAATGATTGGGTCAATGAAGAAATCAAAGAAGAAATCAAAAAATTCCTGGAGACAAATGAAAATGAAAACACAACATGCCAAAATCTGTGGGATACAGCAAAACCAGTTCTAAGAGGGAAGTTTATAGCAATTCAGGCCCACCTCAACAAAGAAGAAAAAATCACAAATAGACAATGTAAAAGCACATCTAAAGGTACTGGAAAAAGAACAAACAAAGCCCAAAATCAGCCAAAGGAAGGAAATTATGAAAATCAGAGCAGAAATAAATGAAATAGAGACTAAAAAAAAAAAAAAAATACAAAAGATTAACGGAACCAAGAGCTGGTCCTTTGAAAAGATAAATGAAATTGACAAACCCTTAGCTAGACTCACCAAGAAAAGAAGACAGAAGGCTCAAATAAAAAAAATCAGAAATGAAAGAGGAGAGATTACAACAGACACCTCAGAAATACAAAAGATGATAAGAGACTATGAAAAGCTATACGCCAAGAAAGTGGATAATCTAGAAGAAATGGATAAATTCTTAGAAATATACAACCTTCCAAAACAGGACCAAGAAGAAGTAGAAAATTTGAATAGATGGATCACCAGTAAGGAGATCGAAACAGCAATTAGAAACCTCTTAAAAAATAAAAGTCCAGGACCAGATGCCTCCCTGGTAAATTCTACTAAACATTCAAAGAAGACTTAATACCTATCCTTCGCAAACTCTTCCAAAAATTTGGAGAGGAGGGGAGGCTTCCTAACCCATTCTACAAAGCCAACACTATCCTGATACCAAAACCAGACAAGGACAACACAAAAAAAGAAAATTATAGGCCAATATCACTTATGAACATCAATGCAAAAATCCTCAACAAAATACTAGCAAATTGAATACAACATTACATTAAAAAGATCATACATCATGATCAAGTGGGATTTATTCCAGGGATGCAGGGATGGTTCAACATCTGCAAATCTATCAACGTGGTAAACCACATTAACAAAATGAAGAATAAAAATCACATGATCATCTCAATAGATACAGAGAAAGCATTTGACAAGATACAGCATGCATCTGTGATAAAAACTCTAAATAAAATGTGTATAGAAGGAAAATACCTTAACATAATAAAGGCCATATATGACAAACCCACAGCAAATATCATTCTCAATGGAGAAAAACTGAAAGCTATCCCTCTAAGAACAGGAACCAGACAAGGATGCCCACTGTCACCACTCTTATTTAACATAGTACTGGAAGTCCTAGCCAGAGCAATCAGGCAAGAAAAAGAAATAAAAGGGATCCACATTGGAAAAGAAGAAGTGAAACTGTCACTCTTTGCAGACGACATGATTTTATATCTAGAAAACCCTAAAGATTCCACTAAAACACTTTTAGAAATAATAAAGGAATACAGTCAAGTCATGGGATACAAAATCAACGTAGAAAAATTGGTTGCATTTCTATACACTAACAAGGAAGTAGCAGAAAGAGAAATTAAGAATACAATCCCATTGACAATTGCAACAAAAAGAATAAAATACCTAGGAATAAACTTAACCAAAGAGGTGAAAAATCTGTACACCGAAAACTATAAAACATTGTTGAAAGAAATCAAAGAAGACACAAAGGAATGGAAAGATATTCCGTGCTCTTGGATTGGAAGAATTAACATTGTTAAAATGTTCACACTTCCTAAAGCAATCTATAGATTCAATGCAATCCCTATCAAAGTTCCAACAACATTTTTAACAGAAATAGAACAAAAGATCCTAAAAGTTATATGGAACAACAAAAGACCCCAAATAGCCAAAGGATTCTTGAGAAAAAAGAACAAAGCTGGAAGTATCACACTCCCCGATTTCAAAATATACTACAAATCTATAGTAACCACAACAGCATAGTACTGGCACAAAAACAGACACACAGATTGATGGAACAGAATTGAGAGCCCAGAAGTAAACCCACACATTTATGGACAGCTAATATTGACATAGGAGCCAAGAGCATACAATGGAGAAAGGAGAGTCTCTTCAATAAATGGTGTTGGGAAAACCAGACAGCCACATGCAAAAGAATGAAAGTAGACCATTCTCTTACGTCAAGCACAAAAATCAAGTCAAAATGGATTAAAGACTTGAACATAAGATCAGAAACCATGAAAATTCTATAAGAAAACATAGGCAGTACGCTCTTTGACACTGGTCTGTGCAGCATATTTTCAAGTCCCATGTCTGACCGGGCAAGGGAAACAAAAGAAAAAATGAACAAATGGGACAACATCAAACTAAAAAGTTTCCACACAGCAAAGGAAACCATCAACAAAATGAAAATACAACTTAACAATTGGGAGAAGATATTTGCAAACCATATATCAGATAAGGGGTTAATATCCAAAATATACAAAGAACTCATAAAGCTCAACAACAAAAAAAACAACAATCCAATTAGAAAATCTGAAAAATTTGGAAAATCTGAAAATTTGGGAAAAGTCTGAACAGAGATTTCTCCAAAGAAGATATACAGATGGCCAACAAGCATATGAAAAGATGCTCAACATCATTAGCTATCAGGGAAATGCAAATCAAAACTACAATGAGGTATCACCACACTCCAGTCAGAATGGCTATAATTAACAAGACAGGAAACAACAAATGTTGGAGAGGGTGTGCAGAGAAGGGAACCCTTGTTCACTGCTGGTGGCAGTGCAAACTGGTGCAGCCACTACGGAAAGCAGTGTGGAGTATCCTCAGAAAATTAAGGATAGATCTACCATATGATCCAGCTATCCTTCTGCTGAGTATTTATCCAAAGAATTTGAAAACACAAAGGCATAAAGATACTTGCACCCCTATGTTCATTGCAGCATTATACACCATAGCCAAGACTTGGAAGCAACCTAGGTGCCCATCAAGGGACGAATGGATAAAGAAGATGTGGTATTTATACACGATGGACTACTACTCAGCCATAAGAAATGATGAAATCTGGCCATTTGTGACAACATGGATGGACCTTGAGGGTATTATGTTGAGTGAAATAAGTCAGAGGGAGAAAGTCAAATACCATATGATCTTAAGAAGATAAAAACAATGACAAACAAACACATAGCACGGAGATTGGATTGGTGGTTACTAGGGGAAAGGAGGGAGGGCGAAAGGGGTGATTAGGCTCACATGTGAAGGGCTGGACTATAATTAGTTTTCGGGTGGTGAACATGATGTAATCGACACAGAATTTGAAATATATTATGATGTACATCTGAAAATAAATTTATTGACTAATTAAAAATAACTTTTGCTTGTAAAAAAAATATTTTCTTCTGTGGCTGTACCACTTAGCAATGCATGAGAGATCTAGTTTTTGCTAAGTCCTTTGCAGCATTTAATATTGTCACTATTTTTTTCATTTTAACTGCTCTAATAGTTGTATAATAATACCTGATAATGATGTTCATAGGCATTTTCCTAAAGGCTAGTGATGATGTACATCCTTTTATGTGTTTCCTTTTGTTTTGTTGTCATCTGTATATTCTCTTCAGTGAAATGTGTCTTCAGGATTTTACCTATTTTCTAATTGCATTGCTTGCTTGTTAATGTTGACTTTAAGAGTTATTTATATAGCCTAGGTGTCAGTCCCTCATCATATTCTCCTAGTCTGTAGCTTGTCTTTTCATAGTTTTCACAGGGTTTTTTGCAGATGAAATACTTTAATTTTAAGGAAGGCCAATTCATCTTTTGTTTTCTTTTATGGATCATGTGTTTGGTATTATGTCTAAGAATTTTTTGCCAAGTCTAGGTCCTACAGTATTTTTCCTATGTTTCTTCCACAAATTTTACAGTTTGACAGTTTAAATTTGTGATCAATTTTGAGTTAATTTTTGTATATGGTGTGAGGTTTAGGTCATAGCTCATTTCATTGCCAATGGATATTCAACTGTTTCAGTCCCATTTGTTGAAAAGACTAAACCCTTCCTTCATTTTTTTTCTGAGTTTTCTTTTGTGATCCATTGCTGAATGTGTCTATCCTTCCATCCATACCACACAGTCTTGATTATTGCAGCTACATAATACATCTTAAAATCAAGTAGTTCTTACTACTGTACTATTCTTCTGAAAATTATTTTAGCTATTTTAGTTTCTTTGACTTTCCATATACCTTTTAGACCAAGTAAATATATAACTGTAAAACTTCTTGCTAGGATTTTGTTAGGAATTTAAACCTATAAATTAATTTGGAGGAAAATGGAGTATCTATTATGCTGAATCTTCCAACATGTGAACATGGTATGTCTCTTCATTTGTTTCTCCACGGTGTGTCTACTTTGCTTTATTCATCAGCATTTAGTAGTTTTCAGTATACAAAGCGTGTATGTTTTGCTAGATATCAACCCGCAATGTTTGTATTCCCAAACAATTCATATGTTGAAACTCTAATCCCAAAGTGATTGTATTTGGAAGGTGTGACCTTTCAAAAGTAATTAGGTCATGAGGCCAGAGCCCTCATAAACAGGATTAGTGCCCTTATAAGAAGACACCAGAGAGCTAGCCAGCTTTCTCTTCACCATGTGAGGACACACCAAGAAGACAGCCATCTACACACCAGGAAGAGGGCATTCACCAAGAATCTGGACATGCTGGCACCTTGATCTCCAACTTTCAGCTTCTAGAAGTGTGAGAAATAAATGTTTCTTGTTTAAGCCAACTAGTCCATGGTAATTTGTTACAGCAGCCCAAACTGACTAAGACACTCTCTATTTCATTTCTGAATGGTTGTAAATGATATGCTTTTGGCCTACAGTTTCCACATATTCATTGCTAATTTTGATTTTTGAAAGTTCATCAAGTATTCTGTGACTTTGCTGATTTCTGTGACTTTGCTAGACTTATCAGTTCTAGGAGTTATTTTGTATATTCTCTGAGATTTCTAAGGAGACAATCATGCCATCTGCAAATAGACGCATTCTTAGGCCTTTCTTTCTGATCTGTATGCCTTTTATTTCATTTTCTTGCCTTGTTATCCTGCCTAGGAGTCCAACATTATCTTAAATAAGGGTGGAGAGAGTGGATATCTTTGCCTTGTACCAAATCTTAGGAGAAAAGTACTCAGTCTTTATCAATATTATGTCTGCTGTAGGTTTTTATAAGTGCCTTTTATCAACTAGAACAAGTTTCTTTTTATTCCAAGGTCACTGAGAATTTATGTAATAAATCGATGTTAATTTTGTTCTATGTTTTTCTGTATCTATTGAGGAGAATGTGTAACTTTCATTTTTTAACCTAGTAATATGCTAGAATATTTTGGTTTATTTTCAAATGAACCAGACTTCCATTGCTGGAAAACACTGCTTAGTCATGGTGTGCAATCCTTTTTATAAATTAATCAATTCCTTTTGATAGTATTTGTCCAGAATTTTTACATCTATATTCATGTGGCACATTCCTCTATGGGTTTACTTGTTTTGTACTGTCTGTATCCAGTTTTAGTATAAGGACAATACCATCCTCATAAAATGAGTTGTAAACTATTTTAGTTTCTGCTCACTCCTCTTCAATTCTCTGGAGAGATTGTATAGAATTGGCACTATATCTTCTTTTAACATTTATTATGAATTTCCCATGAAATTATCTATATCAGAGAGATCTTCTGTTTGAGCGTTTTTTTTTTTTTTCACTGAAAATTCAATTTTCAATGCTTACGGGACTATACAGGTTGTCTATTTCATCCCGGTTGAGTTTTCATAGTGGGTTGTTTTCAAAATACTGGCCCTTTTACTTACATTGTCAAATTTATATAATTAGAGTTGTTTGAAATATTGGAAACAATATTTTGTTTCAGATCAGAGAGTAGAAAACTGGACAGAGTGCTGCTTCCTTATGTACAACAGAGTAAAACCTGGACAAACTACATATTAATGATTTTTCTTGAACCCATCAAAAATCTGACATTGCAGATTAAAGCAGTAACCAAAATTTTGAGAGAGAATTGTGACTGCAGAGACAAGCAGGAAGCAAGTATTTGCTTACCTGGTTCAAATGACACCAAATGCCATATAAGCTGGTAAGAATATTCAGCTAGAAATTTTGGCTGAATTTCTAAAGGCCAAGCTTGGGATAGCATCAAAGTGTGAAGTCTCTGAAAGCCATAAAAATAGTTGGCTTCATAGCTTCTTACAGGTTTTTCTCCTGAAACCCCACAAGCTATTCACAATGAAAACTGGAGAATATGCTGAAAAAGATTCCTTCATGGTGCTGGCTGGTGGGGAAGAACATCAGCCACCACAAAACTCTACCAAAAGTCCTCTCCTCTATCTACTCTCTGATACAAAAACCTTAATCTACTGGAGGAAGGGGAAAGAGGTTTGTAGCCTGAGGGCACTGGTGAAACTCACTACATCTGGGAGGGTGAAGATGGAAAAAAGGTCTAATTCTGGAGGGAGAGGAAGGAATATTTGCTAGACCCAGTATCACATCTGAAGGAGAGAGGTAGAGACATTTGTGAACACTACATCCCCAAATCCAGGTTCATAGTGCCTTCCTAACACCAAGTCTTAATCCAAACATCAGAGAATTCCTCTATTCTTCACTCTATGTCAAACCCATGTTCTATGCTAAAATGTGTCAAGAAAAAATTACAGTGGAGAAAGCACAGGGATCTGTAAGAAGTAGATTTTATCTGTAAAATCTCAAAACAAGGCCAAGTGGAGAAATCCAAAGCCAAGCAGAGAACAGGAGTCCCTCTAGGAAATTATCATTCACCATAAACACAAGATCTCCCTGAAAGTGATGTGAAGCTTCTGGTAGGTACCCCGGGGGTATCCACAGCAACAACACACACAAACAGGCATACATTCTGATTAGATTAACACAAACTTTCAAAGTAAAGACCTGGTAGAAAGATATTCTCATCTCTGAGCCTAAAAAATTATTTAATTCAGTATCTACTGCCTTAGGTAACATGTCTAGCTTTTACCAAAAAAATGAGAGGGAATACAGACAGGCAAGAAGAAAATGCAATATGAAAGCTATAGCCATCATGAGAATCAGACTGATAAATGATACAGATGTCAGAAATATCAGAAAGAAGATTTAAAGCAACTTCAATTAACATGTTAAAGGCATTAATGGAAAATATTAAACAACATGCAAGATCGGATATGTAATTTCATCATCAAATACTTCTACCACAACCACTCAACACACAAAGGAGTTGGTTGACCTACCCACATGTGTATAAGTACACTTTATCATTGAGTACCTTTGCATTCTGTTCTTGATAAGGAAATGTTTGTTACCTTACAACTGGAAATGGTCTGGAAAAGAGAAAAGAGTTCTCTCTACTTGCCGCTCAGAGAGAAATCTGTTATTATAATTTTCCTACAAACTTATAGACAAAACCAATAAGTGTCTGAAAGTAAAAGTGAATGTTTTCCAACTTATCCTGTCTTATTTTTATATAAGAATTAATAATGATATACCACTTAAAAATGAAAAATGCAGAATAAAGTTCAAAAATGCCCCATGGGAGGATGCTGAGCAAGAGACATAAACTACAAATTCCCTACAAGAAAAAAAGATGTGGAAAACAGAAGTTTTGAAGAATACAAATAAATTGACCTAACTTGTGTAGAATACTTCAGAAAAAATTGCATAATAGAGAGAGAAATATACATATTGAAGTCAAATGCATTATCTAAATGTGATAAAATTCAATTAAAAATCAGTATCATAAAGATATCTAGAAAATCCCCAACTATGTACACTTCTAAATTTCCCATGGGTCAATGGAGGAATAATTGGGAAGGAAACTAGAAAACATGTCATATTAAAGGTTATAAGTACATTTTATAGAAAATTCATGAAATGGAGTGAAATCTGTGAAAATTTAGGGGAGAACCTCCAAAAATTCTCTCCTACAAAAAAACAAAAAGAGAACTGGCAAAAACTGTTAGAATCAACTTTCTCAGATCTCTAGAGATTAACCAAAGGCTTAAGGCATTCTGGGAATATTTATTCAAAAAAAATAACTGATCTCAGTAAAACAGTGATATCTGTGGAATTTGAACTTGCCCTAGTCTCTTCTCCCATTAGTTGAAAACTAATAGCCTGCATTTGCTGTGAATATCACCAGACTGGCAACCTCCAACAAAAGCAGAGTACAGCTGGAGCATCTTCAAAATCTCATTTCCATAAAAATGTCATGATTCGACCTATTTTGTGTTTCCTAGAAGACCTATTTCAAGCTTGTCTGAACTTTACCTAAATCATATCTCATCCAGTATGAAAAGCTTTTTTCTTTGGCATCTGTTGAAAACAATTACAGGCATTTTTTTTTAAACTGCACAGTTGTCTGAGAAAGTAAATAGCAATGGGGCAAACAACAGACCAACCAAAAAACTTAAAAGGAAAAACTGGAGAATGAGAGGTACACATGGAGTTTTGAAAAGCTATGACAAATACCTGGGAATCTAGAAGGCCACACACATGTATAGGACTAAGTACATGCCCAAGGCTATGGTACATGTTTAGTAAAGACCAGCAAAGACCCTAAACTCTTACCTCTGGCTGATTCATGGCTCTAAGCAAGAAAGAAGTAAAATGAAAGTCAAAATTGTTAACTGCCTGGCTGAGTGAAAAAAGGCATGTGCTAACATGCACACAGAGGTCCTCAGCAAAGACTAGGAGACTTATTGGTCCTAAATATTTAAAGAACTCTCTGACTGATCATCAACCCACCAATAAGATAACAGAATAGAGACTTCAGTGGCCGCACACAACAAAGAATACAAACTTTAGAGAATCATCAAAAAAATTTACAAAACAAACAACTATGACAAACAGCAATAATATTTGGGAGGCAGGCAGAATCTGATTTCCAGAGTTACCACATTATATTATTTGGAATGACCAGTTTCAGTTTTCAAAAAATTATGAGACACAAAATGACCAAGAGAGTATGGCCCATGTACAGGAAAAACGCCATCAATAGAAACTGTCTCTGAGGAAGATTACATGTTGGAATTACTAGAAAAATACTTTAAATTAGAAATTTTAAATAATTTCAGAAAACTAAAAGAAGCAGTTAATAAAAAATGTAAAGGAATTATAATAATGATGTCTTACTAAATGGAGAACATCAATAAAGGCTTAGAAATTCTAGTATTGAAAAATACAATAATTGAAATGAAATATCCATTAGAGAGGCTAAACCACAGATTTTGGAAGACAGAAGAAACAATCAAGGAACTTGATGATAGGTCAATTAAGATTATACAGTCTGAGGAAGACAAGGAAAAAAGAATAGAGAAAAATGAACAGAACTTAATAGACCTGTGGGGCACTATCAAGCATACCAACATACACATAATGGGAATACCAGAAAGTGAGGAGACAGATAAAAGGGCAGAAAGAATATTCAAAGAACCAATGGCCAAAAATGTCCCAAATTTGATGAATAACATTAATTTACACATCCAAGAAGTTCAATAAACTCCAAGTATGATAAACTCAAAGAGATCCACTTAAAGACACATCATAAAAAAAACTGTCATAAGGAAAAGACAAAGAGACAATCTTGAAAGAAGCAAGAGAGAATGGACTCATCATGTATAAGGAATCCTCAATAAGATTAAAATAGCTGATTCTTCCTCAGAAACCATGGAGGCCAGAAGACAGTGAATTGAAATATTCAAAGTGATGAAAGAAAAACACCTGTCAAACAAGAATTCTTTACCCAGTGCACAGGTCAATCAAAAGAGCTTAATAATATACAAATGATTATCTATTTTGGAAACATATGTTCCAGTAGTATATAAAGCAAAATATCAAAATATTGAAAGTAATTTTACCAGAATAGTGGTAATTAATGATGATTCTACTCCTCCTGCATCTCTAAATTGTATTTAATAATATGCATTTTTATTTGAATAACAATAAAAAATAAGAAATGTTACATAATACATCATAAAACAATCAGTTTGAAATACATACTATATTTTTTTCATATATTTTAGATGGAATATGGATGTTTTATTTAAAGGTATAGAAAGAAGATATCAAACTCAATATTCCTGCTCAACAGCTTAGTTCCTTTTCACTATTAACAAAATTCTACAGAAGTAATTTCATAGTATGTCATAACATCAGAATCATCACAGTTACCTGTGAGCTTAAATGAACCTTGTAGGGCTGGTCTTTCTGCCAAATATTGCTGTAATTTTCTGATAACAGTGGTATGTCTGGATTGTCATTTTTCACTTGATAAATTATGTGCTCAAATCCTGCTGAAGATTCCAACGGCTCGATTCCATAGCTGATATTTTCAAACTAAAGGAATCCCCTGAAAATGTAGAAAGCAATGATATAAAAATCCTGCAAATGATCCCATCAAAGCTATAACCAAAAATGTTGTGAGAAATGAGGAAACATAGTAAGGAACATGTTTAAAGGCACTTTCTTTTCCTATTTTTTTTCAGTCTACCATTAGTAACTGAGTCACCACATCTGCCTTAGTTTTGCTCACATATTAAAAAACTAAACATATTGAAAAGTATTTTCTATTTTCTGTATAGTAGTCACATTCATTCAAGATATATTAAGGCCAAGTACTGTCTTGGAATCAAGATATTTGCTGAGAATTCCAAGAATAAAGTTCCTGTTCTTACAGAGATGAGAACAAGGGAAAGCAGGTTTATAGAGTAGATACCTAGAGAGGTTGATATCTATGAAAACCACAATCAGGGAATGCCAATTTTCTGAGTTGAAATGAGTAAATTCTGGAAATCAGTCAACCAAAACCAAAAGGGAGTTAGGGAGAGTCTTTTTTCTCTGCTTTTCACCCATCTTCTTCTGATAAACTTACCACCTTCCTCCTGCCACCATCAATGATGAAAATCACTCATCCCTGCCCTGTACTTCTAAGGGACCTTCTTAATTAGTTTTTTTTTTTTTTAAAGATTTTATTTTTTTTCCTTTTTCTCCCAAAAGCCCCCCGGTACATAGTTGTATATTCTTCGTTGTGGGTCCTTCTAGTTGTGGCATGTGGGACGCTGCCTCAGCGTGGTCTGATGAGCAGTGCCATGTCCGCGCCCAGGATTCGAACCAGCGAAACACTGGGCTGCCTGCAGCAGAGCGCGCGAACTTAACCACTCGGCCACAGGGCCAGCCCCTTAATTAGTTGTTTTATGTCTGACACTGGGTGCACCCAAACTGACAGCATACAGAGTGTGCCTATTTAAATAACTAATTAATGTCATTTTCCATAACTATTTGAGATAACTGATAGATAATGTGACAATACTTAGAGAGATGTTCTAAAGTTCCCTTTACTGAAACCATCCCCTTCTGCACTGTGTCCTGAAAATATCTCCAGTCAGGATTCCCCAGACTGATTTCATTTGAATGGACACTAAGGTCTAGCTACTAGTACTACTATAAAAGGGAGGCCATCATAAAGGAAGCTTTCAGACTAGAATTCCCCTTAAACCTTCTACAGTTGTGTCAGCCAATGTTTCTTTTTTTTTTTTTTAAAGATTGGCACCTAAGCTAACAACTGTTGCCAGTCTTATTTTTTTTCCTGCTTTTTCTCCCCAAATGCCCCAAGTACATAGTTGTCTATTTTAGTTGTGGGTCCTTCTAGTTGTGGTATGCAGGACGATGCCTCAACATGGCCTAATGAGCGGAGCCATGTCTGCACCCAGGATGCGAACCAGCAAAACCGTGGGCCGACGAAGCAGAGCGCATGAACGTAACCACTCGGCCACGGGGCCGGCCCCTACTAAGTTTCATCTTAAAGTATGCCCTATGTTTTCCATGTATAAATGCCCTCTAAGATGTTATTACCTGAGTCCAGAACAGATGCTGAGTGTCGCAACTGAATTTGGAAAATCTGCAAAATATCCTTGGTAATGGCAATGCATCTGAAAACAGTACAGAAAGGCAAATAAATACATTCTTTATGAATAAAACATGTATTGGTAAACATTACAGAAGACTCAAAATGTTAAAAGAGTTGAAAATAATAAGATTGTATATCAGATAGATTTATTAATGCAGATTTTCAGGGAAAAAATGTTTTTGACAACTCTACTTTGTACCACCTAGGTGCCCAAGAATATTCTCTCAGCCTGGGTTTCATGTCTATCACATGCTGTTTCTATGTACAACAATCAACGATATGACAGGTCATAATTATATAAAACAAAATATTTGTATTAAACTGCCAACATGGCACAAATGCATCCCAATAGTAATGCTTTGTCCACTTCAATAAAGAAACACATAATAATAAACATCTATGACATCTGGGTCTTACCTTAAAATATGAAGACTCAGCATGCAAAGATCCATTTTCATTGCATGCATAAACCAAAAAGTTCTGGGATAAGAATGAGCTGAGAAAAGCAAAAATAAAAAATGTTTGAGTTATGAATTTAATATGGATATAAATAGTAAAATAATAAAAATGAACGTGAAATATATGATTCACATAATAATGTGCTTTAATTAGAGCAATTTTAATGTGGCATAACAGTTTAAATTCATAGAACTGCTGTATCAGAGAGTCCAGGCTTTGTTAACACTGGAATAGACTCCAAATCCTCTGTTAGATATTTGTGTGTGTGCCTGTTTATGTCTGCACTCAACCAATATTTACTGAGTGCCTACCATCGGACAGATCTTCTTCTAGACACTGCAATACAGCAGTAAACAAAAGACAAAACCACTAGTCTTCATGACAGTGAGGGCCACACATTGCTACCACGTTAGATAGTGATAAATAGGCCTGGGTGAGGGAGATTGGTTGCAAAATGTAGATAAGATGGCATGAAAAGGCTCACTGAATAGACAAAGACATGAAGATAAGCCACACGGATCTGCATAGAAATGTTATTTCAGAAAGAGTTAGGAGAAAATGCAAAGACCCTGAGGGAGAACTATGCTTTATGTCTATAAAGAATAGCTAGGGGGCAATGTGTCTGGAGTGGAATGGGACTGAGGATGACAGACAGTAGTAAGAGATGCTGTCACAGAAGTAAGAAGTCATTGGAAGATTTTTGAGCAGATAAGTGATAGAATCAGACCAACATTTTAATAGAATCAGACTGAATGCTGTGTTGAGAAGCATTTGTAGGGCAAATAAGCAGAAGCAGAGAGTGCAGTTAGGCTGTTGCAGTCATTCAGGCAAGACAGGATGGTGGCTTGAACTAGGATAGGAGCAGTGGTGGAGGACAAATTCTGGATGTATTTTTGAGGTGGAAAACGTGGGACTTAATAATCCATTGGGTATAGAGGAGAACAAAAGAAAGCTGTCAAGGATGACTCCAGGTTTTTGTTCTGAGAAACTGGAAGAATAGAGCTACCATTTACTGAGATGATTGCAGGAGGATAAATTTTGGAAGAGGATCAGAAGTACATTTGGGACATGTTAAGTGTGAGAATTCAGGTAAACAATTGGTTATCAAATAAGCAGTCAGAAAAAGGAATATGGTGTTCTTTGGAAAGGAATAAAGTAGAGATGTAAGTTTGGGAATAATCAATACATAAAAATATTTAAAGCCACAAGACTGGATGAAATAACTAGGTGACTGAATATAGCTAGGAGAAAACAAGATTCAGGAATAACATGATGGGGTATTCTAGGTTTTGAGAGATGAGGAAGAATCTGAAAATGAAACAAAATGAAAAAAACAAAACACTGAGCAAGAGTAAGCACAACGGTGAGAGTCAAACCAGGAGTCTATGTTATTCTGGAAGCCAAATGAAGAAAGTATTTTGTGGAGGAGACACCGATCAGCTATACAAGATGCTGCCAATTGGTCAAGAAAAATGAAGACTGAAAAATAACTGGCATTTAGGAACATGAAGATCAGTGATGGTCTTATCAAAAAACTTTTTAATGAAGTTGGAGAGACATTAAAGACCAACATGGGTTTCATTGTCATGAACTAGGTGAGAACAGTCATGAATTAAGTGAGGATAATTTTCTCCAGCCTTGTTCAACTGCAAAGATGCAGGCAGACAAAATCCAGGTGTTATAAATATATGCTTTCAAAGATGCAATCAGAGAAGGGGCTGTTTGATTTCATTTATATGAAATGTTGAGAAAATGCAAACTAGGAGACAGAAAGGAGACTGATTGTTGCCTGGAGTAGTGAGTGGAAACAGGGATTAAATGTGAAATGGCATGAGGGATCTTAGGTGGGGAATGAAAGTTCTAAAACTGATTTATGGTTGATGGTTGCAACACTGCATAGAGTTATTAAAATTATTAAATTATACACTTGAGTGACTTTTATGATATATAAAATGTGCCCAATAAAGTTGTTAAAAATAAATGCACATATAATCAATACATTCATAAAATGTGCACTGCTAGTTGAGTTTCCCACCACTAACCACTCAATGTGTAACTATGTTTGATTTCACCTGAGACATACTTAACTGCATACATACTTGCAGTTCTTGGGTTCAATGGCTTTATACTCAATTGAAGATTTACATATATGTAGTTTATTTCTTAATTTGAAAATAACAAGTTGGAAAATTATATTGCAACATTGTTATAGATCTAATATTCAAGACCTACTGAATTCTAAATTGAAAAATAGACTGATTAAACAGTCTACATTACACTTCAATCCTGAATTTATATAATGCACAAAACATTTAAAAAGTAAAATCTAAGCTCTAAGGGAAAATCATATCTTACTGTTTTCTGAGATGCAGAGTGTAGTTTTCACCAATTGTAATGATATAAATCACCTAAAATAAAGCAAATAAAGATGATTTAGTAAATCAGAAATATAGACAGACAGGATTTTTCACCCATGTCAAGAAAAGACTCATTCAATCCACTTAAAAATTAATATATTCTTCAGAATTTATTTTTCTAAATAGTAATAATTTACTATTCTAATAAATTCAAGTTATGGTAATGAATTTTTAATGTGTATCAATGTTTTTCTGGGAAAGAAATGAAGACTACCTTTTGAAAAAAACATAATTTTAGCATTATTAATACTATATATAAGTTTTCTTTATTTAGAAAAACATACACATTTTCTAGTCAAGATGAATGAGACACGGTTGTGGGCTTACATTTTACACCAAATATAATGAAACAACAGCACATTTATAAATACATATATACATTCTACCATGCTCACCCAGAGCCACTTAATAATCCTCAACATACAATAGTGTGAGGAAAAAAGACCTGAGAGACGGAAGCCGGCGAGGAATGCGCAGCTCCAGGAAGAAGACCTCTAATCCACCAGCACTGAGCTCCAGCAGCGCTCTAGGAACAGGAGGGGTCTCTGGGGATGTTCACAGAGTGAGTCACTGCACTATCTCCACAAAGGCAGATGGGCATCTCTCCTAGGAAATGCACATCTTCTTTTCAAGACAACCCAGTTTCAAGAAAGATCTCAGATTTTAAGCTGGAACAGAGCCTGTGCATTTGGGGAGAGGGCAGTGCTGCTTATGATTGGAAATAGCCAAGAACTACAGGGAACGCACACTCAGAAGATCAGATGCCTAATAACCCAGAACGGAGGCAAACCTTATCCCTGCCATTCCCCTAAAACCACTGTTATGTCCTCAGCAGATCTGGTGCATTCTTTCAGACTGGATGCAGATGAAAAAGAAAGTCTGACAGGATCTCAACTGCAACGCCAAGTGCACAATAAAAACAGTTTCACCTTTGAGGAATGTCAACACCAAGAAGGAAAGACAACAAATGAAATTAATTACTCCTGAGAAAACTGTAAAATGCGTAAGACGGAACCTGAACATGAAGACATTCAATATCCTTAGAGAAGTAAGAGTCGGTATTATGCCCAAGGAGCAGAGATTAGGGGTACTGGAACACTATTTCTAACACTCAGTGAGTGTTTGTCACATGCCTAGCACTATCCTAAGTGGTTTACATGTTCCTTTAAAAACATTCTTACCCTCATGACAACCATAATTTTTATTTTGAGAAACAGAGATTAAGTGACTCTCCCAAGATAACACACGTAATGAGTATTAGAGCTTGGCAGAGGGGCTATGTGCTTTACCACTATATTAGACTGCTAACACATGAAGAAGAGCAGCCAGTGGTTATCAAAGGAAGAACAGACTATTATGAACTTAACCAATTATAGATCATATAAATGAAAATGTGAATGTCGATTTTTAAGTAAATCCTTATCATGAACAAGAGATTGGATATATCTGAAGCATGGATTGGTGAGGTTGAACATCAATGCTAAGATAGCTTCTGAGAATTAAACACAAAATGATTTCAACAGTGGAAGATCTGCAAGAACAAATAAGAGACAGAGAAGCTATTTCCAAAACTTCCAACATCAGCTAATAAGAATTTAAGTAGGCAAAAAGAACGATAACAAAGAGAGAGTAAAGTTAAGAAATATTACTTCAAAATTGCCTAGACATGGAGATTTCAGTATTCTCATTTCATGTGCTCATGAAGGGTCATAGAGGAAATTAAAAACAAAAAATTAACAAAAAGTGAAGGACCCAGTATAGTCAGTCATCATAATTCTAAGGAAAAACAAAATTGAAGCAATCACATTACCCAATGTCAAGATTTTCTATAAAGCTACCATAAACAAGACCGCATGGTATTGGCAAACAAACAAAAAAACCAGATACATTGACCAATGAAACAGAAAAGAGAGCTCAGGAATAGACCCACGAAAAATATAATCAACTGATTTTTTTAAGAATGTGCAAAGGTTATTCAAAGGAGAAATGACAGTCACTTCAACTGATGGTGCTGGGAAAATTGGATGTCCACATGCAAAATGATACTCAAAACACACCTCACACCTTACACAAACATTAACTCACAAAGGATCATAGACCTTAATGTAAAATGCAAAAGTATAAAACATCTAGAATGAAACGTCAGAGAAAACCTATGTGAACTTAGTGTTGGTGATAACATTTTGTAAATGACAGAAAAATACAACCCATGAATGAAAAGTTATAATAAATTGGACTTTACTTAATTAAAAATCTTTTGTTCTAAGAAAGACAATGTTAAGAAAATGGAAAAATAAACTATAGACTGGAAAAAATCTTTGTGACTCACGTATCTGATAAAAGACTTGTACCCAGAGTATACGAAGAACTTGTAAAACACAAGAAGAATGAAATAGACAACGCAGTTGGAAAAAGGGCCAAAGAGATAAACAGGCATCTTACCAAAAAAGATATACAGATGGAAAATAAACACATGAAAATATGTTCAACATTATTTGTCATTAGGGAAACACAAATTCAAACCTCAATAAGATGATACTGTATAACTATTGGAAGGGCTAAAATTCAGTAACCTTATAATACCAAATGCTGATGAGGATGTGGAGCAACAGATACTCTCATTCATTGCTGGTGGAAATGCAAAAGTACAACCACCTTGGAAGACAATTTTCTAGTTTCATAGAAAACTAGCAAACCTATGTAATCTTAACATACAATTCAGCAATCATTTTCCTAGGCATTTATCCAACTGATTTGAAAAGTTATGTCTACAAAAACCTGTACATTAATGTTAACAGCTTTATTCATAATTGCCATAAACTGGAAACAACCAAGATGTCCTTCAACATGGAAACGGATAAACAAACTTTGATACATCTATACAAGAGAACACTATTTAGCAATGAAAGGCATGAATTATCAAAGCATGAAACCAACCTGGATAAATTTTAATTGCATATTACTAAATAAAAGAAGCCAGTCTACAAAGGCTACATTCTGTATGATTTCAACCATATGACATTCAAGAAAAGGCAACACTATAGAGACTAAACAACAGATCAGTTGCCATGGGCTACACAGAGGGAGGGTAGTATAAGTGAATTTTAGGGAAGAGAAACTCTTCTGTATAATTCTGTAAAGCTGGATACAGGACATTATGCATTTGTCAATACCCATAGACTGATACAGAACCAAGAGTGAACTTTAATGTATGCAAATTTAAAAAAATCATTCCGAAGGTCAGGGATTCCCAAGTGAAGGGCAGATCATGACACAAGAATCTAACTTTATTACAAATGTATGACATTACATCACTGAAAAGGGTAGGGGACAAAATGTTCTGACCTAAGAAATTTTAGAAATAAGTGGAGATCTGTAAGACTTTATAAAGGCATATGAAGTCCACATGGCACTAGTCTAGTTGGTAAAGTCTTTTCCCACTAGTGTATGGGTTAAAAAATTCTGAAACCGCTGTCCATCTAGACTGCGATTTAGAACAAATAAATAACTTGGTGATGGACGATGGGAGTCAGATTTATCACTATTGGTCATGTAAGCAACTTCTGCCAAGGACGCACCAAAATGACAGAAAACAATTCTAAAATTGTAAATGATCTTTAACAAATTCATCCAAACAAAAGATACTTTTCTTCACGTAGTAACGCAGTGAGTTTACCACCTATGGATATGCTATGAATGAATCACTGTAAGATGAACTTCAGCAAGAAGAAAAGCGAACTGAGAAGGAAGGACAGCATGCAAGAAGCAGTGACAAGAATTCCATTGCTGCCATATTAGAAAAACCAGCACTGAAGGTGCTCTTCAGCTGCAAATAACTAGAACACTATATACAATGAATGAAACACATGCTTTATACACTAGAAAATAGGCAGTACAAGGTTGTGATCACAGAGAGAAGGGATGAAACTGAGGTGGGCACTACAATTGCCCTGGCTTTCAGTCTCAATGAACTTTCTAGACTATACTAAAGAGGAGGGATTCCCTTGATTCTATTAATGAATAAAATCATACACAGAACACATACATAGAGTAGAATTTCATGAGGCTGGGGGTATTAGTTTTCTATTGCTGCATACCAAACTATCACAAACACAGAAGCTTAAAATAACACACATGTATGATCATCTAGTTTCTACGGGTTAGGAGTCCATGTGTGACACAGCTCTGTTCTCTGCTGCAAGGTCCCGTCAAGCTGTAATCAACGAGTCACCTGGACTATATTCTTATCTGAAGGCTCAATTGGAGAAGAATCTATTTCTATTTGCAAGTTCAGTCAGGTTGTTGGTAGAATTCATTTTCTTGCAGCTATAGGACTGAGAGCTTTAGATTTTTGCTTTTGGCAAGGAGCCCTAGTCATCAACTAGAGGCCACTTCCAGTTATCTGCTTCTTGGCTGTTGCTATGGACAGTACACAATATGGCCTTCACAAGATCATCTGGAAGGTGAGAGAGTGTCTGCTGGCAAAGTAGAGTTTTATACGATATTAACAATGACAGGAGTGAAATTCAACGTTTGGCATATAGCATAATGCAATCAACAGAGTTAAATCCATCAACTTGGCCACATCCTATTGGTTAGAAGGAAGTCACACGTCCTTCCAACACTCATGGGTGGAGCTTATTCAACAGCATGAACACCAGAAGGTAAGAATCACTTCGTCAACCTATGGTCTCTGCAACACAATGGGCAAAGAACAACTGGGGAGCTGAGGAATAACTCCCACAGCTCACATAGTGCTGAAAGGTATTCAAGGTCTGATCAACCAGAGAAGAGAGATGTCAGTGAACACCCATGCCATTCTGTAGAAACCACAGAAGAATCAAATTTTAGTGTTAAGAAGAAACTGGCCTTAGAGTAAGGGCTACGCTAATGTTCATCCTAAAAACATTAAAAGCCAGCCTGAAATTGTCAATCTGATTCATAAGTAACTTAATTGCCTGCCAGAACAAAGTATAACACATTTTAAAGGAAAACCACAAAAGCAAGAAAAGAAATGAGCCAAAGAAAATTGGCAAGGTTAATCCAATGAAAAATAAATATACATGAGGGCATGAAGTCAGAAAAATGGCAGGATAAGAGGCTCCTGACTCATCTTCCTCCCAAGGATGCACTGAATATATAGCTTCACATGGATCAATTCCCTCTGAGAGAAATCCAGAAACTAGGTGAGAGACTCCTAAACATTGGAAGACTGAGAAAATATCCAGATTGAAACATGTAGGAAAGGCTGATACACACTCTCACCATAACACCCACCCCTGGCACAGTACCTTACTTTCAGGAGGGAAAACCCAACTCTCAGTTTCTCCCTCAGGACTGAAGTGTTTGGACCACACATCTAGCACCCCAGCTTTTAAAGCTGCCACAGAGGGACTGACTTCTAAATCACCTAGTTCAGTGACCCAATGGGGCTTGGTATTCATGATCCCCCAGATCCACATTAAACAAAGAAGCAGTTTTTAAGTAGGTGCATGGGTACTTCACATGGTTATCCACCTGGAATCATTACAGAGGAACAGGCAACAGTACCCAACTCCTAGTTTCTCCCTGGAAGGAGTTTGGCTTCATACTTTCCCAGTTGCAGCTTGAGGGTCCAGCTTCTAATCAGATAGCATGAGGGGGCTGACTGGGAACTTCCAAGTAGCCTGAGAGTGCCAGTGGGCACTTCTCTTGCCTTCTCCCCATTGGATCAATCCAACAGTAAAACTAAGTCTTCAGCTTCTTCCTGGCAGGAGCTTTGCTACACATCTAGACCCTCAACTTTTATGTCTGCCACCTGAGGGCCTGCGTCCCAAATCACTTAGCTCTGAGAGCTGACAGGGCTCCGGGAGCTGACGGGACACATAGTTAGTAGTCATCTGGGAGCCTCAATAGACATGAGCAAACTCTCTGTGCTTTCTCTCCCAGCTCATTCCAACTATAAAACTAAGTCTCCAGCTTTTCTGACAAAGGAGTTTGCCCATAAGTCTAGTGCCCCACCTGCTATAGCTGCCAGCAGAGGCTAAGTCCTAAGTCACCCGGCTATGAAAGTTAACAGAGCTTGGCATTTGTGAGTCCCCCAGGAGCACAGAGCACAACAGGTGGAAGAAGTAAAACTGTCTCTGTTTGCAGATGACATAATCTTATATACAGAAAACCCTAAAGACTACACCAAAGAGCTGTTAGAACCAATAAATGAATTTAGTAAAGTTGTGGGATACAAAATCAACATAAAAAAATCCGTTGTGTTCTTATACACTAACAGGAACTCTCAGAAAGAGAAATAAGACAACGATCCCATTTACAATAACATCAAAAAGAATAAAATAATTAGGAATAAATTTAACCAAGGAGGTGAAAAAGGTATTCACTGACAACTATAAAACATTCACGAAAAAAATTAAAGACACAGATAAAAAAATATTCCATGTTTATAGATGGGAGGGATTAATATTATAAAATTTCCCATACTACCCAAAGAGATGTATGGATTCAATGCAATCCCTATCAAATTCCAATGGCATCTTTTCATAGAAATAGAATAAACAATCTTCAGTTTCATATGGAACCACAAAAGACCTTGTAGTTAAAGCAAACTTGAGACAGAAAAGCAAAGCCAGAAGCATCACACTGCCTGATTTCAAACTATATTACAAGGCTATCATAATCAAACAGCATGGTATTGGCAAAATAACAGACACATGGACAAAAGGAACATAAAAGAAAGTCCAGGAATAAACCCATTCATAGAGGGTCCGTTAATTTTCAACAGACTCCAAGAATACACAGTGGGGAAAGGACAGGCTCTTCAATAAATTATCTTGGGAAAGCTGAATATCAACAAGCAACAGAATTAAATTCACCCATTATCCTATACAAAAATCAACTCACAATTGATTAAAGACTTAAACACAAGATCTGAAACCATAAAACTCCTAGAAGAAAAGAAAGGGGAAAATCCTTGACATTATTCTTAGCCATGACTTTTGGACTTGACACCAACAGCACAAGCACAAAGTAAAAAATAGAACACTGGGACTACATCAAACTAAAATATACCTGCAGAGAAAGGAAATAATCAACAAAATAAAAAGGCAAGCTTTTCATTGCCTTAGAGAATGGGAGAAAATATTTGCAAACCAAATATCTGATATGTATCCAGAATATATAAAGGATTAATACGATTCAAAAGAAAAAAATAATTAACCCAATTAAAATGTGGGCAAATGATCAGAATAGACATTTTTCCAAAGAAGATACATGGATGGCCACATGGTATGTGAAAAGATGCTCGACATCAGTAATCATCAGGGAAATGCAAATCAAATCACGACGAGATATTATCTACATTTAGGTTGGATATTATCAAAAAGACAAGAGGTAACAAATGCTGGCCAGTATGTGGAGAAAAGGAAATACTTGCACAATGTTGGTGGGATGTAAATCGGTACAGCCATTATGGAAAACAATATGGAGTTTCCTCAAGAAAGTAACAATAAAACTACATATGATCCAGCAATCCTACTTCTTGGCATATATCCAAAGGAAACAAAATCACCATCTCAAGAGACATTGGTGCTGCTGTGTTCCCTGCAGCATTATTCACAATAGCTGAGGTATGGAAACAACCTAAGTGTCTGTCAGTAGAGAACAGGTGAAGAAAATATGGCATATATATACAATGTAATATTATTAAGCGTCAAAAAAGAAAGAAATTCTGCCACTTGCAACAACAGGGATGAACCTGGAGGGTATTACGCAGGTGGCGTGTCAGGCAGGTGGTTCTGGCTTGTCCGGCAGGTGGTACCGACGTGTCCGTCACATGGTTCTGGCATATCTGACAGGAGGTTCCGGCGTCAGGCAGGGGGTTGCTGTGTGTCTGGCATGAGTTTCCGGTATGTCCGGAAGGTGGTTCCCACATGTCCGGTGAGTGCTGCAGGCGTGTCCGGCAGTTAGTTCCTGCATGTCCGCGGGTGATTCTAGTGTCTCCGGCAGGGGGCTACGGCGTGTCCGGGACCTGATTCCGTCGTGTCCAGTTGGTGGTGTCGGCGTGTCTGGGTGGTGGTTCCGTCGTGTCCAGCAGGTGGTTCCAGCATGTCCGGCAGGTGCTTCCGGTGTGTCCGGGACCTGATTGTGGCATCTCCGGCGGGTGGTTCCAGAGTGTCCAGGTGGTGGTTCCAACGTGTCTGGCAGTTGGTTCCAGTGCGTCTGGTGGGTGGTTCAGTCATGTCTGGCGGGTTGTTCCGGCATATAAGCGGCCAGGTTCTGCCGTATCCAACATATGATTTTGGTGTGTCCAGAAAGTGGTTCTGGCGTGTCCAATGGATGGTTCCTGCGCATCTGGAAGGTGGTTCCGGCATGTCTGGCATGTGGTTCAGGCTTGTCTGGCAGCGGGTTCAGTCGTGTCCGGGATCTGATTCCGGCGTGTCCATGTGGCGGTTCTGACGTGTCCGGTGGGTGATGCCGGTGTGTCCGGCAGGTAGTTTGGGACTGTCTGGCATGTGGCTCCAGAGTTTCCCAGACCTGATTCCGGCATGTAAGGGGGGTGGTTCCAGCATATCGGAGACCTGCTTCAGGGGTATCCGGCAGGTAGTTCCAGGGTGTCTGGCACCTGGTTTTGGCATATTTGGCAGGTGGTTTCAGTGTATCTGGCACCTGGTTCCAGCATATCCAACAGGTGGTTCCAGCGTGTCCGGTGGGTGCTTTCGGTGTGTCTGGCATTTGCTCGCGGCATGTCTGGCGGGTGATTCCAGTGTGTCTGGCAGGTGGTTCCAGACTGTCCAGCAGGTGGTTGTGCCCTGTCCCGGACCTGGTTCCGGCGTGTCTGAGTGGTGGTTCCAGTGTGCCTGATGGGTGTTTCCGGCATATCTGGTGGGTTGTATAGGGGGCCTGGTTTCAGCATATCCAGCAGGTGATTTTGGCATGTCTGGCAGGTGGCTCCGCCGAGTCAAGCAGGTGGTTCCAGCGTGTCATTCAGGTGGTTCCGGCGTGTCAGGCAGGGGGTTCCTCTGTGTCTGGCATGAGTTTCTAGTATGTCCCAAGGTGGTTCTGGTGTGTCCGGCACCTGGTTCCAGCATGTCTGGCAGGTGGTTCTGGTGTGTCCGTCAGGTGGTTTAGGTGTGTCCAGCAAGTGGTTCAGGCCTGTCTGAATGTGGTTCCAGCATGTCCAGCACCTGGTTCTGGCGTATCTGACAGGTGGTTCCTGCGTGCCCCACATGTGGTTCTGGAGTGTCCATCAGGAGGTGGCTACGGCGTGTCCGGCACCAGATTCCGTCTTGTCTGGTTGGTAGTTTCAGCACGTGAGGGTGGTGGTTCCAGCATGTCCAGCAGGTTGTTCTGTCCTGTCTGGAAGTTGGTTCTGGCGTTTCCAGGACCTGCTTCTGGCGTATCCAGCAGGTGATTTCGGCATGTCTGCAGGTTGTTCTGGAGTGTCAGGCAGGTGGTTCTGGCTTGTCCAGCAGGTGGTTCTGGCGTGTCTGGCAGCTGGTTCTGGCATAGCTGGAAGGTGGTTTCACAAATACTGCATGGTGTCACTTCCGTGTGATACCATCATCAGATTTCCACGTAGGATATATACATACAGGCTACTCATACACTCGTACAAACTACATCAAGACAAAGAATCAGACTGAAATAAAAAGTGCTCCACACACAGGCAGAAAAACATATGTTAAGTGTTTTCAGAGTAATACTAAGGATGGCCTGAGACTTTTCACCAGAAAATGTGCAGGAACAAGATAAAAGATTTGCATGTTTAGAGGTTAGCCCTGTGGCTGTGGTTAAGTTTGTGAGCTCCACTTCAGTAGCCCAGGGTTTTGCTGGTTCTGATCCTGGGTGCGGACATGGCAGGGCTTAGCAAGCCATGCTGAGGCAGCGTCTCACACAGCACAACCAGAAGGACCTACGACTAGAATATACAACTATGTAGTTGGAGGCGTGGGAAGAAGAAGAAGAAGAAAAGAAGTTTGGCAATAGATGTTCACTCAGGTGCCAACATTTAAAGAAAAATGATTTACATGTTTAAAGTGAAGAATCAAAAAAAACAATAAGAAAACCCCACAAATGCTGAGAAGTTTCATCAACCACAAAGCTACACTAAAGGAAAATTTAAAAGATCTTCTTCAGGAAAAAGAAAAACAACATTACATGAAGCGTGATCACACAAAGTAGCAAAAAGCACCAGGAATATTAAAAAAGGGGATAAATATGTAATTTTCTTCACTTGAAATCTAAGGATAATTTACAATTTAAAAGAAAAATAATGATAACATTCTGGGGTTTATAACAAAGGGAGAAATACAATGTATGACAACAGCACAAAGAATAGGAGAATGCAAATAATATTACATCATTTGAAAATTCTACGTTATGTAACATTGTATTATATTATTTGAAGGTAAATCTTTGATAAACAAGATCCAAATGGTGAAACAATGATCAATCACTAAAAAGAAAACAGAAAAAACAATTGAAAGTAACAAGGAGTATTAATGAATATTCAATAATTCACAAGAAGTTAAGAAAGGAAGCCTTGACTCAAACCCACCCACTCAACAAGTCCCTGGGGCTAAGGGTGCAACTGGTTTTGCTCTGCAGACAATCAGCTCTGCCTGTCTAACTCTCTGCTTAACATTGCTGGGCTATGCAGCTTCTAGGTATTCTTTCCAGCCTTTATGATCAGGCAGGACTCAGAACTACACTCAGCACTGCTCAGCTCTCCTGCCTGGACAGAATGGGAGGGCTATCTCCTAGCAGCCTCCCAGCTGTTCCCATTCAGGCTTTCTGGTCAGGAGAGGCCAGGAGCTATACTCAGCAATGGGCCAGGCCACCAAAAACTGTTAAAGCTAATCAATGAATTCAGTAAAGTCACAGGAATACACAGTTAACATACAAAATCATTACTGTTTCTATACAGTAACAATACATTATCTGAACAAGAAATACAGTGGTCTCCCCTTATCTGCTGTTTCACTTGCCATGGTTTCAGTTACCTATGGTCAAGTGCGGTCTGAAAATAATGCTACATCACAATGCCCACATTATTCACCTCACTTCTTCTCCTCATGTAGGCATGGTATCATCTCACATCATCACAAGAAGAAGCATGAGTATAGTACAATAAGATATTGTGAGAGAGAGAGAGAGACCACATTCACATAACTTTTATTACAGTATATTGTTATAATTATTCTATTTTATTAGTTATTGTTAATTTCTTACTATGCCTAATTTATTAAACTTTTTCATACCTATGAATAAAAGATAGTCTATACAGGGTTTGGTACTATCAGAGTTTCAGGCATTCACTGGGAGTCTTGGAATGTATCCCCTACAGATAAGGGGAGACTATGATAAAGAAAAAGATCCCATTTACAATAAGATCAAACAAAGAAAAACTCAGGAATAATTTAAGCAAGGAAGTGAAAGATCCCTACACCGAAAACTACAAGACATTGATGAAAGAAATCAAAGACACAAATAAATGGAAAAATATCCCATGTTTATGAATTGGAAGAATTAATATTGTTAAAATGTCCATAGTCTCCAAAGCCATCTATACATTCATTGCCACCTTTACAAAGATTCCAATGATACTTTTCATATAAGTAGAAAAAAACAATCCCCTATTTTGTAATGAACCACAAAAGACTCTGAATGTTCACATAATCCTGAGAAAGAAAAACAAAGTGAGAAGCATCACACTTCCTGATTTCAAACTATATTATAGAACTATGGCAATAAAAACAGTGTGCTGCTGGCATAAACAGACACAAAGATCAATGTAACATAAGAGAGCCCCAAATAAACCTATTCATGTGTGGTCAAGTAATATTTGACAAGAGAGCCAAGAATACTCAGTGGAGAAAAGACAGTCTCTTCAATAAATAGTGCTGGGAAAATGGAATATTATCATGTAAAAACATGAAACTAGACCCTTATCTTACACCACTCACAAAACTTAACTCAAAATGGATTCAAGACTTAAATGTAAGACTGGAAACCATAAAACTCCTAGAATAAAACATAGGAAAAACGTTCCTTGCCATGGGTCTTCGTAATGATTTTTTGGAAATCACATTTAAAGTACAAGCTAAAAAATCAAAAATAAACAAGTGGGACTACATGAAACTAAAAAGCTTCTGCACTGAAAAGAAATGACCAACAAAATGAAAAGACAACCTACGGAATGGGAAAAAATATGTGCATTTTCTCTATTCATATATCTATTGATATATTTCATATATCTATTAAGGGGATAACATCCAAAATATACAAAGACTTCATACAACTCAATAGCAAAAACAAATAGTAATAATCCAATTAAAAAAATGAGCAAAGGACCTGAATAGACATTTTTTAAAGAAGATACACAGCCAACAGGTACATGAAAATGTGCTCAAAATCATAATAATTAGGGAGATACTAATCAAAACCACAATGAGCTATCACCTCACACCTGTTAGAATGTCTATAATCAAAAAGATCAAGAGAGAAATGCTTGTGAGGACGAGGAAGAAAGGGGAACCCTTCTCACTGTTGGTGGGATTGTAAATTGGTACAGACAGTATGGAAAATAGTATGGAAGTTGCTCAAAAGATTAAAAATAGAACTACCAGCAATTCCACTTTGGGGAATATATTTGGGGAAAATTAAAACATTTTGTTGAAGAGATAGGTGCACCCCCACGTTCACAGCCGTATTATTTATGATAGCCAAGATGTGGAAACAACCTAAGTGTCCACTGATGGATAAATGGATAAAAAAGCTGTGGTACATATATACAAGGGAATAATACTCAGCCATAACAAAGAAGAAAATCTTGCCATTTGCAACAACATGGGTGAACCTTGAGGACATTCTGCTGAATGAAATAAGACTAGAAGGGCTGGTGAGAATACCTGGAAGCTGGGCGAGGCAGCAATGCTCAAGCCAAGAGACAAGCAGACAGAGTAGTAGTCTGCAGAGCAAAGCCAGTGGCCCTATTCAGCCAGGGAACTTGGAGCAAGAGTCAGCTTGAGTTAAGAGAACGAAGAGCTTTACCAGCTTTGGTGCCACTTCTCCAGATGTGCCCGGGCAAGGAAACTATTTCATAGCCCTGCTCATGGTGGAATATAGCCTTTAGCTTGCCCAGCCAGGGAACCTAACCAAAGCACACAGGAAGTTGCATGGCCCATCCAATAGCCCTGCCTACAGGGGCACTTGAACAAAGAGCACAGCCCATGGCTTTCCCCTCTGCAGAGCAAAACTGATGGCCTCACCTGTCCAGGGAGTTCAAGGCCCACTCTTGCCTGATTCTGGTCCCTAAACAATGAGCCATAGAAGACCTGGATCCCCTCCTGCTGCCCTGCTGGGAAGTCAGGGCATCTTCTCTGCCTGCATTTTATAAAGAAAGCCCAGAATGTTTCACAAAGAGATTTTCCAACCTTGTCTTTTAGTCTGAGACTGGTTTGTCCTTTTTTTGCTTGCAAGACTGAATAATGGACTAGTCAGTATTTTGAGGGAATACTTTCAACCAGTTATTGAGCTATCTTTCTGGCACATTTTGGCCCATCTCTAACAGAAATATTAATATGCAAGTCTTTAATACCTCTCTTGAGATACTCCCATTTGGCTTCAGCCATCCATTTTCAGACCTCAGCAAGAACTGACATCATGTGAACAAATCGGTAGAGATCTAGCGGGTGGAATCCCAGATCAATCGTAAGCTCCAATTGGAATTTTGAATTCCTCAATTAAATTTTTGAGGATTCCCTTTAGAGTTTGAAAAGTCTTTGACAATGGCCCTAAGTTCACTTTTGACCATGGAGAATAAATGGTTATATCTGGTATTCCAGGCTCAGCAGAGGGCTCCCGTTAAAAGGCACTGTTTAACCTCCAACTCATCCTCATAGAGGGCAGGCAAACTGAGCAAAGGGATTAGTAGGCTCAGGGTATTTAGAGAGAGAAGAGTAGAGGCAAGGAAAAGTTGGAGTCCGTTAGTATTTAGTTCTCTTTAGTTTCACCAGCAATATGATACTTAAGCTTTTTATTTGCCTTTTTGTAAGGAATCTTTTAAAGAGGCAATTTTTTTATTCATTCAGTCTCCTACAAGCTTCTCCACACCAATGAAAAAATGCAGGGTTTTTGGGAAATTCAGGACCTCTTTTTCTCTAGGACACTTCATAAAAGGATAAGCTTATCTAGATTAAAAGTTCTCCACTGTGGCCACTGTAATTCAATATTATCTTTGTTATCGTCAACCCACTTATTCAGAAAAGCACAAGTTTGGGGGTCATATCTTTTAGTTATATAGTTAGCCAGAGTCCCAAATGAAGGAGTCCCAGACTCTTAAGATTTGGAAGAACTTATTTTCCTTTTATTGTCTTAAAAAAATTTACCTAGCCTGAGGCCTCACTGCATGTAGTCCAGTGTAAGTTGGATCCAGTCCAACTCTGGACCCAGGCTAGAGAAAGAAATGCTCAAGTAAACTCAGAAATGTAATGCAAATGTGCAGAGCTGGGATCCTAAAAGTTGCATACCTTTGACACTCAGGTGCAGTGAGAAAGCAGTGAGCACAGTGGGCTCAGCGGGTACCTTCACCTGATTGCTCATTGCTCCCAGAGGGCACGGGGGCGAGGGATCTCCTTCCTGTCCCACTCCTAACACCAGAACTGTAGGAAGATAAGCTGAGGCGCATTAAATTCTGAAGAGCTGATTTGAGAAAACAACAATTTGAATCAGGCAGCATCAAAATCCCAAATGATTAGGGGCACTCTGGGGTGGGGCTAGGGCAGAGGTTTTTATCGCAAAGCCATGGAAGCAAAGCAAACTATTTAATTGGCTACAGCTTAAACAGTTGCCTTATTTGGGAAAATCTAGTTATTTGGCTATTGATGATTGGTTGCTCTTGAGTTTCATTTTCTCAGATTTGAGAAAATCTAGTTGGCTATTTATGATTAGTTGTGCTTGAGTTTCGTTTTCCCAGATCCAAGTGCACTGACTCCACCTTCATTACGGTTTGCTTCTGCAGGCTACCACAGGCACTAGAGGCACCTCAGTCTACCGGCCTCCTTCCTGAACTACTCTAACAGTCTGTAGATAGACAGATGTACAACGTGAAGTCAACAACCAGCTGAAAGTTCTGCCTAGATGGCTCTTCCGAAACCACATCTTAAATTTAATAGAATATACATATATGTATCCTATGTTATACATATACATATATATACATACAGTATACCTATATATCCCACTTGTCTTCTGCTGTCATTTAGGATTTCAATACTTGCTTCACAGTGTAGCTTTGATTGAGGTCTAATATGACCTAACATAAATTAATTAAATAAAAGGTAAGAAAGAGAAAAGCAGTCTGATATTGAAGAGCTGAACTATCAGCCTTTGCTGTTGAATGTAAGTACTTTCACAGAACATCAACATCACACACACAGCCACTGTGAGAAAATTATGGATCTAAAAACAAGACTGTTTCATAATCATGTCTGAATACAAACCAAATATAAATATTTTCCAATCAGAAAAATTGACCAAATATACACTTATTGGGCTAACATGACTGCGAGTAGCTGTTGCTTTTTAACCAATTAAAGCTTCAGGGCAGTTCTAGTCTTCCCTTCTAGGTAAGACTTATGACACACAATCATAGAATTACCCATACTTCCTGATTGCATGCAAACCAGAGTAAAGTCCTGCTTCCTAAAACCTCCCCCAAATCCCCTAACACAAGCCAAAATCTTACAAGGCCTTTCTAACGCCCTTGTACGGAGATGCCCCATGCTTCCCCATAGCGTGTGTTCTGCCTCACTGCGATTACTAATTTGTCTAACCACAGGTGTGTTCACAGTGGTCTTCAGCAGGAAGGCACTGACAGGAGGAAATGAACTCACTACAAGTGAGGTCAGCTCTCCTCAGCTGAGCAGTTTCTTCCCAGTGTTATACTAACAACAGTACAATGGCTTCCACAGACATACTTAGAAGGCTGAACACCTTCTTCATAATTCCTATAATATCCCCAAATCCTAGCCATTGCTTTAATGGAATGTGTGTTATCATGACAAACTGGAAGTCCATGAGGAAGAATCCTTTATATGTTAATCAAAAAAAAAAAAAAGCAGAAGATGCAGGGTAATAAGGGAGCAAAGGAAGAGAACAAGAGAGATATAGGGAGGTCTACTCTAAGAAATAGAAGGAGAACATTAAGCATTCTCTATCACAGGAAAAAACGGCTTCCAGAACTCCATACACAGACTACAAAAAAAGCAGAAAAGTATCGAACACTTGATGTCCTTCATGGCAAAACTATTTCAAATCCTGCACAGTTGCTCTATGCTTTGTGACAGGCAATTTCAAATAAACAATTTGAAGTTTAAAGTGGTTATTCAATGACAGTGCACTAAGAGAAGTAAATCAGAAAAAAATAATAGAAGAAAATAAACTTTTATGTAAAGAATTTTTCAACAGAAGGTAGTTTACCTGTAATGGAACTGGAGTCGTAAATTAAAGATTAGATTCCATGTCCTGAAACTTGTAACGTTGACACCCTTAACATTTTTAATCCTCTTTGCTAAATACATACATATATTAGGAAAAGTAGGAGATATACACCCACTTCAGAAGGTTAATGTGAGAATCAAGTGAGCTTAGTATATGAAAATACAACCTCTCTAAGAGAAACTATTTTATTGAGATTTTCAAGTGTAATTTACATCTATTTTATTTTTATTCAAATTGTTAAGTAGTAGAACATAATCACGATAGGTGCCAATACTATATGCCAAAATAGAGTTAATGGATTCTAATTTTCTTACTTCCTCTTATTTCAAAAATTTTTCCTTCAACTTGAAAACATGTTTTCAGGGTTACCATAGATTGACCACACCACTTTAGCCACGTGGAAATCTAAATCCCTGTATTGTGCCTTATGGCTTGTAATATAAAACACTGTAACTGCCAGTTTGAAGTATTTTAATCAGGAAAATATTTGACTGAATGCCTTCAATTTAATCACTTTTTTATACAGCAGATAAGCATTTTGTTCAACTTGTTTTTCCAGTTAATATTTATTTATTGTGCAATCATTTTCATCATAATCGGGCAAATGTGAGATTTTTATTTTTCCTTTTCTTTCTTCCTTTCTTTGTCTGGCCATTACTTCTACTAAGTCTGATGCTTCTGGGTCAAAATCTGCAGGTCTAAATTGTGCTCAAGACCAATTTCTCTGTCACTTAGTGGCCATTAACAAATTTTTATAGATTGCAGGCTAGACCATAGTTACATCCTTTTCATACTGAATTTTTTTCTATCAGCATGATTCCTGAAAACTGTTCAATATTTCTTGGAAATTGTGAACAAGTACATCAGAAGAGATGGAGAGATGATGGGACGGGGACAGGACTGAGCAGCAGACAGTGGGGAAGGGAGGATCCAAATGTGCTAAGAGACAATAGTACAGTGAAAATGTTTTGCTTTGCGGTTGAATAGAAATCAGTATGATCTGACTGTAATACAAAGTAAATAAAAATAGTCTTAACATTTTAAATTATACAACAAATATTCTTGGTCATTTACCTGCTTCTCTAAATCTTCACTCTCATTTGACTTTATCTTCCGTGGAACTGTGACCTGCAGGAATATCCCTTCAGAATCTGCAGTAAGAAAGTGGGTGTTTTTGTAACAATAATCGTCTCAGCAAAGCATGGGGTCCTAATCCTGAGTCCATGGGGGGTCTGAAATTGTGAGTAAACTTATTATATGTGCCCACCCTCCTTGGTCCACAGCTTTCACTAGATTTTCAATGGCACATTAAAAATGGCTAAGGTACAAACAAACAAACAAAAATTAGACATTGCAGTTCTACACGACCATCCTGTTCGTTTGCAGAACCACGCTGGAGCCTGTTTCCCTCCGGACGCTGGGGAATAAGCTGAGGGCAGCAAACACCCCCCTGAATCCTCTGGCCACAGAGTAGGTGACCAGGAAGACCGGCTGCTTTTCAGCTGCTGAGACCGTGGACCCCTGATGCAGAGAGAGGACTCCTTGGCTGACATCCTCACTCACCTGGTCTGGTCTGTGGGGTGGGGAGACGAGGAGGAAGGCACCAGCAGGGGATCCAGGAAGGGGGCTTTAGGGGTCCCAGAGCTACAGGAAACTGTTCAGCAGGAAGAGCCCAGCCCTGCTCTGAAGCAAAAGGAGAAGGAAGTTCAGGCTGCTCTGGTCTTACCCAGGCGGGCATGCAGCCTTCCAAGCTCAGCGAGCAGTGCAAGGAGAAGGAACATGGCTGCACCAGAGCGCAGGAAGCACGGCCAAGGTTGAAGGCGGTTGGCGGCTCTCAGGCTCACGGGCACGAGGCCTCAAGAGGACAGCGCACCAGCTTGGGCCCCTGGGCAAAGGGCTGCAGCTGCTTTCAGCCGCGCTGCTCCTCCTTAGGGATCCTGAGCAGCCGGGCACTTCCACCAGGTGGGGAGGGGAAATGCCAGACACAAGCATGTGCGATTGTGCACAGCCAGTTTGTTGGGGCCAAGTTTACATTGTTTAAACCTTCAGTAGTGACTTGGGGGGCAAGTAAGCATGATTAGCTTTTCTGGTGAAGTTCTTGGTAATTTCGTTTCTCCATGACACAGTTTTCTGCCATTTTTTATTTAGTGTGGTGGGGGAGAAAGAGGAAAATAGAAATGTTAATTTTTAGGAGAAATTTTCTACTTAAATCATGCTGATGACAATAGTTTATGTCTTTGCAAATAAAGAAAAAGTAAGAATATTGAACTTGATCTGGCTAAGGCAATTTAAAAGCACTTTTCTTCAGCTGAGTGCCTGTTCTTACAGTTTTCGATTATAATCGATGGAGGAGAGGGAAAGGAAACTTGAAGACCCAACCTAAGTGTATTTTGTTAACAATTACTTTAAAGCACTAAGGAGGCTGGAGAGATGGGAAGGGCAGCACGACAAATGGAAAGAGGAAAAGTGACACCACCGGAGAAGAAAGAGCAGGCAGTTGTCTGAATTTTCTGACAAATATCTGAAACTGCACAAAACCTAACTCAACTTCTATCCCATTCCTCACCCAAACCTTCTTTTATCCCAGTACACCCTATGACAAGGATGACTCGTGGCAGCGGTTGCAAAAATAAACTCTGGCCAGGTGTAAAACCTGGACCTACCAGGTAGTAGTACACCTGATAACACTGATCCTCAGAGGTTATCAGAATAAAGCAGGCCCGTGATCATAATGCCCCAAATGAGTGCAATGAGGATGACGGAAACTTAGGGAAGAATGAGTCCTATGTGTACCTTTTTACCACACAATTCACCCACTTGAAGAGTACAACTGAATGATAGTAGGACTTTTAGTATCTTCACAGATATGTGCAACCACTACCATAGTCAATTTTAGTTTCATCATCTCAAAAAGACATCCTGTACCACTTGGCTATCACCACCCCTCATCTCTGCTCTTCATCCCGCAGCCCAACTCCCAGCCCTAAACAACCACCGATCTTTGTCTCTAAAGATGTCCCTGTCCTGGACATTTCATACAAATGAATCATGTTTAGTGTTTCTGACTGGCTTTATTCACTCGGCATAATGGTTTCAAGGTTCATTCATGTTGTCGCAGTGTCACTGCTTCGTTCCTTTTTATGGCTAAATATTCCATTGTATGGATAGATCATATTTTGTTTATCCATTTATCAGTTGATGGACATTTGGTAAAGGAAACTCTTGGGCTCTGTGGTGACGTACTCCAATCCTTGACCCAGAAGCATCTTTGTTTATTGATGGAGGCTCCAAAGGTCCTATTAGACTCCAGGTAGGCTGATGGTTCCTCAATGCATGTAGAATGCTTTGAGGTGTCCAGAAGTGCACTCATCCAGTAAGAGGGAGATGGGGAGAGGGAGCACCGAAGCAAAAAAATCTTACCCAGAAAAGCTCAGTTTCAGTGAAGAAAGAGCAGCAAGTCGGGGTTCCCCCAAAGGACAAAGATATATCCTAGATCTCAATTCACATGAGGCCAAGGACGTATCACCTGGAGACAGAACAGTTATCTATGACCAGGAACTCAGTTTGAGCAATTCTTTGAAGATAGAATGGATGCTAGTGACTATCTGGGGGCTCTGGGGCTGGCCATACCTAGCAACACTTCCTCTCAATATCCCAAAGCCAGCAAAGGACAGGGCAAGGGAATCATGAACTATTGGAGAGGTGCCGACTGCAGGTGTCCTCTCTTGAGATGTGAGCAATTAGCATAGCCATCTGAAGGCAGGCAGTTAGCATGGGTATCTGAGGGCAGGCAGTGAGCATGGGCATCTGAGGGCAGGCAGTGAGCATGGGCATCTGAGGGCATGCAGTTAGCATAGGCATCTCAGGGCAGGCAGTTAGCACGGGTATCTGAGGGCAGGCAGTGAGCATGGGCATCTGAGGGCAGGCAGTGAGCATGGGCATCTGAGGGCAGGCAGTGAGCATGGGCATCTGAGGGCAGGCAGCAGCAGTGGACAATGGGTGGTTTTCAGCTTGGGATGTGACAGCCTCCCAGGTTCGAAAGAGGCAAAGCTGCTTATTTCCTACTAAAGGATCCCTGCAGGGAGAATAATCAATAGACAGAAACCTACATACTTTCACTCACGGGATTTATTTCGGTTTGTGAAAATGAAAGCTCTAAGTCATAGCAAAAGGAGAGAGAAAGCAGATTTTTTTCATTCTTGGATCAGGCCGGTTAATGGTGAGTTTCTTAGTAATATCCTTTCTCCAACCTCTAGCTTTTTGACATTATTGTTTACTCACTGTTCTGAAAGAAATAAAGAAAAATAGAAGTGCTAAGTTTTAATTAACAAAAGCTGTCTAATTTTACTACACAACTACCGGTATAACAATTAATTAGTGCAGTAAGACCCTGGTTATACTGTCACAATCTATGCCTGTGCTCCACAAAATATGTAAAGCCAAGTTCCTTTTCCTGAATCATTTGTGACAGCCACCTTAGAAGGAAATATTATAAACTGATGTTTGTATATGTTTCATTTACATGGTCTCTATACTTTAGGTGGGTAAAACCATTCTTCACTCCCCTGCACTTCCTCACTCCACGCCAAACTGGTTCTTAGTCTACTATACAATGTCACTAGTAAAAGGTGTCATTATCCATGGTGTCAGAAATGTTTGTCTTCGTAGTTCTCTCTTATTCCAACCCACATATGTCCCTCCAGTCACCACTTCGCTTGAGTCTACCTCTGTTACTTCTCAAGACTTTTCTGTTCTTTTCCTCTTATCCAAGCCTGCCCTCACCACACCTTTCCTGTGGATTCTGTAGTCTCAGCTGTTTCACTGGTCTCCAGTTCTGACTGAATCCGACTGAATTCTCCCCTCCCTTATCCCAGTGGAATTTGTAAAAAGCAAACCATACCATGCTGCATCCCTTCTTTACCACCTCAAAATTGGTTTAACTATGTTCTTATTCATATACGGGAAAACTTAAACTCCCTATCATGGCATCCCAGACACTTGTCGTGGCTCCCTATTACCTATGTATATTTTATCTCTCATAAATTTTAAAATGTATTAAGAGCACAAACTTAGCAACAGGTAGGTCTGGCTTTACATTTTACCCTTGCTATCTTCCTGCTTTATATCAATAAACAGTATTTAAACACTTTTTATTACACTCTACATCCACACTGTCAATTAATCCTGTTGGTTCACCTTCAAAATTTATTCCTAAAGCCATCCTCACTGTCCCTGGTCTGAGGTACTATCCTTTCTCTCCTGGATTAGTGCAGTAGTTTCTGCACTAACTGGTTTCTCTACTTCTACTCCTGCCATCATACAGACTACTTTCAACAACCCAGACATTAAAAGTGTAAGTCCTGTGCTTGGAATCTAAAGCCTCCAGTGATTCTTCCCGTTCAATCAGGGTAAAACACAGATGGCCTCCAAGACCTCCCAAACCCTACAGGAGTTTGATTTCTCTGACCTAATCACCACCGCAGCCCTCTCGCTAACTCTGCTTCCGATACATTGGAATCACTGTTATTCATCAAACATTCCTGACATTTTTTCATTGGATCACCATGTGCTTGGAAAGCGCCTGCCCAGATGTATGCATGGATAGCTCTGCCAGCTCTATGCCTCTGGAAGATAAAGTTGATTTACAGCTGGAGTGGAAAAGGTCTATCTCTATGTCTGGGAAAGGCTGGATGTCTGGTTTCACTTTGTGCCAAGATAGGGGCAGTGGGATTTACGATGGGATATCTAAAATTTAAAATAAGGAACCTTGAGACCTTGAGCACCAGGTGTCTCTTTGACCCCCAATGCTTGCCTGTACTCTCTCTTGCTGCACTGCATACTTTGCATTTAAATAAAAGCCTTATGTGAGTTTCCCCTGTGAAGTCAAGGGACTCCTTTCAAATATCTAAACTGGGTAAATACTTGCACCTCCTCCAATTATTTGCTTACATGTCACTTAGTAATGCCTACTCAGTCAACCATATTTCAAATTGCTATCCAGATCCTCCCTCAACATCATCTCTCCCAGTTATGCCTACTGCTCTAATCTTTTCCATATGATTAATAACCTTTCAATACACTAGATAATCAACTTATAAAATATGTTTATTACTTATGGACTGACTGCCTAACCCACTCAAATTCTTGAGACAAGATTTTAATGTAACTATAAAGTACTGTTGGCAGGAGAAAGCTGTGAAAAAATAATAAAATAAAATAAGATATTGAATTTATGACAAGAGTTGGAAGACATCAAGGAATTGGCAAGCACACTATATTGCTTTGGAGAAAATGACTGAAGTTGGCTGGTGTGAGGAGTTCAGGTGAAGACACTCAGCGTGATAGTGAGAACACAACTGAAGGACATGAGAGGAAGACAGTGAGCCAAGAGCCAAAATCCTCACTTAAGATGTGGGCTTTTAATCAAGTTATCAACAAAGAGGTAGAGATTGGTCTAGGTAGAAATAGGCTATTTTACATTGAGGGTAGGACTTATAAATATTTTCTGGGGGCAGATAAACAGAGATCCATTGACTTAACTCTGCATCTAAATCAGATATGCGAATTAGCAGATAGGTAATTGGATTAACTCTTGATCTCACTCTTGGTTGAATTTTTGAATTTTTCCATTTACTCCCAGTGATAGGTCTAATATGAGAAATATCGTGATTTCTTTACACATGAGTTAGAAATTTGGACAATATATACAGATGCCTATTTTATCCCATTTTATAACAAAGAATTGTCTTCCTGCCTTGTAAGGAGAGTGCATTTAGCATTTTGCCTGGAATCAAATAGGTCCTCAATAAAGGTAAATTCCATTCCCCATCCCCAGTCATGTATCAAGCCATATGTCAAAATTATGGAGCTCCTAAGAGTTGAAACCCTATTATCTGATTGTCCTAAACTCCAACTCAAATACCTACTAAAATTCTATACACATGGGAGATTATTTAAATTCTTTATGTGTTTTTCCTTATGTCTAAAATAAGGATAACAATAACCGTGGAGCCTTACTGAGGAAGAAATGCAAATGTCAGGAAACAATCTCAGTAAATCTACCAATTAGAACCTTAAATGCAGGAGCAAGATGCATAATTGCTCAGAAATATTTTAAGAACATATTTAAAATATCTTTAAAGTCATTTATTATGGCAAGAATTTTGGTTAGTAAATCTCTGGCTAATATTAGTTAACACTGAATATTTCTAAGTTAGTCTAAAATAAAGTTAACATCAAATGCTTTGTTTCAATATATGATATTGACAAATAGGAATCAGGATGATAAAGCACGGAAACAATAGCTTTCTTATACTGAGGTATTGTAAAAATTATAACAAGTATTTCATGAATTGTATCATTTTGTCAATAATTTGATTCCTTCAATTCACCTTTAACTCTACATGTGACTGGATGCTGTTACTACTGCTGTCTTCTGATATAGATCTGCATAAAAGAAATAGCATTAGTTTTAGGATTAGAAAACATTGTAATCTTAAACAAACTCAAGAAAAGTAAAACAGCTAGATTTGTACTAATCAATCAATTAAAAAGGACCAATATCCACTGTACTTCCCGTATCCCACTAGGTAATCATATATTCTAGTGTTTGGTCTTTTCTAATGTTGATTTAACTTTAAAGATTTAAGCATTTTTAAAATTTCAAACTAAAAGCCCATCTATTATTTTTCTATATTTTACCTACATGGAAGACAGGATGACATATTAATATATCTACGTCATGCTTCACCAAGGTTAAAAAGGTAATTTACACACAAATCTTCAAACTCTTATTATTATCTGTCCAATTGTAATACTTCTATTTAAAAAAACCTATGTAAATGATTAATTATTTCACTTTTATTAGTGAAGTCCTAAATGAGTCCTCTATGTCTTTCAGCTATGCTTAGTTATATTTTGTGGTATTTATACAGCCTACATTTTTTCTATGGAAAACTCCTATACATCCCCAGTTCCTGTTGAAAAGGACTGTCATGGTGTCCAGGTTCGTACTACATGTCTACAATTCCCTGGTCACAGATGACAAGATCAGGTTTGAACACCTATCTCAGACAGACAGAACACTGGCTGAATTTAGGTACACTTGCACAGCTATTTTCTTCTGTCTCTTGAGAATATGAATTAAAAGGCATTGGCTGTGGGCAGATTATTGGTGTTTTATTTGAAAATGAATCTACAAAGGTTGAGATATGTATCCTGGCCCATGTGGAAGGAGAGAAGTCATTTTGGAGAGAATGGGCATAGACAAGAAGAGACGATGTCAATCATAAAGCCTTTGGGTGATGGACTGAAAGACCTAGTTCCTGACCATATAGATTATTACCACCCTCCTGTGCTTCAGCTCTACATCATTTCTTACCCTTGCAATCCAGAAATGACTATCATTGCTGTAAAACTTAGGCTTTTATGATCAGATTTTGTTATTTATGATCAATGATCCTTTATGATAACATCTCTTACAAAAGTCAGATTTACTTCCAGGAACTATTCAGATTTTTCCAGGATGTCTTAAGTAATAACACTGGAAGGTTTATGCCAGATATCATTCAATTAAATCAATTTATAACAGTTTGATGGTCATGTAAATGTCTATATAAATCATACAGAATACTGTCCAGAATTTAACTAGTTGCTGCTAACTTGATAAATAAAATTAACTTAGGAAGTAGAAGTGTTGCTTGAACTTTTATATCTTTATCTTATCTCTGTATCCATAAGAAATAAACAGAACCATTTTTGTTTAGTGTGGAACGAGACACATTTATCCTTACTTCTGCATTCTCATTTTCCTAAATATTCACTAAGCAAATTGTGGCTTGCATTGGTGTTAAGGTGAAGAAGAAAGCTGTGCAAGTACCTTAATTCTAATTTTAGAAACACATGAGCAATATTAATTTCGTGTAAAATGGGGACTATCCTATCTGTGTTCTCTCCCTTATTCTTTGCCATCTTATATTTTTCTCACCTTTGTCATATTCTGTTCACAAAATTTGCTCCCCTATCTCTACTAATCTCCTTGGCACAACTGGTTGTCGATGCAAGGAAGATGCTGTTGCTTTGGAAGTAGAACCCCCTAAAGCAATTATAGCCAGTGTGGCTCTCTATTGGAAAGGGAGAAGATTGACTGAGTAGCTCCAATTGTTTCTAGGTCTATTAGAACATAAAGGATACTTAACAACCTGAAATCTGAAAAAAATTTGGTGTTTACTAAGACCCAGTATTTTTAAACATTAACCCAATCCATCCAAGGATCCCTACTTATAGTAAATCTGAGTTACATCTGAATTCTTCCCATAATGCATTTTTAATATTTAATATGAAAAATAATGAGTTTACTTACCCTTCACTTACTGTTTCCTCTCTCTTCCAAGATCTCTTAATTTTATTCCATTTAAGAGCAATGACAGCAGTTAAAATAAGGAAAGGTAGAAAAACATAGAAACTGATCAAGAGGCCATTTTTTCTAGGAGCAGCAGCACGTTGTTTTATAAACGAGTACGTATTCTTACCTGAAAACGTGAGAGTAAATTTTAACTTTCTCAAAAATGATATTTGAAGCTTATTAGTAGTTTGAATTATAACAATTTGGAATTCAAATAATACAGTTATGGAATGAATAAACAAATTTAAAAGTATTTTCGATATTATGTGACTATTCCTCAAAGTGTCTTATATATTTATGTCAACTCAATTAATAGACGTACATATCTCATTGGCATGTTTATTTTTAATTTTATATGCATTTTAATCTTTATTTGTGTGCCTTATTGTAATGTATTTTATCCTGCCTTATTCCCTAATATGAATTGCTACTTAGAATGCATTAAATTGATATTATCTAAGTTCTTCCATTTAAAATGTAAAGCAAAAAGAACTGTTTTAAAAATGATTTAATGAAAAATTATTGATATAACTGAATTTTAGGTTTAAAACACAATTAATGATAGTAAACTAAGTTAAATTTCCTGATTATCTGTATAAGGTGATATTGTGCTAATTTTGAATATATTAATTAGAAAAATAGATATTCCTTTAGGTGTTATAAAGATATTACAGAAAATTAGAAAAATAAAATCAATAGAAACTTGGTGCAATAAAACAAAAGAAATAAACCAGACAGGTAAAATACAAAAAACTAAATCAAGCAATCAGAATTACTACCAAAGCAACTATCATGATATTAAATGCAAAAGAACTTAATGCCCCTGAAAAAAGCCAAAACAATCGGTAACTTTAAAACACAATCCAATTACATGATGATTAGAAGTGAATTACCAAAGAAAGTGATGCAGGATGTTTTATGTATTATAGGAAATAAATTGGCGAACATAGTCCTGTGCCACATAATGAAGTTTCAGTCAATGACAGACTGCATTTACGATGGTGGTCCCATAAGATTAGTACTATACGGCCTAGGTGTGCAGTAGGCTATACCATCTAGGTTTGTATAAGTGCACTCTATGATGTTTGCACGACAACGAAATCACCTAATGACACATTTCTCAGAACGTGCCCCCATCATTAAGCGATGCATTACTGTACTAGTTTGAGCATGCTGGAAAAAAAAGCACCAAGAAGATTCCAATTTCTCCACATCCTAACACACTTTGCCTGAATTTTTTATTACGATTTGAATAAGCATGAACTAGTATCTCATTGTGGTTTTGATTTGCATTTTCCTAAGATGCTGAGCATCTTTTCAGGGGCATAGTGGCCATTTGTAGATCTTCTATGGAGATGTGTTTATTGAAACCCCTTTCCATTTTTAATTGGGTTATTTCTCTCTTTATTATGAACTTGTGTTTTTTATATATTCTGGATACTAGTCCCATAAGAGATATAAAATTTGCAAATATTTTCTCCCATTCTGTAGTTTGTCTTTCACTTTCTGGGTGGTATCTTTTGCAGCACAAAAGTTGTTAAGTTTGAAGAAGTTCCATCAATCTATTATTCTTCTCTGTACGTGTCCTTTGGTATTTTGTATAACATAGCCTATGCCACCCTCACAAAGATTTACTTATATGTGTTCTAAGTGTTTTGTAAGTTTAGCTCTTATATTTACTATCTATGATCCATTTTCAGTAAATTTTTGTGAATGTTGTGATGTAGCAGCTAACTTCCTTCTTTTCCACGTGGTTATCTACTTGTCCCAACACCATTTGTTCAAAAGACCATCTTTCTCCATTGAAGTGCCATACATCCTTGTCAAAAATCAAAGACGTTAGGTATAAGGCTTTATTTCTGGACTCTCTATTCTATTCCATTGAACTGCATGGCTATCCCTTTCCTTAGGACAGTAGTACACTGTCTTGATTTTTAGTTTTGTAATATATTTTGGAATTGAGAAGTAGGTTTTCAGATTCAAGTTTTCTTAAAAACTATGTTTTCAGGATTGTTTTTACTATTCTATGTCCCTTGAATTTATATATGACTTTTAGGATCAGCTTATCAATTTCTGCAAAAAAGACAGCTTGGATTTGTTAAGGATTGTATTGAATTGGTAGATCAATTTTGGGAGTTTTCCTATATTAATAGTATTGAGTCTTCGAAAACATGAATATGAAATGTCTTTACATTTATGCAGATCTTTCTTTCAATGATGTACTTTTAGTTTTCAGTGTCTTACACTTCTTTTCATAAAATTATTTCTAAATACTGTATTATTTTGGGTGATATCATAAATAGAATTTTTTCCTAATTTAACTTTTATTGTGTTAAAATACACCACACTGAAAATTTATCATTTTAAACATTTTTAAGTCTACAATCAGTGGCATTAAGCACATTCACATTGTTGTGCATCCATTACCACCAGCAAACTCCAGGACATTTTCATCCTCCCAAGCTGAAATTCTCTACATTTTCCTCTCCTGTCAGCCCCTGGCAACTACCAGTCTATTTTCTCGTTATGAATTTGACTACTCTAGGTACCTCATAAAAGCAGAATCATCCAATATTTGCTCTATTGTGACTGGCTTGTTTTAGTTAGCATAAGGTCTTCAAGTTCCATCCATGTTGTAGCATGTGTCAGTATTTCATTCTTTTATAAAGCTGAATAATATTCCATGGTATGTATGTATCACATTTTGTTTCTCCATTTACCTATTAATGGGCATTTGGAGCTTCCCACCTTTTGGCTATTGTGAATAATGCTGCTCATGAACATGGGTGTACAAATATCTGTTTTAGTCCATACTTTTAATACTTTTGGGTATATACCTAGATGTGGAATTCTAGAATATGGTAATTCTATGTTTAATTTGTGTGTGTGTGTGTGAGGAAAATTTTCCCTGAGCTAACATCTGTGCCAATCTACCTCTTTTTGCTTGAGGAAGATTGTCGCTGAGCTACCATTTGTGCCAATCTTCCTCTATTTTGTATGTGGGACATCGCCACAGTATGGCTTGATGAGCAGTGTGTAGGTCCACACCCAGGATCCTAACCTGCAGATCACTGAAGCAGAGCATGTGAACTTAATCACTATGCCACCAGGCTTGCCCCTATGTTTAATTTTTTGAGGAACCACCATACTATTTTCCACAGAGGCTGCATCACCTTACATTCCCAACAGCAATGCACAGGGGTTCCAATTTCTCCACATCCTCATCAACACTTGATATTTTCTGAACTTTTTTGGTAATAGCCATCCTAAGAGGTGTGAATTGGTATCTTGTTGTGGTTTTGACCTGCAACTCCCTAACAGTTAGTGGGGTTGATCATTTCTTCATGTCCTTATTGGCCATCTGTGTATCTTCTTTGAAGAAATGTCTATTCAAGTTCGTTGCCCATACTTTAATTGGGTTATTTGTTTCTTTTGTTGTTGACTTGTAGGAGTTCTTTACATATTCTGGATATTAACGTTTCATCAGATTTATGATTTGAAAACATTTTCCCCATTCCATGGGTTACCTTTTTACCTTGCTGATAGTGTCCATTGATGTGCAGCAGTTTTTAATTATGATGAATTTCAATTTATCTATTTTTTCTTCTGTTTCCTTTGCTTTTGGTGTCATATCCAAGAAATCATTGTCAAATCCAATGTTGTGAAGATTTCCACCTCTGTTTTCTTCTAAGAATTTTATAGTTTTAGCCCTTACAATTAAATATTTGATCCATTTGGAGTTACTTTTGTATATGGTGTAAGAGGCCAACCTCACTCTTTTGCATATTGATATCCAGTTATTTCAATACAATTTGTTGAGAAGACTGTCCTTTCCCCTGTTGAATGGTCATGGCATCCTTATAAAAAATCATTAGATCATGTATGTGAGGATCTATTTCTGAGCTCCCTATTGTATTCCATTGGAAAATTTCAGATTTTTTATTTTGTTGCCAGAAGTAATGTATCAACTTTCAAGAAGGTACAAGAGAGCCCTGGAGTCAATTTCTTTCTTTTTCTTTTAGCCTCTATTGAGCACAACTGAGAATTCAGAAATTTTCTTTTACTGCTATACTAATAAAAAAACAATATTGATAGAGAAAGATATTTTATAATTTTTATCAGACAAATGCAAAGAACCAGAGGGCAGAACTCTAGTCTATAATGGTGATGTTGAAATTGATCATGTAAATGAAATCTCATACTATGAGTCTTCATGCAATGATATATCATAATTTTCCTCCAACTCAAGAGTCAATGAGTTAACAGAATATTTCTAGTGACAAAAAGGAAGTATGGTATTTTATCCGGAACATTCTATATTGTGAAAAAGATCTTCAACAGTATCCTTTCATCTTTTATAACAATTGGACATAAACTTTTTTTGATATGGTTCACAAATAGTCAAATATGTATGCAAAGTTGAATGGAAGGCGTTAGATGTTGTAGATGTGATAAACAGTAAGATTAATCATTTTGATTGTTGTTTATAAATATAAATTAAAATATGTCAAATTATAGTACAACATCATTTACAATTGCTCTAAGAAAATGAAATAATAAATATGAAATAATAAAATGTGTACAGTATCTGGTGAAAATTACAAAATTCTGATGAAGGAAATCAAAGAAGATCTAAATAAACGGAGAGACACACCATGTTCATAGATTGAACAATTCAATAATAAATAGTAAAGACGTAAAATGTTCCAAAACTGATGCATAACTTTAACACAATTTGTATCAAAATCACAGCAAGATTTTTGTAAATGTAGACAAGATTATACTAAAATGTGTATGAAAAAGAGAAACCCTAGAATAGCCAAACAATTTTTGAAAAACAAGAATAAAGTGGGAGGAATCACTTTTCCTAATCTTAAAGATTACTGTACAGCTACAATAATCAAAACAGTGTAGCATTGGTGGTGAGAATGACATGTAGATCAATGGTACAGAATAGAGAAATGAGAAATATACCCACACAAAATTCCAATTAATTTCTGACAATGGTGCAAAAACAATTCAATGGACAAGTATAGCTTTTTCAAAGAATTGTGCTGGAGAAACTGACACTCATTAATCAAAAATTAATCTCCTACCCTTTATAAAATGTAGCCAAAAATGGATCATGGACTTAAATGTAAAACATAAAACAACACCTTTTAGGAATATCACAGCAGAAAGTCTTCAGGACTTAAGACTGACAAAGTGTTCCTACACTTGACACCAAAAGCATGATCCAAAAAGGAAAAAAGTAGACCTTATCAAAAGAAGAATTTGAAAAAGCTTTTGGTCTGAGATAAAACCAATTAACAGACTTGGAGAAAATATGTTCAAATTACATATCCAACAAAATACATATTATCTTAGAAACAAACAATTTCTGAAAATTCAACATTTAAAAAACTCAAAAAATCCCATTAGAAAATGGACAATAGATACGAAGAGACTTTTCCCTGAAAAGGATATGCAGATGCCAAATAAACACATTAAAGATATTCAACATCATTACCCATTAGGGAAGTGCAATTTAAAACCACAATGAGACATTAGTACACATCTAATAGAGTGGCTAAAAAAATAAATAATGGTGTCATCAAATGTTGCCAAGGATGCAAAAAGACTGGGTCATTCATAGATTACTGGTGGAAGTGTCAAATGTTACAGAGACTCTGAAAAATAGTTTGGCAGTTGCTTTTGAAACTGTAGATGCCTTACCATAAACCTGAAAATTTCACCCTTGGGTATGTTTTCAAGAGAATTAAAAACTTACTTTCATGAAGAATCTTCTACATGAACGTTATTGCAGATCTATTCATAATAGCTAAAAATTGGCAACCACCCAAATATCCTTCAGGAGGTGAATATTAAACAAACTTTCATACATCCATATAAAGGAATATTAGACATAAATAAAAAGGAATGGAATATTCATACATGCAACAGCTTGGATGCAGTTCATGCAAATTATGCAAGAGAAAAAAGCCAATCTGAAAGAGATACAAGCTCTATGATTCCATTTATATAATATTCATGAAATGGCATAATTAGAGAGATGGAAAGCAGTTTAGTAGTTGCCAGGAGTTAGGAATAGGGAAAGAGAGGACCAGTGTTGCTATATAAAGGGGTAATATTAGAGGCCATATAGTGATGATACAGTTCTGTATGTTGATTGTGGTGGTGGTTACACAAATGTGAACCTGTGGTAAAACTGCACAGAATGAAATACACACACACACAAATGAGTGCATGTATACTGGTGAAATCTCAATAAGGTCTGTGTATTTTACCAATGTCCATTTCCAATATCTACTGGTTTTGATATTCTACTATAGTATTGAAACATGTTTACATTGACAGAAGCTGAGTAAAGGGTACACAGGACTTTCCTCTACATTTCTTTGCACCTCTTTTTGAATCTATAATTATTTTGATATAAAAAGGTAAACAAAAATCACAATGGACTATCATTACACATCTAAAACTGGTAGAACAAAATCAAACGAAACAAACAAAAAAGACAATATCAAATGCTTCTGAAGTGTGGATCATCTGTGTAGAGAAAAAGGAAGTCTCAAAGACGAAAATAAACCTCACTCTTAGGTATTTACCCACCCTAAAATGAGAACTTATATATACACAAAGCCTATGTGCACATTTATAGCAGCTTTATTCATAATAGCCAAAATCTAGAAACAGCCCAAATATCCTCCAATGGGTGAATAGATAAGCAAACTATAATACATCTTTTCAATAGAAGGCTGCTTAACAATAGAAAAGAATGAAGTACTAAGACATAAGGCAACAGGGATGAATTTCAAATGTACATGTAACATATATAACATTCTGGAAAAGGCAAATCTATAGGGACAGAGAACAGGAATTGGTGTTGGGGGATAAATATAAAAGGGCAGCCAGAAGGAAGTTTTAGGGTGTTAGATCCACTGTGAATCATGGTTGTGGTGGTCGGAACAGGGGTGTATACGTTTTCAATACCAATAGAACTGTACACCCTGGAGTGAATGTTACTGTGTACAATTTCTTTAAAAAACCAAACATGTTAAATAAAAAGTAAATATTAAAAAAAAGACAATGGCTAATTTTTTTTCCAAACTTTCAAAAAATACATCAACCTATAGAATCAATAAACTCAGCCAACCCAGGAGGGATAAATTCAAAGGAAAATATAGCTTGTTAAATCATAGTGAAACTGGAAAGTCAAAGATATAAAATAAGTCTGAAACTCAGACAAAGAATAAAAGAAGCATTATAGGCTTGGATGAATAATAAGAAAGATAGCTGTATTCTCATCAGAAAATAAAAGCCAGGATATGAAGGGATTGCGTCTTTGAACTGTTGAAAGAAACAAGCCTCAATGTAGAGTTATACTTTCAGTGAAAATATCCTTCACAAATTAAGACACTATAAAAGCATTTTAAAGACAAGCAAAAGCTGAGACAATTGGTCACCACAAGTTACACACAAAAGAAATACAAAAGGAAGTTTTCCAGGCTGACGGAAAATGACCCACATGGAAATTTGAGAGTGCTGGAAGAGCCAAAAAGCCCTAGAAAGCAATAAGGAGGTGAGTAAATGTAAATATTTATATTAAAAAACTTTAATATTCCATTGGCTATTTAAGGCAAATATAATAATATATCATCAGGTTTACAACATATATATAGATACAATATGTAACAGTAAAAGTAAAAATGACAGAAAGTCACTAATAGAATTACACTGATAGGACATTTTTGCACTGTGAAGCTTAGAAAAAACAAATATGCCATATTTGTTCATGAATAGTCACCAAATAATTAAAAATGCTTTGTTCCATCTACTATCCATATGCTATGGATATGGAAGATTTGATTATTTTTACCTTCCAATAGTATGGTTAACTTTAAAGATGCAAATCGGTTGTGAACTAGCATATCATATCACTTAACATCTTTGGAATACACAGTCTATATAACAAAACTATCGCCTATTCTGTAATTTAACTATACCTATAAAGAAAATATTGTGTATAAATAGAAATGTTTTAGGAACCATGGTTCAAATTAAGGGAAGGACTATTAAAATGTTCACTTCTAGATTTGAATTAAAAGTGTGTACAAAACTTTGATTGATACTATAGAGCTCTTCTGTCTGCTATAGTAGCTACCAGCCCCAAGTGGCTATTTAAATTTACATTAAATAAAGTGAAATAAAATGAAAATTTTAGTTTCTTAGTTGCACTATCCACATATCAGGGGCTCAACAACCACATACACAGTGGAGATGCCAAACATTTCTATTAAGTGCGGAAAGCTCTATTGAAGCACATTGATCTAATACTAACTTTCCACAGTCCAAAACCCATCATCCACACTTCCTCCTGGTGATGATGACGTTGGCTCACAAGTTGGAGGAGCATATCCAGCATCACATTGACAATTAAGGAAATTATTGCAAATCTAAAACGAAACCAAATAAAAAATAAGAACATTTTACGTACAACGTAAAAGTTAAATGCATTATTTGTGATTGTTAGTCTATGTAAATTATTAAAGTACTGTAAGTTAGTATATTATAGGTAGTTTTTAGTTTAATGTGGAAAATGATTTTCAAAGTTAAATATAATAAATGTCCATGTAATATTTTTTCAAGTGTCATAGAGATTATTTGTATTTATTTTTAAAGATTTTATTTTTTTTCCTTTTTCTCCCCAAAGCCCCCCAGTACATAGTTGTATATTCTTCGTTGTGGGTCCTTCTAGTTGTGGCATGTAGGACGCTGCCTCAGCGTGGTTTGATGAGCAGTGCCATGTCCGCGCCCAGGATTCGAACCAACGAAACACTGGGCCGCCTGCAGCGGAGCGCGCGAACTCAACCACTCGGCCACGGGGCCAGCCCCGAGATTATTTGTATTTTTAAATAAAACTACATAACATTCTTGATACAACTGAAATGCCTTATTCTAGAAAGGCATAGAAATTATAAAATAGCAGGAGTTGAAATCCATTATGAATTGTTCTAGATTAAAAAAAATACCTGTGATAAGAGCCAACTTTTACAAAAAATGAAGGAAAAAACTAAAGGGGCAAGCTTGCTTAATCAGACACCGATATCAAAATTTATTTTGCTAAAAAATAGGAAGGCTAAAAGATATAAGTATATCTTATGCATGAAATGCAAGGATTAGAAGCAGAATAGAGAATCTAGAAATAGGTTCATGCAAAAATTAAAATTAAGAAAGGAAAGAAACTGAAAATAATAGGACATGTGAGTGATTTGGGAGAAAATTTTGATACAAGACACACAGGTCACTTTTCTCATGAATTACTATATAAAATATGAAGCATCAATATGGCAGGAGACACTAGTCACAAAGAAAGTCAAAAGCATACTTGGAAAAACTTACAAAGTTTACAAAATTTCTACAACCAAGTAGATAATTTCACAATGCATAGACAAATAGAAATGCAAATGACAAATATGAACATACATACATACTTAAGAATTGTACAATTAATTATTAAACAAATGCAAATTAACAATAATTTCGCATGTGAGAGGAGATTAAAAAGACTAAGAAATTAGTCTGGGCAGAATTTGAGGAAATGCACATTTTTATGCATGATGGGTGGGAGCAAACATATATTTCTTGGAGACAATATAATATTTATGAAAATTTAAATGGTGTATATATTTAACCCATCAGATTTCATTGTTAACAATTTAAGAAATCAGATGAATGTGCAAAGGTAAACGTACAACAATGGGCATTGTACCACTTTTTACAATATTTACAAAATTTAACCTTATTCAGAAGTCCATCAGTAAATGATTTTTCAAATATAGTATGGAAGAGACATACAGGGAAACAAACTGAAGCCATAGAAGGATGAAACAGATCTAAATGGACAAAAGCTCTGCTGTCACAAAAATATTAGATTATAAGTAATATGTGTAATATAAATATATTAAATGTTTGAGTATTTAAATATATCAGTATACATACACTCAATTATAAGCAATATTTACGTATATGTATAAATACATATATGTAATCTTCAATAAATCCATTGCCAAAATTTCATAATCTTAATCTAACATTATAATAGATTATCTTTCGTGTTGCATTTTTGTACAAAGCTCAAAGCTTATTTGCTCATGAGGCCTATAACACTATGAGTGAACACACAGACCATGTACATATTTATAAATAATGGAATCCACTTTCCTTATTTAACTGCAATATTTCAAAAGAAATCTCCATATCAAGTAATTCTGAACCTTATTCCTATTTTGGAAAATGTTATTGACAAGGATTTTAAAAACAATATGTAAAAATAATGTAATCATTACATACCCCATGTCCTTGGCATTTTGTTTCTGAGATACACCTGTTTTTTCCTGGGTAGTCACTGACAAAGAGGCAAGCTCCTCTGGAACAATACTAAAAACAACCAACAACAAAAACTGTAAATGTAAATTCAAGAGTTGAGCAATTGTAGTTGGTACAAAAATTAGATGCCGTAGAGATATGTATACATGTATATATAACATATATATGTATACACGTATATATAAAAGATGAATCTGGATTTCAGGACATCTACTCATTCTAATAAAAGAACTTGAAGTCAAAATGGTATGTTTTTACTTTATCAAGTATCAGATTTTGAGAATCAGATACTATTTTTCCCTTGAGGGAACAGAACTGTGCATTTATTGATACTAATTGGTATAAGAACAAAAATAACCAACTTGTAAAGAGCTAAGATCTGTCTTTGCACTTTTTACACATTTTTATAATATATACTCACACTGAATCTGGGAAGGAGACGTTTTTATACTCATTTCACATTTGGTGAGAAGTAAATTTATATTTTTAAGGTCATGCCATGAGTTATTGACAGGGCAAATATTCAGTGCAAGAACTACTTTACTCACAGAACTCAATGATCAATGCTAAATGCTAGGGTTCTTGTCATTTTTTCATTTGCCAACTTTAATGACAATATCTCTTACCTTCCGCATTAGCAATGTGACTTTGAGCAGCTTATTTAGTCCCTCCATACCTCAGTTTATCCATCTTTGAATTTGGAATAACAATTATACCCAAATAAATGAACTATATCGATCATGAGGATGCAATAATTTGTTACACATAAAGGAACAAAAGCAGAGTCTGGCACATGGTAGATGCTCATGAAATACAAGATGTTGTTTTAATTATTCATTTATTTAACCTGATTTTCCTGTAGACTTTATGTTAATATTCCTCTATCCAAATGTTAATTTAATTTGAATATCTTTGGGGGCATCCTAAGATTATCTGCTGGCTTTTCTCAAGTTATCTGATAGAGTATTCAATATACGACGCATGGTCTAAAACCTTCATTATTTTCTATCGCCATTGGTAAATAAAGAATGAACCTCGGCTTGCTCATTAACTGAAAGTGCTCTGATGAAGCCAGAAAGCCAGAAACGAAATGTTGAACAAACCAGCATTACCAGTCCACAAAACTATATTCACTCTAGTACTCCTTAAACATTGTCATTGAAGAAATAATAAATTAGTCATACTTCACTGGGTTGTTTTCAGAAGAAAAATAAGCCAGGAAAAGTTAAGATCCATGCTTCCGATATAATTTCCTTCAAGTATGTGTAGCTGGCTCTTCTGTAATGACGAGAAAACCCAGGGAAGCAATAAGAGTACTTAGCCCCGGTCAACACCTGGGATGATAACTAACATGCAAGAATTCCTTCGTTGAACAAGAGACAAATACTGTCTCAGACACAGTCACATCACGGTTTAAAAACAAATCCCTAATATAACTAAGCACACATTTCCTAAAGGGAAATGCCTGGATTGTGTAAGCATATTTTGTTACAGTCCTATATATAAGAATGCGTAAGAAAAAGGCAGTTAATTTTAAGTTTTCATTGATTAGCTCATCTATTTTTGAACAATTATATGCCTCAAACATATTCCTTTTCACGTTTGAAATCAAAGTGCTGAGATGTGCTTAACTCCCCTAATCTACCCTATGTCAGCTAGGATCAGTTGGATAAACTATTTTCCTGTTCTACATCTTACAAATGAAAAATTCAAAGCAGCTTTCTATCACGACCAATATTAAGCAAACTTGCCTTGCTGGAAGAATGCCTATCTCCATGTAGTAGTATATTGTTCACTTAGTACATTACAGTATTAAATTTGTGACAGTTTTATTTAGAATTTTTGTTAAAATTAATAAGGGACACATACTTTTCTTCATGTTGATAAATAAGAAATAAAATCTCTCTCTCTCTTTTCCTATCTATCTGTTGGTCTATCAATCAAGATACATAACCACAGAATGATTTCAATTCAAACTGATGACTTGGCGCACACAGTAGCCCCCTTTTTTCCAATGAATGAGAGTAGAGGATAATCATAAAAAATAAGTTAAAAGATGAGAGAATTAAGAACTTCCTGGGATTTTGAAATGAAATGAAGGGGACTGATGGATAAAAGGAAGTGAGAAAGCAAACACATTGAACACAACAGCAAAGGAGAGAGCGAGCTGATCAGTCTCACCTTGCTCTAGAGGAACTGCAGCCTCAGAGTCACAAGGAAAAACAGGAAGGGTCAAAAGAGCAGGATCTGGAAGGGTGGCTAACATGTAGAATTATCAGTGGAAGTCTGTCCACAAACCACAGAACTACTTAGCTCTCAATATCCGCTACTCACCTCTCGCTTTCTCTATTACCAAAAGCAGTCAACACAACATTTTAATCCCAAAGCAGAAAATTTAGTACTTTGGGTACTTTTAGTACTTCAGGGTACTTTGTGCCCTAAAGCAGTTGAATTAATGGTGACTACAAAATTCAGGCTTCTCAAGTGGTCCGTCCTTTAGAATAGGCAGTATCCAATTACTACTGGAAGTCCCATGGCCTAAAAGCCAGCTTCCAAAATGAAGACTGTCATGTGACAAACCCCAGTCACACAGAGAAAGTGGCCAATTAGGTTCTTTATTAGAAAAGGTGTGGTAGTAAAAAGTCATGCCAGCTTAAAGCTCCTACTGAACAAAGGAGGGAAAGTCAAAGCCTTTGTCCTTCCTTCCTTCCTTCCCTGCCTCCCTCTATCCTCCCTTCCCTCACTTCTTTCTTGCTTTCTTTTCCTTCCATGAGGACATTGGCCAGTTGGACATGAGCTAATGATCAGACTTGCCCAGGCAGAGGATCACTGCTGGAGAAATGAGTAATGTGCAAAGCTTTTAGCGGTCATATAGGGCTGATGTGAAAAACCAGAGGGTTTTCAAGTGCATTATTCATTTTCCCACAAGACATTTGCTGACTTCAAGGATGGCAAGGGATGGTAGAGATGAATTTAACCAGCATGGCAACCTTCTGTGGTATTTGTGTGCCTAGTTCCCATATGGTTTTACTTCCATTGTTGTCATCGCCATTGTGTTTTTCCTGCACGTGAGATGTTTCACTCTCACTACTTTTAAGATTCTTTTTCTTGTCTTTAATTTTTAGAAATTTTGTTATGCTGTACCCTACTGTGGATTTCACTGGGTTCATTCTACACCATGTTCTTTCGGCTCCTTGCATGCGTGCGTTTATGCCTTTTGCCAAATTTGGAAACTTTCTAGGCATTATTTCCTCAAATACTTTTCCATCCTTGAATTCTCTCTCCTATTCCAGGATGACAACGACATGGATATTACATCTTTTGTTTCAATCCCACATGTCCCTGGGGCTCTATTCATTTTTTTTCAGTCTATTTTCTCTGTATTGTTCAGATTGAGTATTTTCTGTGATCTTTCTTCAGCTTCACTGATGCTTTCCCCTACCCCCTCCAATCTGCTCCTGAGCCCATCACTGAGTTTTATATATTGCTTATTGTATTTTTCAGTTCTAAAGTTTCCAGTTGGTTTTTCTTTGTATCTTCTATCTCTTTGCTGGAACTTTCTATTGTTTCATTAGTTTCAAGCATGTTTGTAATTGCTCATTCAAACCTTAAGGATGGGTGCTTTACATCTTTGAAGATATTTCTAATATCAGTGCCATCTTGGTGTTAGTGTTTATTGATTGTTTTTTCTCATTCAAGTCGAGATTTTCCTAGTTCTTAGTATGAAGAGTGACTTGTGATTGAAACCTACATACTCTGAGTTTTATGTTGTGAGACTCTGAATCCTGTTTAAACCTTCCGTTTTAGCAGATCTCCTATGTCAGAGCTCTGGAGGGGGGATAAGGGGCCACTGACTCATTATTGCCAGGTAAGGCTGGAAGTATAGCTTCCACTAAAACCTGGGATGAGAGATGCTCCTACTTACTGCAAAGGTCAGTGATGCACAGGCTCTCCCCTGGGCCTCTACACATACCACTCTTGGTGGGGCGGGGGGGGTAGGTGTGCGGCGTATTTTTGTGTTGTTTGGCTGAAGTAGAGCAGCTATTGTTTCACAGTGTACTCTCTTGCTAGGCTGTTCTTTTGGCTAAAGAAGTCAAGATTTCCTTGGTGACTTCTTTTTGTCAGCTACATTTGGTGTTTCTGAGTTTCTGGCTTCTCTGGCACCCAGTTTGGGATACATGGGGCAAAAAGAAAAGGGAAGGCATTATTATGTTGTTCCTTGGGTTCTGAGGTCCCTGGCTAGTTTGCCTTTCTCTCTCCAGCTTTCAGAGCCTTCTTATGTTTGCTTTACATATAATATCCAGGGCTTTTTAGCTATACAATCTAGAAGGAATAGGGAAAAGTGTATCTAGTAGGTCCTTCTGGAACCTCAAATCTTTATCCAGTGATTTTTCATCACAATATAATACATTTATCAATATTTTACTTTATATGTAAATTAATTTTATCATTTAAAAATCTTTTGAGTACACCAGACACTATTCCCAAGTTTTCTCTGAGGTCTTTATTAAAACATTTTGACCTGCAATGCCTCTAAAATAATGTTTTATATTTTAGTCTATAGGTCACTTAATTTATCCTTGTTACCCATTCTGTATTGTTTTAATTACTTAACTTTGCGATGTCTTGATATTTAGTAGTTTCCAGTTTCCATTTTCTCTTTAAAATTTCACTGACTATTTTGTATTTTTAGCCCTTTTCATTTTCATATAAACCTTAAATCAGTTTTTCAGTTTCCAACAGCAACACATCCCCTCCCCCAAAAGTGTCCTCCTGGGAATTTTATTTTTGATAGCATCATATTTATCAATTGATTTTGAGAATATTGACATCTTAACATTATTAAGTCTTCCAATTAAGGAGTATGATTTATCCCTCCATTTATGTAAACCTTCTTTGATTCTCTAGTAACCCTTTGCAGTTGTCAATGTAGAGGTTGTCTTGCATATCTTTGATTAGATCTTCCTAGGTTTTAAATGCTTTGGAATGCTATTAAGGCCACAGTATCTTGATGCTAAGGCTTCTTCTAAAATCTTTATTTTTTTTTACCTGTTTTAAACTTATAATAACTAAGACAGAAAGTCACAGAGTTGCTACAATCTTGGCATGGGGAGGACCAGCAAGACAACTTTAAACCAAAGACACAATCTATGTTTTAGTAGAAATCGCAACTCACAGAAGTTCCATGTGCAATTCAAACAGTAGAAACTCAAGTTTTTCCCTGATTTGTCATCCTCCGTAATATTGTAAATATACTTCCATGTCACTGAAAATTATTTGCAAATGTCATTTTGGAAAGAAATACAGACATGCATTGCTTAACGACAAGGATTCATTCCAAGAAACACATTGTTAGGTGATTGGCTGTGTAGCCTACTACATAGCTAGGCTATATGGTACTAATCTTATGAGACTACTGTCATATATGCAGCCCATTGTTGACCAAAGCATCATTATGTGGCATGTGACTGTACAGGATTGGATATACTGTAATTTATGTAACCAACCTATAACTGGCATTTAATGTGTCCTGATTTTTTCCTCTATTATAACTCACATAATAATTGCTCTATAACAATATATATTTCCTAATATCTTAAAGTTAATTTAACATTATTACATTAGAAACGGGTTAAAAAGTATGCTATTATCTTCGACTCCTTACATGTTTCTAAATCACTTTCCAGAAAGTTTGTGCTAATTTAAACTTGTTTCAGGATGATAATAAGCTATGCTTCTCACCATCAAATATTATTTCCAATGCCCAAATGATAACACCAAAGCAAAAACTGGATATTCATTTACTTTGTATTTATTGAATCTCAAGTTAGGTGGAACATTTTCATGTTCCTTAGTCATACGCTTAATTTCATGAGATTTTTTTGCACTAATACATATTGATGTGCATGTATTTTATGTGTGTGTATGTGTGCACACATATACATAACATACATATATACTGTGATATACGTTTATATTGTGGAGTATATTCTCTGACGCCACCTGGGTGTCCAACAATTCAATTCAACTCAATTCTGACACAATCTACCTGGAATTAGAATCAGATCCCACAAGTTAAAGGGCTCAGTCCCACAAGATTGCCTCTACTTTGACATCAGATGCAAGTCCCAGACTACCCACACTTCTGCCCAACTGATTGTAAATAGAAGGTTCCCATGGCCCTCTCCACAGGTTTGATAATCTGCTCATTTGGCTCACAGAACTCAAGAAAACACTTTACTTAGGTTTACCGGTTTCTTGTAAAGGATACAACTCAGGAACGGCCAAACAGAAAGAGATGTAGGCCAAGGTATGTTGTAGGGGAGGGAACTCAGAGCTTGCATGTCCTCTCTGGTCACATCATCATCACAGCAAATTGATGTGTTCACCAACTTAGAAGCTGTCTGAATCTCATTGGTCAAAAGTTTTTATGGAGTTTGATCTCCAGCCACACCACTCCCCTTCCTGGAGGTCTGTGAGTGGGGCTAAAAGTTCCAACTCTAATAATTTGGTCCTTCTGGTGACCAGCTCCACCTGAAACTCTCTAGGAGCCCCACCCTAAGTCACCTCATTAGCATAAACTAAGGTTTGATTGGAAGAAGATGAGTAACAAAAAACATTCCTATCTCTCAGGGGATCCCCAGGGGTTTAGGAGCTCTGTGTCAGAAACCAGGGACAGAGACCAGATTATTTTGCTATGTTATACCACACATATATACCATTTTAATGCTTTTTTCTAATGAATGAATGATTAAATTAGTTAACAAATATATGTATTTACTCTGCCATATTTACCACAAAACCTTTTTCAGTTTGTTTTAAATGACCTTTGAAGGAATGATGTATTACTTTATAATGTCAGCACCAGTACATTCCTTTGAGATTACTTCATTATTTTTATGTGAGAATATCTATTCCCTTCTGAGATAAGTTTACTATTCACTTCCATTTTCCTCTTACTTTTCATTTCTTAAACTGTTATATCTCATTGTAAAGTATTTTAATTAAAATGTGAGAAATTGTGTACTTTTTTCTTTAGTCAACTAATTTTTAATAATAATAGTTTAAAAATCCTTTATCTTTTATGATTCTCAAAATTTTTAAGAAAAAGAAAAACGACTAAAGCTTAGACTATGTTTTATTATTGTGTCTTGTGGGAGGGCTACATTTTTAACAAGTATATTATATTTTTGGAGAAAGAATTAGAGGAGTAAGTTAATGAACAAATAAATGTTTCACTTTCATTACAAACTAATCTCTTTGCAAACTACTGCGAGACTAAATACTTGGCATTTTTTGTTTTCTTATTATTCACCTTGTTCTGACCTACTTTTTTGGTGTATATTTGATTCTTTTTTTTTTAACACAAATTATTGCAGACCAGATTTTGTCCTAATGAAGAGGCTTACATTTTCAAGAATGAGAAAATAAACTTAAATATCTATAGCAAAATTCACAATAAAAAATAGATAGTGAAGCAATTGTTCCTTTGACCAACAGAAATTCGGAACTTCGAATCTTAAGATCATAAAGTGGTAACCAAAATGTGTAACATTAATTACAAATAAAAAATCTTAAGGTGTTTCTCTCCCTCACTTTCTCTTTCTCTCATTCATACACACACACAGACACAGACGCTCAGATACACACATACCATACACAGAATCAAGTAAAACTTTTATTTACCTTTTGCTCATCACACATAGTGCCATCAACTGCATAAGTTCTATCGCTGGCTATAGATACTGATCTATTTCTTATGAATGCTGACATACATACATGGCCTCCAAGGAAAGTATACTGAATATCATAAGTTGTCGATGGTACTATCTGTGAATGTGTCCAGTGACAAACCATCTTTCCACAAAGGATTTGCCTAATAATATACAGCAGAAAAAAATGTGCATATAAGATACAATATATTAGGTAAGTAACGGTTAAAAATAGGACAACTAAAAATGTTACTCAAATCATAACACCAAAGCTATTCAGAACATATACCATCTTATGAAGTGCAACATATAAATTCATCTGTATATATGGGTTCATCATTCATTTCTAGTAAATGACCCTTTGCTGTACACACACATACATACACATGCATTTAGAAAATGTATAATTTTCTGAATACGTACCTATAAGTACAACGACCATTATTACAGTTTCCGTAGTCATCTGCTTGAAAATTCACTTCTTGTGTACATAGATGAGTAGAACCTCTAGCAACTGAAAACATAAATAAAGTTCCAATTACTCATTTTAAAAAAAAAATTTTAAATCAAAAGTGTGGTAAGTTTCTAAAGACATATCTAGAAAACAGCGATACCCAGTCAGTGTCATCTACTATAAATTTTTGGTGTTATCTACTGGCTATACAAGAAAGAAAAGCACTAAAAACTACCCACTTAAAAAAAAAGGTATCAAAATGTAGAAGTGATTAAGAAGTCAAAACGTCATTTGCTCTTTTATCTACAATTCTAATACAACTCCTTTTCCACCAATCACCTAAAATTTGAGTAATAGCCAATTCATTTTGTCTTATATTTATTAGTCCTATTTTACCTCTTCACATAGCTCAAAGTTGCTTTCATTTGCAATTTTATTTTCAAATTTGAATTTACACAAACAAGACTTTTTATTATGACTACAGGGTGGATTACTGACTTTAGAAAAATATAGTTTAAAAATGAACCCCAGAAAAAAGATACAACTATTACATTTTCCAAATAACTCTAAACACTGTACATCTGGATCTCGGCATGTTCCCTCATAGCAAAAGGCAGTTTTATTATTGCACGGTTCTAAATCAAAAGCCTTTGTATCAGGTACACAAAATTCACTTATTCCATTGCAATATTCTGTAAAATCACACGGATCTTTGCTTTCCCTACAGATAGTTCCTCTTCCAATTATCTGTGAGACAAAAGAAAACAATACTTTTTAAATTAGTAAACCAAAAATGTAAAGAATTTACATAGAAGCATTATATGTGTAGCCATCATTTCCATTATTATATTTTAACTACTTAAAGTTAAATTATGAATTTATTTAAACATTCTAGTGAAACAGATTGGAAAGAACGGAAATGTCCGAAAATCAGACACAAAAGGTCACATATTATATGGTTCTACTTATATGAAATCCCCAGAATGGGTAAATCCATAAAGACAGAATGCAGATTGGTGGTTGCCAGGGACTGAGGAGAAGAGAGAAAGGAGAGCAAGCACTTGAAAGGTTGGGGGTTTCTTGTTTGGCTGATGAACATGTTTTGGACCTACATAGGGGTAGTAGTAGCACGTTGTGAATGTACTAAATGTCACTGAATTGTTCATGAAAATGGGTAATTTTAAGTGAATTTCACCTCAATTTAAACGAAGGCTCTAGCAAAAGCTCTGATAGTTAAAATTAGGTGGTTATCCTGAATATTTACTTCAAGATAAAACGAAAATAGCTGATATAAAGCTATGCATATTTGTTTGTCAACTGTTGATGCTTGGGGACAAACTACACTCCTGAAATGTTGTCTTAACCATCTCTCTAAAATATTGCTTATCGGACATCTTGTTCATTTCTGCATTTCAAGAAATTTTCCTTTCAGGACCTACCCCACCTCCACCATGATGGGTGATAAATCTCAAGAATCTGCTTCTAAATCAAGATGATAATCAGAACACTTCTCCCTAGACACAGTGATTGACACAGCGGTGGGAAATTTAATTTTACAGGATCAGTCAGGCTTTCCTTCACTATCAAAGACTGACATGGACGCTGGTAAAGAGAGGATTACTCTACTGTTCTGAAATATTGTACACTATGGACTAGAAAAGCCAGGAGCTGCAATGAACGATCTCTATCACATGCGGAGAAAGCTTGTTTGAGAACTGTCAACCAAAAAGCAAGGATATCCAGTAAGTAATTAGAATGAGAATCCTGTTGTACTTGTTTTAAACAAAGATTCAAGTGAGCATGAAGCTAGACTCATCTTTTACTTAAGCTTCATAAGCTTCATTTGCTTGGCCATTCATCATCAGCACACAACTGACCAATACATAATCAGTATTACGCAGTAACAATTGCAATTTTTTAAATTACATATAGGAATGTCTGAGTATTAGTCAGAAACGTTAATTATTTTATGTGTCAGCAAAACAGCTGGTTAAATATTGTCTTCCGTATCATTGCACTGGGACTTCTGTCTATCTAAAGTGAACGTGCAGAAGAAAAAATCTGGATTAAATCACTAAATTTCAGACAAGCATTGGTGGAAACTAGCCTAATTGAAAGTAGACAGAAGAAAATAGGAAGCCCTTTACACTTACGGCCAATTATGAAAGAGAGCTGAATGTAAGACACAGTGAGCCTTTAAATGACAGCAAAGCCAAATTGTATACTATAACACGTAATGAAATTAATGTAAACTAACATAGCACACTTAGCTGTCACCCTGAAGCTCTCCCCAAAAACTTGTACGGTGAATTTTCACTCCACCAAATACAGCAATTATCCCTGGTTTAAAGCACTATCCTTTGGGATGTAGGTAGCGGGCAATGGACTCTTTAGAAAAGCCTTATTGTCCAGTCCAACTGATTTGGAGACAAAGGCCAAGAGGAGAGCTCTAGTGAAGGGAAAAGCAACATGGTTTATTGCTAAAAAGTAGAAATTCTAGGCTGGCCTCTACATTCATGAGCCTTGAAAACAAATGGCCATTGGCTTTAATTACTAGCCCATAGAGTGAAAAAGAACACACATAGAACAAAGAAGAATAATGTTAGGAGAGGTCTCCTTGACAGAGAAAAAACAAATCTGGCGTCAAAATCTCTAACTAATCAGCTTTCATGTTTGTCATAGACTTTTGAAAATGACAAAAAAAGGTGACGTGCTATCATGAAGCAATCGCCAGAAGACAAATCTCACCCAGTCTCCACTCAGATGTGACTAGAAAGGAAAACTGAACGGAGAACTTCCCAGGAGAAATCCAGGATTCAATCCCCTCCCGGGGCCAGAAGTGCTTGCTTCAATATTAGTCATGCTACATACTGCTGCCTATTTAACATGGATCCCTTTTTTCTTATTTTCAAAATGAGGTTGTTTAAAATTATTACTGTCTATTTATTCAAACTTGCATGTCAAGTGTGTGTTGAGTGGCTTATGTATAATCTTCTCATAAGTCATTTGATCATGAAGAGCTCAGCTTAGGCACGACGAAGAGGAATTCATCACCCAAGTGATCTGACATTGGTATGGAACGCAATCACTGGATGTGCCTTAGTGGAGACTGAAACAATACAGAGATAGAGCTAAAAAGGAGGTTGAAAAAGACTCAAGGACATCCTCTGAATTCTGAAATCAACTCTGGAACCAGGTACATAAAGTAACGTAATTGAAAGATGTGTAAAACAAAAAGTAAAAAAAGTGAATGAAGAAGAACACAAAAAATTCATGAAAGAAAATAATGTAATAGTTTGAAAGCTTACTTCACAAGTTTTTTTATCACAGCATATTCCACTGCCACACTCTGCATTTCCAATCAGAGTACAATTTTCAGGATGACAGCATTTTTTATGACTGCATTCCTAAAAGCAAATATAATCAAATTTTCAATCAAATAAATAATTGTATTTATTGTCAAAATATACTAAAGTATGTCTCTAAGTTAATTACATCACAATATGATTTTTACTACTGTGTTTATTCATTCAATTTTTTTGGAAGAAGATTAGCCCTGCACTAATATCTGCTGCCAATCCTCCTCTTTTTACTGAGGAAGGATTGGCCCTGAGTTAACTTCTATGCCCATCTTTCACTACTTTATATGTGGGACCCCTGCCACAGCATGGCTTGATGAGCGGTGGATAGGTCCACACTTAGGATCCGAACTGGCGAGTCCCAGGCGTCTGAAGCAGACTGCGCGAACTTAACCACTATACCACCGGGCTGGCCTCACTACTGTATTTATTTTTAACATCACTTAATATATTTTCAGTATAGAAAAGCAATATAGCAATGAAATTATTCATGATTCATATTAAAGAAGCTGAACTCTTAAAAATGTAATGCAATTTCTTTGTGTTTGTAAACACGTGCTGCAAGTTTTTAGATTTTTTTCATTTATTATATGATAAGTAATTTTCCATCTTATCAAGTCTCCTCAAGATATCTTTTTGGGAATATATAACAATTTACAGATGTCACAAAATAGAGGTTTCTATAGTATAACAACATTTTATTATTGTAAATAATGTTTCAAAGAAAATGTTGTGGCATTATTTTTTAGCTATAAAATTTTATATTAAAGATTAATTCTACAAGTTATTAGGTCATAGTGTACAAAATATTAAGGGCTGTTTATAATACACTCATTTCCCTCCTTATATACAATTATCTATTCAATGCAAGAGTGGAGTTATGTTTCACAAGACTTATAGTAATATTTAAAAAATTAGTAAAGTGGATAAGCACAAATAACTGTGTCCATATCTTTTTCAATTTTATCTTTATTATTAATGTGTGAAACATTTTACATATCTATACATTCTGGGTTATTTTATATTTCTATGCCTATATTTCTGTTGCGGTATTCCTCTATTTCCTTTATTTGTAAGCATGTTTATATTAATGATAGGAACGCCTAGCCACTAAGATATGTTACTACATTTTACAGTTTATTGTGAAAACTCATTTTTGTTTTTGTGAGGTTCTTTTTTGGGGGCAATTTTTTGATGTTGTGATATTGTGAAATGGAAAACTTTTATGAAATCTGAAAACTATCATCATTTTTGTGTATTTGCTCTTTGAGTTTATGGATAAAACTTTTTTCCACCCTAACCTCAGTAAAAATGTGAATGTGTAGTGTGTGTGTAAAATGTTAGTGTCATATATATATATATTTATTTATTTTTATTTTACATCAAATGTTTTGACTATTATGTTAGCAGAGAAGCTGTAATAATGGATCTTTTTCCAAAAAGACTAGTTAAATTTATCAGTTGCATTTATAGAATAATAATCTGTTCCTGATGTTTTGTAATACCTGGATTATCTTGTAATATCCTATATAAAATTAGATACAATGTCTTCAATTATACTAACTGCACAGTTATTGTATTATTAAAGCATATCAAAACTTTATTACTATATAATACATTTTTATATTTACAGGAGCCAGATAATATTCTTTTTTTCAATTTTCATAATTCAACATTAAGAGGTGTGCTCTGCTTCAAAAAAATATTTTAGTAAAGAATTATCTAAAGTATTTAGTAAAGATAGAAGATTGAACACACACTAAATATTAATGTTGGAGAGAAAAAAGCAAAAATAAATAACACAAAAGGGAAATTTCCAAAGGCTGAAATCAAAGAGAGAGCCTAGAGTGGAGAGTATGATTTGACAAAACTCAATGTATAATGGAAATCTATCTAAATGCCAGGCTTAGAAATAGACTTTTAATGACTTGTGGTCTAGGTATAGAATCCCATCACTGGAGGGATGGAAGCCAGAATTTTGTAAAATAGGCAGCTGTGGTTTATCATTGAGAAATTATAGAAATCAAAAGGACATTCCTTTACTCCTAGTAGTCCAAATTTTATCAAATGTTCTTCAATATTATTCAATATCAAATTGAATATCAATATCAAATGTTCTTCAATATCAAAATGTTCTTCAATATCTTATCATTTTTTTTCTCTTTGTTAATTTAATGATATAGGCTGAAAAATACTGAAATGTTTCTTTATTTCTGGAACAAACTCCAGAAGCATATATCTTTTCATATACTCATTGGGATTATTTAATAATTTTGATTTAGACATTTTGCAAGAATTTTCCAAAGTGTGAATCAATCATTCAAAGTACTTTTAAACTAGCTAAAGGAGGAATCAATAACTTTCATGATTTAATCCTATTTCTATATGCCTGCAAAGAACACTGGAAATTGAGATTTTAAAATATGTAAATAATCTATAATAACATTAAAAAATATGAAATACTTAGAATTAAATTTAAGTAATTAAAGGCATGTAAATAAATGGAACAATATACTATATTCATAGTTGGAAAATCACAAAATTATGAATATGTCAATTGTGCACAAATTCATCTATAGATTCAAAAACTCCCGAAATTCCAGCAAAGTGTTCTTTGGTGGGGGTAGAAATGGAAAAGTTGATTTTAAATTTTGCATAGGTATGCAAAGACTTAAAAAAGCCAAATCTATCTTGATAAAGAAGTACAAAAGATGAGGATATCTTTTACCTGATTTTATGAGCTAGGGTAAGGAGAGCTGGAATTGGTGCAAGGATAGATACACAGATCAACGGAACACAACTTAGTATGTGGTAAATTGTTTTTCAATAAAAGTATCAAGGTAATTCAAGGGGAAAAGGATAGTCTTTTCAACAAGTGGCATTATAACAATAGACTATCTATATGGGGAAAATATACCCTGATCCTTAACCTATAAAAATTACTCAAAATGGATAACAGACATATACATAAAAGCTAAAAATCAGTAAACTTCTAGAATAACACTTATGAGAAAGCTTCATAATCTTGGGATAGATAGGATACAAGTAGCGTAATACATAAAAAAAATATGATAAGGTGGATTTCACCCAATTAAAAACTCTGACTCATTGAAAGACATCATTAAGAAAATACAGAGTCAAGCCACATACTGGGAGAAAAATCTGCAAAGAGCTTGTATATCGTGTATATTAAGAATTCCTATAACTACACAATAAAAAGAAAAACAATCCCATAAAAGTGTACAAGATATTTGAACAGACACTTTAAAAAAGGGACATATGAATGTCCAATAATCACATGAAACACTGTCCAATATAATTAGTTATCAGGGAAAGACAAATTAAAACCACAAAGAGATACCAGTACACACTCAAATGACTAAAATGAAAAAGACTGACAATAACAACAATTAGTGAGGATAAGGAACAACTGTCACTCTCATACACAGTTGGTTGGAATGTAAAATATGACAATTATTTTGGAAAGCAGTTTGACATTTTGTTGTAAGTGTAATAATAAATTAACATATAACCCAGTAATTCTACTCCTAGATATTTAGCCAAGAGAAATGAAAACCTAAGTCCACACAAAGATTTGGACATGAATGTTCTTCGGAAGTATTTTTCATAATACTCCAAACCCAAAACAACCTAAATGCTCATTAGTAGTTGCATGGATAAATACACTATGGTATATCCATACAAAAAGATACTACACTACAATAAATACCAGTGAACTACATATACATTCAAGCATATGAATGAATATCAAAAATATTATGTAAAGCAAAAATACCAGAATCAAAAAGAATCCATAAGCTATGATTCATTTATATGAAGTTCAATAGTGGGCAAAAATAATGAGTTGTGACAGACTTTAGAAGCTTAGATACTTATGGAATTGACTTGGAGGAGGTAGAGGAGAACTCTCTGTGGTACTATAAATGGTACTATGGTACTCCAAAAAACTCAGGAAGTCAGAAGGAAAACAAATATAAATAAATATAACGAAGACCACTTAGACACATTGTAAGTCCTTGTGTTGAAAACAAAAGACAGGTCACAATGCCTATGTGGATACAAAGAGAGATGGGTCCTATGGCCAGGTATAGCAGGCAGAAACAGACTTGGTCACTGAAGTCTTCAGTGACAATGAGGGCAAATTGTTGTTGAGGCTCTTGATGAGTTCCATCAGTGTGGAGGTGTGGTCTTGTAATACTAAAGAAAGTGTATCACGGTTATTGTTTACTCACCTACACTATCAAGAAAGTAAAACTACTTATATTCTGCTGGTGGCCACAACTATAGGTAGAAAAATACTTGGTGATCAAGAGCAGTTAGTCACTCCAGAATTTACTGAGATACATTCTTATAATGCAAGAGAAAGGAAAAAAATTAGAGCTATACTTAAGCAAAAGCATGGTGAAATCATAAAACCTAGGCTCACCCAACTAGCATATTAGGGATCTACAGAAGTTTTGCTGGATTTCAAGGCTGGGAAGTCACTTGGTCACTTAAGAACCAACCTCATGCTCTAAGCACCACTGGTCAATAATCACTCTGGCTAATGAAATGGACATGGAGTAAGAGAATGTAAAGACCTACTGGGGCTGATTGCAGTAGGTCTTTACAGTCATAATAAAACAGTGGCCTACCCAAGATGAATTCCCATTTTCCAGTAAATACCCTTGGAATCCAGTGGAGCAAGCTTCCACTTCTCTTTGGTCCACTGTGACTCCATCCTGGATTCTTAATGAAGACTAAGAGGGCCCAGATGATGAAATAGTCACCCGATCAGATCCGTTTGTCCAAATGGTGCAATCAGGATATCAGAGACAAGTGAACCTCCTCTGGTGTACCAGGAATAATCTCTGAAAAAGTATTCAGGAACTGGGCAATGAAATCCCCAGAATGGACAAAGCCTCGGAAAAAGCTAAACAAAATTTCCTGCAAGACAAGGGCTATAAAAAGAAACAAACCAATAGTTCAAGTCTACATCATAAGGCCATGTAGATCTGGATGTTGAACCAGAGAAAATTTAATGAGGAAATTGATGGTCTGCCCTTTGGAAACATTCTCTCTCACTACTGGGCTAGAGAAGAGCCCTAGTACTTGAAGATTTGGGTTGTGGCCAGGGAATATTCCTGCCTTCCTTTGTACTTACTGTGGGCAAGCAACAGGAAGACAAGAGGGTCTTGATCCCCTATGTGACATGATGCCATTTGGATTGGCACCTTCTCTGTACACAGATTTTACCTCCTTCAAAAACAAACAAGACAAGGATGAATAGCTTCATTCATATGAATGAAAACCATATATACTGGTCAAGGTGTGTTGGAGAACTGATGATAATGAAGTGGCCAAGCCATTTCATCTCTCCTGGGCACTGCAGCACAATCCATTATGATACCGGAAATTTCCCAGGGATGAGGTTGAAAGAATATTCTTACTGGATTCAGAAATACTTTCAAAGTAGAAAATGGAATCATATAAATTTCTGGTGGGCCCTTTGGGGCCAACACATACTCTAGTAGTTGTAGCCAATATTACTGAATATATGGTGGGAATAGATATTTTATGTGCTTTTAATATTTCTCTGGATCTAAAGAGATGTTCTCAATGGGGAAATGCTACAATTTGGACAATGATAGTGGGATGAGTATACAACTGGAATACCATGTAGCTCCCTTGACCTATCCATATCCTTATTGTGAAGCAGCACAAGATACTGGGCTAAGTGGGGAGAGAGAAAGTAATAGGGGCTTGTTGAGGAGAAAAGTGAGCTGGAAAGGAGGTCACTATCTTGATCAAGGAGACAACAGAGGGAGGGATATTCAAAGAAACCTAGCATCTTATAATAAATCTATTTGACCAGCAAAAAAGGCCAGTAGTGCGCAGTGCCTCACGGTGGCTTACAGCAAGTCAAATATGGCAGTGGCCCCAATGACAAGGGCAGTTTCAGATATTATCATAATCACAGACTGTAGGCATCTAGAGTGTGTTGGTGGACATTAGTAAGGTCTTTGTTTAGCATCCCACTACACCCAGAGGATCATAATCAGTTTGCATTTGCCTCATGTAGCTTGGGCTACAATAAATTTCCATGTGATTTGCTATCGCTGGATATTCTGAGAGCTTGAGAAAGTTGGAATTGGATAAGAACTGTATTATTACCACTATATTGGTGACATCATCTTAATTGGAAAAACTAGAGACAGTGCACAAATTGCCCAAGATGAAATGGTCCAATATCAAAGTGAAAAAGGCTGGAGAACTAATTCAAGATACAAGGGCCCACCACTCAAGTAAAGTCTTTAGCAAACATGTGGGTTGACACCCAGAAAACAATACTTTAACCTGTAAAATTAAAAAAGAGAAAGAAAAAGATAAACTGCTAATCTTAAAAACCTCTAGGAAAAATGGAAAAGAAATCCATGTGTTGGCCATGTTCAGATATCATACACAATTTATAATACACCTGGGTGTTTGAAGACTGTTGCAATCCACTTATAATCCAGACTGGACCCCAAAACAAGACCTAGTGTTTCCAGCACATGGGATCAAGGAAGACCGGCAAATGTGCCTGTTCTACCATCTACAGTCAAGTGACATGGAAAATCTGGGGCACATATCCCAGAGCAATGGACATGGCTAGTGCTTGCTAATACAGCTTGTAGGCCCTTACTCTCCTGTCAAGGGTACTGTTTGGCATTGACTGTAAGAGAAACTTTTTCCAGGTATCATATAGCAATTTCTTTCTGCACAGTGGATCTTAGTCATACTAGTCAAGGACTCTTAAATGGGCAATATTACACATCCAGTCAGACAATGGTGCCACTTTTAGAGCCAAGAATACTTAGCATTGGGCAACTGGCTGAGGTAGTCACTGAACATTACATGACCACATTGTGCACCAGCAGCAGGTGCCATTAAAAGGTGAAATGTACTTATGAGAGAAGTTGAAAAAAGTAAGTGGAGAATCAAGGCTTATCTCTCAGTGCAGCACACACTTAAGACAGGCAGTATCATCTCTAAATGTGGCAATTCCCTGGAAGTAATTAGATTCAGAAGGAAATCCAGACTGACTCTAAAAGAACCAAACCACATTATTAAACCTCCTGTTTTTCTGTTATTTATTCCCCGTGTCTACCCCAACATGCCAGGCTACTGAGACTGAAAGGTAGCAGATAAGAACCAGGGAGTGGTAGACACAAACACGGTGCTTCTTTTACTGCCAGCTTTGCTTGCTGGATCAAGGTGATAATGGATAAAAATGATCACGGCTAAGAGGTCAAAACTACCAAGGTGATCCTGCTGTGGTTCACATATCAATGGATGGGAGATGTTCTAAGATGGTACAAGATATACAAGAAATAAACTACTAAACTACTTAAGGATGAACCCAGCTGAATGGTTTGGTTTGCCCTGGTGAGGATGGGAAAAGAGCATCTTACTGTAGATGCTGGTCATACTGACCTCATGACTATGGAACAAGAGCAACAACTCTGGCAGATGGAGAAGGAACATCTTAGATAGACTCTGGCAGGCCAAGGGTGAGAAGAGGGACAATTGAACTCTTGGCTCCCACAAGACACTTGGCCTGGCCCTGTCAATTCAGAATGCTTTGGTGATCTTGCCCCAGACTATCACCGCTGCCTTAACCTAAGGACTGGAAACCCATTCTATAAGGAAACCTTAACCCTAGACTTGTTGACTTTAGAGGCAGACAGCTGCTGCCAAAGATAAACTTTTCAACACTGATGTGGTTCCCATTAGTCACATTTTATTGGATCAGGAGTTCTGCACTTCCTACTGAAGGAAAAACAAAACTCTTCTGTATGCTTTCCTCAGGTCCATAGCTACTACTCTGATTGCTGGATGTATCATCTCATGACCCTCTTGATGAAAACCATGAGCTGTTCCTTTGAACACTTCATAATATAGATTTCCTTCTACAGGTCCCTTCTGGCACTTAGGTTTCTCTCACTTTAATAATCTCCACTTTCTGTCTCCTAAGAATTGGCAAGAATTGATCTCATGTCAGGAAAATATTGCTGCTGAGATTGCTACAAATGTCTTGGCAGAAATGATTTCACCCAAAGTAGGCCAATGCATTAAATCTAGGTTTGCTATGATAGCCAAATTGTTGTTCTTTCACCAAAACTGCAGTCTGTTTGGCTGGAAATATTTAAATCCATTCAAGGAGTTTGTCCATAAAAGGGACACTGAATTGGCTCAGTCTTGTATTCATTTACTATTTCTGCTGTAGAAAATTACCATAAGCTGAGTGGCTTAAAACTACACACAGGCATTCTTTTACAGTTCTGCAGGTCAAAAGTCCATAAGGGGTCTTACTGGACTAAAATCAAGATGCCGTGGATTCTACATTCCTTCTAGAAGCTCTAGAGAAAAGTCTCTTTTGCTGCTTTTTCCAGCTTCTAAAGACCACCTGCATTCCTTGGCTCATGGACACTTTCTCCATCTTCAAAACCAGAGTCTAGCATCTTCAAATATCATTGTCACATATCCTCTGACTCTGACCTGCTTGCATGCCCCTAATAAGGACCCTTGTGATTACATTGGGCCCACCTGGATAATATAGGATATCTCCCCTGCTCAAGATCCTTAACTTGATCTTATCTTCAAAATCGCTTTTGCCATGTAAGGTACGATATTTGCAAGTTATGGGGATTAGAACATGGGAAACTTTGAGGGTTATTCTACCACATTTCACTATCTGGTCCCCAAAGATTCATGTGCATCTCGCAGGCAATATACCTCCATTTTATCCTAACTCAAATTTATCTAAAGATTCAGTGAAACATCTTTTGATCTTTTTGTTGGCAGAAACTGAAAAGACGAACCAGAAATTCATAGCAGAGGGCCAAGAATATTCAAGACAATCATGAATTAGAAAAACAATGATGGGGAATATGTAATATCATATTCCATGAATTAATAAAAATCTACAGTGATTAAGATAGTGTAATGTTGGCACAAGAGTAGGAAAACAAATGTTCACTTGATCTATACTAAAATTATGATTCAGAGCAGTGAAGGAAGTATCGTCCTTAAGTAAATTGTGATTGTTCAATTTGATATCTATATAATATATATAACAATAAATTACAGCTGGATTGCATATGTAAATATAAATTGTAGAAAAGTTCCAACCACCGTTAGAGGAAACATGTGAACATTTTTGTGAAGTATAGAGCAACACACATAAAGTGGCATGTGTCATCTATTGCTGCAGAACAAATACTTAATGGCTTCAAACAACAATAGTCATTTATTATTTTATGGTTTCTTTGGGTAAACATTCAGGTATACGGCTTAGAGGAGTAATTGTGGCTTTGGGTCTCCCACAGATTCTAATTCTAAAAAAGAATTTAGATACAGATCTTTCCTTTTTCACAAAAATCAACTCAAAATGAATCAGAGACGTAGGAGTTAGAGAAAAAGGAAGGAGAGCTGAATATGTGAACTGAAGGGGATTTTTTAGGGTGGTAAAACTATTCTGCATGATACTGTAATGGTCAATGCATGTCATTAGGAATTTATCAAAATCTGTAGAATTGTATAACACAAAGAGTGAACCTTAGTGTAAACTACTGAATTGAATTATAATGTATCAATAGTGGCTCATTAATTGTATAAATGTACCACACAAATACAAGATGTTAATAATAGGAACATTGTGTGCTGGAGTTGAGGTAGAGAGCGGGGCAGGTAAACAGAACTTATCTGCTCAATTTTTCTGAAATCCTAGTACCACACTAAAAAATGTCATTATTTTTAGGATTTTGTAGCCCAGAAATATATTCTACAAATATGTATGTTGTATGTTTAAGCTTATTAAATATTTTAACTAATCTGGCTATTAGTCTGGTCTTTTATGCCTTTCAAATATTTTTGTTCTTTTGTTAGTCTTTGTGGATTTGATAAATTTTTTCTAGGTTCTCACACACATAGATAAACACTGGGTATTGCTAATACTTTTTATACAGTTCTGGGAAGTTGACCAAATCCATTTCAATTTTATCAGGTAAGGCTTAGAGCACAGTTTGCTGTTCTGGACTTCCACAAGGATGTGTCATCTCTAGATTATAACAATTCTTGTAAAATACTATTGAGTGTGTAGATATCCTGTCACAATTATAACATTTTTATAATGACCTGCACTGAGAAACTTGTTTGCTTTGCACTGCATGCCATTTAAGTATAACTGGATGAAAACAGACTACCATCCAAATAACCTTCTTGATCCACTACTATACTGAGTTACAAACAAAAGCAGCTAAGTTTCTATGGCAGTAGGTGGAGCTCAGCAAGAAGAAGCATTGAAAGTAGTTCAGGATAAAAGGAGTGAGGGTGAAAAGAAGGTCCTGCCATTGGGCACTGTATCTGATTAGGACTCCATGCAACTGCAGGCATCTCTGACCACCTTCACAGCTGATTTCATCCATTGGCCCTGAATTTCCCTTGAGGTTCACTGGTTCCTGGAATTTGAAATCAAAGCACTTTATCCCATAGTTAAGTGAAAAAAAGGTTTGATTCCAATATTCCCATTCTGTTAAAAGTCCTTTATAAAATCCAATTCAAACGGGTGGGTAAACCCCCAAAAGTTCCACTATAAGAGATTGGCCTCTGACGCTTGTAAACTCCACAAATAGGAGGCTTTCCACTCATAAGAAACAAAAGTAGCCCACCTACTGCTGCAACTAAACTACTAGATCTCTGGGGGTCCTCTTCAAAGACTTGTCTCCACCAAAAGAACTTAGTTTAGTGGAGAAACAGCATACCTCTGAGCCTTCTACTATATTGATGATAAATTGCTGACAATTCACAGAAGTGAATGCTGATTAAATGACAGGAAAATGTGGGTAAGACATGAAAAGACTATTCAAGCATAAGAAAACCCAAAGTAAGTAAGATATCCTCAATTCAAAGTTATATTCACTTAAATACCTCATAACATGGCACATTCACTTCTTGGTATACAGCCTGAGAACTGCAGGCACATGTGCAGCAGGAGACATGTGCAAGAAAAGTCATAATTGCAAGTGTCTTAATAGTCAAAAATTGAAAATAACAAATTTTCATTGATGCATAATAAACTATTGTATTCATAAAATTAACACTAAAAGCAATCAAAACAATTGGACTATAGCTACACTCAAAAATTGATGAACTTTTGAAGTACAATATTGGGTGAAAGACCAAGTCACCAAGTGATATAAACCACAGGATTGAAAATTATATAAAAGCATAAAACAGTCAACCAAACTATATTGTATAAGGAGTAAAAATAGGAAGGAAAAACTATGATGAAGAGTAAAACACAGAAATGATTACAGTAAGTTCTAAGCAATGGTTGGAAGGAAGGGGCATGTGATTGCAAAGGCACACACAGAGAACTTCTTTGTCAGAAGTAAGGTTTGTTTTGACCTGAGTGCAAATTATTTAGGTGCTTGTTAAGTGTATACTCATTGCACTCTTCATCAACAATTCATGTTTATATTTCATGCATATTATATATCATAATTAAAAAATGAGAATGACATAAATATTTATTGTTAAACAAAAGTGGGCAGAGAACTGTCCTATCAAGAGAACTGCCCTAAAGCATATTTTAAGAAATAGAATATAATTCAAATGGAAATTATTTCAGAAGGAAACGTTGACATGTCAAAATAAAAAATGCTAATAAATAAAAGGAACGGTAGATAAAATAAAGCCACTACTTTCTGAATAAAGTCTTCAGAGTACTTTCTAATGTAAAGAGTAAAGATGACTGAAATGAAATATTTACAAAAATGTTATGTAAGCTAAGTGAGTTGTAAACCATGCTATTTTGGGGGAAGGTGGCTCAGATATGGTTAAACCTTTAAAAAGTATGGTAAAAATTCAAGGATAATCAGTAAAGGGAAATAAAAAGTACATATCCACTAAATCACTGAAAGAAATAGTGGAAGAAAGGAAAACAAAACACACAGATCAAAAGAAATGAGCAAAAGTTTAATTAAAAAGGAAATGTGGCAAAATACACATAAAAATTATAAATTTTGAGACAAATAAAATTTTAAAAGTATGCAGTCTAGAGGAGCATAAGGAGTTATAACAAATAAATGTAACAAGGTATCCTGGTGGAGATCCTGGAACAGAAAAAGGCTACTGCGTAAAAATAAAGGAAATCTGAATGAACTATGTGTTTTAGCTAATTAAAACAATATGCAAAAATTTAATCACAATAACGTTTAAGGGAATAATCTTGTAAATCAAAAACAAATTAAATAAGAAATTAAAACCCAATGTAGATATCGAACTTAATAGTACAGAAAAACTAAGTGTGAATAGAGAAATATCAGGGAAATACTAATTAAAGCAAGCTAGTGTGTGTGTAGATATAGAAAGAGATATATAGATATGACCGGCAAAATAGACTTTAAAACAGAAAGCAACATTAGAGATAAAGAGATTCAGTATTTGAAGGTAAAAGAAAATTTCTAGGAAGATATAACTATTGTAAATAAATTTGCGTCATATAAAACAGCTTCAAAATATATAAAGCATGAAGTGAGTAAATTATAGTGAGAATTAGGCAAATCCAACTGTATAGTTGGAAATATCAATACTATTTTTCAAGTACTGAGAGGCCAGGCAATCAAAATCAGTAAAAATACAGATTTGAGTCACTCCCTTAAAAGTTATGATGTAATCACGTTATACAGACTTTTGTTCCTAACAATTAAAGAGCTTTCAATTTCCCAAGTAAATAAGGAACATTCCAAAAAATCATCACACATAAGCATATGAAGGCAGTCACAACAAAATTCAATGATTAGTTGTCTTACCAAGAACAACTGAAAAAAAAAAAGATATGCGCAGAAAGCTAAATATAGCAATTACAAAGGAAGGATTATGACTAATTGAATTTTGTGAAAGCAAGTTAAAATAAATGAAGCTACCCTGGATGCAAGGACTAAAACTAAAAGGTGAGGCAGTAAACAACAACATACATTTAATAACTTAGTGAACCGACGCAGTCACCTTGGAGGAATTCAGGAGATGATTTAGGTGATGATTATACTACTAATGGTACCGATGTTTATGATAAAGAAAGGTGGTTATTACTTTTAACAGTTACACAATGAAGAAAATCTATTTCTTTAATCCATGCTAACTTACCCCATAGTTACTCTTCAAATGCTTCAAATCCAGGATGAGTCAGTTATCACATGCCCCCATCTCCCTATCTTAGAAGTCTGATAAAATAGTGCAGCATTTGCAAAAAACGTCCTCCCCTTTTATACCACACCCATATTTATAAGACTACATGAGAAACACAAAAGCAAGACTTTAAATAAGCTATCAATTTTTGTTACTAACCTCTACACTTCCACAATCACATTCCTCGAATTGTTCCAAAACCTGATTGCCACAAGTTGAAGATTTTTCTTGGTAAACCACTTTTGAAACTGTTTGATTCTGAAGACATTCAAATTGAGGCTGTGAAACCACATGTTTAAATTCATTCACGCTGCAACTGCTAAAAAACTTTACACCATGGGAGCGTCTAAAATGAAATCATAATCCTCAGATAAATGGAATACAATCAGTACCAAAGTAACACTCTTCAATAAAGTGCTGTGAATTCTGTACTATTATTCACTTATAGAAGAGCCAAGAAGGAAGGGTGAGTGCTTCTATTTTTAATACAAGTTGCAGATAAAAGCAGTAAGTTCATTTCTATCGTAGTTTGATATAAAAGACATCTAGCATGTAGAGGAAGTTGAGATGACATGAGTTAGAATATATTAAAACACAACAGTGCTTGGCACACAAAAAGCTCTAAGTCAGTCTTATTATTTTAATTATTGTCAACATCATAATTATAATCATTATAACAAGAAGCACTAATTATTTATATGAAAATAAAACATACTAAAAATTTGTGTGAAAAACTGAAGGAATAAAAGAAGATAGATTATGTTAATCAAAAATCAGGGTTATTTGTTCTTTGGTAACAAAATTAATCAATTGAAATATCTCAATGTTAAGTATATAAAATGTATAAGCCCTAGATTCTTTTTACTTTTTTGACTTTTTAAAATATTTCTATACTTCTAAGCATACTATTTAAGGGGTTTTTATTTAATTTTATAACAGTCTCAAATTTAGAGAAATAATACAAACATAGTCCAAAAAATAAATTTTGTTTGCTGAAACCGTTAAGAGTAAAATGCGAACATGATATCCAAATTGGAAAGGAAGAAGTGAAATTGTCACTATTTGCAGATGATATGATTTTATATATAGAATACCCTAAAGAATCCACCAAAAAACTTTTACAAATAATAAATGAATAAAGTTGAAGGATACAAAATCAACATACAAAAATAAGTTTCACTTCTATACACTAACAACGTAGTAGCAGAAAGAGAAATTAAGAATAAAATCCCATTTACAACTACAAGAAAAATAATAAACTACCTAGGAATAAATTTAACCAAAGAGGTAAAGACTTGTACACTGAAATCTATAAAACATTGTTGAATGAAATTGAAGAAGACATAAAGAGATGGAAAGACATTCAGTGCACTTGGATTGGAAGAACTAACGTAGTCGAAATGTCCGTACTCCCTAAAGCAATCTACAGATTCAATGCATTATTTATCAAAGTTCCAATGACATTTTTCACAGAAATAGAACAAAGAATCCTAACGTTTTCATCGAATAACAGAAGAACGCGAATAGCCAAAGGAATCCTGAGAAAAAAGAACAAAGCAGGAGGTATCTCATTCCCTTATTTCAAAATATAATACAAAGCTCTAGTAATCAAAACAACATGGTACTACCACAAAAACAGAAACATAGGTGAATGTAACAGAATTGAGAGGCCAGAAATAAACCCATACATCTATGGACAGCTAATTGTCGACAAAGGAGCCAAGAGCATACAATGGAGAAAGGAAAGTCTCTTCAATAAACGGTGTTGGGAAAACTGGACAGTCACATGCAAAAGAATTAAAGTAGATGATTATCTTACACCATACGTGAAAATTAACTAAAAATGGATTAAAGATTTGAATGTAGGACCTGAAACCATAAAACTTCTAGAAGAGAATATAGGCAGCATTCTCTTTGACATCTATCTTAGCAGTATCTTTTCAAATAGTAGGTCTCACAGGAAACAGGAACAAAAGAAAAAACAAACAAATGGGACTGCATCAAACTAAAAAGCTTCTGCACAGCAAAGGAAACCATCAACAAAACGAAAAGACAACCTAACAACTGGGAGAAGCTATTTGCAAACCACATATCTGATGAGGAGTTAATATCCAAAATATATAAGGAATTCATCCATCTCAACAACAAAAAACCAAACGACTCAATTAAAAAATAGGCAAAAGATCTGAACAGAGATTTTTCCAAAGAAGATGTACAGATGGCCAACAGGCACATGAAAAGATGTTCAACATCACTAATTATTAGGGAAATGCAAATCAAAACTACAATGAGATATCACCTCATGCCTGTCAGAATTAACAAGACAAGAAATAAATGTTGGAGAGGGTGTGGAGAAAAGGGAACTCTCATACACTGCTAATGGGAAAGCAAACTGCCGCAGCCACTGTGGAAAACAGAATGGAGATTCCTCAAAAAATTAAGAATAGAGCTACCATATGATCCAGGTATTCTACTGCTAGGTATATGTCTAATGAACATGAAAACAAATATGTAAAGATATTTGCAGCCCTATGTTCACTGCGGCATTATTCACAATAGCCAAGACTTGGAATCAATCTAAGTGCCCAGTGAGGAATGAATGGATAAAGAAGATGTGGTATATATACACAATGGTATACTACTCAGCTATAAAAAAAAGATGAGATCTTGCTATTTGTGACAACATGGATGGACCTTGAGGGTATTACTCTAAGTGAAGTAAGTCAGACAGAGAAAGTCAAATACCATATGATCTCACTCTTAAATAGAAGCTAAAAATGATAACAACAACAAACAAACACATAGATACAGAGATTAGATTGGTGGTTATCAGAGGGGAAGGAGGGGAGAGAAGGGTGATTAGGCACTTGTGTGTGGTGATGGGTGGTAATTAGTCTTTGGGTGGTGAACATGATGTAATCTACACAGAAATCAAAATATAATGCTGTACCACTGAAATGTATATAATGCTATAAACCAATGTCACCTCAATAAAAAAAAATATTTGGAGAAAGGTACTTTGGTTGTATGTAAATATCCCTTTCCTAATTACATTTTCAATTCATTCATTCATGCATTTATATGAATATGGAATCATATTTTCCTATTGTACTAAATGGATTATAATCCATTATTATAACTATTATTTACGACACTCAAATTGTCCCAGATTTGGCTATTGGGAGCTCTATTGGCTATTGGGAGGTTTTGGTTTTCCTTCGACAAATCTCCATAATTCTTTGAACACTTCCTTATTTTCTGACACACGATGTTCCAGGCTCACTTGTATTTTCTCTGCGTTGGCACTGGAATAAATCATTTCTCCAAGGTGCTCCCGTTCCTTTTAGTGGAGAATAGTATTTTAAAAACACAATCTGGGTGATACATGTGCTCATTGTTACTGGACTTTTTAAGGTCAGAGACCAAGGCCATACCAGCATCTTAAGAAATGTTCGCAGTCCCTTGGCTCTCACCTACAATTTGCAATATCCCCACCAAATCTGCCTCCTGTAATGTATGAGCTTACTCATATTTCAGTCTCAGGGGATCACTTTTTGGGATGTAGATTAGTCAATGATGTCTGAGTTCCCAGGTCTGTACGTTTTGTAGAGGTTCCACTGTGTTCCTTGTTCATTCTCCTACACAGCTACTTTCTTTACGCAGGTCTTATTTTGTCAGTGGATTGGCCCCACCTGCTGGTATCCTTGGTGCATTCCAGTTTGGGAAACGTGTGGAATATGTCTTTGCTTTATGTTTGTTTTCATCGTTTTACTCTCTGTTTTGTGAGAGAATTGGGGGAGGCTAAAATACCATGCTGATACTTTTACCATCTGACTTCCAGCCTCTCCCTTATTCTTAAAACACATTCCTCCCGAGGTAAGACTCCATCCTATCTTGGTTCTTGTCCTAAAATTTTCTTCCTTACTGTTCCTTTTTACTCCATATCACTTTTTCCTCAATAACTCAGCCTGTAAATATGGGAAGTAGACAAAGCTACATCTTAAGGCACCTCTTTTCACCTTCTTTCTAAATGATCTGTTCATGGTTTTAATTCCCATCAATATGCTGATGGCTCATACATTTTACATCCCTTGTCCTTTGAGATCCGGAATTATACATCTGTGCACTTAACTCTAATGGAAGATTTAGGACCCAAAATTTAATACATATAAACTCCCCTCAAGATTTCCCCCCATTTTCCACCTTTCCTAAAATATTTGCCTTTTTAATATCTGTTAATATGTCGTGATATCCAAAAATCTACAGATAAGTCTTGACATCTCCCTTTCTCTCCATCTATGAAACTGCTATAGATTATTATGAGAATCATCATTTCTTAAATATTACTGTATTCTTGTCCCCACTGACATATTTTACATTCATTTTACAAGATAATTTTTACTATCCACACTGCATGAATCAATAACAATGTGTTTTGTTACATTTATTATAAAATCCCAAGTCCCGCATCATGACTCCGTGATCACGCTCTCTCCTACATTTCCTATGTCCTCTCCTGGACTTCCCCTGACTCGTTGTGCTTTAGCCTCATTGCGTTTTACTTTCTCTCCAGGCCTGAACCATTCTTCCTTGTAGTCTCAGGTGTTCTTTCTTTTTTTTGGGGGGGGGGGGAGGGCTCGTTTTTATCCTCCCCTCCATCTCCTTATTTCAGTTCGTCGAGCTTTTCTAATTTTTTTCCAACCAAGTATCACTTCACTTGCTGACCCTGAAAAGTTTTCAACAAGCTTTTTACAGGACCAGATTCACTCCTTCACTTTCGGGTTCTGACATAATTATTTCCTCAGAGAAACTCTCCTAAAGCACTTTATCAGAAAGTTTCTCCTCCCCATGTATTCCCTACTTATTTCCTTCTTGGCACCTATAGAAAGAATTTATATTTTGTTTATTTTTATGCCTATTTTTTAACTCTCTGTCCCTGAAGGACTAATGTAAGATATTTAGGACATATCTATCTTGTCAACCATTCGTAAGACAAACTAACATAATCCCTGGGACACAGTAGATGCTTATTACAGATTTTTAGAATGAATGAATGAATTTCACATGAAGATTCTAGAAAACCCAGAAAGTCATCATCAACATCCGCTTTATACTATAACATTGAATATAGAACTACTAAACACATTTTCTACAATATCAAATACTCATTTTCTTCAATAAGTTTTTAGGCACATATGCATTTAATAAAAATATTCTTACTTAAATTATATTGCAAAAGACTATATATCAGGGAATACTACAAACATTTCCCAAGAGAAGACATAGATTTGATAAAAATAACACCTTACATTGCCTGAGGATTCATTATGCATGTAGTTCCTGGACAGTAACAATTGTAGATGTCATCATATGTTAATCCTAGATTAATTCCAAGCAACTGTACCATAACAATTGAAAATGCATCTAAAGTTATCGTCTTTGGATACTAAACACACACAAAAAACAAAAAACAGATTTGTTGTCTAAGTTATTTCTTCACCCTTTTGATTTTTTCAATAATTTTGTGAGCATATAACCTAAATGCAAATACATATTTAAGAAACTAGTACACCACAGCTCATTATTTTATTAGGAATATGGAAAAAAGTAGGTAAGTTTTATTATGTTTTTGAGTGACAGTGCTTTTAATCCAAATGTCATTGACATACAACAAAATAAAATTACAGCTACCATATGTTTTTACTATACGTTACTGATTTAAATTGAATAAACTTTAAAAATTTTTTTGAGAAGAATAAGCATTGTTTCAGTGACTCTATTACTTTTCAAATGAACACTTGGAAAAAATACACAGATTCTTAAGCGTTGAATTGGTATCAGTATGACTTTAGAAATAGTTTTAAAAGAGAGAGTCAAGTTAATTTTTTCCAAAGGCAGAATACTATAACACCTTGCAAATGGCTTCTTTTTTTTTTTGTCTTAGCAAAAAAATAAAGAAAAAAAGAAAACCCTTGAGAAGGAGCGGTGCCATTAAGGCACAAACCCTTGGCAACCCATGATCTTTTTATTATCTGCATAGTTTTCCCTTTTCCAGAACATCATAGAGTTGGAATAATACATTATGTAGCCTTTTCAGAGTGGCGTCTTTCACTAATGACTATACATTTAAGTTTCCTCCATGTCTTTTCATGGCTTGATGGCTCATTTTTGTAATCACTAAGTAATATTCCTTTATATGGATTTACCCAAGCTTGTTTATGCATTCACCTGTTTAAAGGTCATCTTGGTTGCTTCCAATTTTTGGCAATTATGAATAAAGCTGATATAACCATTCATGTGCCATTTTGTGGGGGGGCATAAATTTTGAACTCATTTGGGTAAAGGCCAAAAAGGACAATTGCTAGATCATATGGTAAGAATACATCAAGTTTTGTAAGAATTTGCCAAACTGTTTCCACAGTGGCTGTACCATTTTGCATTCCCATCAACACTGAATCAGAGTTGCTATTGCTCTACATCCTCACAGTATTGGGTATTGTCAGTGTTTTACATTTCCAGTATGATGCTGAATAGGAGTTGTAAGCTACATTCTTACCTTGTTTCTGATCATAGTGGGAAAACATTTAGTTTCTCACCACTACTGAGTGATGTTAGTTGTAGGTTTTTGTAGATGTTCTTTCTCAAGCTGAGGCAGTTCCCTTATATTCATAATTTGCTACAATTTTTTAAATAATAAATTGTGTTGGACTTTGTCAAATCCTTTTTATGATTCTTTTGATATGATCATATGATTTTTATTGTTTAGCCTATTGATAGGATCGATTAACTAAATTGATTGATTTTTGAATGCTGAATCAGCCTTACATATGTGACATAAATTCCAGGTATAAATATCAAGAAGGAGATATAAAATATTAAAAACAGAAATTCTCGAGCTGAAAAATATAATAAATGAACTAAAAATATTCACTGGAGGGATTCAAAAAGCAGACTTGATCAGGCAGAAGAAAGAATCAGACCTGAAGATAGGCCATTCGAAGTGAGAGGACAAAAATAAGAATAATAAGGAAAGAATAAGGGGAAAAAAAGAACAAGGGAAGTGAAAGAACCTATCAACACTACAACCAGACCAATATGAGTCTCTGAAAGCAAAGGGAGAAAGGGGCAGAGAGCTTATTTGAAGACATAATGGCCAAAAACTTCATACATCTGAAGCAGAGAATGAACATTTAGATTCAAGAAACACAACAGTTCCTAAGTAGGAGAAACCCATAGAGACCCACACAGAGACACATTATAATCAAGCTGTCATACGTCAAAGACAAAGAGAGAATCTTGAAAGCAGAAAGAGAAAAGTGACTTGTCACATGTAAGGGAGCTCCCATAAGATTACTAGTGGCTTTCTCAGCAGAAACTTTGCACTGCCAGAAGGGTGTAGGGTGATATATTCAAAGTACTGTAAGAAACCATCAACCAAGTATATTATACCCAGCAAAACTTTCTTTTTCCAAAGCAAGATTTTTCCAGAGAAATTAAAGTTAATGGAGTTCATTACCATTAGATCTGATCTAAAAGAGATGCTAAAGGGAGGCCTTCAAGTTGGAAAGAAAGGGTACTAGATAGCACTATAAAGCCAAAACAAAATTATAAAGTTCTCTAATAAAAGCAACTATATGGACAAATATAGTAACCTGTATTATTGTAATTTTGGTACATAAATTCACTTTTAATTCTTGCATAGCATTTAAAGGACACAAACCAAACACTAAAGTCTATGTAATAACATAAAGTGAGAGGTAGAGCTGTAAAGGAGTAGAGTTTTTGTATGCAATAGAAGTTAAGTTGCTATCAGTTTACAACTGACTGTTATAACATTAAGATGCTTTAAGTAATTGCAATAGTAACCACAAAGAAAATATCTACATCATATACACAAAAGGAAAAGAGAAGGGAACCAAAGCATGTCACAATAAAAGAAAATGAAACACAAATGAAGGCAGTAAGAGAGGAGGAGAAGGACAAAAATGCTACAAGATAGAGAGGAAAATATTAACAAAATGTCAATATAAGTTCATCCCATCAGTAATTACTTTAAATGTAAATGGATTAAGTTTTCCAATCAAAAGACATAAAATGGCTAAATTAAAAAACAGGATCCAACTATATGCTGTCTACAAGACAGTCACTCTAGATCTAAGGACTCACAAAGGCTGAAAGGTTAAGGATGGAAAAAGATATTCCATGCAAATAGTAACCAAAAGACAGAAGAGGTGTCTATACTACTATCAAACAAAATTACCTTAAGTCAAAAACTGTTAAAAGAGACAAAGACATTATGTAAGGATAAAAGAGTGAATTAACCAAGAAAATATAACAATTATATTTAAGTACCCAAAAATAGAGCTCCTAAATGAATGAGTCAGATTTTGACAGAATTGAAGGGATAAACAGATGGCAACATAATAATAGGAGACTTCAATACTTCACTTTTAATAACGGACAAAACAATCAGACAAAAGATAAATAAGTAAATGAAGAACTTAACAGTATAGATCACTGGACCTACTAGACATATACTGAACATTCCAGACAACAGTAGCAGGATACATGTTCTTCTCAAGTGCACAATGAACATTCTCCAGGTCTCCAGATAGATCACCTCTTACATAACAAAACAAGTGTAACCACTTTAAAAAAACTGAAATTATACAAAGTATCTTTTCTAATCCCAATGGAATGAAACTAGAAATTAAGGAAAGAAAACTTGAAAATTCACAAAACTGTGGGATGTCAACAACATACTTTTAAACATCAGTGAGTCCAAAGAAGAAGTCACAAGGGAAATTAGAAAATACCTTGAGACAAATGAAAATACAACATACCCAAACTTACAGGATCCAGCAAAAGCTGCACTAAGTGGGAAGTTTAGAGCTGTAAACAAATACGTTTAAAAAGAAAGATCTCAAATGAACAATGTAACTTTATACCTCAAGGAATTAGAAAAAGAAGAAGAAAGTGACCCCAAGCAAACAGAAGGAAAGAAATAATAAATTTTAAAGCAGAAATAAATAAAATAGAAAGAATAGAAAGAAATCAATGAAACAAAGAGTTGGTTCTTTGAAAAGATCAATAAAATTGGCAAATTCAGCTAGATTAACAAAGAAAAGAAGAGATAATATTCAACTAACTAAATAAGAAATGAAAGAGGGGACATACAATTGATGACACAATTTTTTTAAAAAAAAGTTTATAAGAGAATACTATGAAAAGTGTATACCAACATATTGGATAAGCTAGAAGAAAAGGATACATTCCTAGAAACACACAACCTATCAAAACTGAAGAAACAGAAAATCTGAACAGATGAATAACCAGCAAGAAGATTAAAGCAATAACCGTAAACCTTCCAACCATGAAAAGCCCAGGACTTGATGGCTTTTCTAGTAAATTCTGCAAACATTTAATGAAGAATTATTACCAATAATCTGCAAACTCTTTCAGGACTGAAGGACTGAAGAAGAAGGAATACTCCCAAACTCACTTTATGAGGTCAGCACTACCTTGATACGAAAACCAGACACTCAACAAGAAAAGAAAATTACAGACCAATATCCCTGATGAATATTGATGCAAAAATCCTCAACAAAATACTATCACACCAAATTCAACAGCACATTGAAAAGATTATACACCATGATCAAGTGAGATTTACTCCTGGAATACAAGGACCATTTAACACAAGAAAATCTACCAATGTAATACACCATTGTTACAGAATAAAGGATAAAAACCACATGATCATCTCAATTAAAGCATAAAACGCATTTCACAATATTCAATACCTTTTTGTGATTGAAACACCCAAGAAACTAGGAATATAAGAAAACAACTTCAGGAGCCAGTCCTGTGGCCGAGTGGTTGAGTCTGTGTGCCCTTCCTTGGTGGCCTGGGGTTCGCTGATTGGGATCCTCGGTGTGGACCTACGCACCACTCATCAAGCCATGCTGTGATGGCATCCCACAGAGAGGAACTAGAGTGACCTACTATTAGGATATACAACTATTCCACATAAATAAGCTGTTAGAACTGATAAACAAATTTCATGATACAAAATCAACATAATCAGTTTCTATACACTAACAATGACAATCTGAAAAGAAATTTAGAAAATAATTCTAGTTACAATAGCATGAAAAAGAGTAAAATATTTAGAAATAAACCTAATAAAGGAGGTGAAGTACTTGTCTATTGAACACTGCAAAATATTGCTGAAAAAAATAGAAAACAAACAAATAAATGGAAAGACATTCCAGTCCAAGGATTAGAAGACAATATTAAGATGACCTTATTACCCAGAACAATCTGCAGATTCAATGCAATTCCTACCACAATCCCAATAGCATTTTTTGGCAGAAAAAGAAAAAATAACCTAAAAATTCATATGGAATTTCAAGGGATCCTGAATAACTGTAACAATTTTGAAAAAGAACAAAGTTGGAGGACTCACATTTTCTGATTTCAAAGCATATCATAAAGCTAACGTAATCAAAACAATGTGGTACTGGCAAAAAGCCAGACCTGTAGCTCATTGGAATAGAAAAGAGAACCTAGAAATTAAACCCTCACTCATGTTGCCAAATGACCTAGGACAAGGGTACCAAGACCAGACAGTGGGGAAAGAACAGTCGCTTCAACAAGAATATTCAACAGAGAAAAGATATCTCTTCAATAAACGGTGATAGGCAAACTGGATATTGACATGCAAAAGAATAAAGTTGGACTCTTATATTACACTATATACAAAAAATAACTCAAAATGGATAACCATCTAAATGTAAGATCCAAAACTATAAAACTACTGGAAGAAAACATAGGGGAAAATCTTCATGTGATGAATATAATGTGAACCATTTGTTGGGATTATAAAATGGTGCAATCACTCTGGAAATCAGTTTGATGGTCCCTCAAAATATTAAAAATAAAACTACCATATAATCCAGCAAACCAACTTCTGGGTATATATCCAAAATAATTGAAGACAGTATCTTGAAGAGATATCTGCACTGTCATGTTCATTGCAGCACTATTCACAATAGCCAAGGTATGAAAACAACCTCAGTGTTCATCGACAGATGAATGGATAAAGAAAATGTCATACACACAATGGAATATTATTCAGCCATAAAAAGAATAAAATCCTGCCACTTACAACAACATGAATGAAACTGGATGGTATTATGTTAGGCGAAATAAGCCAGACACAGAAAGACAAATATTGTGTGATCCCTCTTATATACAGAATCTAAAAATATCATACTCATAGAAGCAGAGGTTGGTTGCCGGCAGTTAGAGGCTGTGTGTAATGGGGCTTTGTTGCCAAAGGGTACAAAAGTTACAGTTATACAAGATGAAAATTTCTGGAGCTCTGTTTCACAACAATGTAAATATACTTAACACGACTGGACTGTACACTTAAAAATAGTTAAAGTGGTAAATTTTATGTGTATTTTACCACAATTAATCTTTAAAAATTATAACATTTGAGTTTCAAAATCAAAAGAAGGATTTTATAAAAATTTCTCAAAACAGCATGGAAGATACACTATATACACTTTCATTCCTTGAAGTGGATATTAACTTTCAAAATGTGATATAATTACTGAAGAGATGGGAATAAAATGCATACCAGAGCAATTCCTGCAGCAAACTTTGGATCACATGCCATTCCATGATATGTTGCTCCCACGTAATTTTGATGGTCCCGATAACTAAGTAATAAAATTTTTCTTGTGGATAAATGCATTTTAAATTGTTAATAACTTAATGACTTTTTAAGAATTGGATGCCTCAATAAAGCTATGTTTTCTTAAAACATGAATAATACATATCATGTCTAATGCTTTCAATTATTCTGTATCGGGTAATCTCCCATAGTTCATACAAAGGTAAGTTCTAAAGGCTACTTTAACATCAACTGATACACAGCCTAAAACCTAGTAGTGCTTAATCATTCAAAAATATTAATTACCGCCATTGTCACCACTGGATGAATATAATCCTAAAATGTAAAATTCAAGACAGTTTACTGCCATGATTTGTACATGGTGAACCCTTAAAGTATGTAAAAAATGTTGGATTGGAGGACAGGAGAGAAGAGACAGAACATGCAGTAGACTCACCAAGAAAAAGAAAGACAGGAGGTAGAAAGTGACCGCACTCATTTTAGTCTTTAGTTAATGTTGTTCCTGAATCCCCAAACCTGAACTTAAATTCCACAGGAGACACCAATAGATTTATAAATGTATTCCATATTATTTAAGATCTTCAGAATTGTCTTTTTGTTTTTTTCATCTAAAATAATTAAATTATTAAAACAAAAATCTAAAGACTTGAAAGATACGGTACAAGTAGTTAAATAGCTACACGTTATGTCAGTATAGAAATACTGGAAGGTAACCACATTACTATTTAAAGGTTTTGTACTGTAACCAGCTTTGTATGCAATTATTGCATTCTGTTAACGAATTTACATTTTATTTAATGTTAAAATGATGGTTTCAATTATTTACTCCTGGGAAAATCTTTAAAACCATCAAGGCCTCATGTTTCTCCTAAGTCTTTCATATTTTCCAGTTCACTACATTTCCACAGGTAGACAGTCCACTCTGAGAATAACGGCCTACTATGAGTTAGTGTCTTAAGTTATTATTGAATTTTTATATTTTGCCTTCTGCCAATACAGTACTCATGCAGTCTTTGTTTGAGATGTCTTGTTATTATACATAATAAATTTTGTATATAACTTTGATAGCTAAAATATCAAATAATTTGATAAACCCTATATCAATGCAAACAAGGTACTTACATTAATAAGAATGCCATGTCATGAGACCTTTGAAACAAAAATTTTTCTTTCCATGACACAAATCTTTGCAGTACTTCATCAGCATCCCCATTAGAGGAAATCTTATTTTGATCTGACCAGATCTCCAAAGAAGTTAACATAACAGTCATTTTAAGCTGGGAAAACATCTGAAAACAGAAGACACATGATACGCAGTTTTAGGCTACATAAATATAACATTACATCTCATACATAAAGCTAATATAATCAATTTATTATTTTTTGGAGATGAAATCCACTGGTGAATGAAATTAGTTGGTAAGACTACTTTTTATAAAAATACAAATGCTATTAATACAATGTTACTTCATTAATAGGAATATTTCTTATTTAAATGTGAAAATAAATACTTACAGTGTTGATAAGACTAAAGATATGGACAACCTTCTCAGTTGCAACTGCCACTTCAGAGCCCATGTAATTATACTGAAAGGCAAATTTTTGTTTCTTAATCACTAGTAAAAATTACCAAACTACTACATTTTAAATGGATATAAAATATAAAACGCTAAAATAATGCAGTGCTCAAGTGAAAGAATGAAAGTAGAATTAAGATTTATCAAGTATTTAGTAAGTTTTAGGCATAAAGCTAGGGACTTCGTATGTTAATCAGTAATATTTAAATGAGGTTGTTGTGATTATCTTCCTTTGTACACATACAGAAATTAAGGATCAAAAGGTAAGGTCAAGGGGCCAGTCCCATGGCTGAATGGTTAGGGTTCCACTCTCTCACTTTGGCAGCTCAGGTTCGTGGGTTCCAATTCTGGGCACGGACATACTCCACTCATCAGCCATGCTATGCAGGTATTCCACATACAAAATAGAGGAAGATTGGCACAGATGTTAGCTCATGGTTAATCTTCCTCAAGCAAAAGAAAACCAAAAACAAAGAGGAAGATTGGCAACGGATGTTAGCTCAAGGCAAATCTTCCTCACCAAAAAAAAAACCCAACACAATTAAGGTTACGATTGCAACAATAATTAAAGGTGAGTACCAGGACTCAAATCTCTAAATAGCTAAACTACTGTCTATGTTGTCTGCTGCAGTGTGCTGTCATCGTTTGTCTTTATCCCAATAAGACAACAGGACCATATATCCTGGATCAACAATGTACTTTGTAAATGCAGAGCTCTAAGTGCTATATTAGTGAATAATTTAAGAAGATGTCCTCATTCAAGGGAACAAAAGTCATACTATTTTCTCTGAAATACTTCTAATTGTGTGTGCACACACATTTCTAAGTGTTGGCTGAAAACATAAAAACTGGCAGCTTGAGATCTTCAATATCTCCAGTAAGTCTGCAGAAGACTCCTGGCAGAAAATAAAACGGAATGGATAGAGTTCTCTGATACAGACAAGAGAGTTGCCATCCTCCCAGCTGTTTAGAGACTGTTTGCACTTTGCTATTTCTCTGTATGTAACCTTCCCCAATAAACCATATTGAATATTTACACAACACAGCAGGTGTAGCATGAGTGAGGGTGATCCTTTGCAAGAATAAACATATGAAAAGCAAGACAAAAGAAAACAAAAATATGGTTTTGGAAATGAATCCACATATGTCAATAATCACAAATTATCAACACATCAAACACTAGGCAAATGATAAAGACTAAGAAAACACACTATACGCAAATTAAAAGAAAAACACTTAAATTATAAAGACATATAAGTACTAACAGTCAAAGCAGGAAAATATACCAGGACAATACTAGACAAAAAGCACATGTTTCGTGATGTGATAGTTACAGTAATTAACATAATAGTAACATTAATATGAAAAAGGAAATAATTATCACAACATATTTATAAAATATTTAATTCATCAGAAAGATGGAAGCATTCTAAGCTTGCTTATAACTAATAGCCTAGCAACATAATACATAAAACAAACTTAACAGAATTATAAATAGAAATTATCATAGTGACGGATTTTTACATACTTCTCAATCATTAATAGATCAAGCAGACAAATTAACCGTAAAGATATACAAGACTTTAAAAACTCAAGCAAACTTTGGACATTATACACATTTATAAAAGCTTATATAAAACAATAATAAAATATATATAAATATTTTTTCAAATATATATGAACGTTTTACATAAGTTGACTCATATTAGGCCATGAAACAGTTCTTTGACTGTAAAGCATAGTATCACGTAGATTACACTGTCCAATCACAAAGCAGTTGTTATAGACTTGATTAAAAGTGTTCTAACGATGTTATTTTTACTTACATGGATAACTCTATTGTGGTTATATAACGTACTGATCTTATTCTAGTAAATGCACACTGAAAAAAAGCTGCATGATGCAATTTACAATTTACTTTCAAATAGAGCACAAGCGATGACGTGATACAATATTAACAATAAATCCAAGTAAAGAGGATACAGGTGTTCTTTGCATTATTCTCATTCCTGCAACTTTTCTGGAAGTTTGAAAATATTTTCAAATAAAATGTTTAAAAAGTGAAAATGAAATAAAGATAATTTCAGATGAACAAAAGCTGAAGAAAATTCAACAGGCTAAACAGAAATATCAGAAACACAGGCCTAAAAGAAGGAAGACAGGGCTTTGGAAATGGTAAATAGGCAGAAAAATGAGAAACCCTTTTTTCTTTCTTTAAACAACAATTGAATATTTAATTTAAAATAATTTATTTTGTGGTTTATAACACATGGAGAGGTAATATAGGTTACAGTAACATCACAAACGTATTAAATGGAATTTTACTGTTACAAGGATTTTCCATTATATATGAAATGGTATAACATTAATTCCAGATTGTGATAAGATAGGAATACTAATTGAAACTACTAGTTAAACCACTGGGGTGGGTCGTGGGAGATAAAGGGGCATAGCAGAAAAAATATATATACGAGATAAAAATAAATGCTAAAAATAGCCCACTAATCCAAGAGCAGCAAGGGAGGAACAAAAGAGCAAACAGTTGACAGGACAATTAGAACGCTAATAGCACACACCACACGGGAGTACTTAACCTCCATCTGCTGTTGTCAGTACTTGTGATAAACAAATCAACTAAATACTCTAACGAAAAGGAGGGGATTATCTGATCCAGCAGAGAAAAAAAAGACCTATGGATATGCTGTTTAGAGTCATACTTTAAAATTTAAGACAGAAAAGTTGAACATAAAAGGAGAGGAAATACTAATCATAGAATATTATAAAGAACTCTTTGGAGGTGTTTTTGCATGATGACAATAGCATCTGAAGATGTCTTCTGTTGCTATTGGCAGGTTAACATCTAAGTGGAGGGAGGAAAGTGGGCTGTCTAGATTTAAATTTAGCAACCTCATGGGATTATCTGGGGGAGCATAATTCCAATGTTCCCTGGTGTTAAACCAAATAATATTATTCCGCATGAAACAACAATAATGAAAATATAAATGACCCAAAGGGCATTAGCTAGTAAAACAGATTAAATTATATTTAATATATTAATTGAACACTATGTAGGCATTAAAATATGGGATAATATTATTAAATTGTTTAGAAAATAGCATTACAAAATAGCATATATAATGCAGATATATAAATATACACATACATAAATATAAGTATGTGTGTATTAAAAATAGGAAATGTGTTGGAGCCGGCCCAGTGGTGCAGCGGTTAAGTGCACACAATCGGCTTCTTGGCACCCTGGGGTTTGCCGGTTCAGATCCCGGGTGCGGACATGGCTTCGCTTGGCAAAAGCCACGCTGTGGTAGGTGTCCCACAAACAAGATGGAGGAAGATGGGCACGGATGTGAGCTCAGGGCCAGTCTTCCTCAGCAAAAAGAGGAGGATTGGCAGCAGATGTTAGCTCAGGGCTAATCTTCCTCAAAAAAATGGGAAATGTGTGCATATAATTTATCTCCTGGTGATAAAATTATGTGTTTTTTTAAATGATTTTGTCTGTGTATTCTTTTCTGTTATTGTTTTTGTAAAAATCATTTAAAGATGTAAATATTTTCTTTTATGAACATAATCTAGAACATTATGGCACTCACCAAGGGACTTTATGCAAAAATATCAGTGATAATGGACAAATCATATTTTTTAACTTGTTACTCATATGGCTTTGTTAAAACTGATTATATAAACAAACATTTCCATAACTAAATGAATGTTCCTATGAATAATTCTTCTCATTTTAAAATGCAGAACTTCCACCAGAGAACCCAAGTGATTACAAAGCATAAAATAATCTTATAAAAGATAATATTTAATAACAAGGATCTCCAATTTAGTAATAAACAAAATAGCTAGTTTTAAAATGGAAATCAATTTAAAGAGAACAGTTTCACCACCATTTTGGGTGGATTCAGAAATATCTGGAGCTAATTATAATCCAATAGGTAATATTGTACTAGAATCCTTCCATTATACAAAGTCATATATTATTGATAGAATTCTATACTGATTTGGAAATCAATATTGTAAATAGCAATCCCCCTATGTCAATGTAAAGGCAACTGACAACATTTCTTTATGTTGTGCTTTACCGAGAGACATATTTTGAACAGAGAAAATGTATCTATATTGCAAACAATGGAAGTCTTTTTTCTCACATTTCCTTTGAATTTAAATACAAAATAAAGATATGAAGAAATATATCAATAATGCATACCAAGGCTTTATCCATAACGATTTGCATCTTCAGAATTCTTTTCGTTAGCGCATCTGAATTTTTCTGGGAAACAGCAGACATGAATTAAGTAAAACACTTTTTAAATTCTCAAATTGTTTGTAATTATGTACATTATATATGTACATTATTACATGTATGCATACATACACACATTATATGTGTATACATACATATACACCACACACACAAAGTATAGATAGATAAATAGATAAATAGTTACAGATACAAATATATAAAGATAATAAGAAAACAAAAGGATAGATGCCCCTGAATAAATAAGCAGGTGAGATTCCAAATAAAAATTTTACGGACAAATCAGAAGCTCTTACTTTATATTATTGATAATTAGAGTCCTCAGAAAATTTACTGAAATGAGGGAGAACTCATGTGTCCTTCCTCTGGAAACCTTCCCCCAAACTTCAAGCTAAACAAGCTCTCACCAACTTTCCCTGAAACATTGCCTCTATTTTCTCATTGCTTTTGTCCTTTTAATTAACTTTAACTTTACTGTGGCTTACACTCAATAGAATGCATCCATTTTAAGAACAGTCATATGAATTAGTACTAACGTGTACACCCATGGAACCATTTCCACAAGTAAAGCAAAGCATGTTTCCATCACCCTTGTCCAAGTCAATAGCCCAGAGGACTCAAGGCAACCAATTATCTGCTTTCTCTCACCATAAATTAAAATAATCCACTCTAGAATTTCACATAAATAGAATTATATGGTATGTACTCTTTTATATTTGGCTTTTTTCACTCAGCGTTCATCTATGTTGTTGTGATTATTAGTAACTCATTAGTTTTTATTGCTAAGTAGCATGCCATTTTAGAAATATATCACAATTTGTTTATACATTTACTGTTGATGATCATTTGGATTATTTAGTCATTTTAGCAATTATAAATAAAGCTGAATATCCATGTGCAGTTATATTCTTTCATTTTTCCTGGTAAATACTTAGAAATGGAATACCTGAGTCATATGGTAATTGTGAGTGTATAAAGTATTATGAAAGCGCCAGATTGTTTTCTAAAGCAGTTTGATCATTCCGCATTTTCACCAAGGATTAATAAGAGTGCCAGCTGCTCCATATTCTTGCCTATATTTGGTATTGTGTTTTCTCATTGTATCCATTCTTGTTAACCTGTATTGATATCTCATTGAGGTTTTAATTTGCAGTTCCCTGGTAATTAAGGACGTTGAACATCTTTTCACATTCTTATGGTTCATTAATTTGGTTTCTCCTAAGTTCCTTACTAGAAATTTTGTTTAGTCTTGACATTTAAGACTATTCTGTAATTCAATTTTTTAAATAGGGGTCAAGATTCATTTTATTCCATATGGATAGCCAGTCTTCTAGCATAATTTGAAGGGATCACTGTTTAACCTTTCAAAGTCCTTCACATCGTTGTGGAAAATCAATTGGCCAATAGTACACAGGTTTACTTTTGATCTATTCTGTTCCACTGTTCTATATGTCTATACTTACACCAATAAAACAATGTGTATCTCTATAGCAGGGATCAGCAAACTATAACCCAGGCTATGGCCACCTGTTTTGTAAAAAATCTTTTATTGGAACACAGCCACACCATTTGTTTGTATACTGTCTATGCTGCATTCATGCTACAAAGGGAGAGTGAAGTAGCTGCAACAGACCACATGCCCCACAAGCTTAAAATATTTACTATCTGGCCCTTTAAGAAAAAGTAATGTAGAGGCTGGCCTGGTGGCTAATGGTTAAGTTCCATGCACTCCTCTTGGGCAGCCCAAGGTTAGCAGGTTTGGATCCTGGGCGTGGATCTTGACACTCATCAAGCCACACTGTGGCGGCATCCCATGTATAAAAAATAGAGGAACATTGGCATAGATGTTAGCTCAGCAGCAATCTTCCTCAAGCGAAAAGAGGAGGACTGGCAACAGATGTTAGCACAGGGCCAATCTTCCTCACAAAAAGAAAGAACAGAAAAAAGAAAAAGTAATGTAAGTACTCTATCTTATTCTTCTTTTTAAAGCTGTTTCACTATTCTAGGATATTTGCATCTCTTTATGAATTTGAGAACATACTGGAATTTTGATTGGGATTACACTAAATCCACAGATAAATTTCAGGAAAACAAACATCTTGATGATGTCAATTTCTTTCTCTCCTGTGACTTTGCTAGACCCTCTTATTAGTCCTGATAGCTCTGGTGGGGATCCTTTGGGATTTTCTACATACACAGTTAGATCACTAAAAATATAGGGTTACTTTTTCCTTTCAAAAGCATGTGCCCTTGATTATTACTCTTTTTCCCATTGCACTATCGAGGAACTCTAGTAAAATGTTGACTAGAACTAGGGAGGGCAAATGGCCTCATGTTATTCCTAATCTTAGGGGCTATTTTAGTAAGCTCAGACTATAAAAAGTATGTCAGAGACTAGGTGGCTTAAACAACAAACATTTTATTTCTCACAGTTCGGGAGGCTGGGAAGTTCAAGAACGAGGAGCCAGTAGATACAGTAGCTGGTGAGAGCTCTCTTCCTAGTTTGCGGACGGCCGTCTTCTTGTGTGCTCTTGGGAGGAAGAGCAGAGAGAGATCTCCTGTCTCTTCCCTTTTTTATAAGAACATTAATCCCATCATGAGGGCCCCGCCCTTATGACCTAATCTAACCCTAATTATTTTCCCAAAGCCCCACCTCTTAATACCATCGTATGGGGGGTCAGGGTTTCAACATATGGATTTGGGGGGGACACAAGCATGCAGTCCACAACAGGGGCAAAACATTCAGTCACTTACATTCATTATGTTAGCTGTAGATGCTAACAGATGCTGTTTGCTAGATCAATGAAGTTTTCTATTCCTAGTTTTCATCATGAATGGGTGTTGAATTTTGCCAAATTATATTTCTGGACTATTTATCAATGATTCTGTGGTTTTCTACATAAATATGTTAAATTGTTTGATTCGATTCCTATTTTGCTATACTGATTGAAGTAATATTGCCTCAAAGTTCCACAGATACTATAGTCTCAGAATTCCTGAAAAAGTAAGAATGTTTTTATATAAAACAGCAACTTGACTAGGTTAAAAAAACTGTTGGGATGTTGTATACAGGCATACCTCATTTTATTGTGCTTTGCAGATATTGTGTTTTTTACAAGACCCTTCACCAGCAAAAAGATTACCACTTGCTGAAGGCTCTGATGATGGTTAGCATTTCTTATCAATTAGGTATTTTTTAATTAAGGTATGTACATTGTTTTATAGACATAATGCTACTGTACACTTAATAGACTACAGAATAGTTTAAACATAACTTCATATGCATTGGGAAATGAAAAAATTGTGTCTCACTTTATTGTGATATTCTTTTTATTGCAGTGGTCTGGAACAAAACTTGTGATATCTCCGAGGTATGCCTGTACCCCCTAGAGAAGCAATTCTCTATACAAGCCCCCAAGACAGACATTGTTGACTGTCTTACAAGCACTTCATTTGAGCAAAGGCTGAGTTTTCCTATCTTTGTAGGTGATTTCTGTGGAGGCCAAGGTGCCTATAAGATTATTCATTACACATTTATAAAGTCCAATATACTAACCACATTACATCTCAGTGTTGCCAGTTTTTATCAGGGTTTCTTGGGGCACCTTTCAAATTCAGAACTCCTTTACATGAACAAAGTTTTATTCTTAGTAACTTGTAATACTTTGGGTGCTATTTTACTCATGAAGGACAATTTTATTATTTTGAATTTCTCTTATCAATCTTTTATACTCTACTAGTCAGGGTTCCCCAGAGAAACAGAACCAACAGGATGTCTGTGTGTATACTTATACATTTATTTTAATTTACTATAATTAAATTTATTATAAGGAACTGGTTCACATGATTCTTGAGGGTAGGCCGGTGGGCAGGAGATCCAGGCAGAGCTGCTGCTGCACTTCCAGTCTGAAGGCAGCTGGCTGGAGAATCCTGTCTTACTTAAGGGAGGGTCAGTCCATTTGTTCTATTCAGGACATCAACCAATTGCATGAGATCCACTCACGTTATGGAGGGCAATCTGCTTTACTCAAAGTCCACTGATTTAAATGTTAATCTGATTCAAAAACATCCTCACAGAAACACCCATCAAATTTGACCAACTATCTGGACACTGTGGCGCAGCCAAATTGACACATAAAATTAACCATCACACGGTCTTAGGTGTTCTCTATCATAATTTTTATATCATTGCTTTCTCTGTTTCCTTAAACCTGACTATAATACTACAATTTGGGGTTTTAGCACAATGTTTATTCTATTATTCACTAGTTCTATTACCAATTTTTTTTATTTTTAAAATAGCTTTATTTTTCTCTTACACTTATTTCCTGAGCACTTTCAGGGCTCTCCTAAACAGACTGTATAGAAGTAGTCCATTAGACTACTAAAGAGCATATCTTTAGGGTCATATTACCTGGGTTTGAATTTTAATGGAGCAACTTACCAGAGAATTTCATAGATTAATAATTTAAACTCTCTAAATCTCTGTTTCCTGATCTGAAAAGAGGGATAATCGTACTAACTCTTAGAACTATTGAAAGAATTGAAAAGACAGGATATATGTAAAGCTTTTAGAACAATACATGGCACCTATGAGACAGTGCATGAATATAAAATAATATCAGTATTGTTTTTTATTCACTTTGGATTTTGTATTTTTCCTATATTTTATATTTATGGTCATTCATATGGCTCATGTTTATTCCTTTCTGATTATTATTCTTATTTTAGAACACATGCAGTTCTCTCAAGTCAAACTTTTCTTGGAGAAACGGTAGGAATTAGTGACTATTATTATACTTTGGGGTATAAGGAATGGCCAGTTATCCAAGAACGATGCTAACTCCCTCTCCAAGAGAAGAGATGTCAGTGACAGGCAGCTGTCCAGGCTCAACTGCATCAAGGTGGGGACCTACGCACTCTTTTCCCTTTATCACTGACTAGACTCAGATAATCTAGTGGGAGATTCTCAGGGGTCCTGAGTCAAGCTAGGAAGACAATCAACCAGGAGAGTTTCATCCAACTTGGTCTTTGCCTGAACAAGACATTAAAACAATGAGCGTTGGGAACTGTTTGCTTCATAATCAAGTGGGATTTGACCTAATATTGATTCTCATGAAGAATACAGTTTGGGGAGAACTGCGTACACAGTTGTTCCATTGTTTGATTTGGTTGAAAGTTCACTCTATTTGGAAAACATTCTTTGTGAATTTGGTTCTGATTGTGGCTGGCTACTATTTTCATTCAGGATGAGATTAGGGCCTTTTTTTTTCTGTTTAACTGTGGCTTGTTTATTTTACAGAATAAGAAGGACATTTCGCATTAGGGAGGAAAGAAATGATTTCTATTAAAAAAACTCAATTAAGTAGTTTTGGTTGGATACAGAATTATAGACTGGAAATTACTTTGCCTTATTTTAAGCAATTGTAGTATTGCCTTTCAACTCCCAGTATTGCTGCTGGAAAATTTCATGCCATTCTGCATCTTGAGCATGTATAAGAAATCAGATTTTCTTATATCAGTCCAGAAATTCATCTTAAATAATTGAGAATTTTTCTTGTCTTGTCTTCAACTCAATTTTCTCTGTTTATTTGTACTGGAACCCCTATTTCTATCACCCATATTGTTATTTTAACTTCATTTCTTCTCTCTCAAACTTCCCTTTCATTTGTCTTTGTTCTTTACGTTTTGTGTGATTTCTGGAATTTTATCTTGTAAACTTTCTATTGAGTTTTTATTATCATACTTTTAATTCCCAAGAACTGTTACTTATCCGTTGAATGTTAGTTTTTAAACAGCACTCCATTCTTACTTTGTGGATGAAATATTTTCTCTTAGCTCTCTGAGGATATTGTCATTTTGTTTCCTTCACCCGCTATATTCTTTGGTACCTCAAACTTTAAAACTTTGATTTTTTTCACGTCTCCATCTTCCATATTACATTGTTTCATCATATATTTAGTGCACCTTCATATTAAGAATTGAGCGTTTAATAGCTTATTCCAACATGTATGATCATACATGTAGTTTCTGGGCTGCTGTCTTCACAGAGGGTAATTTCTCTAGGTGGTTGGTTGGGAAAACCTTGCTGTTAATATGGTTAGTTTTGATTCTTTGGTTGGTTTGATTGCCTCCTAGAGAGGAGTCTCTCCGATATATTTCTTAGAATATATAAGCCGGGTTTCCAATATCCAGTGTGCCAAGTTTAACTTAATTACCTTAGTTTCAGTATGATGATCTTCCCCTAGTGTGGAATACAATAGAACGTCTGTGCCTAGTGCTCCTGTTTCACAGACCCCTCACCCCCCGCCAAAGTAAACAACCTTCGATTATCTATCAGTTTACAACAGAGACAATTGATTAGGAGAGGAAATCAGGATTTCTAAATACTTAACTTATTTTCAATCAATTCTCTTCTTAGGTCTACCTTTAAAGTTATTTCCTAAGGTATGTGAGCATGCAATTCCAGAAACACTGAACAGCACTGCACTAGGTACCAAGTTTCCAGAGGCGATCCCCATTGCCAGTTTAGGATTCAGCTTTTTAGGGGCTAAATCAGCTGTCTATTTGCTATTAAATTTCCATTGTTCTTATTCCTATCTTGTTCTATTTGTGCTTGTATGTTTATGCATTTTAAAAATCTCTTTTCATAGTAGTGGGGTTTAATGGAGGGGCAGGGGTAAATGCATACGTCCAACGTGCCGTTAAAAGGTAAGCCCTTTCTTGT